>NC_088988.1:10170632-10770632 GCF_963932015.1 Anas acuta | reverse complement strand
CTTCAGCAGGAGTTTATGCATGAATAGGCTTTTGAAGGAGCAGGTTCTGAGCTGGGATGAATTTGCAGGAAGATGCTGAACCCTGATGTCTCATTAAACCTGTCAATGCTTATCCAGTGTGACCTCTTTGTACAGGCCTACTGAACTGGGAAATGGGGTGGGAACCCAAAAGGTTCCCAGGAGTTCTTTTGGTCTTTTGGATTTCAGTGGAGTCTGAAACTGTTAGAAGCACAGCTGACTCTCCTGTCTTGGGACAATTCAGGTTTTGTTTTGGCAAGCTGACAGAAGGAAGTGAAGAAGAAGAGAATTACAAGGAACATGGTGAAAACTTAGTTCTGGTTAGATATGTGGTCCTGTTTTTCCCATCAGTGTCCTGCCCCTTGTATCATTTAATACAAAACATTCCTGACATGTTCTGTTTGGTGGGGAAGACAGGATGAATAAAATGCTGTTCTGGATTCCTGATTCCCCTAGTTGTCCTGGTGTTGATACAGCACCTGACGTATCACAGCAGCATGACAGTAAAGATCAGCATTCACCAGCAGAAAATCCTAGTAAAGATGTTATTTCCTATTCCAATCAAAAGTGATATCACTAATATCTGATGACAATTGCTGTCTTTTTAATAATCCCCACTCTGGAAAGCCTTGAATACTCAGTTTTGGTTGCACTCCTGGAATCATTTAGTCTTTGCTTAGAGATGTTTGCTCCACATAAGCCAAGACCGAACGGTGCCCGAGGGAGCCAACCAGCCAGCTACAGCATCTTGATCAAACTGACACGGACGGCACTCATCCCTGGCAGGCAGAGCGAACACCCCTCACAGGAACAGGATTTTCTTTCAGCGTTTCAGTGTCACAGTGTAAACTGGAACATGCTTTGGCTTGCTGGCTGGGCATGAAGGGAGGGAAGCCTGCAGTCCATTACCTCTGCCCCCACCAGCTGTAGCAGTAGGACTGTGCTGCAGGTTCCAGGGAGTGTGAGGATGTATTTGGACAGCTGCAGAACATGAGCAAGGGGAAGAAAAAGGGCTGTCTCCAGGCAAACATGTCCTGATTTATAACGGAACTATATTTATGTTAGTCGCAACCACATTATTCAATGTAATTGGGGTCAAGAATTGAACGAGTCTAAAAGAATGCAAAAAATAGTTTCAAAATTCCTATTATAAATAAAGACCTGGTTTAGAGGTTTTGTGAGAACTCCAGAAGTTAAAAGGGTAGCAAAACCCTAGTGTTTTCAAAAAGACAGTGCCAGAAAAGCCACATGAAAATTCCCCTCAGTGGAGACTGACTGCTTTCAATTAATTTTTATTTTTTTATTTTTTTGGTGCTTGTCAGTTTCTCATGCTGCCCTCACTGTCATTTTGCTTCACGCTATTTTTGTGCAAGCTGACCGGTTCAGTACCAATGCGCTGTACTACCAGTCAAGAACAGGGACTTGCTGTTCCTATTTGCCAGGGGTGAATTTCCCTCCCCTCATCATGCCCCAGGGTATTACCAGTTGTCAGCCAAACAAAGCGATGGCAGTACCCTCCAGTCTTATGCTGCTTGTTAGATTTTCAGCTGGAAAAATGTATGTATTTCCCCCCAGCTGCATTTTGGAAGGCTGGCCCCTGGCTGAGGCAGTGTGTTCTGCTCTCCTTTACATGTATGTGCTACCCAAAGGCAACATTTGTTCAAAGAGTTCCTACTATTTGCCTAATTATTTTTTCATCTTGCTTCTTTGCTTATGCTCTGTCTGGTAGGATACTGAGCGCACAGTGAAAGCTCTGCCTGGGCACAGCTTTTAAGGCATGAATTTTACTCAGATTTTCTCTGTCTAAAAAGATGTTTCTCCCATCAGAGAGCTCTCTTGACTGTATTGCTTCTCTCTGTGCTTTTCAAGTTAATACGAAGTCTCCTCTCTTCCCCAGGTCTTTTCTTTCCACCTACTCCTGTTGTCTTCTTCGAAGAAACATTGCCAAATAATTCTCTGCAATTGCCTTTTTATGGCTCTGTTGCCATCATTAGAGAAGTTGTCTTCGTTCTGACAGAAAAAGTCAGAATGTTGCTTTTAAGCTATAGTAATGCCAACATCTTCTATTACAGTTAACCTTTGCTCTTCAGTTAAAGCTGTATCTCAGACCTAAGCCAAGGGTCATAGATAAAACATCCCTGTTTTTTTTTTTTTCTACCTCTTAAACTGAGTTGCATCAGTGAACTATTAACTTAGTAGATTATTTACTGTTACCTTTATGGGAGAAATGCATACTGTACTTTTCCTGCATTGCTCAGGCTTGATTTATGTATGGCCTCGGTTCTATAGGTTCCTCACTGAGGCAGGGCCTTCATACCACAGCAAAGTAAACAGCAGAAACTTGCCTGAACGGTAGTCAAAACTCACAGAAATTCACATACTTTTGTCCCTCTATCTTTTCCATTTCACATGCCACACTAACAGTCCTGGTTTGTACTGGGGAAAAACTAATTACAGCAATGTAGGACTGAGATAAGTGTTAGCCTCAAGTTAAAATGGGAAGGCTGGGATCTGAGCTGTGCCCAGATCCTACAGGGAGCCATAGCCAATTAATTATAACTCCCTGATCTGAGGACAGGTTGCAAGCTGGCCCCAGCACTGCCAAGAGCAATATTAGAGAAGAGATTGCAGCATCCCGGGGCTGCTCTAATCAGGACCAGCTGCCGGTGGCCATCATGGCCCACCAGGGCATGGCTGCACCCTCTGTGCCCTTGCTGTGGACTTGCAGGGGACTGCGGGAACCGGCTGCACCAACTCTCTAGCATGATAAAATATCTGGGTTGAAAATGAAGGAGTTCTTTCAAAGGACACAGCATGTGGAAGTGAGGGAGCCATGGGCTGACTAAATCTTCACCCTCCCATTGGGCAGCCCAGCAAGAAGTGATAACAAAACGGGAGACATCCGCTGGTAGTGACCAGCCTTTCTGCTCTCTGAGTAGCAAATGGAGCCTTCCTGGCCTGACAATTTTCCACTTCCTCCCAGTCTCACCAGCCTATCTTTGAGAGTCAGATTTTACAGTAATTTCTGGGAGGTGGACTTCCCTATTTCTTCTCCTGCAAGCTCCTTTTTGCTCTTGCCAAACATTATCTCCCCTCCCAGCATGTTGGAGCTCCCCAAAGCAAAGGGAGTGGAGTGTGAGGAAACCAAGGGATTTGTCTGACTCAGCTTCTTTTGGTCTTTCAATCAATTGAGAAACAAATGCGATATCTCCCTCCACTCCCTATCGACTGGGCCCACGAGTGTAGGTCAGGCATCTGGAGCTGTATTTTCCAATGGTTGGGAAAGAGTTTAATCCTTAAGAAGAGATTTATAGGGAGGTGCAGAGAAGAAGGGTTGGGCTCTCTGTTCCCTTATGGTGGGAGCCAGCAGAGAGGTGATTCACTCAACTCTTCTGGTAGCCCTCTACAGATGCCTTTTAAAGGCGGCCAGAGCTCCTGGAGGAGGGCCATACAAGCCAGCTACAAAAGCTCTTTTGCTGCTTACATTGACCCCAGCTGATTTCTTGACAAAGCAGGGCTTACTGCTGCTTTCATTCTGCATTGAGGGAAAGAAAGGCTTAATCTATTTTGACAGGCAGGTTTGGTTCTGCGTGATGTTGCTGCTTTGCTAGCGGGGGTGGCCGGGTCTGTCTGCGGCTTTTGGGGTGCAGGGTAGGAGCCTGACTGCTGCTCCGTGGCACAGGGTCTGATGATGCCGCAGAGGCTGTGCGTGCTCTGAGCACCCCCGAGGGGCTCCAGTCCTGACTGCTTTCAGAAGCAGATTCTCCGTGGCAGTGGCCAAGTCTGGGGACAGCACTGCCAGCTGCTGTCTTGCTACATCTAGCATGCCAAAAGTGGCACAGTTTCTGGGGGCAAAGGGGAAGGAGAGGACAGAGAGAGAAAATGTTTGCATCTCACTGCTCTCCTCCCACACGCAGCTGCCCTAAGCATATGGTTGCTGTGTGTTGTGCAGCACAGTTGAGCTTGAGCCTGGGGTGTCCGACTGTGGCAGGGCTGCCGCTGCTCTGTCTTTAAGCATCAGATTAGACCTCAGAGCCCAGAGGCTGGTGGTGAGCTAGCCTTGGGCTGCTTTCCTCCCAACACCCAAGAGTGCACCACCCTCTTGGATACTGATCCAGGATTTCACATCTCTCAGCTGTAATGTTTTCTTGCCCTCTGGCCTTCGGCTAGATGCTGCTGCCTAGGCCACTCAGCAGCAGAACAGTGCCTCACATCCTTGTGCCCTCCGAACATCCCAGTACCCCTCGGGCACTCAGGTTACACAGTACCCCCATGCAGAGCCCGCATCCCTCCTTCTCTACTGTCAGGATATAGGCAAGCACAGGTAAGATGTCCCTTCCCATGCTCTGCAGAGCTCTGAAACCTGGGTCAGTAACCCCAGTCCGTCCCCCCCCCATACTCTTCCAAATGCAGTGCAGCCCCAAATACTCCTTCCAGACAGCTTAAGGAAGTTGAATGTAATTTTATAACCTGAGGCTAACTCAGGGAGAACTGCATACATCTCCTTTCCCCCACCCGCTCCAAAGGAGTATGCCAGCATCTGCACCCAGCTATGTGGGAGAACACCCTGTACTCCCAAATCCCAGTCCCCCTTTGGCCATCCTGAATTGTGCACAGAGATGCACAACAGGTGAGGCAGAGCAAGCTGGCTGAGAGGGGGAAGGTGAGCTCTTCGACTGCATGGGTCCCTCATTCAGTACAGCTTTTTCCTAGTTAAACTTGAAAGCCCTGTTTGTTGAAAGGATCCAACACCCTTCTCTTTTCCCTTTCTTTTCCTTCTCTTTTCCCTTTCCCAGCATAGAAATTCTGCATGCAATTTAAAACAGCCTGTATCAGTAAATCTTAATCTAGTTGGGTACCACAGTGAAATACGCTAGGTGAATTTTAGTTAGGCTAAAAAGCACTCACTGAATCAGCTTTAAACTCCTTTTAATTAGACCAGCGTATCGTTGTGAGGGGTCAATGTATTTTGGTCCCAGCAGTGCCGTGGTTCTGTGCTTCAGCCCTGACCTTGCTTTAGCCATGCTCGGTTGTCCTTCTCTAAAGATGTGGCTGGATGTCACGTCCCGTGTAACGCTGTGAGGCTTATGGGAAGGTTGGAGCGGAAACAGTTCAGTCCTATCCTTCATGCTCACGGTGTTGTTCATAATCAGTGCCAAGATAACAATCTGCTAGTGTTTTTCCAAAGAAATGAAGCTATAATTTCCCTCTGCTTGACATTAGCTGTGAAGAGGAGTTTGTTATGCCCCTTATTACAATAGACGATTGCAGGGTTGAGCAAGATGATGAAAACTTCAAGGTTAAGTAAGGTCAGGAAGAGAAAGCCATGTGGCCCTAAGTGTGCTTAGCAGGTGAATTTTAAATACCTTTTTCCTTCTCTGGAAGAGAAATTCTGCTTCTTTGGAAGTAAATACTGCTTTCCCCATGGCTTAAAACTTCCCATTCACAGAACACCTCCATTTTTTTTCTACACCAGCCCAGGTGCATTATTTTCAGCTGCTGGTTGCTCTCTCTTGTGAGCACAGAATGGCATGAAAAAAGCTCCAGCTGTAGGACAGGCTTCAGGAAGCCTCTGAGGGATGCAGTGAAAGTAACATCTGCATTAGTACCTCAATTTGTGGTGATACTGTCTTCTGACAGCTGAATCCCCTGGTGTGCATGTCTAAGAAATCCTTGAGACCCCAGGTTATCTCTTGGGAGAAAGGCAAACTAGTCCTGGGGACCATTCTTCCTCTGCAGGATTCATGGCACAGCCCAGATTTTTTTCAGAAATTTTCTTCCAGAATTGTAGAGGGAGAACATTGTTTTTCAGGAAATTATTTTCAGGTCTCAATGGTAACCTGATTTTTCAGGTTTCTTGGTGACCCTCAGCTCCCACAGAGAACTGTGCTGATGGTATTCATTGCTCAGACGCTGCAGGAAGTGAACTTTGGCTATGTACCACACACAAGCAAACTCCTACTCTTTAAAGCTGTTCCTTATTATGTCCATTGGCATTCAAAAGAGTGAGGATTTAAATCTGTATTGAAAAGGCAGAGACAAAAAATCTGAACACCACATTTCTCTTTGTTGGGTTTAGATCTACTCATATTCATAACACAGCAGTTCTGGTGAAATTGGTAGATTTTACCCCACAGGAAATAGTGCACAGAGATTTGGGACTTGTGCAGAATTCCATTCAGTACCTACACTATGGTAATGCTTAACATGCTTAACATTCACGCTTAATATTAGGGACCACAGTGATTTCTCTCTGTGTCAAATTCAGGAGGAACTCACACCACTCTTCAAATAGCTTTTGCCCTAGAAGAAATGTCCTTCTTCCTCTTGGAGGCCGGTGTGTATACCTGTACTTCCAAGCTTTCCTCTTCCACTGCAATTTCTGTACATTTTCCTCTGTGAAACCTTCACCATTTCTAAACTCAGAATTTCTCTCACAGTTGATTTCTGTCTTGAAAAATAGTTTCACTTATGCATTGCTCAATCAATGCTATTCTTACTTTCTTCTATTTTTGGAGCTGGAGTGTTAGACCTGTAAGATGGCTCCAAGTGGTGACCATTGCTAAGAGCCAGTGACCTCCAAGCTCCTTGGAAACGGAGAGCAGATGGGCTGACTGCTTTTCTGGTGGCTCTGCCTGCCAGACCTTGCAGTTGCTGGGCTCACTCGTGGCCCCAAAGCAGGCTTAGGTCAGGTGTTATAGGCTGAGCACTGGCACTGCAGTAATCAACTGAAAGCGCCGGCCTAGATTTTCCACTGTGTACATATGTTTTTCTATTAGCTTCCATTTTTCCTAGACTTGGAGCTGGAAATATTGCAGAAAGAGTAATTGAATGTAAACAGGATGGTGGGAAGCCTTAGACTGCCTGTGCAAAGGGCACATAGCCTGTCTGTGCCTGCTGGGGGAGATGTGTGCAGGTTGAGGACATGAACGCAAAAGTCCTTTAGTCTGTTTGTGCAATGCCTGGCTAGCGTGCAGGATGGGCATGAATGAAGTGCATGTACTCGTATGAATGTCTGCTGGTGTCCTGGCACCAGGGGTCGCATCATTTAAAGTTTAAAATGGTTAATAATGTTTTCTATTTAATTTTGGTACAAACAAGGAAGTGCAGTGTGCAGCCATCTTTACAGTCAGCCATTTTCAGTTCTCCTTTTTGTCTGATCCACCCTGGACACGAGAACTCCTGCGAGCGCATGCAGCCCAGAAGCAATCCATGGTCACTTCAGAAGTCATATGAGTCATTTAGTTGACCAGATTTACTGGAAGACACTCTCCTGTTTTCAGTAACAGAAGTATGCAAATAATGGAAGTCATACACATTGGAAATGTTCCTGTTTTACTTTGCTTAACAGCAGAATCCATTTTTTGGTATTACTTTCACACAGTACTTTCAAGTAATTCTTTGCAGTTCCTTAATTTTCACATTTCACTGCAGATTTGTTGCTATAGGTTGGATACGATTACATTTGAAAGAAGTGTGTTAGACAATGGTAGGATTGCATCAATTAAAGCAGAGAAAGTCCTGACTCTAGCAGTAGTGCTGATGGGTAGAGTAGGAAATAGTGCTGAAAGATAAGCTGCTCCGCAGCGGGGGCAGCAAGACAACTGCTTATTATAGAACAGTTGAAAATAATGGTTAGAAAAGATTTATTCAGCAATTTAGTCTCTCTCACTTCATGTGTGATTTTAGAGCTAATGTGATGGACTCCTAGATGTGAAAGTCTTTTGCACAGGATAGGGTGTGTTCAGATCTGTGACTGATCCATCTGATGGGTGTTTGTCCTGTACTGCCGGTACTGAAGAGCAGCCTCCCTTTAGGCTGCAGGCCAGTGACCCTTCATTTAAAGTCAAAGGTCCCAGGCAGGAGAAGGGGAAGTGAGGTCATGAAAAAATGACCGATGCTTGGCTTGAATTCACTGAATTCAGCTGCATTAGCATGTTTCCTTTGAGGGAACGTATGTGACATCTTTGCAATGTGTTGGACTTTCCTGTGGCATCCAGTTGCAGAAGACAAGATGTACTGCTTACCTCCCAGTAGCATTACTGTGTTGCTAACAACATGACTCCTTCAGCTAATTTCAGAGGGGCAGATTTCTTAAGCTAAAAAGCAGAGGTTCAAACCCAGGAAATAAACCATCTGGTCTTTCCTCAGGTGATCGCATGAATAATCAGTGATGTTAATCATGTGAACAGATGCTGAAGGATTACATTTTTTTTTTTGCTCCAGCAGTGTAACAATTCCTTATTAGCATGGCAAAGCAATTTTATAATGCCTTTATCAGCTCTCAGAGTGATACAAATTGTTCTTCCCATGCACGGTGAAAGTACCTGCCTATGGGGGCTGTCTCAGTATCGTGCCTATTGAACATCCCATTGACTTCTGCCTGTTAAAATATATGCACCATAATTATGCTGTTTCTCAGCTGCTGGTAATTCTGGGCTAGCTTTGCTAGATTTAAGCTAAATCAAATCTTGGCCATATTTCCTCTCTGTATTGTAATGATCCCTTCCTTTGTCTTTGGGTCTCCCCACAGTCTGACACCGCTGGCCTCAGCTGCTCTCCGGCCCATTTAGCACAGTTTCGCAGCTCACTGATGGCTCGGGTGCAGCAGCTGACTGCGAAATGAGGTAGAACTCAGAAGAGAGGAACCATGTTTATTTGCTGTGTTTCTTTCTTTAATAACATTAATATATCTAAGAAAACCCAAGCTACTGGCAGGACAGTCCATGCAGAAGATATGATTGTCACCACACTATTTTGCAAGGTTCTGGTTATTTTTGGCAACAAACCAGTATCTATCAGCTGCTGACTAACCTGGCAATAGACAATAAATGACACACGTGCTGAACATGGACATATTGTGTCTTTCATAGGGATGGAAAGTACAGTTTTTCTTAAAAATGTTTTAGTAACTAAACATATTGGCAAGTCCTTTCCTTTCCTTTCCTTTCCTTTCCTTTCCTTTCCTTTCCTTTCCTTTCCTTTCCTTTCCTTTCCTTTCCTTTCCTTTCCTTTCCTTTCCTTTCCTTTCCTTTCCTTTCCTTTCCTTTCCTTTCCTTTCCTTTCCTTTCCTTTCCTTTCCTTTCCTTTCCTTTCCTTTCCTTTCCTTTCCTTTCCTTTCCTTTCCTTTCCTTTCCTTTCCTTTCCTTTCCTTTCCCTTCCCTTTTTTTTTTTTTAACAATTTACACATTTTCTTCATCGATCTCAGCCTAGAATTCTCTGTTAAGTGTTCCACAAGAGAGATGCATCTGAAAAAGGCACTTGCTAACTTTTTACATGCTATTAATAATCTTATCAAGAAAATAGCCACAGGACCTACACAAATGAGGTGTAGACCAGTGCTTAACGCTGCATTGGCTGTGTTTCCACTGATTGCAGCCCATTCAAATCTGTAGAAGATTGGTGCTCACTAGCAATTGACATCTGAAGCCAAACAACCACCGTAGCCCAAACTTCAGACACCAGAAGTCAAACCACAGTCAGGCTAGAGAACAGAAAGTACAATACATAGAGAGGGATTTTGAAATGCTGTTTTAGTGAACTTTTTGTAGCAGCAAAAATGATGTAACCATTTAAGGAGTTTGAGGTACAGTATGTCAGTTGCTGAAATGCTTAAAAATAAACCACAGCACACTCATTTTCACAGACTGGGAAATTGAAGTGCAGAAAAGTGAAATGACTTGGCTCATAGAAGCACAGTAGCCTCTAGCAGGTCAGGACCATATCCCAGTTGTCCAAGACCCGGTGCTGGTGTTAATCAATAAGGCCTGCTGCTTTGTGTACAGCATAATATGCATAATATGTCTTGTATAGTAATTGCAGTCTGTTGTCATCTTTTTGCTTTTTGTCCAGTGCGAGGGCTGTAAGAAATAGCTGTCTCACTTGCTAGGTGACAGTTTTCCTTACTTCTCAGTAGGAGAGATGAGTTACCAGAAGTGCCCTACAGAGAGAACAGGACTTGTTGCTGGGAAGTTACACATTCAAGTGTCCAAGCCCAAAACCACAATGTACTATTTGCTCTAGACAGTCATGCGATAACGCATTTCTTTCTGTTGTAAGCTGTTAAAAATAAAACAAGGATGCAGAAAATAAATGTTAGAACAGAAGGAGCACCCTGACTTTCCACATAGCTAAGGCAGCAGGGTGGCAGCCCTTGAAGCAGAACAAAATTATGTTCCAGAGAGTTATTTCTTTTTGCTGAGAGTTAATGAAAACTGCACACAATTTCCCTACCTGTTTTTTTTTTTTTTTTTTTTAATTATTTTAAAAATCAGCCTCACTCTGAACATTGTTTTGGATGCTGACATCTGACTAGGAAGCAGCTATACAAAGCTACATCTGCTTGGCTCCTGTGTCTTGTTTACCACCTGACTTTTGAAATACCCTGCCCTAGCATTAAGCTCTCCAGGGTATTCACTTACACATCTACTTGTTTCACACATTAAAAGAAGAAGAACAAAGAAGTCTCATATCTTATCCACTTTGCAATGTAACTCAGTGTACCCCCAGCCTTCCCCACTTTGCTCTGGTCATGCTCAAGTCGGTCAGGCTGTGGGCAGAGCTCCCAGTGGGTGCTGTGTCACCGGGTATCATCTGTCGCAGGGCAGGGGTACCAAGCTCACCGTGATTCAAGGGGAGCAGAGTGGTTAAGGGCAACTGGTGATGAGGCGTGTCTTTATCTGTATGATGGCGTGCTTTATGTGACAATTGCCATCCTGGACAATTGCATCCTCAAAGCACAGATCTCATCAGCTAGAGTTAGGTGGTCCAAGCAGCTGCTATGAAAGACTTCTGCCAGCCGTGTGCTGGAAGTAGGGGAAGGAGAAATGGGCAGTGGGGAGGGACATAAAAGGTACATTTTTCCCAGGACTAAACCAGCTCCTCTTTGGGTGCTGTGAAATAAATCATGTTTCTTGTGCTGTAATTAGAAAGTAGTACAGTGCATGGTTGTCACTAATCTGAAATAGGAATGATTGTCACTAATTAGCTCCTGGCCCCACCACAGAACCTGTCTCCACAGGATGATATCTTACACTGTGGGCACTTACTTTTTCCTGTTGAAAGTACACTTCCAGAAACGGGTGGGTTATCTCCGCCTTGTGGGGTTTATAAGAACACAGTTCCAAGGCAAGGGACTGAAAAGCACCTAGCTCCAAAGCAGGCTCTTAGAGACTTTTCACACTGTTTGAGCAGATGGAAACCGCCACTGCCACCACTTCTGCTCTGTGGGACAGAGCGT
Organism: Anas acuta; assembly: GCF_963932015.1. NCBI lineage: Eukaryota > Metazoa > Chordata > Aves > Anseriformes > Anatidae > Anas > Anas acuta. The sequence goes on along the minus strand of NC_088988.1, from coordinate 10,759,375 downwards.
GTTGATCTGCACAGGGACAGAAATGACTATCTATTATCACCATGACTTCCATGTGACCAAGAGGGCGGATGCTGCCGCCCAGCAGGTGCAGAAGATTCCACGATGTGTTATCTCTAGCCACGGACTGTCCTGTTTCCAGGAACACTCTTCTGATGGAGGAGATAAGAGCCTGCCAGTAACTTCTCTTGTGTGAAGGAGTCAGCAAAAGTGTCTCCATCAAAATGGCTTTGTAATTGCATTAGTTCCTCAGAAGCACAGGAGGAAATGTAGATGCAGTTGCATGTTGTATCCTACTTTTTAACATGTTTTGTTAGGTAGTTGTATCATATTTGCGGTATAGGAGATAAATTAAGTGGACTATGAAATGGCAAACGAATAAATCAAAGTCCTGCAAACATGTATGAGCAAACGTACTGAATACACTGAGCTACTGCAGGTGTGAAGATAGTCACTTTTTTTCTCAGGGCTGAAAGGATCAGCTGCCAGCTTTTCTGTGTGTGCATGATTTGAATCTTTTTTAGAACAGGGTGGATGGAAAGTGCCTCACAGTGTCTAGTGACTTGCATGCATCAGGAATTCCCCCATAATCCATCCCAAATGAGCACGGATATACAGTAAGACCCATTTATACATCATTCTTTACAATAATTGGAAATGAAGAAGTTTGTCAAAATTTCTGTCCTGAATTTCATGCCCTACTCCTTTATGGTTGGCTCTAGGTCTCTGGCATCTTTCCAGTCTGGAGAGGAATTAATATTTTGGAGTTTTGCAAGCAGGCAAGTGTGGCAACTTAAGGGATAAGGGCTTGATCCAAAGGCCATTTTCTCCAGTTGGCTTTAGCTCATTAGTCCAAACTAATTAAGGACATTGTACCACCCTGCAATGTCCAGGCAATGCTGAGATCTTACACTGTGCAACTAAGCGTAAGAAGCAGTTCCCAGCAGCACATTTTGCCCTGTGTTAGCCACCTGGCGAACACTTCCATTGCTTTTGTTGTTACCTAAAGCATCCTTCTGGTGAGCACAGAGGAGGCAGGAGTAAAATGATAAAAAGAGAAGAAATTTGATTTGCTGGGATCTATACAGGTGGGATGAAGGTCTGTTGTTTCTGAACCACATCCCCGAGTTCCTTTTAAGCAGACTGTGTTTGGGGTTGATGGGATTCAGTGGTGAATGAGGCAGGTGATGTCCTAGTGTGTGAGGACAGGCAGCTGCGGGCAGTATAGCTCTCACACAAAAATGCTAACAAGCGAGGACTGTTGCAAATTGGTGTTTAGGCTGCCTCAACTCTTCTGTTCATTCTCCTGCTTTATCTCCCTCTTCCTCTCCCAGATTTAGCTTCTGGTATTCACTCTGGAGCACATCTCTTAGGGACAGAGACTGCCCATCAGTTTGGCTCCTGGCTGGAGGGGGAATTTGCTATCCCCATCTGCATTCAACTCTAACACTGTGCTTTGGGTTATACACTGCTTCTGCTGCTCTTGTAAACAGAAATTTGTCTTGATCCTGGCAACATTGCACTCGTGGGCTAGCTCTTACAGAGGGTTCTTGCTGTCATGTGCAGTAATGGGAAGGGTTGGACGAACAGCCAAGGGTCTGAAATACACAGCTGTGAGACTTGCCCAAAAGCCCGACTGCTCTGGAGGGGCAGTCTGGTCTTGGCTTTCAATGGCTGACAGATCCCGAGTGCCCAGACGTTCACCCCATCCCAGAGTCACTGGAGGAGACCCTACGGTTGCTACAGCCTTGACAATCAGCTGGTTCTGTGGAGAACAGCCACAACTCCCAGATCCTTTTCAGGCCACATACAAAAGCTCTGTGTGTTGCAAGAGGACTACAGACCACCCTTGGGAACCCTTGATGGACAGCTTCCCAGCCTCCTGGTCCCACAGCGTCACCCTGAACTCATCATTTCTGCTGGGCCAGAGGCCTTCTATGAGTTAGCCTGAAGTGCGTATGCTTGTTTTCCTCTTGCACTGAATAAGAGACTGACAATATCTAATTGTCAATACCCCTCCCTTGAGAGACATGCAACAGAGTTGCTCCTCAGGGCATATTCCCCACTGCTGTATTTAGAACAGTTTGAAAAGACCAAATTTTAAAAATAATAGTCTTTCCAAAAACTCCCCACCCACAAGCACTCCTCTGCCAAATTTCAGTTTGAAGAAAACGAAAAAGGACAAGTTTATACACTCTGATGAACAGGAGTTCAAAATGGAACCTGAACATCGTAATTCTTCTTAATGTACACTGATAATGCAAAGCAGGGGTGATGATGGCATAGTGCCCAGAGGGGCCTTTTGTTGTAGATGCTTGTGTTGTTGCTTCTTTTCTCAGTTTATATTTAAGGTGAAAACCTCTCTTTTCTTCAGTGTTTAAGACTCCTTTCCCCCTTTTAAATAAAGCTACACATTGGTACTTCTGCAATGTTGTTAACTGCAAATCACTTGCAAAGTTTAGCTGTTTTCCTGTTCATGACTCTCTGTTTCTGCAGATATTGCATGTTAGGGTTATTTGTGAACATTTGCCACAAAAAACCCAGTGGACAGTTGTCAGACTTTCGCTTCTTCTGGTAAGTATTTGTAAAGGAAGGGTCACCTAAGTGGATGGCATCGTTTCTGTTCCCTGTTTTGATAAACAGTATTTGTCCTGTCTGTGCATACTAAGTCTAAAGTGAATGGCAGCATCAAGTAATTTTATTGGCCTGCAGGCCCTGCTTTAGAAAACTAAGGGAGGCAAAAATGTCATGGTTAGATGGTTCTCCAAAACTCAGGTGAACAGAACTCTTGTGCAAGCTGTGTCAAACTCCACGCAGGAGTCTTGAAACTGGATGGAAGAAGAATGGCTTTGAATTAGTAAATACAGCTGTGGATGCTGGGTTCCACAGTATTTGCACTGATCACAGTTAGTGATGTGAATTCTGCAACTTGGTTGTCTTCGTGCAAACTCTGCCGAGGTGCTCTCATACTTATCCAGCTCAGATGCAGGCAGTCATTTCTAAAGGCTGTAGAACACGTTTGTGCCACTGTGAATCCACAAATAATACGTATTTTGCCAGTCTCATGGCTAGCCCATCACTGTAGATGAATTCTGAGCTCACTGAACCCTCTGCGGCACCAGTGAAATGTATGCAGTTAAAAGCAGAATTTAATCTTTAGATTTTTTAAGGGTATAACAATTACCTTTTACCCATGCACATGAAATACTGCATCAGGCAAATCTATAATTAGTTAAAACTAAAACAAAGTGCATTTCTATTATTAACAATATTGCATAAAAGTCTCAGTGCCATAGCTGAAAAATCAAAGCCAAGTAACAGTTCAGAGACAGTTGCTGCTATAAAACTTTTGACCTTAGTTACCGAATGTACACACAAACAAATAAACTAACCAGACAGAGATATCCCCCTAGGAACAATCATGATTTGCAAAATTCTGGGGGCTTTCAGCCAACCTGTAAAGTTGATGGAATGAAAAGTGTGCCTGTGTATGCCAGCTCATTAATCAGTGCCCTTTTTCATGAACTGAAAGGATGGTTTGTAGATTTGCTTCTACCCAAGGCATCTGTTTTTGCATCCTTTCCAATAAATACTGCTGACTCGAAGGCTTCAGGAGTCAGAAAGTGTTTTGCTGAACCATCATGGACAGCACTGTGTATCTTGTAGTGGGAGCTTGGTGGAAGGCTGTATCTTCAGTCTTGCCAGTTGTATTCTTCAGATGCAGCTATCCTCCTGGATGCCTATTGCTTCATGTTGGCTTAAAATACTGCTGTGTTATATTGCTATATCTGGGACCCCTTCGACAACTGGTTCCAAATACATTTCTTCAGTAATATTTGAGGTCTCTGATGGTCAGCATTGCTTGTTCAATGGGTCTCAAATATGCCAAGTTAGTTCTCAATATTCCTGTGTCAGTTCTGCTTATTGTTAGCCTCTGGCCTTGGCACATCTCACCCAGAGTGCTGAGGATTATCTCACTGAAGAATTGTGCTGGTCTCCATCATTCAAGTCTTCTTGCAGTCAGCTGCAGTCCTTTTCCAGTGAGCAGAAGTGGTCGTTATTGAACCTTATGTATTTTTTTCTTTTTCAGTGTAAATTCTGTGTTGACAGCGTGCTCATCCCCAAAGCCCCTTAAAGTCCACTTTAAATCACATATTAGAGGCTTAAACGTATCATTCACATACCCATGAACTTGTACATACTGGGTATGTTTCAGGGTAGCATTTTAGAAAGTGACAACTCCTTTTTAGCATCTGTGAGTACTCTTGGAACATGCTGAGCTTGTTTTCCAGAGCTCTGCTCGTGGCTGGCATTGCCTACCAACTCTGAAAACAGGGCTTTGTATCTCTTACCCTGAGTCCCCTAAGGTAGGGGAGAATCATAAATATGAGCCTCAGGTATCTGCCATGCAGCAACTGTGTGGTGCAGTTGGGAGCAGAGCTGCTGTGACGCTGACATCCCTCTTCAGGATGTCTCACAGAGTGTGTGTTCAAGTAGCTATATAACATGCTGATCTTACCCCGTTACAACATACTCCTACTCAAAGAATATTGCAGTTGGCTTACATAAGAACTAGACAAAACTTTGCCATTTGAAGCTTATGCCCACTGTTAAAGCACGAAGAGAAGGGTCCCTTCATTCGCATGTTGTTTCCCTTGCTGTGCCACATTGAGGCACCAGAATAAAAGAGACAAGTGGATGTTAGGAAACCAGCTCAGTAAAACCTCTTTAAAAGTTTACAGAAGGCCTTGACTTGTTCTTGGGTGCATGGAGGATAGAGTGAGGATGCACAGAGAGAAGCTACGTCTGGTCACTGGGAGTGGAGAGAGGAAATGTAGTGATGTAGTGTGAAGTGGGGGGACTGTGGGAACCTGCTGTGAGCCACAGGCATGTGCTGGGATATAGCTAAGTGAGGTGCTACCAGCACACAGGTAATACACAGGTAACATAATATAGCTTTTTTTTTTTTTTTTTTTTTTTTAAGTAAAAGGGCAGTATTTCTCTGTATTTAGGGGCAAATCCCGTCATTCTCTTTGCCCAGCCCCTGGGCCTACTCTTGGGCAACTAAAGGGCTCAGAAGGCTTGGGAAAGTAGTCTCATGTCCTTGCAGCTGGTTCCTTATTCCTGTAGGCAAAGCTGAAGAAACATTGTCCCTGTTCTGGAGCAAGAGCAAAGGGCCATCTTCTGCCCTTTACCCAATAATATTTATTTCCTGAGTGCTAATCTGAATTAAGCTTTTCCATAAACTATTTTTGAAACAAATCAGCTCACCAGGCTTGGGTATGGGAGTCCAGTGAGCCAGGCCTTGAAACATCAGGTTCCTATAACAAAAGGTTAAAGTGTCATGCATAGAAATGACCCTTTCCCTTAGAAGAACAGCCACACAAAGCAACCTACAATTTGTCCAGCTAACAAGATACACATGGAGCTTACATTTATAAGCCTTTAATCGTATGTGTGTCTTCACTAGCTGTGCTGCGACATGTTTGGGCTGTATAAACTCTTCAGAGCCCTGTCCTTGTATATTTGTGTGAAATGTCTTACACACCTACAGAGCTGTATATAAAAAATAAATCCTAATCCTCATCAATAATCAAAGAAGGGAGCAGCTGCAGGCTGTACTTTGGCTGACCCTGGCCCAAGTGAGCTAAAGAGAAGGAAATAAAAACCCAGCATATGGCACTGAGAAGCAATAGACAGTGTCTCAGCTCCTGTCTGAAATGATCTGTGTTCCTGTAGTGCTGGAAAAACATGGAGGATTTTTCTTCCCATCAATAAGAGGGTTGCACCAAGGGGCTCCCTGGTTTTGCAGATTCCTGTGGCCCACACACCCTGCCGAGGTCTGAGCGGAGAGGGCAAATGCCAGGAGGAGAGGTACCGGGACTGTCCCTGACCTGGAGAGAATGAGGCAGGGTGACTCTGGGAGCACACCCACAGCCTGGCCCAGCTCCAGGGATGAGTGATACTTTTTTCATATGGGCATCACTCTGCTGAAGCCAAACTTCCTCTGTGGCCTTTTCCACAGGCTGGTCTGTGCGATGATGGGGTCCTCGGGATGACACAAGGTGTGAATTTGCTCTACTTTGTCTTCACTGCCTGCCAATCTTCAGCTGCTTTCAGTCCTCACAGGGATAGTAGACATGCACAATTTCACATGTTCCTCCACAGCTGAATTTTCCATACAAATCCCCACTTTACAGCTCTCCTGTGCTCTCAAAGATGAGAAATTATGTTCTTGCCAGTTTAACCCATGTAAACTTCATCGTAATCTGAGTTTGGGAGAGAATTAATAAATCCCAGTGCAAGTTTCCTGGGAAGGAATTCTGGTCTGTTTTCAAGATGATGATGCAATCTTACTGATGGAGTGAGAATAGCTTTTCCTTCAGTCCACACCTTGGGATACACATTAGTTACGTAGAGTAAGTGAAGTATTCCCAGGAACACCAACAGAATGGCAGTAATTTTCTTTCTCTCCTTTTCCCACCATTCTGTAGTCTTCACTGTTCTCCCTTCAGCTTTTCAAACAGCATGGATTGCTTTATTTTAAAATCAAAATCCTTCCATCAGATCTCTTCTGCTGGCTACACGCCTGTCCTCCTTCTGCATGCTGCTCTGAAATAATACTGTGCTCATGGCAGCAGCAGTTGGTGGGAGACCAGCTTACATTTGTGATATGGGGAGCACCGAGGTAGCATCGTTACACTGCTACCTGGGAAGTGATGCAAATGTCTCGCTCTGTTCTTTTAAAAACTTTAAACTTTGCTTTATCTCTTAACAAGTGTGCAGTTAACTTCTGTCCTGCAGAGTAGCCTTTCTAGCAAGGAGTAGTTACACCTGTAGCGAGTTTCAGAGTTTACCAAATTTTCTCTTCCCCACTCTTTACTGTATCTTTCCAAGTGCCCTTGGTTTCTGTTTTCCCTAGGTAGGAAGTAATTCACCATTGATCTTTTAAGGTTGCATCCAAAATGTCAGAGGTCTCTCAGGATGCATGGACAATCCATTTTCAGTCAAACTGGTTGGTTTTGATGGAAATATTTATTCTCCTGCAGCTGTTTCTTAAAGGCTTAAGGCAGTGGTTATATGAGAAAGTAGGTAATTTTAAGTCACTTTGGGGAAAGAAGCAGTTCACCAGTAGCATTCTGCACTTCTTTGGAGATCATCGTATACTCGTTAAAGTCTATATTGACTGTATCATCTCTGTAATTCACTAGTCAAGCTGGAAAACCATTTCATTCCCTAAATACTACACGACATTCCTTTCAGCATGCGGTGGGTTGTTATTAGTCCCTTTGTTGGTCGCTTTTGTTCTCTTTTCTTTCTTAGTCTGATCTGTGTTCTCACTTCGAGATAAATCTGAATTGTAGTTTTAAAATACAGAAGCGAATTCTGTGTTTTATTTGTTTGGCTTATTTCTTTGTTGTGAGGCAATTGGTACCTCACCCATGCTGTAAACATTGTATATTATTACAATCTATACTGACTTAACTGCTCGGAGCTCAGTGTTCACCCACTGCTCTGTCCCTGCTCCCTGGTGGTCTTCAGTTGCTGTTCACTGACTAAAACCCATTAGGTCTGTCTTGCTCATTTGCTTTTCTTATGTCATGTCCTGGGGATGCAGGTGGTCAGTGAAGGACAGCATAAAGCCAAGTCTAGCAGAAGACTTCTTTGGCCCCAAGACAATCTTCAAATCTTTGCTGTCATTTTTCTAGAGTGGCAAAGGCTATATGGCACATCTATGATGTAGGTTTTGCGGAGGCATGGAAACAGGCTCCTGTCCCGTGGAACTTACTTTATCTAGAAAATTATAAAATTTGTGAAACTAAGTGGAAAATAAAGAATATACAGTTGAAACTGAATTGGAAATGAAATGTAACTTTATTGTTAACCTTGTATAAAAGGCTGCCTGCAGCATCTTTTGAAGCAGACTCTTTTGGGGCTAGTCTAAGTCAGTTCGGAATGAGCCTTAGCTAAAGCACAAATTCCACTTTTAAATAAAAGTTTTCACTTCTTTAACTGACCTGGTGCAAGTTTGTGTGTAGCTGAATACAATGTTACAAGTACAAAGTACAATGTTGCAAGTTACAAAGTACAAGACATCTACTCCTGCCACACATGCTGTCACTGGGAGTTTAGATTACATGAGAGTAGATTTAAAAAAAAAGTCTGAATTTTACTTCCAGTTCTCATGTATATTGCTTTTTCCCTTTACATGCTCATCCAAGCTAATAACCTTATGAGAAAGAGTAGAAGGCCTTTGCATGAAGTAACAAAGCTGGACAGCCAGCATGCCTTGGAGAAGCCACTGAGTTGCACTCAATAACTCATTAGAGTTCAAATAAGAAGAAATGAATTGAAATGGGAAATACGTTCCAAAATGCTGAGAAAGGAGCAGTAATTTAGACTGAGTTATGGGGACAGCTTCATCTGGTGGGCGAGCACTGCTGATAAAAATGTTCACAGCATATAGTTCTACTTGGAAGAAATTCATTTTGTTGATGGTGCCCTTTCTGTCACTGCACGTATGATTAGGGTAGTGAATAAGTGTATTTTCTTGGCATTGGAGCTTGTGAAAACTGTAACTGAATGCTTGGTGATTTCTAGAAGTAGCCCCTTCAAAGAGAGCAAAATTAAACTTTGGATGACAATGGGACTTTGAATTTAACATTGTGTGTCACTTTGGATAGGGCCATGGGAATGTATGGTGCAAAATGCATCAGTGACAGATCAGCACTACATAATCAAATTAATTTGCCCAACCTCTAAAAGTTGAAATCTGCAAATCTAATTTCCTGTAGGGGCTCTCACTATTGTTTACAGCTGTACTGTAAAGCATATATGGATGTACAACAGGAGAGTCATCTGGCCTTAAATGCAGTTGATTGTTTGGCTCAGGAGTATAATAAAACTGTCAGCCAAACTCTGCCATTGAACGCTGAGTTATCTATACTTGTGACAGGAGCTTGTCAGTGATTTCCAGTAAAAACTCCTGGAGGCCTAATAATTGTAAAAATGCTGAAAGAGAATTTTCACCCTCATTAAGAATCAGAAATGGGTTGTAGTTTTGTGGGCTACAGTCAAACTACACATATTTTAGCTGTAAAAAGCTGCCCCTCCAGCTGTGCATACTCCTTGCCTTGCTTTTCTATCCCATCCCATCCCATCCCATCCCATCCCATCCCATCCCATCCCATCCCATCCCATCCCATCCCATCCCATCCCATCCATCTCTCAGTGTGAGTGATCCACACATTCCACCACCGTCTTGCTGCTGTTTCAGCCAGGGCATGTACCGGGAGCTGTAAGTATCCTTATTTTAGCTAGGAGAGGTGAGAGCGATAAGCAGGCCCCCACTGCAGCCATCTCATCTGGCCCAGGCACGCTGACACAAAGCTTATGAAACTCTCAGCTGAAAGGGCACCCCAGAAGTAAGATGGAGAGTGAGCTAGCTGTGCTGGCTCCCTTCTGGTCTTGAACTACCTCTGACAGCATCTCTTCTGGGGCACATGCACCCTCCTGCACCCCGAGACCATCCTGCTTTGCTCCTAAGCTTCCAGCAGGCTCTCCTGGGCTCCTTCACCTACCTGAGAGGTGGGTGATGGGAGCACCCACAGGGGCAAGTCCCAAAGGGCAGAGGAAGGAAGTGCCTCCATCTCCCACATCTCAGACACTGAGCGAGTGAAGGGACGAACAAATGCTGCCCCTGCCAGGTTTGGGGGAAAGGGCTGGTGTTGGTACAGCAGCAGCATGCAGGCTAGGATGTGGGTAGCGGGCAAAGCATCTCTGCAGTCCAGAGGAAAGCATGTAGCATGATGAGGGTCTAAGATACATCCTTCTTCTTGGCATTTACTATAGGTGAATTTAGATGGTTGTTTTCCCTGCGCATGTATCCTTCCTTGGTGTCTATGTCTATGGGAGCATTGTACAGGGAGCTGTACTCAGGGTTACAATTCCTGTTATATTGTTGGGCTCTTAAAAGGCAGCCTTACAATGGTCCTTTGTGGATCTAATCCTTGGGAGTGTGAGTCTTGCTTGCAATAGGGATTTAAATGACCATGTGTCACAGAATGCTCCAGACCACCAGAAGAAATTTTCCTTGCCCTGAGCCCTGTGAGTACCTGTAGCAAATTTTCATCAGGAAAGAGTGTTCTGTATTCATAGAACTTAGTCCCATCAAAGCAGACAAGAGGTACTCAGGAGATCGGAGAGGGAATCTGAATTTATTTTATTTATTTGTTTGTATTTTGTTTACATCAGCAATCACTGGAGCATCAGAGTGCCTCTCAAAAACATGATGGCATTATTTAGAAAGGTAATGGGGTAGAAGTAGCAGTGCCATTGCAGTTGTTGCTGGTTTCATGAGTTTCCTAATTAACTCTCAAAACTCCTTTCAGACAATTATTTTAGCCTAAGAAAATACGGTTTTAAACTTGACCAAAGAGCTTACGAGGGAAGCAAAAGCCTTCAGAAGAGGCTGAGCCCCGGAAGTGTCAGCTGTGATTCATTAGTGTCGTAGAGACGCATAATTGAGCTGATGAGGACAGGGAAAGTTTCCATAACAGCAACAGTACTAAAATGAGATTGGAAGAGTCGTCATCATTGTTTGAAACAGACACAACCCTTAAGCAGATCACTATTATTTTCTAGACTCTTTGCAGTGCTTGAGGCATTGTGCGACTCACAAAGCCCTTCAGCCACCTCTTTCCCTTCAATTTCTCCATCATTGTAGAATTTAAATAGCTTGTTCTTCTCAGACAATAGATTTGTCTTTCTTCCACCAATACTGTGTTTATTATAAATGACATTTCTGCTTAAACAGAAGGGTCTTGATTCAAAAAAGGCAGTGGTTAGGTTTTCTTTACCAAAGGACAATTCCTTTTTGAAGAATTCGAGTGAGTTGATTTCAGGTATTTGCATAACAGCCAGACTTGTGTTCAGAGGAAATTCAGTAATTTCAGGAACAAGTGGGTTTAGATTTAATTGCTGCTCATCTATCTATCTATCTATCTATCTATCTATCTATCTATCTATCTATCTATCTTCCTACCTACCTACCTACCTACCTACCTACCTACCTACCTACCTACCTATGTGACTTAATTAATTTTGAAGGGTTTTCTAAACAGCAGGGTAGCCACAGTCTTTATGATTAGTTTGGCTGCAGGAACAAGCCATGACGTTTAGTGGCAGACTAATAAGGACCCTGTTTCTCTATCTGGAAGTGTTAATCTTACTTGAGATATACTAGTGAGTCTGCTGGTTGCTACTCAGAGTTCTTTGTTATTGTGCTAATTGCATATATTCTCTTGGTGATGTTTCCAGCACGGAAACAGTTGGGAATCTTTTGTTGAGTTGGACATTGTGTTGAACTGAGTTGAAGTCAAGATCATATTTCGATACCTCTGTTCTTACGTATGTTGGCTGCTGCACAGGGATGGAGAAATGGGAGTATGTGCTTTACAGCCAGCAGTCTGTGGTTTACGCCCCATAAGCTCTAGATCACCCACGTTTCTGTTTGAGGCAAGCCTCAGCAAATTCAGGCTTGCAGGATTTCTTTGTGTGGTTTGCAGCTCCAACCTGCTGAGTCCTGTTTGGGTGTTCAGGCTCATGTGAACTAGGAAGTGTCCAACTGATGTCAAAAGGAAACAAAAATAATTCATTTGGAATCCAATCCAAAGTTTACCAAAGCCAGTGCTAAATCCTGACTTCAAACTGCCTTTTGGTCAGACATGTCTTCTGTAAGGAAACCAGTGACATTTACCTCCCCTGTGTGCTTGGCTGAATGAAATCCCCTCACCTAAGACAAGTAGGAAAGTTCTTCCCCAGGCAGCCTCCTGAGTTGTGCAGAACTGCAGCAGTTTCCCTTTTATACTAATTTTATGGTGACCAGCATCCTAGAGGAACATGCCAGAAACAACCTGTTAAAGCACAGGTGGAGAAGAGCCTATGAAGGCCCTTGGGCACAGCTGTGAGCAAGACCTCAGCTTCTCCAGGGCTGGTAGCAAAATGCTACCTAGAAATAGGACAGCATAATGAGAACTGGCATTATCACTTACAAGCACCCAGTGGAGGTACTGGCTGAAGCTATTCCTTGTCAACCAGAGCAACTGCTGTGCATGACAGTGCAGAGGGGTGTTAGAAGAGGGGCTTAACGCTGCTCCAAGGTAGCAGGAGCAAGGACTTTGGTACTTGCGGCTAATCCCTCACTTCTTACCCACACGTGCTTGTGACTGCTCTGAATCTCCCCAGGTGAGTTGCAGAGGCTGGGTTACTCTCGCAGAGGTCAGTGGCTGTCCCACCTTCCCCTCCCACTGCGTAGCTCCAAACAGGCGCACTGCAGGCCTGTGGTTAAATGCTGCAATCTGGTCCTGCATGAAATACTCTGTTCTTTAGAGCTGTGGTACAGTAACTTGAGCAATCCCAGCTATGTGTGTTTTGTCATATGGCACTATAAAATAGGAACACGCTTTCCTACAGTTATTAATTTTCTCCTGCAAAATAACAAATATGCTAAATCTGCCACTAGAGTTCAGTGTTTTCAGACTCCCTGGTGCTGAGGGGCAAATGTGATTCAGAAAAGCTTTTGTTGCCAGGAATATTTCAAAAAGAAATTTCATGTATGTAACATACTGCCAGGATACATAGGAACATCTGCACTAAATATCAAAATGGAGGAGTCTTCTCTAGAAGTTTGATTTTTCTCTACCATCTTCTTTAGTTTGTATCTAAGCAAAATTGTTCTTTTTGTACCTGCATAACTACTTTTGAGAGACAGCTATAATGGATTGTAGAAGAGATCCGAATGAAGCTGAGTATATTGGTTAGCTCCCTGCTGTTCAAAATTACAGAGGAATTCAACCAAATATGAAGAAGAGCAGATATTTCTGTACAGTCTTTGTCGGCTGAATATAAAGTGTTAATGTTTGTTGGTTTGCTTCTCTCTGATCTGCAAAGAAGAAGGTTAGGAAATATCTTTGGTCTCATCTTTCCTGTTATGATAAATAACTGATCTGTGGTCAGAGCCGTAAAGTTCATAACCTACCCAGAAAAAACTTAGGAACAAACCACTGCTGCTGCAACATTATGTAAAGTGGAAAACCTATTTTCCTGGGGAGGGGTGCTGCTTAAAGATGATTTCACAAAAGAGGAAGCCCTTGCTGTTTATCCTGCTTGATCCAAATGTGCAACATTTCCTGTGGCCAGATCTGCAGTAAAATCAAAGGGGGTAGCCATTTTCTGTGGTCTATTGCTTCCTATAGCATGCCCATATGAGAGAGGAAGAAATTACCATTTGTTATAAAACTACCCCCTAACCTTCCTTATCTGATTAATCAATTAAAAACAATGATTCATTGGTAATAACCCCACAATGTCCAACTGATAATCTGTTTTTCACATCTGTCTGGGAGAACCACTGTCTATTTTAAGGTGACAGAAAGCCATTTTACATGTTCTGAGAGATGGAATGTATCCTTCAGACTTTGCAAACACAGAGTGTAGACGGATGATAAAATCTTTGCTTGCAGGAGGTCATTAAGTGATTGTGCAAAATAGCTAAATCTTGGGTTTTAGAAAATCAACATAACTATTTAGAGCAATCTAGAAATGAAGACACTCATTAATAATCTACATGTATGACCCTATCTTGCAATCCTGATATGGGTAAAATCACTGTATGAACTTGGGGATTTTGCATGTTCAGGTAGCATCATTACATTTCTGTGTATTTCAGTTATCACAGAAGGTGCTTTGAGTCTCTATGGTAGGCAGCTTTTTAAAAACAGAACATGGACAGAATGACAGCCAGCCAGACTTCAGGCCTTCCGGCAAATGCAGACAGACACAAGTGCCAGCAAGCCACTGGTAGAAGTTGTGTCATTCGAGGCCAAAGGTTAGTGCATTGACTAACACCACGCACACTCGCAGGCCTGAGAGTCCGCTCATTCTTCATCCAGACTACAGGATCGCTCTACAGACTACAGGATCACTTCACTCAGCTCTACCTGGGTATTTACAATTACTTACAGCAAGCCTGTGGCAAATGAAGAAGGCTACACAGTCTTTCAGTGGTGCATATAGAACTACCACACACACAGAAGAATTATATTAAGAGAAAATTATTTAGGTTATATGAAGTCAAACAGAGAACAGATAGGAAATGTCATAATTTAGATTACCTGCATAATCTTGCCTCAAGTAATTGCACCCTGGGCGTTTTATCTGTGATGGCTCCTACCTGGGCTAAGCATTAATCTTCAAGTCCAGAAAATGCAGAGCTCTCTCTAAATGGGCTTAGTGGAATATCACTTTTTTTACCAAGGAAACAAGACATGCCCAGAGTAGCACGGAGCAGACTTTCTCCTTTGCTTAGGACTGATGCTGTATTCTGGTGAGGAGGAGTTTCTTTAAAAAGTCTGTATGTGCGCAGGGTTACTGACAGCCATGTGCGGGGAATGCAGTTCTTCCCGTTTTCTCGAGCACTGAGGTAACTGTGCCTCCTGGATCCTGCAGCCTGGTGACTGGCACCCCCTAAATACTGAAATGATTGATGAAATCAGTTGCCAGCTTGAGTCCTGGGTGGGTAATGGAAGAGACAGAGGCAGGATTCCTGGATTCCACTTGTGTCTGACTCAGTGTGTGTGATCTTAAGCAGTAAATGTAAGTCATATCAGGGCATGCTCTGATCTGTCATGGAAGGCAGTTATGGGATTAATGAATGTTTGTCAAAGCTAGTTTAGTCAATACTGCAAAACACAGGCACAACTAACTCTTGGGTGTTGGATCCCATTTTATCAGGTACAGGCTGACAGACTCAGATTTAATGAGGATGCTGCAGTGCAAGGCAATGCAAGGCACTGCTCATGTTAGTCTGTTGAGAATACATCTTCCCAGTGCACAGCTTGCAACAGTGTTTTCTGCCCTCCCTTTCACTCAATCAGACACTAAGATCTGTGACCTGAATTCATTCAGTGAACCCATTTACTATTTCAGCTGCATTTGCAAGAGTTCCCCTACCTTTGCACTGGGTCTGCATTTCTGATCCATGCCTCGCACAGCAAAGGAGAGACCAGATAGTCTATCGACAGAATACATGTATATACCCACACGCACCAGCTACTTTGCACTAAGTCCAGTTCTTTTTGATTGGGTCAGATTTACTTTCCATGCTCAGAACGGCTTACGGGACTCGCACCACATTTCTAACGTTTCCCTGAGGCATCAGACTAACTGCCGCTGTGCAGAACAATGGGGTAATCAATGCAGGCACAGTGGGGCTGTCTAATTCTCCTGGAATTGAGACAAAATCCATGGGAAGAATTGGGCCAAAACGCACATTCCCAGAACGAGTGCCTACAGCACGCAGTCACTCTGATTCTCTGGGAGAGCAGCAGACTCACAGAGCAGCCCAGCACAGGGAGCTGCCTCAGCTCCTCCATCAGCTGCCTGCAGCAGCTGGGGGGCAGGTGGTGGAGCTGTTAAGGCTCCCAGACTGCCAGAACTCCGGACAGGTCCCTGAGGTCCTCAGCACTTCCAGGGAGGAAAAATAGAAGAAAATGCCCTTTGCTGGACACCTCCTGCTCGGTGGTACTGGGGAGAATCTGAAAGCTAAAATCCAGTAATGAAATGAGTGTGCAGAGCATCCCACATTTGGCTTGTGTGCATCATTGGCTCCTGAAGTCCAGGTGCCAACTTCCTGGCCAGAAACCAATACTCTGATTCTGAAAATATTAAAATGCTGGAAGTAAGTATTCCACTTCTGAGACAACCAAAAGGTGGACATGTTTTGCAAATCATTAAAGGAAAAGGCATTTGGAGCTTCATTTAGATATGGATCCTTTATATTTTAAAATATTTCTTTTATCATATTTTTTTTCTTCAGTAAAATATTATCAAAAGAAAGTTAAACATTTAATTGCAAAAATATTAGGTTGGAACTTTTAAGGCTTGAAAAATGTTAGGAATCATAGAAAATGATGCAAAGTATTCCTATAATCAAAAATAGTCCAGAACTTAGTCCCATATCTGTATGAATCACAGTACAGCAGAATTATTTCTGCATGCTCCCTCTCTCTCTTTCTCACTCACTGCTTTGCTGAAAAAGAAGTTCATCAGGTTGGTTTTGTGTTACCTATTTTACTGTAGTTAACTCATCAGTTGGAAGTTAGTCAGAGATTAGGAAACATTATGAAGTTATCAAAAAACTGGCATGTTAGTATGAAATCAGTTAATCTTTAGCCTCACAGGATAGAAAGAGGAAATGTAATTGCAACACTGAACTGTGTTTTACAGTCATTATCACTTAGAAAGCCCTTCAGATAATTCTATAATTAGCATGGGACATGTAACGGAGGAAAAATACCTGACACGAGAGGAACTTAGTGAATGTTTTCATTCTCAAGTGGGATTTAGCTGCCACGCCAGTGCAATCTGCTGAAACAAAGCTCCTTTGAGTAACAAGTCATAGTGTACGGTATCTTAGAGCAGCAGACACCTGGACCTTGACTGAGTGGCACGGCTCAAACAGCTGCTTGTGCTCATCACTAAATAGCACATGCAGTCAGGAGCGAACTGCACTCACCAAATGGTGAGCGAGGCTTACTCTAGTCAGGCAACTCGCTGCATTTATCTGATTCTCAAATACCTTTCAGCACAATCATTGCTTCAGTCAGATCATTGAATTAAAACCAGCTCCGTTTATCACACATTTTGATGTTTATACAGTACCTGTCATCACTCACTTAAATGGATAAGAATATGGATAGAGATTAATTTCTGCTCTGTATTTGGTCTTGAAATATAAACTGTGTTTTTAACTACTAATTCCTGAAGTGTGACATTTTGTGAAAGATCTACCTAAATCTTAACAATAGTTACTGGCACTTAGTTCAGGAATGATTTGCAACAGTGTTATTTATATACTGAACAGAGTGTTTGAGTGATTTCATTTCTGCTGAGGAAACTCTAGTAAGTTTTCAGGTAATCAGAATCCAGGTTCTAATGTTGAATTGTTAGATAAAAGGTGACAAAAGAAAAGATTGCTTTGTGGTTCTGTTAGGGAGGTAAGAGAACCACCTTAACTTTCTTCTGTCATTACAGATGAGCTCTTCAGAAATTGCCTACCTACAATTCTTGAATGGAAAACTGCTGTGTGGTTCCACTGTTGTGGAAAAAAATATCTGTAGAAAATGTAGCTTTTATTGAAAAAAGGGAAAATCTATAAATGGTATTTTGTCTAATGTATGATAACATTAATTTTCACTATTACTACTGCAATATGAACTTGGGCTAAAGGACATGCAAACAGACGTGGGCTGAAGACTGAGCAGCTCTGGGAAGGAGAGTCAGGTGTTTCCAGGGTCAGATACCTGAATAAAGCCTTCTGATCCTTTGACTGTGAGGAAGTTGTACAAGGGCTCAGTTCAGACCCCAGATTGTCACAAAAATAAGTCACAGAGCAGAGATTCAGAGCTGCAGTTGTAATCAGGCAACTGGAGAGCTAGAACCATCCTTCTGATGTCTGGGAAGTGTCTCTGTTTTCCATCAATTACAAGACATATGTAGGGGTGGGGAAACTTTTCAAGTCTAGTTTCCCGCTTCTGCAGGTAACTGTATTTTCTAACTCCATTACATCTGAGTTGAGCTGCTTCTTCCCATTTTTCTTACTACATTCCTGTTCTGGCACTTTCCTTCTGTTTCTAGCCCAAAAACACCCATGGCTATTTTATACCTCTTTTTCTCTAGTTTCAGTAGCTCTTGCATTGTCTCTTGAGTACCTGAGGGTAGCAATAGTTTTAATTTAGCTGAAAAAAGTGAGCCAATGCTGCTCAGAGAAAAGATCATTGAAAACCAGGCCATTTTCTGCTTCTCACCACCACACCCCAGCCATTTGGCAAAGTGCAGCCATTTCTGCCAGCTGCACCATCTCCTGCACTGTGGCAGTGCTGGGGATCCACGTTGGCCGAGGAGGTGATACTTCCTGCTTGTGAAACATTTCCGGGTAAGGAGGGGGCACTCTCACAGTCTGCTCTTTAGTGAGTTGTATCGGTAAATACCAACCAAAAAATACCAACTGCATGCCATTATGACCACAATTGCTCCAGCTAAAATGCTTCACATGCTGCCAGAGCTATCAGTGGAAAGCCGATGCTCTCAGCTGCTGCGTGAGGAGCCCTTCCAGAGCTGTTCACCAGCACATCCTCTCATTCAACCACTGATGAGGCGTGTTTCAAGTGTAACAAAAAACAGATGTTCTGTGTTCATTGTATAATCACACAGCTGAAAAGAGGTTACAAAGTGGCCAGATAGCACTAAGCAGTAACCACGGGAAAGGATTCTGTGAGATCCCTGCGGACCAGGTTGAACGTGACCATTCAGTGCCGTGGATTCAGACGATTGGGAGAGGTTAACCCTCATTTTGAGTCACCTGTTACTCTCCTGAGTAATCTGTAGAATATGCTTCTACCAGATGTGACATGCCCAAGATCCAACTTTCCCGGCTGGCTGCATAGGCTCCACACCTACTTACTCAACTGGCCATGGGTGGCATAGCGCCAACGCAGCACATGAGCATCCGCAGTGCACTGAGCACATGTTGTATGGCACGCAAAGGTGCGAGCTTTGGGCATTACTAGTTTGCAGAACAAACCTCTTCAAGTGTTTTGTTCGCATCTAACCTTTATATTTGTATTTTGGAGTCATGCATTTGTGTACATATTCAGTGGGCCAAATTTGGAAAATGTGCAAATGGTTGCAGCATTTTTATCAGATTTGCATTTGGACGTGTATGACTACCATGCCAAAATAATAGTTTGTCACCAGTAACAATTGCTGACAGTATCATTAGTAATCTAGCATTATTGGGTAAACAGGATTTTTGATTACAAGATATTTTTTTCCCAAAGATTAGAATTTCAAGAATAGAAATAGTTATTCAGCATTTGATATTCAGCCAGACCAGTTGAATTTTCACTACAAGAAATAAATCCAGCTAACACTAAGCAGGGGTACTTTGTAAACTTAGCCAGATAACTCAAAACCTTGACCAGTCCCAAAGTGCAGATAATTTATGATTTGAAACCTCATGCTATCACCACAAGACCCAGGGAAGAAGTTCAAGGGATACAACATATTTCTTGTTAGAAGCAGTATAAAATTACTCTCTCAGCTGATGACGTTCTGATGTTTGTTACCCATCCAGATAATTCCATGAAATCTTTGCTCGAACTTGTTGACAAAGTTGCTTCAATATTTTACTGTAATACCAATTGGACAAAGTCAGGGCTTATGCTAGTGAATGGTCTTTGTTCACTGCTAGCAATTAACTCTTTAACTCTTAACTGGAAGCCTTAGGGTTTCACACCCTCAAGGTATACACTCAGTGCAAGTGCTAAGTTTTAAGGTGGGAATCGCCAAAATTATCAGGGAAGTGTCAGCAGATTGATTTCCTTCAAATTTATCTTGGTGGGGGAGATTGGCAAATAATAGGATTATGATTGTTCCAAAAAAACAATTATGTATTGAACATGCTGCCAGTTGCCATAAATCCTGGAGCTTTTCAAGAGATGGCTCCATTATTAGCAATGTTTTTGTGGAAAAATGAGAACCACAACATTGGCATTAGGAAAATCCTGGAAATTGATAAAAGCAAGCTTTTGTTTGGAGGCAGAGTGTAGTTTTGGTTCTCACCTCCTGAAACTGAAAGAGGCCCTGTGTGGTTTTACCCAGAGGAAGCTCAAGCCCAGCCCTGTTTATTAAAAATTCAAGCTACAGTGTTATCTCCCCTAAAGAATCAGGTTCCACGCTGGCATGAATCACCCCAGCTGGAGCCAAAGGGCTTGCTGCTGGCCTGACTGGGTGTAGCTCCATTTTTGATGACATAGGCAGGGAGTAAACCTGCCCCAGTCTTCCAGAGTTTCACATCCATAAGGACATAATGTGTGTAAAACGTGCCCTGATCGCAGCGCAGTCTTTGCTGCCGGTGGCAGCTCTGGGAGGAGGCTTGAATGGCAGAGGACTCCTGTGGGCACGGGGAGGCTGAGCAAAGGCCAGAGACAGGCTCTGGGTGCTGCATCTCCCACCGCCTGCTCCTCTGTTTTTGAGAAACCCCTCTTCATGTCTGCAATAGCTGCAAAAATGCTTTCTAGCAAAGTATTCTGGGGGACGTTTAGTAGTAGTAATGAGAGAAAAATGAACTGCATTCCCAGTTCCTGAAAGTGCCCTTGATACAACAATCTTTGAAACTGGCAATTTAGGGGAAGGTGCTGCAATATATTGCATTTTCCCGTTTTATCGTGAGCACAATACTTACTCTGAGCATGTCCTCCCTCAGGTGAAAATTGTCATTTACTTCAACATGTATAAAAATGTTCAGAACACAGGAAAACAGTATGCAATAGATCTAACAAACCTGTTAGAGCCACACAAAAAATACCTGAAATAACAGTAGTTATACTGTACAATTTCTGGCATCTTGGGGATGACTTCATGCTTTTGCTGTGTTGGAGCAGCTTGCATAACTCACTTCTGCTCGTGTCTCTTAGGATAACCTGGTTTCATCAAAAAAACAGCTTCAGATCACAGAATAATCTTGGCTTCATTGAAGTGAGTGGGAATTTTGCTACACTCAGAATCCTATCCCCAGATTTTCAAACATGAGGAGATGAAATTTTGGCTCTTAACTCACCCTTGGGATTCTTGAATTA
Organism: Anas acuta; assembly: GCF_963932015.1. Taxonomy (NCBI): domain Eukaryota; kingdom Metazoa; phylum Chordata; class Aves; order Anseriformes; family Anatidae; genus Anas; species Anas acuta. The sequence continues at coordinate 10,738,679 of NC_088988.1, read as the reverse complement.
GTGGTTCAACTTCCAAAAGCTCTGACACCCACTGATTTCAATAGGAGCTGCTGGAGCTCTTTGAAAAAAAGGTTGCTCATTTCCAACACTAAATATGGATGGTGGAATCTTAAAATTAGGGTCCTATTTTTGAAAATCTTGGCCCAAACCTTTATTAATACCACACTACCATGTGTCCTGCATCTATTAGCAAGCATAACAGCATTCAGATTCACATCTGCTGTATTCTCTAAACGTGGGAAACAAAAATGGTCTTTTAATCAAATTTAGATTAAACGCTCTCTCTGAAATAATGATAGCCAGTTATGGATGTTCCATAATTTGCTATTAGTTAAAATATTCCCAAACAGCACAGAAGACAAGTGGTATGTGTGTATACTGTTCCCAGAGAGCTCTGGTAATTGGAGTAATTTCAGCAATTTCCAATTTTAGAGGAAGTAACTGATCCCAAGTTGTTACCTAAAGTAATTCTTACTGACAGTATTATAGGCTTGAAACATTTTCTGCTATGCCAATACCACAAACTAGCTGTGCAATTACAAATGTATTTGTCACTTCTGTATTTATGTTATTAACACTGGTAGTTTAAAAAAATGTATTACTTAGAACGGTCTCTGCCTCCGTCCAAAAAAGAGAGGCTTTGATATGTTATTAAAATCAGCATTAAGTCAGATCTCCTCTGATATAATCTCACCAGAATTAACCAGCTAAATAGGGCTGGCTCTGATCTGAATTTGAACGGGAAACCTCTTGGTGTGGTGTAAACGCTGAAGGAAGCATTATTACTAGTTCTGTAGGTGGCTTGAGTCAATAGCCCCACACTGCTTTTATTTTGCATCGGGCTGCTGAGGGCACTGACTGTGTGCTTAATAAAAATTGGGCATTTTGCAGAAGAATTAGTCCAGATGTTTTAGCTGGATTTCAGTTTGGCTATCCTCTGCTTATCTCTCTAGAAACAGCAAGAGTTAGGCTTGCAAAATATTTTCCATTGCCATCCTTGCTTTTCACAGGCTCCTAATTTCCTGAACTGTGTACTTCTGTTTGCTGAAACTTTATGAGTTCAGCTTCTGTTTTGCAGTGGGTAGAGCACTCTCTCTGCTACAGTTGAGCAAGATCTCTTCAGCCACTTCTGGGTAGGGGGGGGAGAGGTATTTTTTTACACATTCCCCAGTGTAAATTGGGCTACCTTGTCGTGAACAAAGCTCTGATATAAATCTCCCTTCCCCCAGAATGGCTGAAGTGTGATGCTTAAAACCTGGCACAGTAAGTAGCGTCTAAGACAGTTGTGGCTAAGCAATGATTAGAGCCAGATCTTTGTGCCTCTCATTTTATATGTGCATGAACATCAACCCCATGGACATCACGGGACCCTTTGGTAATGCTGGGAACTGCTGAATGTGACAGGACTGGTAGGATCTGTGTCTCGCCAAAGGAGGCAGGCGCTGCCTTTGGTTTCTGCTCCCTTGAAAATAGGTTCCCTTATTGCTAACATTGCAAAGCAGTACCAGGACTCTGTCTCCTACATCCCCTAGGAAGCAAGAGACAGGGGCAGCGAGAAGGAAACCACACAAAAGCTTTGTTGCATTGCTACATCAGCTTTCTGCATTTTATGACTGGAGGCAGGGTCTGGCTCCCCATCTGTTTTCCATCAAGGCTGAACCCTGTGGTACCCTTGTTTGCTTGGGCCATTTGAGGCTACCGTAATAAAAACAATAATAAATAACAAATAAGCGACTGGAGGCTAAAGCCATAGGATGAACTCGTTCTAGGTTCTACAGGGCTGAGTCGCGAAGTCCTGGTGGACCCTGAGGGCCTGGGTTAGCAGCCCAAAAGGCTGGAGGTGTCTGCAGGAACCTCTTTGTCATGGGATACATTGAAGCACACCGCACTTCTGTGTGGTTTGTGCTCAGCAACAGTGGCTCGAAGCAGGTTCAGGCCATTGCTCAACACCAGCTGCCCCACCACATCATGTGCCCATAGCTACGTGCACCCATAGCTTGGGCCCACACATTTCGGGAGATCTTATCTCCTTGAGCTTTCTTTCATAAGATTCTGTTCTCTTTTGTTTTCTGCCTTGTCTCTGGCTTTGCAGGGAACTCCCAGAGTTGCTGAGGGCATCCTTTTGTATAAATAATGTATATACCTCAGTGGCTCTTAAATAGTTCTGACGTTTTATTGCTGTGGTGCGATGCAGAGGGGAAACATTTGCAGCTCAGCCTATACTTCATTTCAGGGCACTGAATTTTCCTGCTGTTTTGTAGCGAAATTCATTTCAGAGCGCAGTGTGGCACTTTGAAGATGAAAGTGGCAGCAGTTCTGCATTGAGCTGTTGGGTTTGTATTTCTTCCAGCACCAAAGATCACTTCAGCTCAAAGGCTATTTTCACCAGCACTGTGGCAGGGAGCACATGAGTGCAGTCCAGCTCTTGCTGTGGTGCTGTGTTAGTGTGCCCAGCTCTACTAGCTGGAGCTGTCAGGAACCCAAATGAAAACCAAACTTAACACTTGAAAACTTATCTTTTCCTTTGCTGCTCAACAGTGGTCAACAGTGTGTAGCCTCCAAAATCCTGAAGGTACGTGGCAGGTTGAAAAACTGAAAACCAGAGGCCACACCTTTAATGCCAGTTTAGAAACATGTATAAAGCATCTGGTTACCCCCGTCTGGGAAGCTAATCCACAGAGAGCTGAAAGAATCTGGCAAAGAAACACTTTTTGCCTCAGGCTTGATTTGGGGAGAAGAAAAAAAAGTAATATTTCCAGTTTTTAAATTGGTCTTTGGCAGCCATGGGGCACTGCCTTACAGGATTACTATGATTATAGGCTACAGTATGCACTATAAATGAGGACTTTTGAATACCTACTCAATTCCTGGTTGATGTGGGGCTTACCTCAGCCCCATCACGCCTCACGTCTGCCATGGCTGCCCTTGTGCTGAGCCTGGGCAGAAGTAAGGGTCTCATACGTCTCCCAGTTTTTTCATCTATGTAGCATAGACGTGTTCATATGACATTACTATGTTCCATATGGCATGCTATCCATAACAGAACATCATATTTTAGATTGCCAAATTCCTCATTGTAATTGTAGGAGTGAATGAAGATTACAGGTTTTTAATATATCCAGGAGATAGATAGGTATGGCCTGTGTGAAATATGGCTTTTCAATTTCTTCCTCCTTTACCAAGGCTGATTCCCTCTCTTAGCTTTCTCCACGTTAGAAGTCCATTACTGCCAAGGTTTTGCTTGCAGAGTAGCAATGTATTAGAAAGTAATTCTATTATGATTCATTTGCTTATGATAAGTTTCACACAAACACTTTTAAGATTAAGTATTTAGTACGGTAAAAAGATTATCTTATTTTTAAGGTTCCTGGAAAGCCAAAGGCAGGACCTTAGCACTCAGCTACTGGCTTTCAGAAGCAGCCTGCTCTTGATGCAACCCGAGCTGGTTTGTATGTTGTGCCTGTAAATCCCTATAAAGAAATCTGGGAGGCTGGACAGGCATTCTCACCAGACTTTGAACTCATTCCCTGTTGAAAAGAGGTTGGGCACCCAGCTCCCATCAGTGCCTGAACCCTGTCCCCTTCTCATGTGCTCGATGAGCAGTCAATATTAATGAAGGGCCCATTTTTCTGCAGCCCACATCAGCATCTCCCGGGAAGTCCCAAGGGGAACTTGTGCAGGGAAAGATGCAAGTGAGTAAGATGAGTCTGACATGTAAAACCAGAAAATGTTATGAAACATGGTTTAGGGCCTCTGAAAGGTTTCCTCACAGAGGAATGCAAAAGCAGCTCAGCGCGGTAGCGTAATCGTAACAGTTGATTGGCCGTAAGCCACAGCTCCGTGCTGTTGCAATGTGCATTTTCTGCTGTTGAGACACGCCATGATAGGAAGCTCTGACATAGCCACCAAGTAACAGCAGCGGACCTCTATCAGGGTCCTTCCTATTTTTGAATGGGGGGTAAAAATGACTGGAGTCAGAATTGGGAAACAGAATTGCCATAAAATACAGAAGATCAGGGGCCTGGGTTGAGAAGGACCATGGATTAGTACAAGAGGTCTTGCAGTGCAAAGAATAATAATGGACTATGTGCAAGATTCGCCTCAGAGATCCACAGAGTATCCACAAGGCACTTGCCGATGAAGCGCACATTCGTGTGCCACATGCACAATCCATCATTATTTCAAAGCCGTTTCACCATTGTTTTTATTATAGCCTATTGTAATAGGCTTAGCTGAGAATTATATACGGCATATTCATTCTTAAAATGATCTGGGTAAAGGAGGGCACCAGCATATTACAGTGAGAGTATAACGAGTGCTATGAACTCCAGGTGAGGCGGGGGTAGTATGGATTCCTATGGCAATTGCTAAGACCAACAAAGGGAGAAGCAGTGCCAAAACATAGTTTCAGTTAATTTTTAATGGTTTGATGATTGCCAAAAGCTAAAGTTAGTATCTCATTGAGGTAGCCAGTATTTGACCTTTAGATCAGCCCATTCTGCCTGCATGCTTTAGCACTCAGGAATCATTACTTTCTGCTGTTTGTAGGCTGTAGTACCATGTACTGATGGTAGTAGATTTTTCAAAGGCACCTAGCCTTTGAAAAATATGTCAAAATTTTCTGTAAAATACAGTCAACTTCTTGCTTGCCAACACTCTCATTCAACTTTGTGGAAAAGCCGAATTAAATACAATTAGCTTGTATCAGAAAAGGTATGAGGGCTCCAGTTTTTAACCTAGACTAAGCCAGACTTCCATTTTGTAGTCATCCTAAATTTTGGGTCCAAAAGCTTTGCAGCTAAAATGGAGATAGTGTCAGTAAAATTGCTATAAAGATGCAGAAATGAATAATCTCATCTCTAGAAATAAGGACTGAAGCATATTTAGGAACAATGTCTCTGTATGCCTTCTACATATTTGGTGAATGCTGGGCTACTAGACTGTTAATCAGGGATGGTTCTGGAGCAATTCCTTTACTTAAAGCATCATGACACTTGCTAATGCATTGCAGATCTCTTTTAAGACATGTGATGTTTTCCAGAGCTGTTGAGCTGCTGTAATTTCTCAATGAAATCAGAGAGATGCAGGGACCTACTATTAATTTTCAGCAGTATATAGAAGTATCTTACTACAGGGTTTAATTAATGCTCAAATTAATCACCAAGCACTTCTTTTTTCATTAACCCATATGTATTACATTTTGATACTCCAATGGGAAGTGTTCTACTTTGTTTCTCTGCAATACTGTGTATTCAATTTTTATTGTCTGTGATAAAAGCAGCTCAGCCTCATTATTATCCCAGGATTTGGGTGACAGTACGGAATGCATCACAGCAAAGCTAAAGCCTAGCTGAGAGCAATTTTACTATTACAGAAACAATTACTGTCCATTACAAATTCCAGAAATGAGCACAACTATAACTTTTAATAGGTGACTACGTTGCAGGAGCATAAAAATTAAAATGGCATCCTTCCCTCAGTTCAGAAGAACAAAGAAATAAATAAAAGACTCTTGGTTGCATTCTCTGTATTAAACCCAGGCAGTCCCGAAGGCATTTGGCTCTTCAGTGGAGAGCAGCCCTGGCTTCTCCATCTATTGCAGTTTCACTTGATTTTGAAGACTATTTAAGGCCCTTGCCCTGCCTGTTTAGAAGGAGACACCTGCACAGAAAGCTGTCAGCTGAAGTAAATCTGCTTGGGACCTCTGGGACCTGTTCCCAACAGAAGTGTTCATGTGCTGGGCTAGGGTAGGGTCTGAAGGACTTTGCTTTACATCTTCTCTTCTTGTCCCAGAGACAGGATGGGTGCTTTTGTGAGGGCTTAGAAAGTGTTAGGCTCAGAATGGAACTGAAGTTGAATGGGATTTTCTTTTGTTGCTATTTAAAAAGCAACACTGAAGCTTAACTAAAGTTGTTTGCATTTACTTTCTTTGCACAGTTCAATTATTAGTGCTTTAAAAGCATTTTTTTTTAAATGTTTTAAAAGCATTTTTTTTTTTCACTAGAAGTGAAACTTGGCCCAAGACCCTATTTCAGGAAAGCAATTCCGTATCCAGGTAGCAGTAGAAGTAAATTCCTGATGTAAGCAGTTGCCCAAGTGCCATAGACTTTCCATTTCTTAAGAGAGTTGTTTCAGCAAGTGGATGAAACAGGTCAGAAACAAATACAAAGCTGATAACAAAACCAAAAACAAAACAGTTTACATAGCCTATAACCAGAGGACAGCACAAATGCTAAGAAAGAGAACAAATGCTCAAAATTGAACTGATTTAAAAACTCTTTAATTCTGATAATCCCAAAGTTAGAATTAGTGTGAGAAGTATGGACACAACACTGGTCACGTTCCTTTGTGAGGATCTTTTCACAATACACGTGCATGTGAAGAGCACTGAGAGCGAGTTACTCAGAGGAGACTCTTGGTGTCTCTAATACCTTACTTGACGAGGGTTCTCATTTTCTTGCAACTTCAGTAATGAATCCAGCTATTGTATGAAAAGGGAAACTGTCTATACAGGTTCTAGACAATGTGAATTTCCATGCCTACATTTTGTAACTTTTTAATTAATTTGTGTTCTTGAGGTAGCAATATTAACATAATTTGTGCCGAGAGTTAATCACATATGACACCTTAGCTACCCAGACATTTGTATTTGAATAACTGTATAGGGTTGCTCATTAGAGCAGGATCTCCAAATATAACAGACTGGTTTGCCTTCCCAGACGTCTGTCCTCCTGTCCTTAACTAGCCTTTTGTGATTGTTCAGCAGTGGGCTGAATTTATGGAATTATGACTCTATGAAATACAACAGCATTTCTGAAGGAATAATGGAGAAATTGCCTTCTGTGCCTGATTTTCCAATAGGGGACTGGGAGCTCAAACATGTCTTTTTTTCCCTACGGCATTGTGGCTGTGAGTGACCCTGGGCAGGGGTTGAGTGTGCAACCCGGATGGGCTCAGACAAGCAGCCGTGCCAGGGCATGGCATGGGCATCAGCGCTTCGTGCTTCATACAGGGCTGTGCCCCAGCTGGGTGTTCCTGCAGACCTCCGGCCTCAGGAGCCAGCTCTGTGGCCACCCAGTACCCTTCCTGAACAAGAAGAGAGCAGGGAGCTGGTGGTCTAGATCCTTATCACTGCCCCTGGCAGGCAGGGCTCTGGCCAAGTTACCTAGTCCTTCTCCAGCCCTGTTTGTAAAGCAGGGGTGACCGCAGCCTGTAGTGTTTTACTGAGCTTGGCTGGAGGACAATGATGTGCTAACGTTAGAGAATGTGGTGGATAACGCAATGAATAAAAACTGTGCAAGTGCCTGGGATCATTACGATAAGCTTTCTCTGAGTAAATTGCACAGAGACATAAGTGGTGATTTTTTATTTGTTTTTAATTTAAAGTACTCCTACTAAATGCATTTTATACAAATGCATTTGCAGACACTGGCTGTTGTCAGCATTTACATGCACAAATGTGAAAGTCCAGGGCATAATTCAGTGGTGTTAATTCTTATTTCACTTCATGGGAAAAAGAAACAGAACAAGGAGTTAAGTGCCTTTTTTTTTTTTTTTTTTCCTGTGTCAATAATCCAACCAGTTTAAATGTATATTTATTCTATGTTTGAAATAATGCAAACTATTCAGAATGCTATGAGAGCTATGAAAAACACAGGGCTTGGAAAACTGGCAGTTTTTGTGGTTTTGGGGTTTTGAGTAAAGTTTCACAACCAATCAGCCCAGAATAATGTCCGGTAAAGGCATTTCTGCTTGTTGGTCTATTTATTTATTTACTTTGGCATGGTAAGCTAGGCAAGGCATATTTGGAGGAAGGTCAGTGAAAATGCTCCAGATCTGTCAAAGGGTCTGATCCTGCGAAGTGCTGAGGACCTGCTGTCATCAGGGAGGTGCTCAGTGCCCTCGGGGGCAGCGGTGCTTGCTCGGGGGCAGCCTGAAGCACAACCTGGCTGCTCAGGCAGCGTGGGCACTCGCAGCCTTCCCAAGGAATGTGCACAGAAAGTAAAACCAATATTGGATCCATTTGACGCTTTACTTTGGCGCCCACTGGTTTGTGTGTGTCTCCTTCTCTGCTGGTGGCCCTGATCTCATCTGCCTCGCTGGAGATCTACCCTTTGCTTGATATTGTGTGTCTTCCAGCAGCCTTCCCACCCCAGCGCCCAGCCTGCCCCAGTGGCGACGCCTGAACTATTAACCTAACGCTGGCAGAGATGTCGATGCAGTCTGTTGTTCATTGTTCCCCCTCCCCAAAATGTGCTAACATGTTTCATACAATATTTTTCTCTTGGGTTTAGGTCCCCAGGATAATAGGAAGACTTGAGTTCAGGAAGGGAGATCTGCCCCTTGCCTGCTTGTAGGTTTATTCAGCCCATTCAAAAGCGAAGGCTGCTGCCCCATCCTGGGCAGCCCTCAGCCCACTTGGTCAGGCCCACGCAGGCATCCCTGCAGGCTCAGGGCCCAGGCATGGTCACACCCAGTGAAGGTCCATCACTTTCTGGTGACAGCGACCAGCCCTTGCAGCTGCCTTGCAGGGCAGACGTGCAGCAAGAGGGACACGTGGGCATGGTGGCTGGCCGTGCTGTGGCCATGTATGGCCGTGCCATGGTGGTGGCAAGGTGACAACCATTGGCAGCCAGCCTGACTCTGGGAGATCCCAGAGGAGAAGTCAAGGCAATTTTCTGAGGGTACTGCCACCTTGTGTCAGACCGTCCCTGCACCAGTGCCACGTCCTGGCACAGACTGGCGGCTGTGCTGAGAGATCAAGAGATCATTTTATGGCCTGAGGTAGCTGTTTGACACCACTGGCTGTCCTCCTCAATCGCACCGCGCTCGCAGCTGCAGCAGCAGAGCCCGTCCGTGCAGCTGTGCCCCGCGCTCCCACGCAGCAGCCAGGGGCAACTGGGAGAAGCAACAGCTTCCCTCTGGATCCTGGGTGTCCATAGCACAGACTGGATGTCCAGGCGAAAAAGGAGCCTGGAATCCCAACAGCAGTCACATCTAACTGCTGATCTTTCTGTGTGAGGTATGAAGAGAGGCCAGAGGAATTTTTTGTTGGTTTGTTTTTCTTTTTTAACCTGAAAGGTCAATTCCAGTTCTTCCCATCCTTTCCTCTGTGCCCAAACAGATTGTTCAGAGCTGCATGCCTCCATCGCGCACATTCTGTACTACATTAGTTTAATGGCACTGTCACTATGAATTGCAAACTTTCTCAGCTCCCCCCTGTGCTGGTGAAACATGGCAACATAAGGAACATCTGTTCTCTTACCCTTTGCTGGAAATGGGAAACATCATATTGCATTTTTGTTATTAGCCTTATTTGGATGCCAGTGGTTTTGTTTCTAAACACATCAAGGCAGCTGAATAACCTTAATTGAGTACTACAGAAAAAGCATGGTTTCATGCAAATACAGCTGCCAGCGTAATTATTAGGACAATACTGAACTTCTATTCCTGAGATCGGTTCCAGTTCCTTGGTTTTTATATTGCTCCCTTGCTGCTGAATTTCATTATAAACATCTCCACACAATCCGATCTATAGTTAGGCAGTAAACAAGTTAGGTCCTTAATTTTTGACATTAAAAAGCCAAACAAACCTAATGATTACAATGTGCATGTGAGCCTTTATTCATGCACAAAATTAATTACCTAATCTTCACTAGGAATATTGGCACACTGCAAGCAATGCTGGAAACTACCTACCGCAGGTAAATTTCTGTTTTATATGACTTCAGATGGTCCCCAGGATTTCTAGCTCAAGTTCATTAAAGACAGATTCCTGCAGCTCCTATGGAAGATGACAATATGTGTAAATGGAATCAATTAATAATCCCCAGATTTAATTATAATGGATTCATTGTTGTTGCATGAGGGACCACAGCATGCAATGGGCAATTAAGCAAAGCACATATATGCAGCTCTCTAGTCCACCCATTATATGGAGTCGCTTCATTACTAGCTTGAAGGCAAGTCAAAGGCCAAGAATACAGCAAGGGCACAACATGGCAGCATCTATTCCAGCAAGTTTGTTGTTGTTTTTTAGGACTGCGAGATACATACGTTCTTCATGAAAGGCATATTTTTAATGAGCCTTAATGAAAATATTTCACTTTTATAATATCTCTGAGACTCTTTGGCCAGCTTACTGGAGCATTCCAGAAAACTGTTAGCAAGGTGAGGCTTGCTCAGTTTTCCATGAGTTTGCCTTGATTTGGTGAGGTCTTTGGTGAAGACTGAAAATTTTGCTTCTGGTGGGAATGATGGGGGGACTTTTCCCCCTGCAGATTTAATTAAGTTTTATTTTCTTTTAGACCCACAGCAGAATTAAAGGCTGCTTTGGATCGCCCATGAAGTATGTTTGGTCGAATTCCTAGGAGAGATGTGCTCATTGTCACAGAACAATTGGATCTAGTGTCACATTAGTAACAGTTTCTCTTTAAGAAATCCAGACTGTAAGAACAGCAGAGGTTTTGCAGGTCAGGATTGTGTTGTATCAGCAGAACTTTTGTGGGGAAGCTTGCACAGCACGTGCCTGCCCTGTCTGGCTCAGTCCATCGTCTTCACAACTATTAACATTTACTCCAAATTCAAAGAGGCACAAAGGTCAGCAAGCCAAATTTAGTCTGGGGGTATCTCTACTGAAGTCAGTAGAGCTGATAAACTTGGCCTGGTATTTGCTGTTGGAAGGGTGAATATGAGAACAATTCTTAAAGTGTTTATTTTCATTTTTACAATCACAGAACAAGCAATTTGCGGCAAAACATTGCATGCTACTTTGCTCTCAGAGCATAAGTCACAAAAGATGCCAGACCCTGGTTTTGATCTAATTGATACTGGAAGTTTCTACCAGGTTTATGTTCGTTTCTGTATCTGACAGTGCTTCCTTTCAAAAATAGACTTCCTGGATAACGTAATTAGTCTGCTTGTTTGCAGTGGGAAATCTGAACTGGTGGTGGTGGTGGTGGCAGTAGTGTTATATACCTAGTTCTTGCTTCGTAGAACTCATACCCACCCAAATCTTCCTCATATCCCCTTGTTTTGCAGAGGTCTTCCACTCAGTGTGGTGTTATTCCCAACTAATCAATTAAACACATGCGTGCACCCCAGTGTGGTCTTGCATATGCCTCTAGCAACTAAAACAAAGGCAAAACTGCATGTGAATTTTTGGATGAGTTGATATAATCCAAAAGAACAGTGTAGGCAAATTAAAAGAGCCAAAGGCTGGCAAAATGAAGAATGAGCACCATCCTGCTGAGGAATGATTGGTATGGCAGAGTTTGTTTACAGCTTTGCTCAATGTCTTTTATTCTATTTTAAAAAATTTGCATGAGTAATGTTGCAGTGGTTTGTAGTTTGAGTACAGTATGTGATATGCTACATTTGTGATGTGCTATTAGTAAACAGTCCTGAATGCACAGTTCGTGGACCCTGAGTCGAGTGTTTTCGATGCAGTTCAGTTCAGTAAGTTGCTCATCACCACAGTTGGAGCTCTGATGAAGAGCACAAGGCCCCAAGTCCTGTTGGCATTAAAGTCTGTTGCCTTCTGTTTTACAAATCAAAGAGGGAAACTTCAATGCGAGCAAAGCACCCATGTCCTGAGACAGAAATTGTTGTAGAATCCACATTTTTAATATCTTTCCAAGCAGATTCATGTCCTGGGGGTGGATCCAAGACCCTTCTCCTCTGACCAAGACAAGTGCTGGGAGTTTGCCTTGGCTGTGACTCATGTGCTTCCAGACCAGCGTCACCACTTGCTGTACGTGACACCCGGGGTGCCCCTGACTTCCCCATGCCGAGCAGAGGTGACGGGTGTCTCATGGAGTGGCTCCCCCACACTGTGCCGGGGCAGTACCCCGGCACCACGCAGTCCCCTTCCACCGTCACAGCCTGGAGCAGGGGTGCCCAGGTGAGCAGCTGAGTGCCCCGGCGAGGGGAGCTGGCACAGCCAACACAAGTTGCTCCATCATGGAGCGGGGAGAGAACAGGAAACGAGTGGTGACTCACAGTCAGCTCTCTCCCCACTCTGCTTTTGAGGTAGCCCAGCAACGCACAGCCCCTCGGTCGGAGCAGGCTGTTCAGAGACAGTCTAGTCCTCGGTGAAATTCATTACATCTGGCGCTGTTCATTTCCTTTCAGTTTTTATCTAGTCTTTCTGGGCTTCCTGTTAGCACCTAACGCCAGTCAGGACAGCGCAGTGCCCGCTGCATGCTGTGAGTTTGCTGTGCAGAAAGCAGTAGGAGCCAGTGGTTACAACAAGGGGCTGTAATTCGGCTAGCAGAAGTTTTGGGGCATCCTCCCTGCACTTTTCTATGTCTCTGCACTCCTGTGCTTGCTATTCCATGAAGTGTGATGCTCGGAGGCAGAAGAGCTGGGGTACTGAGGGGCCTCGGCAAAGCCTTTGTAAAATCCTGTATTTCTGCCAGAAAGGGCTGTGGGAAGCAAACAGTGAAGACAAGAAAGTTATCTTTAAAATGTGGATTATGGTTTTTCTTCTCACATATCTCCCCCTTTGATTATCTTTTACTCACTGATTTTATAACTTTCCCCATTCTCAATTTACTCACTTGAGTATTTTCAGCTTTTCTCTGGCCTCTGAACTTCTGTTCTTATAGGGTGAGCTTGTTTACCAGGCAGGTTTTCCTCAAACTCTCCCAGTGCCAGTAATTAAGGGATTATCATAATTACCTCACTGGTGGAGATATTGGGTATTACTGCTTAGGCTGAATGTGCCCACTTTGAGTTCCCTACAGTGATGCTCGGTAGGCTGTGGCTGAACTCTGCTCCAAATGAGTGCAGTGTCATTAATGACAGCACTCCTACAATGGGCACTTTTGTGTTTAAAAAGCTTTCTGTACCTTAATCCAATCTGATGCAAGCTACACATACAAATATATTATGGGTACAATTTACTTCGTGGCATTAACAAAACTTAAAGAAAAGATTCAGACTGCACTGTGAAGTGTTTAATGAGCTGTGGGTCGGATACTTGGAGCTGGCCAAACTCCACTGGCTGCAAGTCAGGGCACAGCGCTTTCCTCTTGCTGCCCTGTGCCTGGCACTAGCCTGAGTGTTCTGCTTCTCCCCGGCTTGAGAGCTCTCCTTGCATACGTTGGCCTCAAAGGTCCACAAAGAGGTGAAACATATTGTGGACTCTTTGTGGTCCCTTTTCTTCATGCAGCTGCAGCAGGGATGGCTTTGGCTTGCTGGTGCCACCACTGCGCCATGGTCTTTGTGCAGGGGAGGCCACAGGCAAATCCTGCCAACCTGCTGCCCAGAGCAGACACAACGCACCAGCAAATGCACTCCTGTGGATCCCGAACAGAGCCCTCACCTTGGGCTGAGTGCTGGGAGGGAGCAAAGCATCTCTGCCCAAACTGCTGCTCTTGTGGTTCGGAGTACCCAGCACGCCCTCCTTTCCAGTCTGGCTCTCAGGGACTGCTGTGCCTTCCCACATCTGGCTCTTTCATGGTTGGCCTGAAACGGCCTTTCTCCTAATGGCAGCTTTTCCATTGCACGCAGGATCCTGAGGTGATGATAACGTTGTTTTCACTACAAGCTATGTATGAGCAGCCTTGTCTTGTTTTGTATTTCATCTGCTGTAATTAAACTGGTGATGAAAACATTCAGGACCTGAATGCCCTTCCACCATGGTCCATACAAAGCTCTGACACTCATGAAAATTAGTCCAATCCTCAGTTTCCCTTGCAGTTTGTTACACTCCATTTCACACTGTGCCCTTCTCCCTTTATAAACTGGCTATGAAAGCATTTGTGCTGTCAGCTAAACTGTATCTGGGCTGCACCAGGAAGAGCCCATGCTCTAAGTGTGTGCTTCTCATTCACAGATGACCAGCCCAGAGCAGTAGTTACTCAGAAACAACTTCTACCATTTCTACAGCTTTTAATTTTTGTTTGTCTTTCTGCCATAGAGGCTGTATGTTATGTATGCCATCTCCGCTTGCTTCCTGTTCCCGGCCAGCTGTGGATTGATGATAGCATCTTCAAGTTGTTGGACTTCCTCTTCTTGTCTTTAATCTCTTTTGGTTTCAAAATGGCCCCCCACATTTACGGTTACCAACCACAGCAGTCAGATAGCAGCAGCTGGTAGCCAAGCAGACACACAGTAAATGTTAAAAACAAAAAGAGATCTGTTCTTTAGGTGATATAAGAGGATTTAGTGCTAAGATTTAGTGAAACGGAGTCGTTTCTGAAATGCTTGGCAGTTAGTATCTTAAGTGTTTTAATTCTTGACATTTTCAAGTTCACAGAAGTTACAGTATTATTCAGCTGTACCTGTAGGAATAGTGATGGCCAATAACACGTCTATGCTGCATAACAGTGTATAAATTCAAAATGTAATAACTAAAAGGGAATTGCATACTGCATGGACTTACTTGACTTGCTTGTAATAGACTGCTTCCTATCAGGCCACTCATTCCTTGCCCTAACTCTCCAGGCTACAGCTCAGAAAAGCAACACATTTTCTTTAGTTAACACCTGTGTCCAAAGCCAGGCTGAACCAAGCCTAATGCAACCATCCAGTTCTTCAGAAGCAAAGCCACAGGTGATTTTACTTCCTCTTCCTTTCCTTCTTCATTAAAGTCTGGTTTCACAGGGCACAGAGCCTGACTGAGCTGCAGAGCAGATGTTTTGAGGAAAGTCCTGGCCAGAAGCCACTTTGTGTCTGCTTCTGGTTGGTTTTGTTTTAAGATAGAGTGAGAAATGCACCTTGTTACATAGAGGTGTTTTTCCAAGATGTATGGAAAGAACAAGTCAGGAAGTGCAGAATTTCTCCAGCCAGGTGCTACAGGCCTCCCCAGCCGGGAGCACAGCCAACGCCTTGCATCGCTGGAGCGTTCGCATGTGTCAGATGGTGAAGATAAGAGGAATCGATCAGGGACTCACTGCAGCAGTCATTCACTGAAACAGGCTGCTCAGAAACAGCATGGCTTTACCTGAGAAAGGCAATTAAGGGTTTGGAATATTAAAGATACAGCCAAGCGAGGAAAGCAAGGAGATGCTTATGTAGTTTGAGATGCTTAGGAGGCCTATGGAAATGTTGGAGAATGTCTTCCCTGGGAAGTAGGTAAGAGTACAGGGGTCAGAGGTTATAAGGAGAGCCTCCAAATTTAAACTGACGAGATGCTTTGTCATTTGTAGATGTGATTGTTAGAGAACCTAGATGGGATTCAGAGGGACGTGACAAGGGAGAAAAGGCAGGTTGTAGCAGCGAAGGTCAGGTCTCCACTTCCCTCAGCTGCGATAGCTGTTTCTGCACTGCAGACTGCTGAGGCAGGTGGCTCAGCCTACTGTGCCCTTGCTATCGTTACCGTTGAGGGCTAATGTGCTAGAGATGTGTACTCAAATTGTCATCCTGGGTGCCTGAGCCCAGCTGAAAGTCCCCAGGAAGTTGTACTCCTTGCTTCCCCAGAGCATACTGAGGGAAATAGCTATGTCTGGACGATAGGAGAGGAGCAGATCATGAACTTCTAGTGTCTGGAACTCCTGCTTATCTCCCAACTGCACTGTAAACATGAGAAAATCTTGTTTACTGAAGTCCTGAGCACCACAGACCTTGATTACAGATTGCAGCAATGACATGCGCTCTCCTACCACTGCCTGAGCCCTGCTGTCAGCCCATTGCAGGGGGAGTCACGCAGCAATTCTGCACTTGAGGGGAAAGACTCATTTCCAAGTTGCTAGCACATGCAGGGAATTCAGTTATAATGCTACATCATTGGCATCAGAGTCTAAGCAGGGGGTGGTGGTAGCAATTTTTGCTTTTCAGTTTGCATGTGAGATTCCTTCAGCCATTACCTATTGGTGTGCCTTCAAGATGCTGCGAGTTGTTGCTTTTCTTTCTCCAGTCGCAATCCCAGATTGCAAGCTGTTTTATTTAACAGCGTTTTATTGTAACAGTTTTATTTAAGGCTGTTATTATCTGCTTAGTGTTTCACTGGGAGGGAAGTTGTGTTTATCGTTCAGGAATTGTGGCCACAACCAGGAGATCTATATTCAGTTCATGATGTTTCCCCACACACTTTATCTTAGGCTTCAACCCTGCAGTGTCTGAGTGCCTTGAGCTAAAGCCTTGAGCTTGGTATGATCAGTATCATGGACTGATGGAGAACAGCAGAAGGCTTATCTTCTTTAATCTGCTATCTCCTCGTATCTCTTGCTTCATTTGTAAAATGGGGACTGTGTTGTAAAAGTTTCTTTATCAGCTTAGCTTTAGGGTTGTTCAAGAAACTCTGGTCCCAACCATCTTCTGCTGAAACCTTCATACCTTCTGGGTTTGGTCCAAAACCCAATCAAGATAAATCAGGCCAAACCCTCTCAGGCTCTGGGGAAAGGCTGGGAAAGATTATTCCATGCAAGTCTGATGGCTAAGCTGTCCTTAGGCTGCCTCAGAGTGACACAGGAGCTGTAGCTGCACGTCCAGACCCAGTGTGCTTCCAGCACAGCCAGGCTCCCGGGCTGATGATATGAGATTCATCCTTTGCAGCTCTTACCTGTCTTCTCTTTTTGACTTTATGGGCCAGGATGCAGATTTCACATCCTACACTACATTTTGCACCTCATCTGACACTGACTTCTGGCAAAATAGCTCCTGCATCCATTTCAGCTGGCTTTGCGGAGCCGCCCGCCTGGCAGAGAGGTCTTTCACCCAGGCCAGCATGCAAGCTGAGCCCACACCACTCCCCCAAAGCAAGGCTGACCGCTCCTCTGCAGGGCCCCACAGTGGCACACACCTCTCCAGGGACTGCTGAGCGGCCCTGCAGTGCCATCCGTCCTTAGACCCCTGTGCATCAGGACAGCAATCCAGGAGGCAAGAGGCCAGATCCTGCACTGCTGTGCCTCGCAGTGGCAGCAAGAAGATCAATGCAGTATTGATAGCACAGGTATCACAGACACTATCTCATCAGTCTAGCCTTTAGTAAACAACCTGTGTGTTACACAGTCTTTTTGTCTCCTGGCTTTACTGAACCACCCAACTGTCCAGGAAGCATCACGGCTGCCAGCCAGGAGTGGCCAGCAGCTGCCTTTGAGCATATCTGAGTTTTGTTTTTCAAAGGGTAACTTCCCTCCCACCCCCAAACTTGGAACAGGGAGACGCCAACCAAAGGGGAAGGAGACAGTGGGCAGAGCTCAGCCTTGTCTCATTGGGCTGATACAAGCACTCCCTCTGCCCCTACCTGATCTCTGTGACCTGCTGATGCAGAAATCAAATTGTCATTGGCAACAAACCATGTTGGCCTGAAAGCCACAGATTAGCTTCTGAGAAAGACTGATGTAACTTCTCATTCTCATTGCTGAGTCTAGAGGGAAGACACCCCCTGTACGCCTCGTCCCTCCCCTTGTTTCAAGGATTTCAGTTTTCACGTAGTAGGTGGTGGCAGTGAACATGACACACGTGCTTGAACAGACACGTTTAGACTTCAGCCAGGTCTCATCTCCAGGATGCCTCTTCTTTATGGCCCCGTTGAGAATGTGCGTATGACTTTTCAGAGATGCTGAACCGATGGGAGCTGTAAAACCTCAGTTTGGTTTTCAGCCCACATGTAGTTTGGTTGCCACTGAATATTGCATCAGAAAAATATTTAATGGCGGAGAAAGAATACCCCTTCTCTGATATGAGCAATGTATTCTCGAGAGCCCAAATCTGCTACCTTTGCTTACGCTAAGCAATACTGTCTTATGTTATCAAAGGCTGAATACCGATTTTTGCCAAACTGATTTAAGTCCAACCTTTCCCTGCTGGCTTCAGGAAAGGCAATCTGGATTTGTCCCATTGATTGAGAGTTTCAAAGCAGTCATGACTTCACACTTCCAAAGTCATTATATTTAATCTCATCAATATGGACTGAGCACGCAAGCAATGCAGGAAGAGTAACGAATGGGGAAAGTCTGCCCTGAAAGCCCAGCAAGACCTGCCCCTATCAGCGCAGGGCATATAAATCACTTTCTTTTCCAGCTCATTTAACCTTGGCCAGTGGCTTTATGCCTCAGTTTGCTCCATTTCCAAAAATGTGTCCAGTTCCTCTCTTGATGCATGGCTAAGGCTCTCTTCTATCGCTGACTCTGTCAACTGGGTAGTATCCCAGCTCCTCCTTATTGTGTAATTCTGCCTCAGTTTAAACATACTATTCCCCTTTTGCTTTCAAATGAGTTATCTCAGAAACTGCACTGGCACAGTGAGGTCCCTTTGGTTTTCTGGTTTCTGTGTACTTCCTAGAGGAACTCTAACTTTTCACTACTTTACAACACCCTTACTCTCCCCACCATCACATGTGGGACTGCCATTTAGGTCCACAAGACACACATGCGAGAAGGAAGGGGACACCCTGTTGCTCCTTAGTGTGAAAAGCTCAGAGCTCAGTTCAGTGTGAGTGGTGCCAATGCAGAGCGAGGCTGTGGAGGTGCCCCTTAAATAGCCCTGTGGGGTGGCACATGCTGTGAGAGCAGGGCACCCATGGGCTCCTTTAGCTCATGCTGGGCTGTGCTCAAGCTTTGCGATCAAAATGTGTCAGAGGCACTTCCATTGCTGTCACATTTGTTGTTCAGTGGCAGCTGAGAGCTCCAAGGTGGAGCTCAGGAGTGTCCAAAGTACATTTTATTGGAACAGCAGCAGGGTGAGCAACTGTAAAAAAGGGTCTGTGAGCAAAGGAGATTTTGAGACAGGTTGCTGGCATAAGCACACTGAAACAACAGCTCATCTGAGCTAGGCTGGTCCAGGGGTGGGAATGTTTTGATATAAAGTTCTTACGTGGACCCATTACCATTAAACCAGCTGCATTCTTGATAATGAAACCCAGGCACTGTGTATAGTGACGTTACCCCATAAGGACATAACCTCTGTCACGCTGAGTCTCAGGTCTGCTGTGAGCACGACGCGTGTGCATGGGGGGGTGGCAGAGCACTTGTATATTCCTCCTGGTGCTTAATCCTGCATCCAAGTGGGAGAAGATGCAGCGATTAGTACTAATGTGTTTTAAATGGAGCCCAGCATACCGGAGGTGATTGGTGCACATATTCTGGCACAGTGGGCTGTACCAAGTAGATGGCATCGTGTAGAGTGCAATTATGCAGATGTGCAGTGTTTCCATAATGTATCGTTGTTCCTGAAGATGTTGCATAAATCTCTGGGTTTGCTGCAGAAATGTCCATTGCCGCTGTCACTGCCAGCTTGCCAGGCTGTTTTGTCGTCTGCTCAAAGCTTGTTAGGGCTTTGGAGTGCTGCGCAGGAAAATCTCTTGGTGAGATGTGTGTTGTGAATTACAGCCCTGACAACTATCAGAGGGTGCATGCTGAGGTATAGCATTAATATTTATATGGGAACAGATGTCTTGGCTATTAGCCAGGACACAACCTTGTTGTGTTAGATGTTGTAGAAAAAAATATGGGCCCTGCCCCTAAGAACTCCCAGTCTTTACATAGCAAGCATTAAAAATCCTGCATTTCATTTTGAACACATGAATGACTTAAAGGAATAGGTAGAAAAAAAAAGTTTTTGTGAAAGTAAATACAGTAATAACATTTTGAACTCAGTGAAACTTTTTCAACCAAAAGCTGATTTGCATGCTCATTAGCTGGACTTCAAGTATTCTTTTTTTTTTTATCCAGTCTTTACACGGGTAAACCTTAGCTATAAAATCATCTCCTTTTGTTTATACACTGATAGTGATGTTAAATAAGCATCTCAAAACACTGTCCTGTTCTGTAGATACATGGGGATGTAGCAATGTGATATTTTAAAATATTATTTTCTCTTCCTGGCAACACTTCTAATTCCAATGGAGCATGACAACATCTCCTTCTGCTTTGATAATGTCATGCATGCAATGTGCCTGCTGTTAGTTGCAGGACAATGACTTCACAGCAGACACAAATGGGCAACAATGGGCAAAGCCAAAAATACAACACTTGTTTATGTTGATAATAGCTTTCCTCTGTGCTTTTTGTGCTCCTTCTGGTGGAGGAGCTCATTCCAGCTTTGGATGAGTTTTCAGCTGGTCATCTGCTTTTGAAGTCTTGGTGAGCTATGTCATTAGAGTATGTGCAGATTCTCCCAGTGCCATTTGCAGAGGTGAGCAGAGGTTTGATACTGCAGAAGGGCTGTGATGGATGCTGTGCCAAGTCCTCATGATGAGCATCCAATGGTTAAGCTACACTCTTTTCTGCATCCTTTCTTTTCTTTGCATGTGAAGCAAGATGAAGCTTGCCTCCCTATTTGCTTTCCTAAATGAAGATATCTTCTGACAGGGCAACACCCAGGAGCTCATGAGAATGCCACTTGAAACACACACACTTACTGGCTGTGAGAAGCCAGCGGTTGATGGGCATTGAAACACACTCCCCACGGATGTGTAGACATGATCTCTACTCCTTAGGATCAGCACAGGGATATAGAGGTATGTATAGAGGTGCTTACAAGAACCCTGCCCAGAGTGCATCATTTCTACAAGAAAAGGACTTTAATCTTTAGAATTAGTAGCCAGACAAGGAATTAACTTTTTATGAGTATCTGTGCAGAATGTAGAGAAGGAAATTTTTGCCCAGAGTACATAAGGCTCTGTCCTTGACTCTGGTTACTGGTAAGGAGAAAATAAGAAAAGCAATAGGACCTTCCCTGACCTCCTTGCTTTCCACCATGAATGAGATGTGAGAGGAATAGCTTTTCTTTGATTTGGTAGGGAAGCTCCACTGGTTTTGTTCCCCTGTCAGAGCAGCAGTGAGGTCTGCTTGTCCACGTTGAGGATGATCCAACAGAAAGCATAGAGAGCAGAGGCTTGACTCATTGCCATGGGTGCAAGAGCTGTTCTTTGAACCCACTGCACTCATGGGAACAGCTTTCTTGGAGACGTGATTCATCACTGGGGAAGTCCAGGATGAAGTATGGACACCGCCTTCCCAAAAGGGACAGCTGTGATCTCTTACGCGGACTCCTCCCCTGACTGTCGTAGCACTGAGCATGACTTGCTGCTTCTGGGAATGAGCTACGTGGTGCAGATCTCGGGGACTTGTCTCCGCACCGTCAGTGCTGAATTACTAAAACTGGGCCTCTCCTTGCAGCGTCCTCTCAGTTCAAGGTCTTTGCCAATGAGGGCTCACAGACAGTTTAATGAGTCCTTCTCAGGAGCCAAAAAGGATTGCATGGGGATTTCCAGAAAGACCTAATGTTTTTGTCTTTTGCATACTTCCAGAAATCAGATGTGCATTTGATCCACGTAGTTCAGGAGTGTCACACACTTCATGGCCTAACCTTGATTACACAGGATGACAGCACCAAAAATTAGTTTATCACTTCTTATATAAAATTCTGAGAGATTTTGGAGGGACCGCTGGTAAACCTCAAAGAGAGGCACCAGTCCTGGACAGAAAACTGCAAAAACAAAGGGTCAGAAAGAACTGGTGCAGGTGAGGAGACACAAGATGATAGCTGTAGTGTGGGACTGAAAGGTTCCACAAAAGTTTGTAGCATGGAAGAGGCAACTTTCAAGTGATGGGCAGGCCCAGTAGGTGGCTTGAGCTTTAGGCAGGTGCAGTGAAGTCTGAGGGATGGGGAAGAGAGGAGCACATAAAACCAAGAGTGGAAAATTCAGATGAATGGTGTGGACAGTCATACGTCAAGCTATCAGGAGGGCAAATAAATAAGCTACCAGAAAGAATAAGTCTTGTGAGAGCATGACAACTTGGGGAAAAGTTGGGGAACAGAAGGACTGTTGAAGGATGCGACTCAGAGCAGTTTACAGGGCTCTAAGTACAGCAAAACCATACTTGGTTCCAGAAATTCCTAAGCTGGAGATGGCTGGGGGCTGGAGAACACTCAGGGGAAATGCTGTATGTGCTTACCCTGTGCTCATACTTTTCCCCAGGCATTTTGCTTTTGCCACTATTGGAGACAGGAGCTAGCTGGACCTTTGGCCTGGCCCAGTGTGGCTGCTGTCATGTTCTTGTGCCTCTCGTGTTGTGAAAGAGTTGGAGTCCTTGTGGTAAATCCCGCGGTCTTTAGCACGAGCTGCAGGACAAACCGCGCTTATCGCGGCGCCATTGCTGAGTCAGGCACAGAAGGGACCTCGCTGACATTCCTCAATGCTTTGCACACTGCATACTGAACATATTGTGAGGAGAAGACTCTGTGTTTCCCAAAAACAACTGGGCTCTTCACCAAGATGCTAGTGTTCCCGTCTCCTGCCCCAGGCTCCAGAAGGGTGGCAGCGGCAACATGCTGCCCAGCAGCTTTCGTTGCTGTCTCAGTTTGACAATGGGGCTGTCGGTCTGCTGGGCTGCCTGGAGAGCCTCTCCTGGGGCAATCCCCTCACCTCCGGCCCACTGCAGCCTGGTAGCCTCCATGCTTCGGGCTGTCAACCGCAATGTATTTGCGAGGCTGCCTTTATTCTCAGGGGGCGAGGAGGGGTCGGTGGATCTGGTCGTTCCTCTCTGCCGCATCTTGGCGGCTGGTGACAGGAGAGCTTGCCGAGCCCCAGCTCTGGATGTTCCGGCTGCCTCACTCCTCCCCTGCTTCTTTGGGTTTGGTCTTCATGACTCTCTTGAGGCTGTAATTATCTCCCCAAAGCAGTGCCAGAGCTATGCTGTTTTGTCTATCAAGGCTGCCATTACCCCAGGAGGGGTCTCATTTGTCCAAGAATACAGTGGCACATTTAAAAATAAGTATCTCCTGAGGAGGTGATGGCACTGCTAGATCTCCCATTTTTTTCCTGGTAGCTGCACTCACCTTCTTTCTGCTTTTTCCCAGAGAAAGGCTCTGTGTCCACCAATTAACAGGTAGGAAGAAGGGGAATCTGCTTGCTTCCAGAGTAAGTGGGAGGACAAAGAGGCCCTGAGCAATATTTATACACATATACAGTAATTTCTTGCCTGGTGTGCGCATACATATGCACGTGAACTACATATATCAACAGTACATTTTTTCTAAGGTCAATATTTTTCTCTGCTTGGGAGAAACAAACCATGCCAATAACTGGATTCAATTTATAAGAAACTAGGTGGAAATAATGATGAGGAAATGAGAAAAATAAGCTTTTGATGAAATAATTAATGACTAGTTGTGACACAATCTCACAGCAGCAATCCAAGGCTCAGGGAGATCAGAGGAGCCCATCCGCTGCCAGACAATGCTTACCATGCAAAGCCAAGTAGCCTCCTGTTTGCAATTTAAAATCATAACCATATACATGAACTGCAGTTGGTGGCGGCTTGTTTGTTTTAAGTTCTCTCCTAACAAAGCAACGGGACTCCCTTTGCCTTGTACCTGAAGGAGGAACGGACTGCTGGGTTCCAAGCAGCTAAGTGCCGTGTAAGACAGGTCCAGCTCCAAAGCAGCTAAAGGCAGGAAATGAATGTTTCAACATGTGCGAATTATTCTAGTGCCACCAAACTGAACAGAGCTCTGCCACTCACAGATCCAGTCCAAAAGACTGAAAGCAGTGATCCTCGGCAGCAGATCTCTCGGGAAAGGAAGGATTTCTGGAGAGCCTGCAAAAGGTGCAAAGGAAAAGCAAACCCTGTGTCAGCAGGCTTGCGTTTGCTTTAAAGGAGTTCTCACCCCCTTAGCAATATTGTTTGGACCCGCAAAAGGATGCAGTTGAAAAACACTTGGCCTAAAATATATTTTTCAGAAGGCTCAGTTCCGCCCTCAGACCCAGCGTTCCCTACAGCTGTCACACGGAGTGGTGAGCGAGCCTGCGGCAGTGTCTTAGTTCAGCTCAGGAGTCACTTTTGAAGTAAATCTCCCCATTGCTCCCCCTCCCCTGATTTTGCTGCACAGCAAGATGGCCTCAGCTGTGCCAACTGGATTGCTCTGCCTGAAACCAGGCGGGCAGAGGCGTTCCAGAAGCGCATCAGGCAGGCTCCAACTGCTGGTACTATTTCAGTCCACACTGCCAGGCTAGAACTGGTCGGAACCCCCTGAAATCGCTGTGATGTAGACACAGGGACATCTACACTACAGCACGATACGCTTCTTTGTGTGGCGTTACCTGCCAGAGCTAGCAGAGCCGTTTCACCACCTTTTGCCCTGCTCCGGAGTCACAGGCAGGGCGCAGAGCTGTGGTCTCCCTGCTTGGCTCTGGGTTCACTCCTCTCCCTGGGCTGCTGCGTCCATCTACCAGCCTGAGCAGAAGATGAGGTGGGGAGGCGTGATGGGAGACAGTCCACTCCTAATCACTTCCAGAGGTCCTGTTTTCAGCTTGGTCAAGGCACTGCTGAGTCATTTTCATGCAGAATGAGTTATGGCTGTGTTTAAAACCTCTTTATTACCCTTCAGTAATCCGGAGCTCAATCTTGTGTTTTTAATGTTGCCCTTCTAAAGGGCAGATTTATATGTAAAACACTTTACACTTTGGTTTCCTCCTAAATAATAACTAACGTTTTTCTTCTGAGTGCTTTATAACATTAGCTAACTAGTCCTGACAACACCCTGGTTTTCCATATGCACAGCAGAAATCTTGGATGAGCTTCTTAAGTCTGGTGTTTTCAATTCTCATGATTTTATTGTGAGTCTGGGGTGGGCTTTTTCTTCAAGTCTCGGCTCCTGGAAGCACACGATCACATGACTCTCTCACTTTTCTTTCTTTTCTTTTTTTTTTTTTTTAACAATAAATTTCTAATTCTTCCAGTTGCAGGGAAAAGCCTGAAAATGTTATCCAAATGCACTGCAAGGCTCAGAAACCAGATGCCAAACAACAAGAAGCCAAACTGTGTTGCCATTTTTAAATCACTGAAGTTTTAAGGCAATCTAAGCCTTCTTTGCGTCTTCACCCATGTTTTCTGAGTGCAGCGGGGATTGGCATTAAATAAAATTTCACAGTACAAAGAGGCAAAGGAAAATAAAGTCTTCAGGGATGCTAATATTCTCCTTCTCCCCTCTCTTTCTTGCTTGTTTCTGATTCTCGTCCTGCATGTGCTTTGCTTTCCACATTGTGACTAGTCACGTTCCTCACAGTAGTAAAGAAAGCACACAAATAAATCTTTGCTGGAACAGAACAAATTTTAAATCAAATCAAAATTTTACAAACAAATAAGATCAAGGTTTTAAACTCTTCCATCTGTTACTGTGTGCTTGTAGGATGCAGAGTGCAGTGGGCACGGGCATACAGTTTGTGACTCTCAATGCTACTGTAACACAACAACCATTGCTGCTGCTGCTGCTACTACTAATAAAATAGACTTGTTAATGTTTCTAATTGTCTTCATCTGCTTAGAAAGGTGCAAAAAAGTTTGCAGTAGGCTTTTCTTTCACTGTGTCATTGCAAACCAGCTATCACACTGTAAAAGGAACTGGATAACAGAAAGCGATGAACTTTCTGACTCTGTGTTTCTTTCACTTCCTTATTGTTTTTACACTGACCCACTTAACTTCTCCCATTATTTCCCACTGACGGGGGATGGATCAGAGACTGACTGTCTATGGGACAGCAGTTTAGATTTTTCTCACTGGAGTTTTAGTCCTGTATAAATCTTGCTGCTGTAGAAGTGCTGTTGCTATTTCATTTATACCTTCTGCATGGGAATCTAATACTATTTTCATTACTCTATGCATGTATTTATTCCATAGCTTTTAGAAAATCTCTGCTAGATTTTAAAGTCTAGAGCTTCCCTGAAGGAAATATTTCCCAGCTAGATCTTAGTGATACAAGATTGTCTTGATATTAATTATAGAGCATACTTTTCTTCATTTTCTTCTGTGGCTTCTAGACAAATATTTCTGTGGCTCCCTGAACAAATCCCTTGTCCCTCCAAGTTGGATAGCTGCCTCTCTCTCACTTCTGCTCAGACGAACAATATCTTCTTCTCCTTTAAGCATTTGAATCATGCTTGCTGCTTTTTAAACCATTCTGCCCATTTGCTCGCATGTTTACATACTGAGTTGAAAAAAAGTATTTGAGGTAAAATCCAAAGCATCAGTGGTTTCTATCTCGCAGTGCGCAGTTAATGCGTTACCGCACCTTCACATGTCAGGCTGCCAGCAGAAGCCGCGGAGGAGCTTTCCGTGCCAGCCACATGGAGCTCTGCCATAATCGGTCTGTTGTAAGAGCTGATGGGAGGGCCAATTGCTTGTTTCAAGTGTTGACCACAAACTCATTTAGACAGGTTTTGTCTAGGAATCTAGGGATTCCTGTATTGCAGTCTGCCTGGGACCAATTCTCTGCCCACTTCCCTTAGAATAAATCTACATGATTGCGTTCATTTTGCAAATCTTTATTTTTGTTTCAGTTTGCTGTGTTCAAAGGTAGATGACCCTGGTTTACATTTGCTCTTGTCAAAGGCAGTACATGCTACAGACAGAGCAGACTGAGACTACAGCATGCTGCTGACAGCCCCCTCAGAAATACCGATGGAGAGCAAAACTATAAAGGGAATTGATAGCATCTAAAGGGAAATTTTCCAAACACAGGAGCAGATGCATACTGGAAAGAGAAGAGCCTTAAAAAGTGCGTAAAAATTTAAAGACTGATTCTAAATTGTCCGTACTGAAATTTTTCACTGAGGAAAGTGAACAAGACTCTAGTTAATGAATTTGCTGATATAATACAAGTGAATTACTATAAATTACATGAGAACCACATTAGGTTCCTTCCCAGCAGGGAGCTTACTTCTTGAGAGACTCTTGCCTCTCCATGTCCAACAGTCACAGTGCTTTCTCCTTTCTGAAGTGGAAGAGTTGGACCAAGCCGAGGCATTGACACATCTACCCGGTGGCAGTGTGATGGGGCACCGTGACAATGGCATCACAAAGTCAGCCTCAGAGCAGGAAGCATGCTAACATATTTCTTGGACAATACAAGTCAAAGAGGGAATATATTTATATTGGGATTGTTTAAAATTAAAATTAGGTTTCTAATCAGATGGGCAGGTTTTTTACATGCTTTCTAGCACAAAAGGAAAGAGGGGGGTATTATGTCAAAAGGCTGTGGTTACATCATAGGGGCTGATAACAAATTTATGAACTTCTGTGCATCATAATGAATTTATGTGCATCAGATGACTGATTGCTCTTGTTGATATGTGTATGTTCAGCAAGAGATATGCAGGATTGTGAAAGACAAGTGGCTGGAAATGTTCTCTGGATCCAGACAAGCATTCAGTCTTTCAAGAAGAAAATTCAGAGGGAAGTCTCAGCTAGAGACAGGGCTGCTTGCATTTTAGCAGTCAGTTAGCCCTTCTAACTTTGGGCGCCAATTGCCTTTATAAAATGGGGAATGGCACTTCTGCACCTCACAGGGTTTCTGAAGAGAACTGGTTTAAGGGTATGAGAGGCATGGGCAGTTCAGCAAAGGAGAGGGTTTGTGTATACAAGATAAACAGCCAACACACTAGGGTGAAACAGCAGAAAATGCCTTGTTGAACAGAAGCATGGGAAAGGGACTGCCATGGTACCAATCTAACCAGTTGGGCTCCTCTGTGTCATTCCTTGATAGATTTACCATGCAATTTTGGTTTGTTTTCCCCTTTCTGGCCCTTCAGAGGATGAACCTTGTTGTGATTTAACACACACCTTACAATATAGCAGCTCGAGACAGTGGAATGAAAGATTTATGTTGCTGATTCTGCAACAAATGCATCAAGTGCCAAATGTGCTCTCAAAAACTTCCTGCGTTATGCTGAGACAGTTGGTCAAAGGCATTGTAGTGAAAGGCAAGGCCAGCCCAGAGTCATACCTGGGCATGAGTTTGATCTACCACCTTTCGTGCACTTTTGTTTATCACAGAGGCGATGTGTTTCACTTACAACTTTACTCCTCTGACAACTATTCATGCAATTTAAATGAGCTGCCCTCCAGTATTTGGACATTGACCTGCTTTCTACTTGTTTGTTTAGTGAAACTGCCGCATAACTGACCCAGCAGAGTCAGGAGTTATAAACAAACTTTGACTGCAGAGTGTGTGTTTAGTTCAGCTTTCACCTTGACACTAAGCCTTTGCTTTCTGGAGGAGCAGAGACTCTCCAGAATACAGCAGGACAGTGTGCCATGCACACACCGAGAGCAGTGCATACAAACTCCCCATCAGTAAAACACAACTAGAAAAAGGCAGCAAACAAAAACATCATATGCAGGGGATTGTTTGTTTGTTTGTTTAATAGAGCGCATGATTAACTTTTTATTTTAATTCATTTGTTTGGTTTCTTCATACCTTCGTGATACATAAAGTTGTTGTGAACAGGAAGGCCAAAAATCTTTTATGTCACTGTAAATCCAAAATAATTCCCATGACAATAGCACTTGCAGTAGGTATCCATCAGCGTCCCTAATAATTAATTTGTCCTACAGTGGATTTTTGGTCTTTGCACATCCAGCTGCAAGTCTGTTTGTTTGTAATGTTTGATTTTTTATTTTATTTTGGGGCAGAAGTATTTGCTAAGACTGTAAATATTTAAATCCATCTAGATATCCCAGAGGAAAACTCTGTTCTATTGAATATTTTAATCTGAGCAGATAGCACCTACCTTGAAAGTGTAATATAAAGCTATTCAAAGCAGTCCAGCCTTTGTTGGACAAGAAAATAGTTGTGAGATTAGTTCTGTGGTCTATGGGAAATAAGTGACAACTATAACTGAGTGACTAATATCACTACCAGGAAATGGCCACCATCGACAGGGCAAAGTTAGCAATGCCTTTCAGAAATAAGTTTTTCAGGAACTTGTGGAGGCTTCTTCTGTAGTGACTTGGAGAAGTTTTCAGAGCGCCATTGTGTACTTGGAAAAATAGATAAATCCTAAAAACTATATGTTTGCACCAGTAAATTCATTCAGAGACTTTTTTTCCCCTAAGGGGGTTCCCTGCAGGGGACCTATTATACATGTTCTAGCCTGAAACTTGAGCTGGCCAGAGAATGGAAATTGTGTTTCACAGACGATTTTGAGATTTTGAAATTTGTTTTCATTCCAATTCAGAACAAAACCTCAAAATGTTGAAATTCTCCACAAAGGAAAATTCCACAAAAATAAATAGTTTTGGCTTATTTAAATCATTATAACATTTAAAAATGCAAATATTATATAAAATCAAAATTCTATTTTTTCCTCAAAATTGCTGTGATTTTTTCCACCAAAAATCTTGGTAAAAGTAATGTTTCACAAAGCATTTTGATTCTGACAGAAAGACATTTTTGAAGGAAAGCTACTCCATTAAATAATTTTCCATCTGAACTTCATTAGAGTTTCTATTGCCACGTTATCCAGATGTTTTGCTCTACAGCAGCTGTAATGCAAAAACTCTACAAATAGTTTAGCACCAGCACCATGGTCTATAGTGCTTCTTATTATGTGCTTATGCTATGGCGAGAACTAGGGAGTCCCCACAGATATCTTTCTCCTTGTCAACGTGTGAGCAGGGAGAGGAGAAAACACTTTCTAAGGAGGCCTTTCTGGGTCTGGGACAACTGATGTGAAGTTGCT
This sequence comes from Anas acuta, assembly GCF_963932015.1. NCBI lineage: Eukaryota > Metazoa > Chordata > Aves > Anseriformes > Anatidae > Anas > Anas acuta. Next base: position 10,709,265 of record NC_088988.1, on the reverse strand, counting down.
CGTGCTGCCACCAAGCCCCCTGACACAAGAAATCTTCTCCCTGGCAGCGGAGCAAGCAAACGAGCTACTAATCAGCACCAACACTGGCTCCTTCCATTGAAAGGAAATGACCCACGTGAGGAACCATGCTCCTCCTCAGTCACTAGTGGAGCAAAGTCCATGGTGAACAGATTCTAGGATCCTTTGACAAACAGCAGTGTCAATAGTTTGTATTCCAAGGCTCAAAAGAGATGTTAGTGATGTGCTTTCAATGCCTGTGCAGGATTTTGGAAGACCTGTGCTGTTTCAGGGTTATCTGAACAGACCCAAGTTTCATTTTTCATTTGTTTCCAAGTATGAACTGCTTCCTGAATTTTCATTCCATTCTGTCTTTCTTTGTGATTTATTTTTGTGCTTTAATTGGTAAGTACAGGCTTGGTGCTGCGAGGTGCTGGGCACTCACAGCATAAGAAGGATGTGCTTCTTGATGGGGATGATCTCAGGGACTGCAGTCTCTTGTCCTACCCAGGGAAACCAGATTGCAAGTACATTCCTGTGAATAACAACTGTGATGTTTGTCATGCCACCTCAATTATCCAGTATCTTTCCTCATCTTGCTGTCTTTCATTTGGTCAGGGAACCCCACAACCCATGCATTAACTCATATCTGGGCCAGGTATCCAGCCTGCTTCCAAGAGCCTATGCCAAACAATCTTTTATGGTTACTCCTGTGAAGTATTATGTCCATTACAGCAAACGTGCAATACACGTTTGGAAAGGATCAGGATGAGACCCCATTTATCTTTGTCTGGGTCAGTAGCGCAGATCAGCAGGAGATTCGCACCATGAACAGACAGAAGATGTGTCTCTAACTGAGAATTTCCCAAGGAGCAGCTTCAGATAATACAATAAGCATCGGCCAGAGTGTGATGCATCCGTACAGCAAGCAAGGGAGAGAGGACCAAACTGTATTTAGTGCAAAGGCAGCGAAGGCAGGTACCCACCCATGCTGACTGCATTCCCATCCCTCACTGGGGGCCCAGACAAAACAAATGGACCTTCCGGGTGCTGCTGCCCCTTTGCTTCTGATAAGCAAAACATATTTGGTGCGTGTCACAGGCAATGACAATGGCAGGTGATGAAGTTATTGGATGACAAACCTGGTCACACAGGTCTAGTGAGATTCTTGGCCTGTGTGCTGCGAGCGCTGAGGAGGAACAGTGTTTGGGTTGCTATTGTATGTACACAAAGCCAGAATGTTGTCTACAAGTGGGACATTTGGGCTCAGAGTATAATTCTGGAATATGTTTTTCTCCTTGGGATATTTCTGAACTGCAGTCAGCGTGCTCCCCACTAGAAAGTGACATGTAGGAGCCACCCTCTCTTGTTGAAAACTTGGTAGAATGTCTGTACAATATTATGGTCACCAAACTATGTCTAAACCTAATTGGTTGCATGTGGGATTGATTGCTCTAATATAAAGAACTGAATGCACTGAAGACCTGCCAGAGGTTGTGGAAAAGATCAAAGGAGGTCAGATAAAAGGCCAAATGTAGCTTCAGTAGAGTAGTTGCAATTGTAGCACTTCAGTGGGAGGGCTCCTGCCAATGCAGAACCGGGATCTTCTGTCGGGAGCACGGCGATAGGGTCCGCACGTGGCATCCGTGTCCATCCTCACATAGAAGCATTCTGGTCCAGGCAGCTGCAGGGTTTTATCTTCAGCCAGAGCCAATAACTCCTTGTAAGATCTCAAAATGTTTCAGTCCTATAGAAAGTAAAAGTCTCTCTTGAGACACATATACATTTAATGTCTTAAGCAACTGTCAGAAACTCTATAAAAGCATCCAGAAAGAGGCACCAACCCTGCTGGTGACACTGCCATCCTCCCATTTCCCCAAAGACTAGCCGCTCACAGAGCTGGGACCATTGCTTTGTGCCCTCACACAACAGTTCCACTTCAAGACCAGAAATTCACTGTATTGCAAAAAGAATCCATTACAGTGATTGCTGAAATACAAGCCCCCTGGGTGCTGAGCCCTTGGGGCCTTGCACAGACTCTCAGTTACCCCCAGAGCCTGCTAACTTGTAATTGCACAGTGCACAGTCCTGCTCCATCAGGTGCAGGTCTGTCCGGAGAACAGGCTCACAGCAGTTCTACCAGAATGTTTCATTACTGTGAGATACATTTCTAGGCCAAAAAAATGTCACGCACTGCTTTTTCCATCAGTGAATTGTGTCAGCTGTTCTTTGTTGGTTTGCTGGCATCTCAAAGCATGTAAACCAGCTCTGATGATCAGTGTTTAAAAGCAGAGCGGCGCTGAGTCTGGAGCAAGGACAGTTTCAGTGCAGAACTGCAGCAGATGTCATTCAGGGAGAACAAAGATCCTGCAGAAGCTGCCCACTCTGCATTACCTGGCTAGGGGTTTGTATGACACCCAAGAAGCATTTCCATGGCTCAACCTGTGCGCTGAGAGATGCAAGATAGAGCTTATTAGACAACACAAGATGTTGCCATTGGGCACGCACAAGGCAAAGGATCAACTCCCACACCTGGGCTTGGTCTCTATTTAGATTTTTGCGGACATAGTTACCCTGATCAGGAAAAAGAAAGGTAGTGCACCTCTAAGCAACGTAGTTATGCTGGCAAAAGGCCTTGAGTAAGCAGCCGGGTCTCCTTCCTTGCATCGTGCACCCATGGGCAGACTGGTGACTGTCTCCCCAGAGCACCCTCTGGCCTGGCAGCTGAGCCCATCTGTTCCAGGCTGGGGCCTTCAAGCTTGCCAAGGTGTCCCTAGATGGGGCAAGCAAGGAACAGGGGGGCTGGAGTGGCATTGGGCACCCTTGTGAGGGAGCTTGCCTCTGTCCCTGCCTCCAACTTGTCAGCAGGCACCCAAAAGGGGTGCTGGGAAGCAAGTGTAAGGTGCAAAAGCAGAACCCTGCCAGATGTCAATTTTGATCTGCAACAGATCTCCCGTGGCTTTCAAGGTTCTTCTCACCTGTGTGATGGCCTCTATATGGGTTGGCCCTGGATGGCATAGGGCTTTTATTCCCTGCTGGGCTCCAGATGAATTAGCCTCTCCTATTACATGTACGAGGAACTCTTGAGATATGCCTAAACACAAGCCCTGTAATTATGGTGTGTGTGTTAGCAAATTAGACCAAACTGAGCCAAAGGGCCTTACCGAGGCATTAGGTGATGCCGTGCTACATGCTTGCTTGCTGAGGCTGCCTCGTTGGAGAGGACACTGCCACGAAGTGGAAAGCCTGGCAGTGTGCAGGGAGGGCAGCTGGCTGCCCACACCGTCCTCAGCCCTGCCCAAAGCCACTCGATGTCCAAGGGGATAAAGTGTTGATGGACTGAGGGCCCTTAGGCACAGGCACCCCTGATTGAATTCACAAGCACATTTTAAAGCCTTTTTTTTTCCCCCCCTCAGACTGCAGTGTGTGTTTAGACACCTGCAAAAAGGCTTTGCCCACTTGGCACTCACCAGCCTGCAGCAGCTCATTAAGGGCAGCCTGGGCTCCTGGCACAGGCCAGGCCCAGTGCTGAGCACTCCAGAAATTCCTCTCTAGCTCCAGTTCTGTTTACTTTATCGCCTTTGCAGAGCAAGCCACCTAAAAGCCACCTTCTGAAGGGCCCCGTGCAGCTCAGACAGTGTGGCTGGAGCATCCCAGTGGTTTGTGCCCATGCCTTTGATTTGTTCCAACCTCCTCGGTGCAAGGCAGAGACACCAGTGCCTCCTGAGTGCTGAGAGAGGAGTCCATGACGAGCAGCAGCTGTGAATTACAGTCAGCCCTTTTTTTAATTAGCGTTTCATTAATTAGTACTAATTTAGCAGAGGACTGCCCTGATTAGCTCAATTAGGCCTAGGATAGAGGGGAAGGTGTGGGATACCCAGGGTCTGGTGCCGGTTTAAGTGGGGCTGGGGAGCTGTTGCCCTGCAGGGAGGAGATGTGCAGCTTGGTGGCTCCTGTGTGGCCAGGATAGGCTGCTTCTGTCCCTATGGAAAACGGCCGCTCTCAGCAAATCCCCAAAGGCAGTGTGTTTCAGGCTGCCAGCCCTTCCCTGCAAGCCAGATCATGGTCTTTGGGTGCTCATGTAATGCACGTGGAAGAAGCTGGCAGGAGCCGGGGAGCCTGTGCCACTCTCATGCAGCAGCCCCTTGCAAACGAGCAGTGCATGAGAGACATCTTCAGAGGCAATTGTGGCAGCTGCCAAGTGTCCCAGTGCCATTCCTCTTTCCCCAGCTTCTCCCTGCTGCCATCACATTCCTGCACCCAGCCTGCCTGCACCCTTGGCACAAATACCAGGATCCCCCCTGCTCCCATGGAAGAAACCTAATTACAAGAAGTGATTTTCCAATGGCCTTTTCCCTCTGCAGCACTTCCTTGCTTATCATTGAGAGGGTGAAATCTGTGCATGGGCACTGGGCCACCTGCCCTCCTCGGAGACCTGCCCCAGGTGCTCTGGGCACCGAGCACAGGAGCTGAGCACTGAGCCGGCCGCTGGTGCTGCTGCCCCTTGTGTGGACTGGGCCCCTCCAACAGGTACAGCTCCCCCAGTGCCCCTGGACCACAGCACTGCCCCTTGGGCCCTTCAGCTCTCACCTGGCCCCTTCTCTCCCTTTCATCAGACAGCAGGATCGCGACTAAGAGCTGTTGAGCTGGCACTATGTTTATCTCAAGGACTGCTCCCAAGTACGGTTGAACCAAGAGATTTCTAGCTGAACTAGTGGTCCCAAGGAAGCAGCAATTATGTATCTATTGTCTGCCTGCTGCTTTTTTGCAGCAGGGATGACTCCTTGACATTAGGCCTATGGAGTCTGCCCGTTAATAGTAGTTTAAAATGGTCAAGAGGTTACAGCAGTAAGGAATGTTAGTAAAAAATGTCTCTGTGGAGTTTAAACAACCAGTATTTTAGGCAGGGCTTGGTGGGTTACTGTCCCTGCACAAACAACTAGAATGTGAGAGTCTGGGCTGGGAAATACTTAAACTGTTTGGAAAAACTTGTTTTGTGCAGCTTGAGAGTGTCCCTGGAGGCTGTGGCCCAATGCCATGACTCCTGGTAAAGGCTGGGCTGCAGTAACAATGAAGCTTTTATGGGGAAGCTGGAGTACAATCAGAAACTTTTCGGTCCCGAGGGATTATGGGGAGGGGAGTTCCTGGGTTCAAGATGTCTGGCACATTATGCACATTTCCACCAGGATTTGGGGGTGTTCTATGGCATGCAAGGTATGCAAATTGCTAAATGTGTTTTCAATTTTGCTGTGTTGTGCTGTCTTTGTTGGGTGATCATTTTTTCACCAGTGTAGCCAGAAGACAGGATGGGTTCATAGCACAAGAGGAAAAGTGTAGTTGTCTCACAAGCAGTATTGACCTATGAAAAACCAACTATATTTCCAGTTCTCCAGCAGGCTCCTAACTGGGTGGCTCCAGATTATTCATTGATTAAACTTCCTCTAGAAAGAAGTGGCCTGAACTGAAAGGCATCTTTGATCGACCACTCCTTACCGAAGTGATCAGAAGTGTGTGTACAGAAACATCTCATTCCTTTTTGCTCTTACCGAACCTTAATCATTTGCATGCTCTATAGAGCAGATGTCAGCAAGAGGTCTAGCAACCTGCTGAACTGAAGTATCCACTCAGCATTATAGCATTGGTTCAGATTTTCTTCAAAGGCATCACACTGCTGCTATTTCATCTGGGGGGATTGTTACAGGAAGGAAGGCGTTTCCTACTAGAGAGGGGCTTCCTTTACTCATGGTGTTAACTGCTGGAAGAAACAAGGCAGGATCAGCCCAGCAAACCAAAGGAGAAGATCAGATAACACTACCACTGCATTTGTTCAGGTGTCTTGTCTGGGAGTATTAAACCTGACCCAATGCCTGTTGAAATCAATGAAAAGATTCCTACAGACTCTGGAAGGGACCATCCAGAGGCTGAGGAGCAGCTAGCCCAGCACTGCATGAGCAGTTTGTCCTTCATCAGCTTGTGGTATCCTGAGCCACACACGTGCCACACACAATGGGGCAGCTCTGGGCTGGCCAGACCCTGAACTCTGTTTGTCTGGCTAAGGGAAATGGGCCTCACACGAACAGGGCCTGGGGACTGAGAGGCTGGAGGTAAATCTATTTTATTTTTTTTAGATGACGAGAGTGTAGTTACCAAGCCGAGACTGCCCGAAGATGCTCAGACTTGATGGTTGTTATTGCTGTTGTATTTCATTTTCTGGACCCTCAAGGAAGTGATCCAGTGACAAGGGGGATGGCTTCCTGAAGGGGTCCCCCTGCCAGGGGCTCCTTTATCCCTCATTTTGCGTGTCTTCCCCTTTGCTTGACGGGGTTTTACCTCGGGCCTGCCTTCGGTTTGGAAACACTGAATAGCCCTTAATGACAGCAGCACAAACAAAACCCTATAAAGGCAGGATTTGTGATTTACATGGGGTTAATTACCACAACAAGTATGTTTATTCACTTCTCTAATAAATCCTTAAGACAAGAACAAGTACTAGCTTGACCAGATTCATCCTGTGCATACATTTCTCTTGTAACCATTTTTGCAAATCTGTGTATGAAGGATAGAGAAAAAGAGACAAAATTTTATCTCCCATCACTTAGGCAGTAACTCATAGCTCGTGAGCTGTGTGCTCCTCAGCCTGCTAATGGCATCAACATTTACTTCAGATCTTCTGGAATAAAAGACCTTACCATGAATTTTCTGTATTTTTTAAAAAAGGAAGTGAGTGGATCATAAATGAATATTAATTATAGCAGTGTGATCTATTGCTCTGACACCTACTTGCCACAGGAGAAATGTGAAGTCTCCATGTGTCTCTGCTAAACTAATCAGATCTGATGGTTATATTCACGAGGGTAAAAACCCGCAGTGGCAGGTGCTGGTCCTGTTCGGGCCCTGCGGTGTGAAGTTGTGCTTCTACGAGGGTACTCTGAAGTCCATCACTTGCTCAGATATTATAGATGACAGCAAATTAAAAATTCACAGCATCTAATAGAATAACTTGGTTTCATCAGTCTAATTTACAGGACAGGGAACTGATGTAGAGAAGTGGTCAGTGACTTTGGGATCTTCTGTTTTTAGGTGATAGACCACTGGGTGACGTTATGGGCACCAATACTATTAAACACTGTCCCCGATTCAGTTACATCCTCATACGTGCAGGTTGCAAAAAGGTTTTCTTCAGTTGTTGATTCAGCTTTGCCTCAGCCATCTTGTAGGTTTCCAGTGGCCACGTATACATAGGGTTGGCTGCAGTGTCCCTGATTTGCTAGGAAGGCGTTTGCTCAGCGCTGCACCAGGCGGGCCCCCCCACCACTCCTGAGGAATTTGTGTCAGATAGAACATTTCGTTCAATGCAGAAGATTTTGTTGCCTTGATTTGAAGGAAGTTGTTTGTGTTAATGCTTAAAGGTAATGTGAGACAAGGCAAGCTCTTTACTTTAGAACATGCACCATGCCATTGATGTACGCAGTACATTAAATATAACAAACAAAGAGTCCACTGTGGTATTTACACCCACCGCAAATACATTTGCAAAATAGGATTATTTGCAATCCAATAAAATAGTACTGCTTTTAAGGCAGAAACCCTGTGTGTTCAGTGAAGTGTGCTCCTCGAATTTTCTTACCATGTATCGACCCAACACATTCCTCCCCATTTTTTTAATGCCTTCCATTAATAGTTAAGAAAAACCTAGGGAAAACAAACACTCTTTTCCTGATTGTTTATTCACCAGTCTCTTAGGAACCATAATTACGTCTCCCAGGAATTGTGTGTTTTATCATACTGTATATCTTAAAGAGCCACTTTAGGTAAAATAACAAGGAGTGCCTTATGAAGGAAAATTGGATTCATTTTAAGACTTTTTTAACCCTCCAAAGAATGGCTCTTTGTTTACTTCTTTAGTGCATGTGGCAACTTGCCCAAGTAAATACTATGCTGCATAAATACCAGAGATTGGTATTTATGATATTACATAAACATACTCTGAATAATGACTCATTGTTGCAGTGAAGAAGAACACGAGCAATATACATTGCAGTCGATGCGTTATTTCTCGTCACAGTATGAAGTGGCACTAGAGTGCTGTAGTACAAAATGGCACCAAGACTGGAGAGGAAAAGTCCTATAGCACTGTTTAGCAGGTCTGAGCTTACAAAACAAGAGAGAAAACAGAGAAAACAGGAACACGATGAGGATAAGAAGCACAACAGATTAGTCATCAATATGCAGGGGTAAGGAGTTAGTGGTTAGGTATATTTTGGGGTTGACTGGCAAAAGGTTTATTGCTCTTTAAATTGAAAACTCATCCAGTACATTTATACTGCCGTTACAACAGGGAGCTGAGCCCTCAGGTTCATAATCCTGGCCTGTGGTGATGCTCAGGTTCTCTTCGGCAATGGTATTTCACTCATGGAGCCACATGAGTGAAATACCATTTTCTAGTGGCTTTATTTCTCAGAGTCTTAGTCCATCCAGCTACAGGTTTAAACAGTGTTAAACCTTTACCTGCACTTCAGAAAAAATGCATTTGCAAGGATTTGCATGAACAGAAAATGTCATGGTGCCACACTTTGTCTTACTGCCAAATGATGGCTCCCCTGCTACTTGGGTTTCAGATCTTAGAAGTCAAAATCCCAAAGGGAAGATGCATATGCCAAAATTTCTTTTTTAAAGCCAGCAGGGTATTAACAAGTTATTTATTTTTCAAATCCATGGTTGCAGTCTGTCTAGTCCAAACAGCAAAAACAAGATATACTCAAATTCTCAAAGGGCCACTGAACCATCCCTTTAAAAAGAATGATGGAAATTATCACCTATAATAATTCACTAGCCTAAAATATGATTTTTTGAAATTCTACTCTTTCCCAGAAGCAGCCACAGATCTTCAGGAACAGCAGAGATATCCTGAACGCAGAGCTTGTCTACAAAGTGGGTGGTTGATCTTCCTAAAATACAGAGGTCTGAGGGTGTCCTATTATGGAAGAACCTTACTTCATGTCTGTAGGCTTGCATGTTCTGGCAGAGAGAAGGCTTCTTGTGTGTGCTGGGGTTATTGTCAACAGTAGATATTTTCTCCCTAGGTGTGAATAAAGGAGTGAATAAAGAAGTACTTCTATTTTCCTACTGAAACGAACATCCCTCCCATTTGCCTACCTTAGAAAATAGCACTGGATGTGTCCTGCATGTTTTTTGCCAGCCACTTTGCCAGCTTCTGCAAAGTTTCTGGGTTTATGTAAACCTCTGCACTACTGCATGGTCAGAAGCTGTCTATTGTGGTTATTAAACTCTACCTTATTCCTCTAATTTTAACTAGTTCCTGATTTTACTTCTTCAGTCAAAACCCACCATGTTTAAGCAGAGCGATGTTTTGATGTAATCCTGGGTGGGTGCCACGTGTTATTCCATCTCATGTGCAAGCCCTTACTGAGTAAATGGAGCATTCATTGACTTTTTCTCTCTTGTGCTTTACATATTTTGTACAAGCTAGGAGGGAACATGGGTGACAGAACAGAAGGTTGTTGGTCCACAAAGAGCACTGGTTAAAGGATGTGTCCTGAGCCAGGACATGAACACATGGCATTAGTTTTTTAGACGTTCTGCTAGCAAGCCTGGGAATGATAGTGATGTTCTCCGTGCCATTCTGGATGACAGAAGATTTATGCCTGAGTCACTTGTAGACGGCTGCTCAAAAGGCTGCAGGTCCTAGCAGAAAGCTACAGCTTCCAGGTATGTCCCTATTTTCCTAGAAAAAAATGGAACAGTAATGTATGTTGGCAAAATTGAGAGGACAAGAACTGTAGGCAAGCATCAAATTCAGTCACAATTCTATTTTTTATTATTATTAAATCATTGAAACTGCCCAAAGTCTTCAGTTTTTATTCCTTCTACAATGCAGAGGTTTGGGGGTGCCCTATAATGGGAGCACCCTGTAGTGAGCTTGTTGCTCTCCAGTGAGCTTGGTGCTCTTCAGACACATGGGATATCATGCTGAGACATCACTCCTTCATTTGGATTTTGAAGCCATGCCTCGCCATCAGTTATATCTCAAGGCAATTACTGAAACCTGTGCCAGGCAGACTTTACCCAGCGTCTTCCCTCACATTGTTTGGGGTCTGCTCTTCTGTCTTCCTGGGAGCCTGGGAGATGAGATGACAAGCTAAGGTCAGCATCAAAGCCAGATAACACGCAGGCCCCTTCCAAGCCCCACAGAAATCAGTGGGAAAGCTTGGGTGGACAGCTGTGGTTTTGACTCAGGCCCAGAGATACTAGAAAATAACAAAGGGGACAGAAGGAAATAGCTTGGTCAGCTTTGGGGGTTATTCCTCATGTCTTTTAAAACGAATAAATACATGGTTTTTGTTATGGATTTCTGTGAGAATAAGTTTGTGCTTCCAGTCAGCCATGTCTCAGTAATGTGCTTGTGTGATGATGGCACAGCAATTCTGAGCTTACAGGCTTAAACATCCTTTTTCAGTATAGTTCATTGCAAGGAAATGTGAGTTACCTATCTCCTCTCTGAAATGCTTGTCTGCTGTCATACATTCGTATACTTTGCATAATCCAGAGGATCACACTGACAAAGAATCATAGCACCGCTTATGTAGTTAATTTGGTTATTTATTCATGTAAATGTATGTGGATTGAGACATTTTCCTGTGATCTAAAGCAACTGCCAAACCTCTGTTTTGTTAGTTTGTAACTCATATTTTGTCGTCTCATTCTTTTGTTTCATACAAAAGGATGCAGACATAATTTCACTAACAATTGCTTTGAAAACAGCAGCCATCTGCAGCACCTCCCAAAGAAGAAAAGGCAAGAGACCACACGTCATTACTTTAGTTCTGCATAAGTAAACTGCATGCCCGTATCAGCGCTCACTGTGCCCATAGAAATGCATAAGAACAACACAATTCTAGGCAAAAATGCAATGCACATATGTGAGCCTAGTCCACATGCAGCACTTACAAGACCAGTTAGGCTTTATGCATTTCAGAGGTTCAACTATCTAAATAAAGTAATTAGGTTTTAGCTCATTTCCCTAACTGTATTGCTGCACAAGGGGATATCCACATGATTGCAGAAGGTGGATAAAGATAGGACAAACTCAGAATATAACTTTTGTTGTAATGGCTTAGAAAGGGGTCTTACAACTTGAAGATGATATTGCAGCCATCCAGTGGTACAGCTTCCTTCCGCCACATATTCAGACATTGCAAATCCTATCTCACAATTTCACCCGTTATTGTTTGTATAATGATTGGCATTTTGCACACAGCTTTTTATGATTTTTTTCAAATATTTTTTCTATTATTTTGTTGATCAGAAAGCAAAAGGATAAATAAATCTGCAAACCAGACATGATCAAGTGTTATTTTAACTTGTCTGACAAACAAGGCGTTGACATTCAGTTACCAAAGCAAGAGACCCATCTCTTTCCTTGGCCAGTTCAATGTCAGAATTTTTGGGGTCCCTACCCAATACACCACCTTCTGTGCAGAAGACGGTATGTCTTCCCTGCATGTTAGCTCTCCTGAGGATTAAGAACAGTTCAGAATAAAGTTTCTATATTCCATAGTTAATATTTGAGAAGTGTTTTAAGATTCTCAAATTAAGGCAATGTATGGGCCACATCCACAAATGCATTATTAGACAAGATACACATAGCTATACGTGTATATAGATAGAAAAAAATGCAAATTGACTTAACTGAACTTTGTACAGTTCTGAACAATGCTAAAACTCATTAAAATTCAAAATCACATTTTAATTCTGTAGTTCAGTAAATCACCAGCACTAGAGTATCCCCAGAAGAGCTGAGAATTACCCCAGTCAGAAAGTGGTGACTGCAAAGGAAATGTTGGTAAGGGAGATAGCACTGAGACTGGAAAGCATGCACATATTACAACAAGCCCAAATATTCTCCTTACCCGAACACCCAGGAACTACGTATGTCCTTCTTGCCTCCTGCCTCAAGAGGCAGAGGACAGGAGTGTCACCTTCCTGCCACTCACTGCCTGAGAGCAAGGGGGGGCAGGTAGCACCAGCAAACATTCAGGTTTTGTATGGGCTTCATCTGGTTGTCACCTGTCCTATTCCAGCTGGGACAGGAGCCACTGAACCACACTTCTGTGCTCCTCACAACCCTGCTCTAACTGGTCCTCTCCATCCAGCAGTGCAGGGTGTCCCATCCAACTCATTCCCCACAGTTCGATGAATACAATTAGCATTTCTGCGGTCTCTTTTCTCTTTGCCACATCAGTTTCAGATGTGACTTCTTTTTATTTCAGCCAGATATCTACTTGGATATAGGGCTCAAAGTGTCTTTGAGTGACTGCATGAAAGAAAATGCGCAAGAGAAGCTCCCTGAGAAAGGGCAGACTCATGACCATCTTGTCTGTGGTATGTAAATATATAACTTTTCCTGACATTGCTTCTAACTGCTGGGTTGTGGTAGGATTGTGCTTTTGAATTTCTAAACAGAAATAAGCTGAAAAATATTGCTTTTTCACCTGATGCTGTACACCTGATACAGATGTCTGTGAAATGACTTAAGTGTGTATTAATGTAAGACCAGATAAAGGTATGTGATTATATACCTTCACACTCCACAGAAGCTTCTGCTTTCTGCACCATTCAGGACTTGGCCAGTCTCTATGTTGCAGTTCACCTGTCCAACTTAAATTCTCGAGAAGTAATTTAGTAAGGAGTATCTGAAGAAAAGCTTAGTATACCTGGAAAAGGTGCTCAGTACCTTCATGAGAGATTTTGTGTCAGAAATGTTTGAGAGCAGTCACAGCTGGATAATAAAGTACAAAAGTGGCTTGGATTCCCCTGTAGTAAAGTACAGTTGCTACTGGTGAAAATAGCAGAACCTACAGCCTTTCAACAGCTGTACTCAGTAGTTAGATGCCATATCATGCAATATCACAAGTATCAGTGGATCTAGAGATAATGTGTTTAGCATACTTACATATTACCCAGAGCATTTTCTGTAAAATCTATATTATAGAACTGTGTCTTAGGAAAAAAATAAAAAAAGATCCCAATGATCTTGTTGGATATCTCTGAGTGAATGACCAATTGTTCCTGCTCACTGATTTTTTTGTTCTCTGCAAATACACTAAATTCAACCTGTGAAGAAAACATGCAGTGTTTTTTCATTCATTTGCATAAGTGTGTTAATACAGATTCTGCAATCGGATTTTATCAGACAGGATGATTTATTGCACTGCTGCATTATGGCAAGTGGAATTCAGGTTCATTTCTCATCCCTCTTTGAATCTTCATCTAGTAAAAAGTTTGTTTGATTTTAAAAAATAAGCTTGGCTTTTGTCAAGCTGCATTTCTGTCTTGAAAGTGGGTCTATTGATTGAGTTCCATTTATCAACCACTTTATTCTTGTAACTTTAACTATCTTTTTATAAGAAAACTGAGATCAGCCTCATTGATTGTATTATATGAGTCAGAGACGTGTAAGAAACTAAAAGTGTGATAGCTGTTCTCCTACAACCACAAACATCCAGCTGGTATTATTTATGTACCATCGACAATGGGGCATGCTCAGACTTGAAGGACTAGTGCTGACCTTCCCTTGCTAATCATTTATACACTCCTTGTTTTGAGTGCTCCACCTTAAGGTTTCTCATGACTCACTTTCTCTCTGGAGTGAACAAATAAATCCTGAAGGACTCTGTACGCTTCCAAGTGTGTAACCTGTCCCCTCGTACTGGCCTTGTTCTCAGCAACAGAAGCTCTCCAAGTAGTAGTGCTATTTATTAAGGTGTGACTTCAGAGCCATAGGAGTTTAAGAGCTGAGAGGATGGTGGTGTTCAGATTGATTTACGCTTCTCCTAAGTGAATGCCAATCCAGCGCTCCTGGTCATAGGTGCTCTGAGAGAGGGTTAAGTTCCTCTGCAGTCTCTGGAGACAGGGAAGTTGGACATTTGTAGTTCCCCCGCCAAAAAAGAAACCTCAGATGTTCTAACGGATACTTCAACAAGATTCAAAGGCTTATTGAAGCAAAATCAAACCTGATTGTCTCACATGGAGATGTATATGTATATAATATATATTATTGCATATAGGTATATATACATTACATATCTACATTTATGTGTGGGGCTTTGAGCAACCTGGTCTGGTGTCCCTGCCCATGGCAGGGGGGTTGGACAAGATGAGCTTTAAAAGTCCCTTCCAGCCCAAACCATTCTAAGCTGACTCAGTGCTGGGCACTTTCAGACATTTGTTAATTGAAGGGAATGGTAAATTGAGGAGACCTATTTCTGTTCTGTTGCTTGGAACAGAAGACCTCATACAGGACGGCAAATGCTGACGGTGCTACTGGTAATCCGTATCCCTCTGTACTGACTGGTCCACCTGCTAGGGGGGGCTGCTAGTGCTGACATCCCTACTTATCTTGCACTGCCTTGCGGAAAAATAAGCACTAAACGGTTGCAAATGCTTTGAATCTTCAAAGAGTGCAGAAGGGTGAATATTATAAATGGTATGAGTACATTATGGAATATTGGAATAATGGAAAAAGACATCAATATTGGCATTAATTAGCCATCCATAAGCGGGGAGTTGAGCTGAGAGGAGAAGACAATAGGCACAAGAAGGTGCAAGGAAATTCTGTCCTGCGTTTTTCCCTTCCTCACAGACCGTTTCCCCAGGAGGAGTTGCAGGGAAGTGGGGTGGGTGGGTTGTAAAGATGTCCTGACTGGAAGCTCTGCAGAGAGCTTTGGAGGGAGCTGGGCTCAGGGTTGGCTTGATCAGAGATGGAGGGGAGGGAGGAACGTGTTTTGGCTTATGTTCCAAATTGTGGCACTTGAGCTTAGGTGCAGGGGCTTGGGATAGGCTAGAGAGAGTAGTGGGACATGTCAAAATGTCATCATAAAGGAGGGAAGTTTTATCTGCCATGCTAAGAGCATTGCTGGCCTCATGGTGCCTGATCAAGACACATCTGATGGGACAGAGCTTCACCACAGCAGTCACAGGGGAGCAATGTTAGGCACTACGGGTTGGTCCAGCATGAGGGAGTAACTTAAACTGCAGGGGTGTGATGCAGAGAAGGATGTGGTTCTTTTAATTCCTTCCCCTTGTCCCATTGTTTCCTTCCCAGGCGCACACAAAATCTTCCTCTGCCCCTCCCTCCCAGCTCAGCTTTTCTCCTCTCTTTGGCTGTCCCTTTGTCCTTTTCCCTCTTGTAGAGCCAAGCTCACCAGTATATACCCACACCCAGTGCAGTAGGGACTTCCCCATATTGAGTTAAACCGACCTTCTTTTAGCTCTTTCTCATTATCTGGGACCCATATGTCAAGCAAAACAATTGTAAATGAGGTTAGTTCATTACTTTGGCACGGGGTGGCAGAAAGCATGGGCAGGAGTGGGTTCTTCAGAAAAGGTTGTATTTCACAGCCGTGCCCATTAGCTGTGCTGGAGGACTCATTGCCATGGCCTCACAGAGCCCGGTCACACCACAAAGCTGCTCGTGGGAGCCCAGGTTATGACTCCTCCGTCGCAGCAGACAGAATGAGGCTGGGAAGGTCTGGGACTGTGGGCATGCAGGCAGATCTCCTGTGCCCGGGACATAAAGGACATGACCTGTCCTGCCATTAGCTTGGAGAGCCAAATTCTCCCCGGCTCCAGAGGATTCGTTACGTGTGTGTGAAGAACCGCAGTAGGTCAGTGCTAGATTACATCCCCAAAATACAAATTCATATATTCATGCCATAGCAAGGCTGGTGCAACAGGACAAAATGCAATAATAAAAGCTGCGAGCCAGAGCGTGCTGCAATGTCAAGGGAGAAAATATCTTGGTGTCCCATGGGAAAGCACTGGTGAACTCTGCTGTCAGATCCATCAGGGTGTTTTCTCTTTACCACAGGCATGGTCTTAAAGCTTTTCTTTGCATGCTGAAGATGCCACTTCTGACACTGAGAGGTGCAGTGCAGTGGAGCAACATCTTTTAATGGAAGTTCCCAGGCTACATGCCAGTACTCTGCAAACAGATCAATTTATGGTCCTTCAGGTACAAACAAACGTGATTTGTGATCTAGAGGAGGATGTGGTTCTTCCTCCTCCTTCTCCCTGTCCTCTTCTGAGTCGTCCAAAGTGCAGAAGAACATGGCCCAGCAGGGGCCATGTTACATCTTCCCAGGGCTGGTAAACAATATTCCTATTCTATATTGCTTGAGTATCTTTACCAAAAACTAGTAAAAGCCCAGCAAGCACAGACTATTAATCATCCCATAAAATACTAGTCTAGCTTCACTGGTGTAACTCAAAAAGTCCAGCGACTGTAAGTCTTATCTCAAAACTCTCCTGCTGAACCTGCACTCCTGTGTCACTGACTTCAATTTATAACTTTGTTAACATCAAACCTTTTGTAAATTGTGAAAAATTCCTCTCTCAAAATTTGAAATATTTTTTTCCTTACTGATCTTGTGCCAAGATCACTGCCTTGTGACGGACTTCACACTGGAAAAGGACCTGGTTCTAAGTCCACATACTGTGCTGAAAAAATACATCTCTCCAGACAGGTGCAGACAGCCCTGAACTTGCTTTGCCCACGCTCTGCGATGTTTGGACGGGTGCCGGCTGCACAGCCGTGTTACGCAGCGCCTGAGCCTTGCCATGTGTGCTCAGTCAGACCAGGCAACTGCAGAACCACATTTTTCAGAAACCTCCTTGGGTTTGACAGTGAAGAGTATGACTGCTCTGTGGTCTTGTGGTGCATGTGACAATATGACCATGCTCACATGTACAAAGCCAGCTGCCATCTGTGTTGCAACATTAAAATAAATAAATAAATAAAGGCACGTTATGTCCAGCAACAGCCCCAAGGTGTGCTGCAACAGGTGTGCCAAATGCAGTGATTTATAATGAAGCAGCAATTTATAGCTCTGTACTTCTGACTGTTTTCTGTCAGCCAGCTCAGTGAGAAGTATTTATGGCATTCTCGTTGGTCCCATAGTTCATGGCATTATTTCTCTGGGACTGTAAACAGCAGAGCCCTTGTCGTGTGAGTGTGGGCACTGTCTTTTCTCCCTCTAATAATAAAGCCTATATGGATTACTGAGGGGGGAGCAGGAGATGCAGGAACTGCTCAGCATGCAATATTATTTAAGAAGTCCTGTGCTCAGCTATTTCTCTACCCACCTGATATACTGTTTTGTTCATCTCCTCCATCCAAGGATCTTAAAAATGCCTTGTAGACCAAACGTGTGGGGACCAGTAATATTTTTATTAGGCCAACTGATTGTTTATTTGGAGGGTGAGAGGACTGTCCCTCCAGGAGGTCCTTTTCCATTCTAAAAAATGATCTTCAAGAGAATCAGCAGTCCTCAGTGGTAAATACAGCCCTAGAAGTGCCATGAGTCTGTGTAACCAGTGCGATGTCCTCTTGTTTTCCCAGGCCACTGGGGAGGCAGACAGTGCCACATCGCTGCTGCAGCGAGGCAGACTGCAGCACCGAGAGCTGGGCTGGCTTTCTCAAGGCTATGCACCAGTTTTGTGGGATCAGGACAGCCCTGGTCCAGGACTCCCAGACTTTACCAAAAGCCTGTAAAAACACATTTTCTCCTGTTGTGGCCAGTATTGTCTCAGCAATATTTTTGATTGCTCTCATGTAAAAGATTTTTGTTTGTTTGTTTTCTCTGGGCTGTTAATGTTGGCACATAGATGTTTTCTATCAACCTTCTCCAGAAAATGTAAGTTACTCTGAAGAGGGAATTAAGTAAGGAAGATTTACTACAGTTTATAAAAGCCAGCACTTGCAATACACATCCCCAGAGGAATGCTTTGTGATCCAAAGTATCATTTCATATCATTCCATTGGCAATAATTCCTTAGTCAAAGCCTTTCCATGTTTCTTCCTGCGATATAGATTTATTCATCAGTTAAAACATCTAGCAAGATAAAACTTGTTTCTAAAAGTGGGCTGACTGGAAGTAACATCAATTTATTTTCTATTTTTAGTGGTATTTTTGAAGCATCGATTATTAGGTAGGCTATTGGTTTTGCCACCCTTCCAATAACAAAGGCTAAATTTGGAAGTGTTTCACACTGATCTTGGTAGACCAATACCAGGACGGTTTATTCCTCATGTAGGATTTCTTCTAAATTCATTGTTATTTGACAGGTAATTTCAACTGTTTGTCCTGCTGCCTCCCTGGCTGTGTGTTGTCAACGCTTGCTCTGATTCTCTCAACAGGAGTGCTGTTTGCCTTTACATTGGTTGGCTGTGTCCTTGAACCACAAACCAAACCATTTCCAGAGGCTGGCATTCTTCTCTGAGATCTCCAGGCAGATCAGTGGCTGTGATGACCAGGGCTGTTGCTTGGTGGTGCCAAGATGAAGGAAAGCTACCAGTTGTTGTTGTGCTGTACAGATGCAGCAGGAGTTGGCTGTGAACACAGGTGAGACCTGGCCTGTCTCCAGGAGCCCAGCAAGAAACCTGCCTGAGCCTTGTGCAGGTGTGTGCCTTGGAAACAGCCACACATCAGCCACCTGAGGTCCCCTTCCTGGCGTGGCATGGGGTGCCCTCTAAATTCAGAAGGCTCTAACAGGTCCCAGGCAGGATGAGGATTTAGAGTGGCAGGTGCATTTTAGAAATATGGTGTTCAAACTGCTGGTTCTCCCAAGCTCACTGCCTACTACAGATTGCCCTAACAGGTAAAGTCTCCTCTGTCACTGCCCTCTGTAAGCACACTGAGCACTGACCTGGCAGCAGCAAGCCTGGGTCACGCAAGAACTGCCACTGTCACAGTGTCCAGAGCTCTCCCGGGCGGTGGAGCAGGGCTCCTCTGTCCAACGGTGCACTGAGGTCACGGAGCAAGGTGAGCCCAAATGCCATGCCAAGAGACATTTCTATTTCTAAGCAACCTGCTGTGGCAGCAGCTGTGTTACATGCAAAGGAGGCTTTTTCCCTTATGGATTTTTTTCCCTTTCTTTCTAGTTAAGTTAAAATAAAGTAGTTGTGGATATAAGTGTACAGATGGCTTCTGCAAAGAAAACAATACACAACATTTACTGCAAGTAGGAGGCTGCTGCTCAGCTTTGCTACCCCGCATGGCTGGGGTTGACTTACCGCAGACCGGCACATCCCCATCCTCAGTCCTCAGCCTTGCAGTGGCAGAGCTGGCAAGGATGCTCTGAGCCACCCCCAACTCTTCCAGCCACTGGCAAAGCCCTCTCAGGCCCTGCGTTGTCCTGGTGTCTCGGCGAGGTGGTCCTGCGGCTCCCAGCGAGCGTCCCTGCTGAGGCAGGCATCACCTCGCCACCCGCCTTGGCCGCTGGGTGATTCCTGGCAGAGGTGACTCACAGGCAGGGAACCCTGCAAGGGCCCTGGCACATGCCTGCACTGAAACACTGCCTACAGCCTCCTGCCTCTGCCCAGCTCGCCCTTCCTGCCGCCTTTCCCCCGGGGTCCTAACTCCCGACTTTGTTGCTCTATAAACATAATAACAATAATTATTCTCTCATTGGACACATAGCCATCTTCTTTGTTTGCAGGCTTAGATAAATATCATTCAAATCATGGAGTCTGATTCATGAGTCAGGATGATGGCAGCCCTCCAAAACCTCCTTGCCCATGGAGAGTGTGTTTGTGTGAGAGAGATAGAGAGTTTCACTGTATGAAGAGTAAGAAACTGGAAGCCAAGTGAATTAAATACAAAGCAGATAATTATGTGTAATTCATTTACTGACTAATGATTGCACCTGGTACAGAGGTTTATGAATTCATTTCACTCTGCATATGTTCTCAAAAACAATCTCTCTGATACAAGGTAAAAACTAGTCTGACAATTCTTAATAGAGCAGTGTTCACATTAGTGTTAGTGTAAGGTTCTTTCTGGTTCATTCTTCATTTTTTCTCACAATGTTTCACTTTTCCTGGGTTCACCTGAAGTCTCTTTGACAATGACAACTGATCTGTGCTGGTAGAGGCTGGGTGTCACTGCAGAGTGAAGCCTTCACTCTGCTCCTGAAAGCTGTGCAGTGCAATTACACACACTGCTTATCTCCCATCTGCTGCAGCCAAACCTTGCCACCAAGGCTGTGCCTTCAGCAGGGGAGTGGCAGGTCATGGCCCCCCCTTCCCTCTCTGCTGGGATTGCCAACAACTTGCCGCTCTTCTTATGGTGTCACTCAGTTGTCACTGCACCCTGATGCCATCAGCTCCTTCCAGCTGAATGCCAGCAGACAGTGCCAACTTTCACCTGCTAACACCTGGGTTGATTACAGGTTGAAGACCAAAAGACAAAGCCTTTAACGGGGTGAAAAAGCTTGTGCTAATCCAGCAAAGCCCAGCGGTGATGTCTCAGTGTTGATGTCACCCTGAAGACTGCAGCGTGTGTGACACGACACCACTCGTGCCGTGAGCAGGTCAGGTGTGGAGATCTGAGCCATGCTGGGCAAAGCCATGGGTCCAAGGCCTCGCAGGGTGCTTGCAGCAACTACCCAAGGTGATGCTGTTGCCATGTGGTGGAAACAGAAGAGCTTTTCCAGTTGTGTTCCCAGTGCAATCCTTGGGTGCACAGTAGAGCCCTTCTCCTAGCCCCTCAGTGTGCCACAGGCAGCTCACCTTGGTAATTCCTCCCACCTGCAAACAGATCAATACACTCAGTTAATTGCTCAGGTCCTCTGATGGCTGTTGCTCAACCCAACAGGCGTTTGGCTGTTTCCTGCCAAGTATATCAGGACCATCATATACCTGGGATCTATTTATTAATCAGCTCAATCACAAGGTGCACAAGAGCTAAATGTGTGTTTGTGCAAGTGGGAGAGAGCTACATCTGCAGGCATGACTGAATGCAGATTTCTGTGGGATGCCCTTTAAGACTGCCTTTGGAAAGAAACAAACTTGGAATGACAGAAGGGAAGGGGGAAGTTATTTGGCAGTTTGAGTAGAGACTGTTTAATAAATCATGAAATACTCATACTGAAAAAATATGCTGATTTCACTTATATGCACTTTCTAGCATTATTTGCCATTGAGGTTTTACCAAAATGCAATGAAGCTGAGCTCGTGGCTGCCAATAAAATAGCTGTAGTGTCTGATGTAACTCCCACTGCTGCAAGAACACACTTGGAGGTGTCTCCTTGGAGCTGTCACCAGCATCAGAGTGTGGTGACAAGAGAGAGTCACTGCGTCTTGCTGTCAGCGCATCACTGAGCTCACTGCACACCCAGCAACTCCTCTGGCCTGCATGCCCTGTCCCCAGCAGGGAGCTGGCCCTACAACTTGCAGCCCGCTTGGGAAAGCGGTGGAGGTGCTGCTATCTCCATCCGTGGCAGCCACAGGTAATGAAAACATGGGCAATTAAAAAAAAGAAAAAAAGTAACCATATGCTCTGATATTTTTCATTGGAGTGATTTGTCATTAGAAAAGCCAAAACCAGCTCATCTTGTTCACGAGTATTCCCATTGACTAAAACAGCATTCAGCATGTGCTTTAATTTTGAACCTATGCAATCCTTTTCTGATGAAGATCTGACATGCCAGAACAGATTGCAGTCTGTGAGATACTTGCAATATGATAGTATTTTACCTGTAGGTGGATCCTCATTTTAGATAGAGAGATGCAGAGCCAATGAGCCTGATTCACTGCTGTGTTACTCCAGTTTTTTTGCACTGGAATAACACCACTGAATCATCAGCAAAGTTGAAATAACAAATGATAAAATGGGACCATTGTATTTAGGTTTGCAGCATGCATATAGAAATGACTAGCTCTTTCTTGCAGAATGATTAAACTATATGGATATTTTTTGTGTGCTGTTTTTCCCAAACGTATCAAGAATATGACAATATGTCTGGGCTAGAGTTATACATGTAAAAAAAAAAAAAAAAACACAAACAATTAAAATTTAATGTAACAGCTAGTGCAGAACTCCCTCAGTATGTCTGATCGGATTTGGTTTTTAATTTTATTCAGAAAAAAAAAATAAAAGCTTATGAGAAGAGAACTTAAACACCTCAGAAAATATTAAATTTTTGATGCAGATCATTTCTGCACATCAGGTGGGCACAGTCTAAAGCTTAGAAATACAGTACGTTTAATACCTAGTCCTGGTTTCTATGTATGAAAATACTCACTGAGCAATTGAAAAGAACTGAGTAATTGTGATCTTTTTGCAAGTAATGCCCTGGAAAATCAACTAAAGGCAACAAGCAAGCTTGCAATTAGTAGTTCTAATTATAAAGTGTATACATAAAACAATGTAGCATCATAAGTAAAGGCCAAGTTCAAATGATGCAATAGGAATAGTAGAACATCATGTAAAGATGGACAAAACAGCCAGCAAGAGAAATACTTCTGAATTATCCATATTTTTCCAATGACAGGAAAAAAAAAAATAATAATGGCAGTGTTTTATTTTTTGTAACTTTTATAGTAATCTTTTCTCAGTTCTACCTGATGCTCATGCTTCTGTTGTAGACCACACTTGTCCTTAGATGATGATGATCACAGTGCAAGGTGCAGTAATGAGAGACATGGTTTAGTGGGTGACATTGGCAGTAGGGTGATGGTTGGACCAGATGATCTTGAAGGTCTTTTCCAACCTTAATGATTCTATGATTCTGCGATCATCACAAGCACAAGCTGGTGCAGGAGCCTGCGGCTCAAACAGTGGGCTCAGATTATCTATGCCATTTGTGTTTATCAGGGGACTGCTTCATGACTCACTTCCATTTCCATCACTGAAAGCAACTATCATATGCCACAGCTTTATATATATATATATATATATATATATATATATATATATATGAGCTTGAGTCTGTCTGCTTTCTAGGCAAGCTAGATTTATGTCAAATACAAGCTAATGAAGTTTGAAAAAAAGGAGTAACTTCAGTACAATGTGGGGGTCTGTGCTAAACAGTTTGCAGTATGTATAGCTATGTGTGCACTCTAAGCTTCCCTGATCTATGACAACACTTGATGTACTACATGGGAAATGTGAACCTCCAATGTTATGGGGCAGCATCACTGCAGCTCTTCTCTGGACACAGTGTGTGCAATAGCAGCACAGGATTACGTGCTGCACTAGTTACAGAACATCTCTCAAAATTAAGTCCTGGATGCAACTAGAGAAGGTGAAGAGACAGAATACCTTAGGGAAATGTTTTTATTTATTCTCCTTGGATGCATATATGGCAATCACCCATGTAGCGTGATCCAGGATGTTGAAAACCATTTCATTATGTTCTATAAATAAAGGACTGATGTGGTTCAATTGTATCAATTATGCAACTCTTCTAAGTGGTGTAGTCAAGGGTAAATGCAGGCAAAGGGCACTCCCTTTGTACCCACTTCTACTCTGGGCTCTTCGAGTATTTACCTGCTTCTTCTATACCACAGACAGATGAATCTACCCACTTTTATTTACCACTGTACCACTGACTCCTCTTTGGTCAAGAGCTTTTCCTATGCACTGAGGACACAATGAAATAGAAAATGGAAGTCAAGACACTGCTATGTATTAGTCTGTTGTGCAAGATGTAAGTGTGGCTGTACAGTAATTTTGAGCAAAGCATCGGTTTTAAACAATGTTTAAACTGACACTATTATTATGCAATATAATTAATTATGGCCAGAAGGGCATTTGAGGTTATTTGGCGCTACCTTTGTCCATTTCATAATTATACCAAGAAGAGAATGACTAAGTTGTGCCTAGGCTAATTGTATCCATTTGGTTTTATCCCTCCTCTCTGCCATCATACGTCACTTGCATTCTGATCTGGAAGCTTTTTGGAGGGGTCTGGATGCATTTGTGCTGAATACAATGGAGCCCAGTGCTGGCTGAGCAGCCTCAGGTAATATTGCAAATAGAAGCACTAACAATAGCAATAATAATTACAGCTAGTCGAAGTGATAAGTACAAAACAAATATCACTTTTTTCCTGCCACTATTACAGTTGCCTATGAGATTTATCCATATCTGCTCCTTCTCTGTGCGTTCTAGGATGCATTTGTGTAGCTAGAAGGTAACACTTCGTGGCATGACACGACAACTACCAGATGTGCTGGGAACCCAGCAGACACCTCCTGTGAGCAGCTGAGGGTCAGCAGCAGATGGCCATGGCAGCACACCCTGTGCCAGCCCTCTTGCCAAACATGCCAAGGGGGTTCAGCGTTCCAGGGACGCACAATATGGCCCAGATGCCCGGGCAGAACGGGCAGGATGCCCCAGTTAGCAGGCAGCTCCTGCTCCTCAGCCCACCCCGGCTCCACCAGCAGTCCTCAGCCCAGGCTGGCTGCCACAGTGCGACGTGGCACTGTGCAAGCACTGTGCCTCTGGACGTGCAGTTTGCTGCTGGTGTTAGGGCTGCTGTGAGGACAGCAGGTCACCTGGGCTCTGGAGCCAGGCTGGCTGCCCCGACAGCCCAGCCGCAGCGGCAGAGCACTGTGTTTGAGCTAAGCAGCTGCCCTGGACCTGAGCCGGCAGGTTGCTTACCAGCCAGATGAGCTGCCTGGAGGTAGCGGTGAGTAAACTGTCTCTTTTGAATGGTACTTGGCAGTGTCAGGATTAAAACCAAACAACCAACCAATCAAAACCAAAAATAATAAAAAAACAAAAACAAAACAAAATGGTGACAATAAATGTACCCCAGAAAGGAATCTGGTAATATATGGTCTTGTTCAGCTACGACGAAAGTCTACGGTCTTCAGCTGATGGCTGGAAACTGGATTGCACTCATGTAAAATAGAACTGTCTGCAAGGGTTGAATGCTGTAATTAACAGGCATTTTTTAGAAATTATTGGCTAATGCCATTTAATAGAAATACTGCCAACTATTGTTGTTAAAACTTAGTTTGTTCCTTTGGTGGTAATATATAATGACTCAACACTGCTTCACTGGGAAGAGATACCTTTGTCAGTTATATATCACTACAATGATACTCATTTTTACAATGGCTTATATAGCAAATAACTCAAATTTTGAAACTTAAATATAGCTTCAGAACATAACAAGAGGGTCACCAGTCTCCTGAGCAATCACAATATTTGTGATACAACACAGCCCATTTATCATAACATGCCATTACTGACCCAGTCCCACTGCCACAGCCCGCAATGTAGCTTTTGCCACTAATGGTGCTTAAACAGAACCAAGTGTAAAGGTTTCTAGAACAGGCAAATATGCCAATGTAAGTTTGAGCAGCTCCATCTGGAGCATTTCTCTTGCAGTATATACACTACCACCCAGAGAAGTAATGTACATTTTTGGTAGTGAACTCTCTGAACCATACCAGGGAACACAGGTTGCGCTGCTATAATGAGCTCTACTCATGGGATGCAGCTGTCTTATCACCTAAGAATATTTTCACAATGCTGCAATAGTGACCGAAAGGTTATTTCTCAAACCTTGTCACCCAGAAGGTACCAGCTGAAAAGTTTCTGTCTGATTGCTAAAGAGTAGAAAGCAACAAACGAACATTGGCAAATCTTAGATCAGGCATGATGTTGATGTTGCACACCTCAGACTAACGCCTACCTTCACTTCAGGGAAAGGAGAAACCAGACCTGCAGACACACTAATCGCTGCTGCTTTCAGAGTTCCCACTCACCTGTTTGGAAATGAACTACAGAACCTTACTGCTTTCTATTTACTGCACCAAGAGCCAGTAATCTCTGAATGCTTCTAAAGAGTCATTAATTGCATTGCTATTACAGCATTTTATGATGTAAAATCTTTTTAATGGCTTTAAAAGAAAAGGCAGTCTATGCTGGGGTTGACCTTTCTGATACAAGAAGGGGAGGTGAAGTCCTCTCTCTGTTCAGCTGGGAGTAGCACAAAGGTGATGATGCACTGCATACATTTGGGAGGGTTTGATGGTGTGGGTTTGTGACCCACCAAGCCAGGGTCACCTCACCTCCAGGAGGGTGAGTGGCAGCTCTGGGCTGTCAAGAGCCGGACTCAGATCATCAGACGGTGTCGGAGGCAAAATCAGAGTTCCCAAGGCCTGGCTTTGCGCTGTACCCATTGGTGAGTTTAAGCACAGAGACTCTGTGCGTGTTTTCCAGCACAGGAGGCCATGCCCTTCTCTTGTTTCTAAAGGAAGGCACTTAGAGCACATGGGCACAGACACCCAGCAATGCTGGTGGTGGACAAGTTCCAGGCATGGCCGAGGAAAGCTGGATTGGGATGGTAACAGCACCAAAGGGATTTGGGTATCCCATTCCCCAGGCTTTTGGTAGTGCTGAACATGATAAGCTCTTGGACAAGCCTGCAAATATCCCAGCCCACCATCTGATGTAGGTTACAGCCCTCCCCAAAGTCAAAATGCTGGTTAACGTGCATGTAACCTGCAGTGCACTCAGAACACCTGTTAGACAGTACCCCTGGTCAGCAGAGCACAGTAACGTCACCGATTGCCTTTTGCAGAGCACAGACTTGGCTACATACAGCCTAGGTGAGGAGCAGAGCCTCAGAAGAGGAAGGCGGGCGCCAAAATACACACATGGGGCTGGAGGCTGGGTAGTCCCAGTGCCCAGGTCACAAATGAACCTGCGTCTGCAGTAAACATTTCAGTATTTGTCTGGCTGTTGCTCACCTTGTCCGAGAGCCTCCCCAGCAGCAGTGTCCCCATTAGTTGACATGTTGTGTGCCTGCATTGGATGACAGAACTACTGCAGTGTGTATAAAGGCGGAGAAGTTGTTATGTTAACAAATAATATCGAGTGAATTAATTTCTCCTTCCTGCATTGCTGTCTCTGCTCTATTTTCTCAATTAAACCAGGTTTTTAAAGACAATTTATTCATTTTTCCAGACCTCATATATAATTGTAGCAGGAGTATTAGTGTACACCAGCTAGAAACAGAGTTGTGAATTGACCTTCTCTTTTGAAATGTTACTCCATCCTCCCACACCTCTTTCTTCTTTGCTAACTCCAGTCACCCATCCCCAGGACCTACACCCACTCTGATCCCAACTCACTGATGAACATACATGAAAACAGACCTTGCTAAATAGATTGCAGCTCCTGTTCCATAGCTGTGTTTATAGGATCATTTGGATACTAAATCTGATCCCTAAATGAGAGCCCACTGTTTGAGTAAGGACTCCAGGGTTTAGTGCTTGTGCCATGGAAGAGGTTACTCAGCACAGCAGCTCTGAGGTGCTCCAGGATGGGATGCAGCCGAGTGGAGGCCTGACCCCAGTGAGGCTATGGCTGGTCCCGATGCAGTGTTTGGGAGCTTCCCCCTGTGCAGATGGGACCCACAGAAGCTGAGTGAGGAGACACGTGAACTGCTCAGGGGGGCACCACTAATTCCACCCAAAATGGCCCCTGTGGGAGCCCCCTCCCTTCATTTCTCCATCCTTCTCTTCCACTGAAAGCCCTGCCTGCTGGGGCCCTAAAGGCTTGGGCTCACTTCTGTGAAAAGTTTTCCACTTTGAGCCAACAACATCCCAAAAAGATGGAGGGTGCAGAGCAAACAACAGAAAACTCAGCATGGGACACTGATGCAAAAAAGGTTTCAAAAGGTAAAGGCAGGGAGAAGTTACCTAACTGTGGCTTTATAAGAGTTCAGCATTGATGCCACAAACAAAAGGAAGTGTGCTGGATGTTTTATTTTGTGTGTGAGGTAAACTGTACAGTTAGAGTCTGAATAAACCTCTTTTGTCAATTTTACTACCTTTCTGATATAAAAATAAATAAACTTAAACAAAGAAGGAGTGGAGACCTGCCAAGCCAGCCTGGTTCGGTAAGAACTGCACTGACAAGGGAGTAATTGTATCTTAAAGCTGAGGGGCTAAAACGATCAGCTTTCAGGGGCGGGCAAAGCCCCTCTGGAAGGAGCTCTATTGTATGCATGAGGATCTAGAATAAAAGGAGGGAGGAAAAAGAAAAAAAGGGCTCTCCTAAAAGGCAAATAAAAATAATAAAATAAAATAAAATAAAATAAAATAAAATAAAATAAAATAAAATAAAATAAAATAAAATAAAATAAAATAAATAAAATAAAATAAAATAAAATAAAATAAAATAAAATAAAATAAAATAAAATAATAATAAAGCAAAACAACAAAAAAAACCACCAGCTCTTCTGCTACCAGAACTGCTCTCTTGTTTGATGGGAAGGCTGCATGCAAATAGCTTCTGAGAAGTATGAGTACATCAGGGTAACAGCAATTAGGCATATTTTAATGATTATATAATATCACAAGTAAATGATATAATGCACTAAGCAACTTTTACTAGGCTGAATATAAAACAGAGGCATCAAGAAATCATGGTTTTACATTGCAGTTAATCTCAGCAGTGAGTTCTAGGCTTACCACTCCAATGCCAAACATGGGAACTTCCAGCAGACAGCAACAGGTAATTACCGCTGGGTGGAGGTGAATCAACCACTTTCCGTCATGAAGCCAATGAGGGACCCTCAGACGATCTGCCAAAGGTGGGAGGGTGCATGAGTGTTACTTTCTTGCTAGACTCCCATCAGGGCACCACACCTTGTGATATTATCTCTGTAATAAGCAAACAACTTTAAATGATATTGTGTCACTGCAAATGAAGCAGGAGGGTGACCCAGCAAGTCAGATTTCATTAGTGTGTGAGGGACTGCAGTCCAGTGTGCAGGTACTCACATGTACCTTGGGACCCTGGAAACCTCAGTCTGCTGTGCAGAGAAATCCAAACTTCAGCTGCATGTGCCTGAGATTGTGTCTCCTCCATTAGAGATGCACATGGAGCCACAGCAGGGCTGTCACTACACCAATGTCCTATTTGCTTTTCTGTGCATCACTGTTGAAAGTCTTCTCATATGCTAGGTAAGAAGATTACAAAGGTAAGGCCATCACAGGAATACAGCTGCTCAGTCACATTAACATGGGCACAATGAAATACAATAGGATTATGTATGTTTCTGCTAATTAGCAAGCCATGCCCAATGCTGCCTGTCCAAGTGCTCATGCAGAGTTGACACCTCCCACCACTGCACCTTCCTGCCTCTTTCCTTCATTCCAATTACACAGGCTAGTTTCATGCACAGGGGACGTATCTGTTCTGCCAAGCCTTTCCAGCTGAGAATGCCCCAGTGTCTCCCACAAAGACCACCAATGTTCTGACCAGCATTTCCAGGAGTTTTGTTTTCTACAGAAAAGTAGGGATTCAGGGGACTTCTTGGATGCCTCCCTGTCCAGAAGCAGGTGCTGTATCTGCAGCCAGGCCCCTGCAGCAAAAGAGAGCTTCTGAGGGCATGGCAGATTAATTCACAGAGGCCTGAAGTACAATAGTGTGACTATAGAAAGTAAGAAAGAAAATGGTTGGAAATCCACCAGGTCTGACTGTGGGGCCAGACCAGGCCAACTGCTTTGCCAATGTCTTACCTAGTGAAACTCAACCGCCTTCTGTGAATTCAACCTACTATATGCCATTGTGTTAATGTGTGTTTTGGCAAGTGCCTGACCCCTCCTGTTGACTGAACTACTCATGCTCTCTAGAAACGACCATGCCTGTACCTAGCACTCCATGCAGATAACCTTACCCCTTCTTCTTCCTTATTTCTTCCTCCTACTCAAACTAGTCAAAGCCTTTCCTGGTGCCAGCTCTGACAATATCATACTCCACTGTCTGTTGGTCTGGTAGCCTCATTCCTCCTCTTTTATCATTTTCTCTCTTTAGGATTCCTGCCCTGTGGTAACACAAAAGCCATGACAACAATGGTAGGCAGGTCATCCTTGGTGGCTAGGCTGGGAAGAAAGGGATTCCCAGCAGGAGTGTCCTGGTTAGCTTGCTTCTGAGTTTGACCTGCTCAGCCACTCTCTACCAAAAATTCCTTCAACCAACACAGCTCATGCTGGAGGACTCACAAACCCCACACATGTAATCACCTGGCTTCTTCTGAAAGGCATTACTCAAAGCATTAGCAAATAAAAAGATGTCAGTTGTAAAGTATCGGCACATTTCCTGGGAATATTACAGAGCAAGTCCACGTAAAATCCACTTCCAGATAGAAGAAAGACAAGACAGGGACTAAGAACAGGCAACGTGAATTTACTAAGCTCAAATTGTACCTGGCCAACCTGGTTGTCTTCTGTGCTGTGATTATGAGCTGGATGGACAAGGTTGAGGAAGCAGTGGATGTCACTTACTTTGGCTTTAGTATGACCTGTAACATTGTCTCCCACACTTACCAAACGGGTGGTATGGACTGGAGGGACAGACCACAGCACGGCTGGAAAAAGCACACGGCTGGACTATGAAGGTCAAAAGGCAACAATGGTCAACAACTAGACTTCTAATTGGCATTAACAAATGGCATTCCTCGGGGGACAACACTAGGGCCAGTCTTGATCAGCAACCTGGATGATAGGGCGAATGCATCCTCGGCATGTTTGTGCCTAACACTGAGCTCACTGAACAGAGGACTGGGGTCCTGGTGGACAAAGTGCTGACCATGAGTCAGCAGCGTGCCTGTGAGTAATGATGGCCAACTGCACCCTGGGCTGCATGCAGATAATGGAACCAGACTCTCATCAGCAGCATGCAGCACAAGGGCAATGGCCACAAGTTGTAGCAGGAGAAATTCCATTGAATAGAATAGAAGAAATTTTTCAAAATGAGAATAGGCATGCAGTGAAACAGGTGCTGGGAGAGATTTGTGAAATCCCCATCCTTGGAGATATCCAAAATGTAATGACAAAGCCCTGAGCAACCTAAGCTCATATAGAAGTTAGTCAGGTTGGAGTGTAGCCCTCCAGATGTCCCCTCCAACCATCAAAATTATTATTATTTTTTTTTTTAATAGCTGTTGATCTGGGAGACCTGGCTGGAGTTAATGATTCCTCGAAAAGAATGAAGCTGTTATCTCCATAGCATCACCTGCCAGTTATTACTTATTTATAATATGAATGAATTTGGTGTATGCATCACAAGTCCAGACAGTAAAGAGACTTCACTTCAGAGATTTTATCTTTAAGGATCAAAGAACTGAACTTTCTCTCTCAGATCTTCAACCTGAGCAGAAAAGAGGTCCTGCCTTTAATGTACAAGCATCAAAGTTGCAAAAACTCCTTAGTTCATGAGCAAGTCTATTTCTTGACTTTATTTTGGATATATGCAGCACTCGTACATTCTTGCGGTGACAATTTAGCATTTGAGAGGCTTTCTGATGAAACTATTGTTTTGTACTAAAATGTTGTAAAAGCCATGCCTGAGATACAGCTTCCAAATGCAACCCCAGCCTCAGTATTTGCCTCCTACCAGGATCTGTTTGGTTCTCATAGAAAACCATGACCGATCTTCAGACTCACATCTACCCTAGCACAGCTGTATGAAGCAGTGTGTGCACTCAGGTATGCAGGGGGCAACCTTACAGGATCCGATACAACACTGTGAGGGGACCCTATAGAGCAGGACAGATAAACAGTGTATATGTGCACATTTATCTGCAGCCATCTGTTCAGCAGCCCAGGCTGCCAAAGGCTCATTAAAAATTGCTAGCTGCTGTGAAAAGTCCTCAGGACTGGTTTCTGGCTCTTAGCGAACCACAGTGCAGATGTGGGGTGTGGATCTGTGAGAGCACAGCTACCAACAGCACGGGCGGCACCACCAGGTCTGCTGGCACACCACGAGAAGCTAAGGACACTGCTTCCTGAGATGGGACGGTGTGTAAGGGGTAACACAGGCCAGTCCTGTGAGTCACAGCCCCAAATTCCCACCCAAAAAACACAGATGACCCAGCCATTCTGCAACTTTTTGTCAGAACAACAATGAATGCTCGGCAAAGGCACCAGATTTAGCCCTTGTCTCTGCACCAGTTAGGGTCTATGACACCAACACAAAACCTGGGCCAAGAAGCAATAAATAAGTAAATAAAGGCAAAAACCCATATGTATTTGAAAGTATGTCCAGAAACAAACAAGCAAAACCTCTTATCCAAACAAATCATAGTTAGATCTTGGGTGAGACCGTGTTTATGAAGGTTTAGCCAAGATGCTTGCTTGGAGATACTTCTCCAGCCTTAGCATAACACAACCAGCCTGGACAAGTGCTACTAGAAAACACCTCATTAAAATGCTGTTGTGGTATTTATTTATAGGTAGTAATTTATATCACACCCATCATACACACCGATCTGGCAGCTGTGATTGGCAAATCAGACTGCTTCTCCAGCAATACTGCCTGCCCCAAACCCACCCTCCATGTTCTCCTCTCCCTTACCAGCACAACTGCTGCCCACTTGACACTGCTGTCACTCTGAATAAGACTTTGTCTGCATTTATCAAGCCCTATAGCACTCTCCAAAATGCAGGTGGGGTATCAAAGATACAACAGCCCCATCAAGAGCTGGGCACACATCTGTGGTGTTTTGTAGCCAGGTATTCTTGGGTACAACCGTCAGCAACGGCAGAGCTCAACCCTGGGGCAGGCTGGCAACCGGATTCTGCATCAGGTAGAGAAACCAAATGGCTGTGCAAAGTACCAAGGATAATACCAGAGACACTCTGCATGTTGGGGACAGTGGTACAAAAGCCAGCATGATAAAACACCTTGTAAGAAAGCATAGGGTGTGTCTTCAGCAGAAGAAAAAAAAAAAAAAAAGGAAAGGAAAGAAAGAAAAAATGACTGGCAAAAAAAAGAGGTTAGATGAGGTAGCTGGGACTGCCGGAGGCAATCTGAAATCAGTTTACATTAGAGCAGGTTGCTCTTGATTTTGCTACAGCAGTTGTCACGCTTGGTAAGAATAACAAGCTATTCATACGGCAGCCACCATTGTGCAGCTCAGCACATGCTGCCTAGTAGAAAGAAATCCAAGCAAATGAAGTGACTGGAATGGGACATTAAAAAAAAACAAACAAACAAAAGAAACAAAAAACAAGACATAAAATTGTTATGTAAAGAAGTTTCCACTTCAGGAATCTGTGAGAACAATTATTTCCCTGTAAGAAGACTTCACTACTGAAGCACCGGAGGTTGTACCCTAAATCTGCACGTTGGTTTGAAATGCCAGCATATACGTCCTGCTGTAGCTTCTAGGTCCTTGCCACTATCTGGCCCTTTCAATCTCCAACTTTTTTTAATACTCCCAAGTTCCTCAGCTATCTAGAGTTCCACCTTTTTGCATGCCCAGAACTGCCCCAGTCTTGACAGGACCAAGCAGCTCAGCCCATTTCACACCTAACTCTGATGAAGATCCAGAAACTGGGCGTTGCTTTGCCTAAAGCCCCTGAGGGCTTTGATCAGGGATTATATGTTACCTGGTGACTGTTTCATGTAAAATGCATAAACAGTCCTGGGAGTAGAGACCAGATTCTCAAACTCCCATGTGAATACTCAAACTGGTAGGAAAGACAGCCACGCTCCCTCGCGTGCACTTGCTTTCTGGCCCAATGATTCAACAGTGCCGTGCTGTAGAGCAGCAGATCCTCAGCGGAGGGCAGATGAGCAGTGTTTAGCTCACTGCCTTGTGGTTTGGGTGCTCTGCAAGAGGTGGAAGATGGGAACAATGACCCTGAGGAGAACAGTGACCCTGTTTGTCACTTCCTGGCTGATGGTAATAAGTGTTTCAGCTTAAACAGGTGTGCTGTGACAGAAAGGCTGTCTGTACTCACCTTCAAAAGGATCCACTGGACTGGGTCACTGCAGACTTAAAGCCTTAAAATCCCCCTATTAGTCTCTCTGATCACGATGCTGAAGGTTTCGGACCTCGCAAGGAAATTCCAGGCTTGCTTTGGGCACACGGTGCAGAGTACTGGCTCTGCAGTCAGCAGGTGGGCACTACCAATCAAGAAGCACAGAGCTTAATACTGAGATATCAAACTGCTCTTGGGTATAACTTCAAAAATTTATAATTGCATTTGCAAATGGCTACACCACATAGTTACTCAGGCTGGGCACTCAGGTCTTGGTCCATAAAATGAGGAGTTTCGTGAATTAGCATCCACTAAAGGGGGAAAGCCATTGGAAAATTCTGTATTGCTTCTATTTCTACAGAAGCAACATCCTACCCCAGCACCACACTAAATCCTTCCCTGTTACGGCTCTCTGCGTGACACGCAGTGGTGCATTCGTCTCTTCATTTGTGGGAGGAGGGAAAAGCCTTTTTGTTTCTTCTAAAAAAGGGAAAAATTGTATTTAGACAACCAGTAAATAGCAAAACACTTTCAGCATCTGTTTGCATTGCTCATAGATATTAGAAACATTTTTTTCTTCCAGAATTATTTACCATAAAAATGCACAAATTATGACGTTTTTTTGAGGAAACATTCAACTACACCAGTTTCCATCGGGACCAAATCCATGACAGTTTGCAACTTGAGCTGGTTGCTTTCTGTTTTCACTGCACAAATTTATATTTGCAATGGTAGAAATTGATAATTCTGCTCTGAAACAAATAAATAAAAATGCTTTAAAAATGCCGTATTTTGCTCACAAATGAAAAGCAAAAGTTGTTTCAAAGTTTCACTTACTGCAGCAACTGTTCCTTGGTGAGTTTCCCCATTTGCTGCAACGCTCAGTAAGTTCCTCTGGAAACCACTGAGCACTCCCAGTACACACACAACACATCAGGATGAAGCCACAGCCCGAGTCACTTATAATAAATGCTCTCAGGTGCCAGGATAAAGAGCAAAGCTGTTTGTATTGCCCCCAAGCCATGATCTGCCTTCCAACACCTTCTTCTGGTATCTCAGAAGATTGTAAAAAGAAAGAGAAAGCTGGGAAAGCTCTTCTGAACTGTGTATTCCAGCCCAAGCTAACCCCACTAGGTTCCCACCATCACTGCCCCATAGCTCACCTTTGGAGTTTCACTGCATTCACCATCATAGGCAACATCAGGGACTTCCAGCCCAAAGCAGGGGCAGCTGGCAACCACGCTGTAAGGCCGTACAGCTGCTGCCCCAACAAACCCATGTCATCCACAGCTTGGCACAAGGCAGAAGCACAGAGCTAGTTCCTGGTGGGTCCATTCCCAAGACCACCATTAGCTACAGGGGCTATGGATACAGCAAGGCACGTACAAAAGGCTGACATTTGTTGTCACCAAGGTGGGTGGTTATTTTTATTGTGTTGCACGTGTCCATGCAGTGGTCAAAATATAAGTGCAAAGGGGACTGCAGACAATGAGCAGTCTTAGCACTTGATCCCTAAGGTAGCACAAAATAGTAGCGTGATCTCGGGCTGAAGCACAGCTAGGTGTCTGAGCAAGGCCTCTGTTACAATAGGACGGGCTACAGAAACTATATGGAAGGAGGCAGGTGAGTAGAAAAAGGAAGCCCACCTCTGTCACAAGCTGAGGTGCAGCAAAGCCCAGGATCTGCGGGAAAGCAGAAGACTTGTCTCCAAGGCTGATGACTGCCAGGCAAATGAAGCACTGAGGTACAAACCGAGGAAGCATGCCAGCATGCTAATTCCAGTCGGGGAAGCTTGCATGGTCCAGTAACAGCAGTGCAGTGCTCTGATTCACAGCAGTGTGTGCAGGGCATTAGCATGAGAAAATCAATAGTGGCTTCAGGAGAAAATTAACAGATGGTCATAGGGGAAACCTCCCTAAGTTTTTTTTCCCCCCCTTCTCTGTGATAATAGACTACCTACGAGTTTCTGAAACCACCTGCACATTTTCCCAGTATCGTGGCTACTGGTTAGAACAGGGTGTGCGTCTCCACGGTGCTGTTTGCGGCACTGGGTTTGCTTTTCAGTACATGCTTCTCATGTTCCCATGAACGACTGCATAATCCACAAGTTGGCTGTCATGATGCCATTGAGGGGTGACGTGGGGGTGATGACTAACGCTCAGGAGTAGGTTTGGAGAATACTTAGCATTTTCTAGCTAGTCTCACTGCTTCAGGAGAATCACCTGACATCCAGGAACCCCTGTTTTCCCATTGCTGCAAGGGGAAGAAGTAAAAGCTCACTGGACTTTGGAGGAAGAGCAAAATGTATCAGTGTTTTTAAAGGCTCCTGCAACTCACTACAACAGACATTACCCAGGACAAAGTGCAGGAAAAGGAAATAGCACAACATCCAGGGACAGGCACAGAAAGCTCCACCACCCTGGGTGTATAATACTGCGAAAAGGTGGGGATGGGCAGCAAATGTGTATCTCATGAGTAATGAACACGTGCATTTTCATGTGGCATCACCATTCTGCCAAGGCTGCCAGCTAGCAATGCTTATTACTCTCCCTGCCAGGACGTGTGACGTATGGCACAGCCACATGCTCCTTCAGAGCACCATGGTGGCATGGGATCTAGGACCTCATGCTACCCTCCTCTTAGCCTCACTTTAGCTAGAAGGTATTTGTCCAGATCCCAGATGAAATCAGCCCAAATTTCATAGAACTGGGCATCAGTTCCACCACAATCCCAGGTGTTCTGGGATAAACATCCTGTGCACATCAGATCAATTCAAGGATCTCTGTGAACTGCACTGCTTGCCAACCACCCAGCTGCAGCCAATTGTGCAGGTACAGACACACAGGGCAGCGCCAGCCATGCCAGCTTCCCCCAGACAACAAGAGGGCTCCAGGGCATCCAAAGCACTCCGCTCCTGGCAGCTAGGAGCCACTAACACTGTCTCCTGACGTGTGTGAACACTCAGTTGCAAGAATCCTCTTTCCATCCCACCACAAAGACCCTGCAATTGCTGCCATGCATGTTCTTCCCTGTCTGCTGTGAGTTCTCTTCACCTGCACATCTGCTGCTCAGCCTCACTGTCTTCTGTGTGATGCCAGAGGGGCAGCTGCAGAAAGCCATTCCTACTTCTCATCACTCGCATGCTGCTGCCCTGGGTGGTGGCAGGCTCTGGTGGCCTCGAGGACTACAGAGCTCTGGGAGACTTTAGTAAGGCTCTGGCACCAGAAAGATGCTCTGCGCTCACAGCCAAATGTGACCTGTTCTGCAGGGGAAATCTTCCCTCACCGAGCTCATTCCCTCCCCCTCAGTTAACAGGCAGTCAGGACTAGGTTGTTGACTTGTTAAAGGATCATTGCCTCTTGAAATTGCATTTCAGGAAGCTAGAAATCACAGTTTGCTATCCACATGGTTTCTCTTTCCAAAGGTGACCTCATGCATGTGTGTGTAGCTACCTTCCTCCAAGAAATACTTGTGCATATGGCAAAACACCCTCACAAACCCATGCTGGGGTGCCTGCTGAGAGTGCCACGCTCTGTGCTAGGGCTGCGTCTGCTCTGGCATGGTGTACCTCACAATCCCTATTTTAAGGAACAGATGTGTGACATCTGAAGTGCCCCAGGCCAGTACAGTTGAAGTACATGAACATTAAGGGTTACAGAAGAGAATCTGTGGTTAGCTGGCAGCTGGCACAAGTATTGCTTTGTCTCATTAATAAGAAAACCTTTTCTAATGAATCCTACCTGCAGCCAATAGATGAACCACAAAGGCTCATCGTTATTCCAGCCCTTTTCCAAAATACTGCTGGGTGACTAAAGACAACTGTTGCTTGGACAATGACCATCTTTCTGGCAAAAGACAATGACAGGGCAGGGGTTGCAATGCATGAAGTGCACGTATGCTCAATACTTGGAAGAAAGATATTCTCTAACGTCCATGTTTGAATTTTAACTGTTGACTGTGGGCCAGGTGCAGAGATGACGTAGGTGGATTTGTAAGTTACATCAGTAACTTAGGGGGCTGGCTGTACGCAGGCTAGCTACACCACGGCTCTGGACTGGCACACTTCCTCAGGGAAGATGCATGGGTCTGACTAAGTCTACAGGAGAATTTCTGAGGAGTTAAATAATGCTCTATCTGACATTTCAGCCTTTGCTGCCAACAGTGTCCTGAGACAAGCACTGGCAAAAATATGGAAGAGGTTTTTTGATGTTATTGTTGCTGTGGATCCCCAGCTACAAATCCTCTGCGTGGCTTTGGAGATGTTGAAAATAATCTATGAGAATGTGGATTATTTTTGAACTGGCATTTTAGTCAAGAATTGTGTTGGAAATAATGGTGATGGAAGGACAGCTAAGCTAGGCCGATTTGTTACAGTAAAGCTGTGTTGTACTTCAGATTACTTATTAACAAACAGCAAATGGGCCTCTGCCTTGACCTTTTTCATTTGAGCAAATATACTCTTCCTGCCCCTTGTAAACAGCAGGTACTGGTAACTGAGTCACGTACCCCCTCACATCACTGAAGCACTGAAGTTAGTTTTTTTTTTTTTCATTTGTGGCAAGAATTTTAGTCAAATTGAATTTTGCCAGGCTTACTAAGGTTATTAGCAGTATTATTAGTCTTAATAATACCAGCAGTAATAATAATTCTCTGGATCACCATAGACTTGAGAACAGCTAAGTAGTTCAAAAATATTAATTAGCAAAACTCAATAGGAGGTCTGAGAAACCAGCAAAAATTGTCAGCCTTACTTCAGAGCTGAAGAGCTAAAAACAGAGCCACAGCAAGCAGAAGTGGCTGTTTGCCTGATGAGTTTCAATTAATGGGTGTTTCTTAGGTGTCATGAAATGCCAGGTGCCCAGTGCCTCTGGCAACACTGCCAGGTTAAAAGCAGCAGCCCACAGCACATATCTGGAGCAGCATAAGTCAGTAGTAGGTTTGGGAACTGGAGTCAAAAGGATAGGTCCTTCCACTGAGGGCTGGGCTTTCAGTAGCTGCCCTGCTTAGAGTGGGACGCGCCCCAGGTGTGCTGTGCATTGGGAACAATGGTCTCCTGGGCTCTTTGGAAAATAACAATCCTGATGATCTTTGGTGTAGCTGAAAACCAAGAACATGCCTAGAAGCCACATGTGCTCTTGTGTCAACAGACTACTGATACCCATTCCTTTGTCAGCTGTTATACATGTATTAAACCTTTTGGAGTGGTGGAGATGAATGCTGACAAACACAATGAACCCTTCTGCAATAGCTGATGACTACTTCTCCAGTCTAATTTTTACCTGACTTCTCTCTAGGTGTATTAAAGCTCCAGTGGTGGCCAAGTCATGTCAATGGCACCAAGGAGTTTGCAGTATTCATCTTGGTTATAAGTTAATTTTTCCTGCAGATATCACCCCAATCCACTCTGAATCACACAACATAAAGAACTCTGTAAACAAGGTGAAAGTTTCATCTAGATTCTTAACCAGTGATGTCTCAAAGTCTTTGCAGCAAGGGGTAATTAGTTGTATTAATTACAGACTCCTCTAGGGTACATTATGCCACTGCCTAGATAGGATTGGACATACAAATTGGAGGAGTGACTATTTTTGCTTTCTTTGATTTGTTCAAAAACCTTACCATTGGTAGCCATAGGAAGGACATAGGCAAAGTCAATCCCGGTGTTGTGTTTGCAGTCAGGATGACGCGGTGCCAGAGCAGCAGCCTCACAACTGAGAGATCCAGGTGCAGTTTCTCACTCTTGACACAGACTGCTCATGTGATCCTGAGCATGTCACGTAACCCGTCTGTCCCCATCTGTAAAATTAGGATAATGGTAGTTAGTTCATGTTAAAGCCTGAAAGATGTCAAAACAGTAAGAAAAAGGAAGCTTCTCTTCCCTGAGTCTTCATCCATCAGTGTCTTCTAAGAGTTGCAAAAAGCACTGTGACCAGCCTGACTCCATTTCCCTGCCTATGATAT
The DNA here is from genome assembly GCF_963932015.1 of Anas acuta. Lineage (NCBI taxonomy): Eukaryota > Metazoa > Chordata > Aves > Anseriformes > Anatidae > Anas > Anas acuta. The sequence goes on along the minus strand of NC_088988.1, from coordinate 10,669,709 downwards.
GATCACTGGTATTTGCCTGGTGGGCAACTTTTTGCCCTGTGGCTGTGCTCACTCACTAAAGCAGGTTTTCCCTCAAGCACTTCATTGCTCTGTACTGCTCATTTCCATCCCAAACTCTTCTACCCCTCTCTAATCCCGGTGCCATATGACACTTCACACTTTCTGAGCTTTGTCAGCAGGCTGCTTTTTCTCAGCTGCTGCCTTCTACCACTGACAGTCAAAGCTGGTTAAGACAACCCCACTACAGTTTGGACACCATCACAGGAAACCCTCAAAAAAGTAACAAAAAAGATTTTGCTTTTCTTGAACCTTCCTAAAGAAAAATCCAGGCTTTCAAGCTTATCAACTTGTAGTCATTTGGTGACTACGTTTTTTATGTTTAGCTGCTTTCTTGACTATTTATCACTGTAGGAGGCAGTTACTTTTCAGGGTAATGCTTTGTGACGGCTTTCTCTGAGAACCTTCTCTGGGAACATGGATGACAACCTGATGCTCTGACTTCATCATATTCACTCAATTCCCTTCATTTAACTCCATCAACTTCTTTACAGAGTTAGATGTTCTCCAACTTTGCAATGAATTTGAAGCATCTCATTTGCTGACAATAGGTCCCAATGTCTCAAATGTTCTGCACATCTCTGGTGATATCCTCTGTTATACCTATTATCCACTATTCCTGATATCCACTATTATTACAAGAAACGCACAAGCCCTAGGGTTGAAATCTAGTGAGGTATTGCTCTTGGGGAGCAAGTTGGTGGAGTCCATTTTCCTCCACGTTCCTTTGTCTCAGCAGCCTCAGCAGCAGCTATTTCCCAGCAGAAACACACTGGTGTCACAGGAGTTTTTGGTTGTGTGATGCCTAGTAACTTTAATAGGAGTCCCACAGCTGCCATCCCACACAGTGCTTTGAAGATTTGGACTGTGTTTCAGCCCAGAGAGATTGTCTATAACAGTCTCACAAACAATTTAGGCACACTTACTGGCTTGGCCAGTCCTCGTCACTTACATGTCACCCTTCAGGAGCAGCACTCCCCAGGCCGACATTTGGGCAGGCATGGAAGTGACACTGTGGCTCTTGGGAACCTCTTATCCAGCGGGTCCTAGAACACACAACACAACTCCAGCAAAGGGGGGTTCTCGGCACAGCCCTCTGGTGTTGCCTTCTCCTGGTGTAACATTTAACAAACACCAAACAGGTGCAGGAAGAATCTCCCTGCTTCACATCAGCAGGAGCTGGAGGAGGGTTCTGAAGCCCTGGGCTCATGGGCACGTGGACCCAACACGGGCATCAAAGAGCAGGATCACACCAGGGGCAGGCCCACCTCATGGAGCTCAAATGCACAGGAGCTGTTCGTCACCTGCAGCTGTGCAGTGGTGCAACAGCTCGTGTCCTCGCCTCACCCTTCCTTACCTCCATTTCAGATAAACCCTGAGTGCCTGCCAGTCAGCAGCTGCCTCCCTGCCTGAAGAGCACACCTGGGTGTGCTGTGGGGTGAACAGGGGACAGCCCCAGGCCATCACCCCAGCCTCTGGCTTTCACATAGCCAAAGCACGGGGTGTAGGGTGACCAGCCTGGGACCAGTGTGGCAGCCCTCTCCACTGTGGTTGCTCCCAGGACAGCCCCCTCAGCGGTGCAGAGGGAACAGGAAGGATCTGGAAAGCTCTGTGGCTCCGTGCCGTTTTCATGTTTGTTTACACACACTGCTCTCTGAATGGGCAGAGGTCTGTGAAAGTGCTGATTCATGAACATCCCTGCCATCTGTGGCCTCTTCAAATGAGAGCTCACCCAGACACAAGGATGATTTACTTGTCTTGGCTCTTCATCTCAAACTGATTCTGTCTCCATTCCCTCAGACTTCGAGGGATTTGGGCAAAAACAAATATTATTGAATCCCTTGAAGCTGCTGAGTTATCTCTGAGCCATTGAACATTCAAGGTTCTGACAGGGAAAAAATGGCAAGAGTTAGTGCTGGGGACGCCGTCTCACAAACCTCACAGCCCTCCATTTTCTTCAAACCTACTGGTCTTGGCACACTCGCAAAGTCACAGTTTGGAGACTAGTGAAGGAAGAATGGAGAAGCTCTGCCATCCCAGGAGCTGGAGCTGGATCTGAACAGGGATTAGAAATGGGCTAGGATGCTGGATACCACACACATCTCTCTACAGATACCTTAAAGGAGGCTGTAGTGAGGTGCGGGTTGGCCTGTTCTCCCACGTGCCTGGTGACAGGACGAGGGGGAATGGGCTTAAGTTGCGCCAGGGGAGTTTTAGGTTAGATGTTAGGAAGAACTTCTTTACTGAAAGGGTTGTTAGACACTGGAACAGGCTGCCCAGGGAGGTGGTGGAGTCACCATCCCTGGAAGTCTTTAAAAGACGTTTAGATGTAGAGCTTAGGGATATGGTTTAGTGGGGCTGTTAGCGTTAGGTCAGAGGTTGGACTCAATGATCTTGAGGTCTCTTCCAACCTAGAAATTCTGTGATTCTGTGTGATCCACCCCAGACAGAATACAGCCACCTCATGTCCCATCACCAGAAAAGCTTAATGTCTTTCTTCCTCACACCAGCTACCAGCATGATGTACCGGCTTTGTGCAGATGACTTCAGCATTAGTCCTACTGCGCTGCCCTCCTCTCTTTTTGCACTGTGCTCTAAAAATCTGTTGCTGCCAATCCACTTTCCCATTAATGGCCACGGCCTCACCAAGCAGGGCAAAGCTGTGGTGAGTGAGCTCTCCTGTCAGGGCACGTTGTACACCACCACTGCAGCTGAGCAGCTGCCCCCTTCCTCCCCCCAGCTACGTCTTCCCACTTGTGAAACAATCCCCTCAGAACCAGAAGAACCCGCTCCAGGGGAAGGTGCCTGAGTAGGACTCACAGGAATCGGCTCAGAAACTTTGTTATTGGAGCTGACACTGGAGTCCAGTGAGGTGCTCAGCTGCACCTCCTGCTAACGTCACGCGAGTGGAAGGCACTTTGCATGCCTCAGTACTAGCCCCAGCGTTATCGCAGGCCAAATCATAACCACCACAATAAAAGTTTGCAATAACGTCAGTTTAATTAATGGTGAGAAGAAAAAAGTCCTGCCAGGCCAGATGGCAAATCCTGAGTTTCTCACGTGATGACTGTCAAATTACTGTCTCCACAAAAGAACGTCATCAAGCACATTTAATAAACCCTGGAAATGTTTATCGAAGCAGCGGCAGAGATCCTGGCTGATCTGCCAGGGTCTGTGCCCAGGGGGGATCCAAATGCAGAGCTGAGCTTTAAGGAGCTGCCACCAATAAACGCCCTGAGTGCTTAAAACCAGACTTGGCTTTTAAACTTAACTGAGCTCAGGCACTGAAGTCCAGATTCACAGAGGACCCTGTCTCTCAGCCACCTGCACTCTGTGGTCTCTCCTTGGCTCACATTCACATTTTCTGCTGGCACACCTGCCCAGAACAGCATCTCCAAGTAGCTGCATTTTACACCGGCCTCCATGGGCATACAGAGACACAGACACCCCTTTCCTGAGCCCCGAGGTGGAGGTCTTGCAAACCAGCTCCAAGCAAGCCAAATGCATCCTGAGGCTCCTCTTAGCACAGAGCTCCAATTGTTTAACTCTAACCCAGGAGCTGCCCACCACCAGCAGGACGAAGAGAGCAAACATCCGTTTAGTGGAGGTTTCATGCAGGTTTCACTCTGAAGAGCTTCACCCGGAATAGCTGATCGGCTGGCAGTTAGACACTCTCATGGGAAGTGAGAGACAAGCGCTCGCAGATTGAGGAACGCATTGAACCCAGGTCTCCCACTTCCTCAGCGAATGCTCTAAAATAAAAGACAGTGACTTAGAAGACAGACACCAGCCAGAAGGAAGGAGCACTGCTCTCTCACTTCAGTGGTATTGCTGGCACTACCCCTGGGGAGAAGACTCTGGGCTTGGAGTCCTCAGAGGACTCAAGCATGAAGCCCTGAGTGGGGTTTCTATGCTCTGATGGAATGGCAAGGGAGGCAAGAGTGGGAAAAAAAAATCAGAAACACCCATATTTTCAGGCTGACCTTTGGATATCAAACATGCTTTGTGCTTAGGAAGCCTGAGTACATCAGCTCTGCTTTTGGTTTTAGGGTCTGGCTTTATGGTGAGACAGCGCCGCACCTGCTGTTCATAGCACCGTGCCCTGCACTGAGCCTGGCATCCGTGGGCCAGCAGCCACTTAGCACCTCCCTGAGGGCTCGATGATGGGGTGCCCAAGGGCCATGACCAGAACAAGGGTCTGCCACTCCATCTGTGCTCTTTGGGTGAACGGATGTGGTTTGCTGAAGCTTTGTGGGTCCTTTGGCTAGTGAATGGCAATGTTCTGTGGGAACTGGTTTTGACTTCTCAAAGCTTTTACCTTTGAGACAGTGGGACAGGACACTGAAAACTGCTTCTTCCCCCTTTGTAGAAAATGGGAGAAAAAATGACTTGATATTTTCATACTGCAGTAAAACCCTCTTTAAAGTGTAATAAATAAATTCTGCATTAAAGTGTAATAAATAAATTCTGGATGAAAATGCATTGTACTTTTGCAGCCTTATGTGTTATCTTTCAATACCAACAACAAGCAAACAAGCCTTCCACACAAAACAAAGCAATAAAAGAACACGTTTCAAGTGTTGGCCGGTAATTCCATGTAACATATTTTCAGGCCTGTCATGAAAAACAAGCAACGTAATGCAATTTTTGTAAGCTGTTTCTCTTGGCAGATGGCATTTCCATTTTCAATCTAACTTGGAGGGCTGAAGTGACCACCACCACTCCACTAAAGCTAAACCCCCAGCATAGCTGCTGCAGCCACTGCAGAGTTCTGCTTTCACGTTGCTGTTAGCACGGGGAGTTTCAGAAGAATTTTGGATTGGCTTGGAAACAAGTCTAGCAGGGTGCTACAAATAGAATAGCAGAAGAAGGTAGCAGAGTAAAAATATGCAGCGTTAGATCACGGGTATGGAAGTAGCACAGACAGGAAGCCAATGAAAGGGATAGGCACGCTGTTGCTCTCTGCTATTTGCCACGATTTTGAACGCACTCCATTTCCAAATCTCTGACAAAATTCCCACTTGTTTAACCTCACCTCCCTCCTTCACATTGACACTCACAGCCAATCGGGAAAAAAAGACCAGCGCACTAGGAAGGAGATGGGTTGCTTTTAAGCCTGCCCCTTCAAAACAGCTCACACAGTCACCAGCTGTAAAGTTTCATCTCACAACAGGCACAGCAGGGCTGAACACAGAACCTGCACTTGAACCTTTCTGACCTTTGGGGATACATCCTCGTAGTTTGGGCTCAGTCAATTCATATGGTGTCCCACATCTGAAAGCTTGGGTGCCTACAGCAAGGCTTTGCTCATGCATCTAATGGCCTGGGTTATTTTCCAAGGTGCGCACCACGTCCAGTTCCTACTGACTCCTGCGGGATTCATCAGCCTCATTTAGGAATTTGAATATGGATTTAGGAGCCTAACTTTTGGCACTTGGGGTGGAAAACTTTAGCCAATAAGACTGCACAATCCTATTACCATGACAGCTTGGGAATGTGAGAACTCAGCAGTTTGGAATAAGGCGCCACATTAAAAATAGATTAAACCGAGAACAGCCCTCACGGCCTGCGGCGCCTAGGACAAGTGTCTGCCAGCTGAAATGCCTCGTAGGTAACTGTTCGCTAGTGAATCAGGTGCTGGCTGGAGGTGCCCGCAGTTGCCTCAAGACACAGACAGATTTTTTTTCCAGAGACACTGTATTTTTTTTTTCTAGCACCGTATGAAACTCGGCAGCTCTAACCCTAAGGGGATCCATGCAAACCTCCGGCTTGCTCTGATTCCCATGGCACTCACCATCCACCGAGTTTCACTTTAAATTTCAGGCTCACAAATCTCCAGACTCAGCCCAGAGCGATAAGCTCTGCCAAGCCGGGGCTCTAGCAATCGAGCAGGACTCTTCCCCTTTCTCTGAACGCTAATGCATCAAACGGTGGAGGAACCAAGCCGCCTTGTGACACAGGGAAAACACGATCAGCATCCAGCGCAAGGTGCTGGAAGGGCTGATTTCCTGGTCCGTTTGCAGCCTGAGGGTGAAACAAAGGGTGAGCTTGTTCCCCTGGCTGGCGGCTCCCTGCTAGCCAAGGACAAGAGTCACTTGTCCCTTTGGCTCCCTTAGATCTGCCCAGCAATGACCGCAGAGATTTGCTGACCTGCCGGCAGCACTTAGGCCAGCTGGTGGGGTTGCATTTCAGTGGCTCTGTGTTTGCTTCTCCGACAGCTCCCAGAGGACAGTAATGCTTTTATGCTTAATATATGCTGTCATTTTGTATTACATCTTTTCTTTGGAAGTTACTTCATAAAAGACCAAACCAAAACAAAGACCCAAACCCCAAAATCCAAACCCCACAGAAAGCTGAGGACTGCTGCAGACATCGCGAGTGAATTACTGCTCCTTCAGCTGACACAGAGTCAAAAGAAGCCATAGCCCTGCTGGCTTCACAAGAGTAATCTGCCATAGAGTGGTGGTTACTGGTCACTAACATCACTTCTCCAGACTTCTGCTCTTTTTCTTCTCCAGTCCCATCATGTGGTGAAGCCCTTGATAGTGGCTTTTGCTGCTGTATCAGCATTTGTGGCATAAAACAATTGTGACAAACCTTTGGATTTGACAAACCAGCTGGATTGCCCAAACACATGACCAAGCACAACCCCAGCTCCTAACTGTCCTCCTCCAAAATCAGTCCTCCCATGCCTGATCCACGCAGCACCCACAGACAGCGAGGGTCACGGTCTTACACAAAGGACTGACAAACGACTGGCTCAGAGCAAGCTGGATCTATTTGCATGTAGGGGCTCAATGTGCTGGAAAAATATCACAAGCACACTCCATCCAGTTTCATCTTCAGCTGAGTACAGTAACTCACTGAACACTGCAATACACTTGACAGGTTAAGAAACCTTCTGCATTTTATTTGTTTTAATTCCCTGTATATCTCTCTACACTTTATTTTCCCTGCAGGATTGTTTGGGAATGCCTTACAATAACAGGATCAAGAAAGGAACAGTATATACCAGGTGTGTGAGTGACTAACTCTGCCCCACAATGAAAGCACTGCCAAAACTTGGGGGGATTTCAACGTAGTTCTATTTCTGTAGATACAGGTGGGCTGAGAACATCATTGACTAGGTTCCAGTGGAATAAATAAAAATAGGTAAATGATAGACGGGAACGTATCTCCCCCAAGCCTTGGGATTTACAAAGAATTCCCCCGCTCCCCCACTCCATACACAAACCTGCACATTGCAAGATCCAGAAGGCACCTTTTTCATACGTAATGCTAAAAATTTACTCTAGACTTTATAATCCTAAAATACCTCTATGGCACGAAGCCACATTTGCAATACGTGGGTGGAAAAGCTGTCAGCATAGCGGAAAAAATATTCTGCTGAAACTCAAAACTTTGCAGAAACAGCTGAGTCACTCTTTCGCAGTTAAGGTAGTCCAGGCTTGTTACCCTCTGTGCCTCTGGACGGAGCCTGGCACACGCACCCGTCCCCTGGCTGCCAGGACCCCAACCCCACCTCTGAACAAGAACCGTGCTTGAAGCATCAAGCAGGCTTTCCTCACACAGGTGCTTTGTAGCACCCACCCGTGCAAGCAGAACAAATGCTGGGCATCCCGCAGGCTCGAAGCCTTCAGGTATCTGCAGCAGTGCGGCCAGATGTGCAGTGGCCAAGTCATATGCATCAGCTCAGCTCTGGAAAGCAAGACGATACGCAGCTGTACGCACAGCTTATGACCTGATCGCAGCTTGCAAGGCAAATGATGTTTCCCTGACCTCATAGGAATTAATGCTTTTTTTATTAAAAAAAATGAACGTAATGAAAAAGCTTGAAAATCTATCTCAAGTGCTCTAAACTAAAAGGGTATAAGATCAAAACACCGAACAAAACATCTCCACATTTCGTTCTCTCTTTTTTTTTTCCTTTTTTTTTTCTTAAAAAAAAAAAAAAAAAACAAAAACTCTCCCAATTCAGTCAGTATTGTTGTTTTGACTGGTAAGAGGGAGCTGCCTACGAGACATTTATTAGCACATAAAATTACTGAAATTGCAAAGGTCTAGAAGTCGTAAGTGCCAACAGATTATAGACTCTAATGCAGTCACATATGAAATCTAGAAAGCTCATTTTAAAGGAACTCTATATAGCCTATACATTTTGATTTCTTCAAAATACAATTTGGCTTGAAAAATCCTGTAATCCTCTGACCTGCACTTTAAGTAGAATGCAAGATTTTAAAGAAAAATTAGATTTACCTATCCAAATCAGAAGACTGTACATACAGGTAAATAACAGCTTCCTTCACATGCATAACAACGCACCAGATTTTCAGTGTGTGAAAATAATTTTCATACGAACTACAGTAACAATACAGACTCATTAGCTGTGCTGTACACACACAGCCATACAAGTGCTGTCACTGTGATTCATGGGTGCTAACAGGGCAAGTTTGCTGCTCTAAAATGGCAATATCAGAAGGTAATTTTGCATTTTAAATGCTAACTAAGGAATTGTCTATAAAAGCTGATGTCCCATGTCTGTGGTACATGCTAACATCTGCTAGCCAGTCTCACTTGCATCTATGTGTTTCCTCCCCCAGTGAGAAGACCAATTTCATGTTGTACATCACAGAAACGTGCCCAGGACATGCACATACTCAAGACATGAACTGTTGTTCCCTTGCCCCACGCTCCCATCGCACTGGAATTCTGGGTGGGACTCCTGTGATGGAAGAAATGCAGCGAAGGATTCCCCTACGTTTCAAACTTTACTGAAACTTTTCTCTTTGTTCTCATATTTCACAAAACCCAGCAGTCCTCCAGCAAGAGCACTTTTGCTTTTCATGGGAAATGACTCCGACTGGGGCAAAAAATATGCTTTTCTAAATAAACACATTATATCGTATAGCATGAAAGCTACAAAAATAATGGCCTCAGCACGCCTACTCCCTGTCTGCCATCACCAAGTGCACACACCACAGGCTTCAGCTGGGTACCTTTTCAAGCACTAGGCCCTCTTACAGCAGTCGGACAGCTGGCTCCCCCTCAGACCTGCCTTCCTTCAAATATTTCCTCCCAGCCCTGAATGATGATGTGACTTTTGTAAATATGATGTGACTTTTGTCACCAGCAGAAGCAAACTCCAAATGCCCTCAGCTCTGCACCCCAACAGCAGCCGTCTGTCTGCTCTCTTCTCTACCTTCCCCTCAGTATCACATTTTCCTACCAAAATACATACTGTTCCTTTGAGCCCTAAAACACTTTCATTATTTTAGGTCTTCTCCTACAGGGCTACAGAAAGAACAAATTTCATTCACTACAACAAATACAAGAGCACTCTCTTAATGCTGCTCGTGAGCTCTTGCAGGGATAATTCAGGTCACTGACGTGAAGCTGAGAAATGCACCCAGCTACTGAACAAAAGTACGAACACCAGCAGTGTCAAGAAACATCTGCCACTGTTTATAATTCTAAGGAAATCATCCATATACAAATTAGCTTAAAAAATTTACAGTTGTATTACTGACAGCTAAAGAATCACATTTACAACACCACTTGGCCATGACATTACAAAATAAGTTACGTGAGATAACTCAAAATGTGAACGTCATTCTTTACCTATTATGTAATGTCCTATGTGTTGTTACAGGTCTCATGAAATCCCCACTTGGAATTTGCCTTAGCAAAGGCTGCTTTTAAATTGGTTTTATCAACTCAGAATTCTTGATGGGATATTTGCAAATGTTATTGCTCACAATGTAAACATTAAACAGTATGCCTAGAGCTTTATTTATTTACATTACCTACATGTTCACTTACAATCAAAACTTGATGCTTTCATGTGGTAATCATATATTGACTTTTTAAAATAAATGTTGCCAATACTTTTTATATACATTCTTCTCTCAGCGAGCCAAATAATACAGTGCTATTCTTAAAACTGCAGACTAGAGAATCAAACCTTAGCTTTATTGCACGAACAGCAATCCCTCCTTTACCCCTGCCTTCAGCTACAATGGGAATAAGCCAATTCTGTAACCAATAATAAGATAGGTCAAGAAAATGTTGGTATGAAAGCATTGCTAGTCCCATTCTTTTGGAATTTAGCCTGAGTTCCAGTCAACACGGGAGGGCTGCTGACTGGAATGAAGCAAGCAGCACTTGCACACAGACTTCCAGATTTTATACTATTTTACGAGAAGTCTAAATGCTAATTTTCACAATTATGAGTCAACAACAAATACTCGTTTCAGCCTGACTCTGTCAAGAGTGTTTTAACTGAACTGGCATGTCACTAAAAATGTGAAAATAATTTTTTTTTAAAGTTCATGAATACGCATTCCTAGTCCACCAATCCCCGCATGAAACTGAATTCTGTTCCACCAAAGAGAAACCTGAAGTATAAATGACAACATAATGAAAATAAGACATATATCTGACAGAGATGACTGTACAGTTGCATATGATGAAAGCTAGAATATGTGAGACTCAGTGACCAACAGCAGGTTTGGCAGTCAGCCCTGATCTCCCAGTTACCAGTTGGGGTGTATTTACTGGTATTTGGTTGTGTTATCTCCTCTCCCTGAGGAACACTAGTACAAATCACGTGGTGGATCCAATATGTATTAGTAGCCTGAGTTTTATTTGGTTCTTGAGGCAGATCTACAGCCAGATGCATTAGGCACTGCAGAGGGAATATCTAGAGTGCGAAAACTGAGGTACAGAAGTCCCACCGTATGCAAAAACGTTCTGAAACATTTTGAGGTATTTGTTCAGTCAAGACCTTCCCTAACTCCAGTGGGATTTTGCCAAGGGAAGTGGTTTGAATGCCTAAAGCAGGGTTAATTCCTAACTGTGGCTCTTTTTTAATGTAAATAATTAGAAATCACAAAAACCCTGCTCATAACAGGAGATGTGCTAACCCCTCTCCTCAGTCACTTGCTCCTGACTCCCAGTGAAGCTGCACCCAGAAAAGCTTCCATTGCTGCCTCCTACCAAGCATCCTCATATTTCAAAGGAGAAACCGATGCGTCCAGTAAAGGAGGGAATAATGTCTTAAACTAGGGCAGGTCTTGAATCTCCTGTTGACTAGGAACGGTTGTTAAAATGTAAGTTGCCCCTGCTGCACAAAAAATACAGTCAGTGCAGGTAACCAGAGCCAGTGCCTGCTGCATGGGCCCAATCCTGTTCTCACTGCAGTCAGTGGCAGGACTCCAACCTGTTTAATGGGAACAGCAACAAGCTTTCTATCTCCTTAATATAAATGAAGATACGCATCTCATCTTTGACATATTTTGGGCTCAAAGCCATTGGCTGACACTTGTTTGGTTCTCTGTACGTACATGACTCATGGGATAATATAATGCCTGATTTCCATTCTGCCAGACCTGTCTTTCTCAGTGGTTAACTATTAATTCTGGAGGCAAGATGCAATACTGCAGTAGAATAGGATGTTAAACTACGAAAATTGCACTTAAATATTTAGAGTAAATGAATTGGATTCCCTTTGTGAGGATTCCCTTCCAGTTAAGGAGTTACTGCCACATACTCCTTGGAACATCAGCCCACTGCTCTCGCACAGAAGGAGCGTTTATGGAAGTCCCCAGCACAGTACCCAGCAGGCAGCAGGGTGACCGTGCTGCCTTTAGCAGCTCAAGGAGAAGCCTGATAATGGAACTGACATAAATATTTCTATATATGTATTCCAAACAGCTGATTTTTATTTCAGGCTACCTACACCGAACTGGGTTACTCTGGATATATGAGTGCTGATTTTCCACCAAAACTGTTAACTCTTTGGAATAAGGTCTGACTTTTTCTCTTCAGATCCAGTCTACGTTTGAGACTCTTAGCATTACCTTAAAAAATATTAATAATATAATACAGACTGGAAGGAATTATCTGAACCGACTTTCTGATTCTTCTGAAGTTTCTTGTGGTATACTTATTCCCACTAAGTGTTGTCTTGGCTTTAAAATGCTGGACCTCAGATAAGGTGCAGCAAATCATACTTACACATGGATATTTCCACGCAAGCTGTGTGTTTGTATGGAATTTCACTTGTATAAATGAGGATTTCATTACAGGGGACCAAAGAGAAGGCCAGAACCACAGATGTCAATGTATAAAACATTATTTTTGGCTTAGCCAAGAGAGGGCAGTGGGCCTGTTCCTCCACCCTTTAGTCAATTAGACATTCGTCATTGTTTTCACCACCAAATTGGGTCAAACCCAGCCAGCACATAGCATGGAGAAACACCTGCTTTCTCCTAACAGCAACGATCTTCCACTGCCCCCTTTTCAGTGTGGGAATTGTCGTGGAGTACTCCAGAAACTGTCTCCTAACCTCTAACAATTTGAAACAGGTGGAGAAGAGGATCTCCTTTGGGGTAATTCCCCCACTGCAGTGGAAAAAAAAATCACTGAGAAATCTTGATGTTCCTCCCCCACCCTGAGCCACTCCAGACTGCAGGACTTTGTTATGATCATGAGCAACCTCTCAACTCTGTACACAGTGCTAGCAGACAACTACTCCCTTCCTCCCCGCACCCTCCTAGCATGTGATCACTGCCCACCCCCACGTCTCACCCCCTCCGTGTCCCCAGCCCCAGGCCTGGGGCTGACGAGGGCATGGGGTGGAGGAGGAAGGCCTGCACCGCCGCCATGGAACTGTGTGTTGGGACGGGCAGGGGCTGGCAGCATCGTAGCAGGACTGCTCACAGGAACAGGCTCGGGAGGAAACTTGCCTCCCCCCCAAGCTGTAAAGATGAACGCGCCCAAGTGTGCACCCATCCACAGCACCCTGCCAGTGCCAGAACTGCTCAAGCCCTTGGCCAAGTCAGGATAACTGGTCCTGGTGCAGCGGATGTGTGTGCAGGGAGGTGAGCAGGACGACTGTGTACAAGGCCAGCTGCTGCCCACAGCCATGCAGGCTCACCATGCTGCTTACAGCACCCTGCAGCAGGGCAGTCCCTGCTGCCACTGCATCTGGAGCAGCACAGCCTGGTGCCTGTTGGCACTTAATCCACTGGTCAAGATGATCCCCAGATGTCTCCAGCTATCCCTTCCAACTATTCTGTGATCTTTGGACCAGACAGTGCATAAAAACCCTTTCCATTGCCTATTGCCCCTAACGCACACCCAAATGCTACTGAGAACAGTTTGGTTCATATGCCACTACGAGGGCAAGACATGGGGTCACACACAGCATTCCTCCATTCAAGGAAACAGCTCTGACAAATGTTCTTGCGTTACTCGTCAGCTCACCTTTACGACAGAGACAGACACCGTACCCGAGTTAACGCCAGCCCATACCTGTGTCCCCTTGCCCAGGCTGGCAGGACGCTGTTGCTGGAGCCAACGTGTCCTAGCAGGGTGACCACCAGCCCTCGTGGCTGGCACACTGCAGAAGCTGATGGTGTGACCACGGCCCGCCACACTGGTGGAATAATTCATAATGCTCTCCAGGGTGAGGCTCAGCCTTTGCTCTCCAGATTTGCCGACCCCTGCCACTTCCCCCCAGAGGAGGAAATCTGACAGCTCAATCTGCGGTAACAGGGGCCTGCTCTCCCACTCCCATCTGGGAGGCAGGATGGCTGTAAAGTCCTCTGTCCTTTCAGAGAGATGGAGCACTGCTTTCTGTAATTCTGCTGTGTGAGGGCAAACATCCCTGCACACGCTGCTGTGAGACCTTCCTCATCTGGGCAATGGCTTGGGGCCCTGTCAAAAGCTCAGCCTCTTGCTGGAGAGCAAGAGAAAACACAAAACTGCAGTGGGAAGGGGCTGCCAGCGCAGACCCAGGCTGCAGAGAGCACCGTGCTGCGAGAGCCTTTCGTCAGGGCTCAGCCCATGGTTTGGTTTAGGACTGGGGCACGTTGCTCACTCTGGCACTGTGTTTAAGGCAAGCATCTCTAAACACTTTTCTGCTATCAATAATTTACTCTTCCTAATATTCCGTGGCACGCTATGTTTATATAACTATTGAAACACCTATGTGGTAGATAGGTGATCTTAATTTTGAATCACAACATGGTTGATTCTTCTGCTGAAGACCTGCCTAATCTATAGTTCATTTAAATTAATGGAAAAATCTGCTTTGTCTGAGGCCGTAAGTGATTTGCTGAAACCACACACACACACACAGTGAGTCACGGTTCAGAACATAACTCAAACGATCAGGACTGTATTCCCATGCTCTAACCACCAGATTACAGTCCCTCCCACATATACCCTGCAATAATCTTTGCTCAGATGATAACAGCGTTTCCCCACTTTACACGTTGGACAGCATTACTTAGGGAGGCGCATCACTCGCGATGGGAGCCCAGCTCTGAAGGGGTGGGGGAAGGAGGAAACACAAGTAAAAACCATTGGTTTTGCCCAGTGCAAGTAGAACTTGATTCTCCCCTTGGAAAAGTACACGCTATCAATCCCTTGGTTTGAATCTAACTGGAAAGTGAAATCCTTGATTCTGGTCCACATTCATGTCCCTCTGATACATCCTCACGGACTGCCACGGTGTGTTCCGCAGAGCCTTCTCTTCCCCTTCCCTTTCCTCTTTCCTTTTCCTTTCCCCCTTCCCTTTCCCCTTCTCCTTCTCCTTCCCTTCGTATCCCGGAGTCCCGGCTCCGCAGGGCAGGGACAAGCCCCCGACTCTCGGTGCCCAGCACGGCGAGCATGCCGCCCCTTACCTTCCCGCCCGCCGCCCCTCGCGGCCTCCCCCCCCCCCTCCACACCCGGTGCCTGGCGCGGGCGGCGCGGCCCCGCGGCCCGGCCCGGCCCCGCCGCTGGCAGCCGCCGGGGCGGAGCCCTCGCGCCCTATCGCCGCCGGGCCTCCCGCCACCTCCCCTCACGGCCCGGCCCCGGACCCAGCCGCGGCGAGGCGGAGCGGAGCGGAACGGGGCGGGGACCCGCGGCGGTGCCGCCCGCCCGTGCTCGGCGGCCGGGGCTGGCCCCGCGGTCGCCCGGGAGCCCCGGAGCGGTGTCTGTGGGCCCGGCCCGGCTGGGGCGAAACTCCCCGGGGGAGGGGAGGGAAAGGGAGGAGAGCGGCCGGGCCGGGCCGGGAGCCGGGAGCGCTGCGGGGCCCTGTCCGCCCCGGCCCGAGCGAGGCGGCCGGCTCCGCGGCACCGAGCGGCGGCGTGCGGGGAGCTGCCGTGCCCCGGGAGGCGGCCGCGTGTCCGTGGCTCGGGGCAGGAGAGCCGGCAGCTGGCGTAGCCGGCCGGCACGGCTCAGCCCGCGGGGAAGAAGTGGCACCACACGGAGAGGCGGGCGGTTATGGTCGAATATATGCTGTTTATTTATGAGTGTAACCAGGACTTCGAACAAACTTTATATGCAGCCCTCCCTCCCCCCCAACAATCCCCAACCCCACCGCTGGGTACCCACCCGCGGCGCACACGCCCCCCGCACACGCACGCCCCGGCGCTGCCCTCCCGCTGCCCCGGCCCCGGGCCGACTTGCTGCCCTGCTCCAGCTACGAGCGCTCCGGCGAAGGGGGTTTGTTTGGGCTGGTTTGTTTGTGTGTTGTTGTTGTTGTTGTTTTTTTTTTTTTCCGCTCTCTGCCGGGGATAAGCTCCGGAGTCCAAAGGTGCTGCGGCGGGGAGGCAGCGGCCGGCCCGGGCCCGCGCTGGAGGCAGCACAGCGCACACTCGCACTCACCCACCCACACAAATAATAAAATAACGTTGCAGCACAAGGGCATAGTCTCTGTCACCAGATAAGAAAGTCATGTGATGGCAAAGATCTAAGTAATGCAATAAAAATAAAGTGTAGCTAGTATACACGGAAAGGCTTTCACATTACATGAGGCACAGCTTGGACAGACAGAGACTTGGAGAAGAGCTGAATGTCCTGGAATAAAGCAAAATACACTGAGAGTTCATAGTAAATACCCGCATCGATAGGTATTTATTCACTTGTGCTTCGCCATGTCGTGACATACAGTACAAAACGCTGCCGCTCTTCCTTTTGAGACAGGGAGCTCACCGTGCTCCCTCGCAAGCTGCTGCTCCGGCAGTCCAGGCTGTGTCCATCGGTCCCGGGGTGGCCTGAAGGCACTGGGGCCAGGATGGGGCCCCCCAGCTGTCCCCCGCTGCTCCAAGAGGCGTCGGGCCCTGCTGCCTGTGCTCCCTGCTGCCTGCTCCTCCTCAGCACCAGCCCCTCCGGCCCTCACCCTGCTTCCTTGCACCCTGCCAGGCTGGGGCACAGAAAAGCCCCAGAGCTCCTGCAGCCAGCTTTTAAGGCACATCTGGGATGCTATATGTGCTTTATTACTATGATTATTATTGTTATTTACCCTGTGTAGACACGTGGGCTTTTTATTTCTTTCTTCCCCTCGCCTCTCTCCTTATAAAACCCACCATGTTTTCAGCTTATTCATGTGTCATCCCTAAGGCACAAACCCTTTTAATACTACAGCTGCCTGGCTTCTTTTATTGGTCGTTAATTGTTCAAAAAAAAAAAAAAAAAAAGGAAAAAAAAGAACTGAACAAAAACAAAAAAACAACCCCCCAACAATCTGAGATCGCTGCACTCCAGTATATATAATATATATATATATATATGTATATGTAGGTGAGCGTGGCAGCTCGGCGGCGCCCCGCAGTCCCGGCGCTAGGCGCAGCTGCCCATGGCCTTCACCAGGGAGCTCTCGGGCAGCTGCCTGAAGATGCCTCGCAGAGTCTCCAGCTCCCGGGTGAGCTGCTCCACCCGCTTCCGCAGCCGCTCGTTGTCGGTGGTGAGCTCCAGCACCTTCTGCTGCGTTTCCACGTTGCGCTGCTTGGCCTTGTCCCGGCTCTTGCGCACCGCGATGTTGTTGCGCTCCCGGCGCACCCGGTACTCGTTGCTGTTCTTGTCCACTGTCTTTTTCGATTTGCTCCGGTGGTCCGCGGGCATCATCTTGAGCGCGCCGGCGGCGGGCAGGCCGCCCGGGGGGTGCGGATGGTGCGGGTGGTGCGGGCTGGGCACAGGCGTGGGGGGCGGCGTGGGGTGCCCGGGCTGGAGGTGCATGGTGGTCTGGGCGCAGTGGGCGATCTGGTACTGCAGGTGGGAGGGGTGCTGCTGCGCGGCGTGGTGGGGGTAGAGGGCCGACAGGGCCGCCGACTTGACCTCCTCCTCCTCGCGGGGCTCCTGCTTGATCACCAGCGGCCGCAAGCCCGGCGCGGCGATGCGCTCGTAGAGCGGGTCGAGCTTGCCGTCCATGTAGCTGGCCATGCAGCCGAAGAGCGGCTGCTGGTGGTGCTGCTGCTGGTGCCCCGGCGCCGAGGCGGCGGCGCCGGCCCCATGCATGCTGTGGAAGTCGAAATCCCCGGCCAGGATGGCCTTGGCTTTCTCCTGCTGCTTGCTGTGCTGGAAGAGGTCGGCCAGGAACTCGTCGTTGAAGGCGGCGGGGTCGATGTAGGCGCTGATGTCGATGGAGTTCTCGTTCTCGCAGATGTCGCCGAGCTCCGCGCCGCCCGCAGCAGGTGCCGCCGCCGAGGGAGCCTCTCTGTAGCTGTAGGCGCTGCCGGGCAGGGGAGTCTGGAGCTGGTGGTGCTGGCCGCTGCTCATCGGGGGCCGGGAATCGACCTCGTAGAAGTTGGCTTGCTCCATGAAGCACCTACAGTCTGCCGGGCATGGTGAAGGGCTCCTGCAATCCAGGTTTCGGACGGGGCGGCGGCGGCGGCTCTGCCAAGCCCGCGGCACCCCGCGGTCCCCCGGCGGCGAGCGGCACGGCTCGGCTCGGCACGACTCAGCTCAGCTCAGCTCGGCGCGGCGCGGCACGGCACGGCACGGCGCGGCTCGGCGCGCCCGGAGCCCGTCCCCCGCCCCAGCCCGGCCGAACCCCGCTCGCAGCCTGCCTGCCCTGTTGCTAGTGGCTTGCCTGCGTCCTGTGAGCCGTATATATACACCCCCACAGCAGGGCCGGGGATCGCCCTCTAGTGTCCACCTCCTGCCGGGAACCTTTGACCACCGCGCAGCCGGGTCTTAGCGCCCCGGCCGGGCACAGCCGCCCGCCCGCCCGCCCGCCCCCGGCAGCCGCCCCGAGCTCGGCGGGCTCCCGGCGCTGGGCTGCGCCCCCGGGGGCAGGGGGGGTCCCGAGCTGCCCGAAGCCTCCCGGGGATGTGCGGGGAGCGGGGCCGTTGCCCCCTGCGTGCCCGGGGCCGGTCGGCGCCCTCCCACCGGCGGCGCCGCGGGGAAAGTCTCAAAGTTCAGCACAGCCCGCTAGTGCTCGCAAATATTTGGTCAGACGGGGGGAGACGGGAGGGGAGCCCCGCCGGGTTTGCCGCAGGACCGACGGCGCTTTTCCAGCCGAGGGGCTCTGTGCCCGGAGAGCCCCATCCCGCCGCACCTGCGGAGCGCGGCTGGCCTGGCCCGGCCCAGCCCGGCCCGGCCCGGCTCGGCAGAAGCGGGGACCCGCAGAGCCCGGCCCCGAGCGGCGCTAGGACCCGGCCGGGGAGCGCTCGGGGCGGGGGGCGGCGGGGGCTGCCCGGCTCGGCTCGGCACGACTCGACCCGGGCCGCTGGGGCCGCTCCGGCGGCTGCCCCTGGCCGCAGTCCGGCACGATGCGGGGTGGGCGCGTGGCTCTGTCCCACTCCCGGTCCCGCAGCGCGAACGGAGCAGCTCCGTGTAGCTGCAGCCTGCGCGCAGCGAGGCACGGCTCCCGGAGCTTACCCGGGATAAACCCGGGGCGCAGCGCGGCGGCAGCAGCCAGGTGGCCCGGGAGCAGGCGATGCTCCGGCGGGCTGCGGCGCCCCGAGGCTCCCGGCCGCCCACCCTCCGTCCAGGGCCGCACGGACCTACCTGCTCCTGGGCGCAGCCTTCCGAGGAGCCCGGTGTGCAGCCTCAGCTCGGCAGGGGTGCGGATGCCCGGGATTTCCTCTCGTCGCCATCCTGCAGCCCGCAGACGAGGCGTATCGGGGCTCCCTCGCCTACCTCCTCGCGTCGGGAAGCCCCCCGGCACTTAGCTCTGGTGGTCCGGGTCACCTGGAAAGAGGCAGAGAGAAAAGATGTGTCAAGGCTGCTAGAGCAGCTGCAGGTAACTGCTAGAGGAAGATCTGCAGAGAAGAGTTCAAACGTAGCGGTGGCTGGAAAAAAAATGCTGTATTTTTTAGTCCTAGGTGTCCTAATAACCCAGAAACTTGTGACAGCAAGTTGCTTGCTCAGAAAGGGTTTGACAGATTCCTCACAACTAACAGTAATTGACAAAATTTTAATCAGGAAACAACATTACAATGTACCAAGAACCCATTTTTTTGTATCACACAGTACACCTGTGACCCTCTGTTTCATGAGCAGAAGGAAGGCAGCAGTCAGCTGGCTTTCTGACCACAGAATATACCTTTCAGCAACAATAGAAAACAATTAAAATCCTAAATTCATTTTACATATGGTGAGTATCTTCTGAAATTACATTTCAACACATAAGCAGCGGCTAGAAAGGCCACTGTCTGAACAAGCAAAACACCTGTAAGAACTCTGAGAAAAGTCATGATACAGAGGAAAAGCCTCAAGTCTGTGACAGAAACAAGTTTTGGATGCTTCAGCGTGGGAAGTGACACATCCCTAGCTGCATCTGGCTGGCTGAATTCTGCGGGTGCTACCCCATTAAACCCCCTCACAGAAAAGGGACAAATCCAGAGCTTGACTTTTTGCCTACTGGGAGGAATGTCACTGGGAGCAGCAGTGGTGACTAGCTCATACTTCCAGCTTTCTGGAGGCCTCAGCAGGCTCTGCAGGAATAGGCCAGGCACATTTAAAATAAAAGGTCAGTGCTGCGTGAAACAGCAGAAGCGTGTAACTAAGTTTGCCATTTAATAACAATACCTACGCCTCTGTAGTCTTAAAAAGATCTCATATTTTATAATCATTCTGAATTTCAGGCCTAACCACATATTAAAAGAAATTCAAAGTAAATCAGAAAGTTTAGGATCAGATTCCATTCCTAATTACTGTAATTAACGAACAAGTCCCCACAGTTTAAGGACTGGTTTGCTCAGTACTTTTTATGTAGACCCCTTTTATCTAAGTTAAGAACTTTTAAATAATCTCCTTTTTACACAAAGACATTAATTCCTTTTTTTTTTTTTTTTTTAAATATGGTATAAAATGAAGTTCCCAGATTTAGATAAATAAGACATTTCTTATTCTTTTTATTGTCTCTCCTTTCTTGAAGGCAAATAAAATGTTCAGAAGCTGGTCATCCTTCAGACATACACAAATGCAGATTTCCTCACTCCTATCAGCAGTGACCGATACCAAATATTTCAAATGTAATGGCAAAAGAAAATTTTCTGTCTCATTGCTTCAGCTGCGTGTGCCAGTGAGTTAATTTAACTAAAAGGGGAAGGACGTCTGTTGCATGCTATGGATCGCTGAAGCAGCACTGCTGTCAACTCTTGAGGGTGCTATTCTTCCATCTCAAAGCAGATCTCACCAGGGAAGGACTGGAAAATGCTCCAAAACCCTAAACGACGCTGAAAGTCATTTATACAAAGTCAGCTGTACTGGCTTCTGCTAGTAAAGATGGAAACCAAAGAAAATCACAATCATGGGGGAAATGTAAATACCCCTGCTGAATTTTGAAGTGAATTTTGTGACAGGTTTTAATCGCACCAGAGAGCTGGACTCTCTTCCTGTTGGCTGAACTCGGCTCCTGTGCTGTTCACAGGCCGTTGGCTCCCACGGGTTGCCTTGCTCCAGGATCTCGACTGGCCGCAGGGGCAGCACAGCAACGCTCTGCTTTCTGATCCACCAGTCTGGGAGTACAGAACCTGGCATGTAGCAGCCCAGTGACGAATCAAAGTGCCATTACAAGTTTATATTACTACCTTGTTAAACTAGAGCATCTCACTGCTATTGACAAAGCTCCAGAATGTCCTGTCTGCATGCAAAACTCGGGCATGAGTGCCAGCAGAGCCCAACCCCTCCTCTTTCCTACCTGCAAAAGGGGTGAGGGAAAAGGAGACAGATCTGGCTAGGGACAGGGAGTCCACTACGGAGCAGAAAGGGCAGTATGGCTGTCCTGGGAGTGATGAGGGGGAGAGGACGTTAGGCTCAGCTGGGGACAGAGCCGTGCCATGGGTGCACCAGAGAAGTAGGCAGGGAAGGAGCAGAAGTTTTATACGTGAATAAGGAGCTGGCAACATACCGTCTTATTTCTTCTGGTGCAATGAAACACAAACTTCTCCCCTCTCCTGTGTTTTCTGCCCCAGGGAGGGAAAACATCATACTGTACATGTAAAAACTGCCACACATGACAATTTTCAAAAGAAAAGGCTACATGTGCCAAAGCCTCGGAGGCTGGTAGATCAGTATGCAGCATGGTATGACAAGTCAACCAGGACCTTCCCTTCAGCTGGGAAAGGCAGCTGGTGACTGATCACCATTTTTGATGTGCGAAGTTTGGTCTAATGACAGATGATTTAATTACTTATCGTTACAGCTTTTTTCCTTTGCAGAAACAGTGTTCACAACTCTAAGGTGAATGAAAGCAAAACCATGCTATATTCCTTTTCCCTTTTCATATAATTCCCTTTGTCTTCAGGGTCTCTGCCACTGTGCCCTCGACCCTTGCTGTCCTTGTGCTCAACTAACTGCTGACTCCTCTCTGAGAACTCGGAACCTTTGCAATTACCATGCTACTGACTGGGAACACCTTTCCACTTCCATCAGCTGCCTGAATACTAGCTTGCATCCATTCACACGGGACTCATAACCCAATCTTTCCTAATTGTCACCTGTAATCACATACAACCGGGGTGTGAAACTGTAAACGGTTTACCCATTCACAAGTTTTACACTGTTAATGAGCCATTAAATAGATAGTTCCTCTTCTGTAGTTAGGATTGTACTTTAGTGACCGTAAGCATGGTGCCCGGAATATTCTGAATACTTTGCATTGCTCAATATTTGGCCTATCCACAAATCATACATTCTCTCTCTAGACTTTTACTTCAGACTAAACAAAGACTTTCCTTCTTTCCTTCCCGAATCACTTTTCAATCCTCTGTCTACCTTACAGACCAATGGTTTCTATCACCACAAATAGCTCACAATCTTTTATTCATTCATAGCTAAGTCTCCCTGGGAGGTGAAAAGTGTTGTTACTCCTCCTCTAGAGCTTACTCCTACTCTGCTGAATCCTGAATCGCAGGCTTATCGATCTAAGTGGGAACTGACACAGACCTCAGCTAACAGACAAATTATGCAGCAGAACAGTAATAGGGCAGTTAGCACCATACTCCGAACTCAGTTCCCAACTCCCCTTTTAGGGGCAGAATGTTCTCAAAAGTCTCTCTGGAGATTTTAACTCTTAGTAGATGGCTAGCTACTTCTCATGGTGTCATCCAAGATATAATCCAAGAAATGAGATTCAGTTTCTTGGTAAATCTAGAAAACTGGACCATGGCTTCTTATGTCTGTTTGAACATGTGTGACACCAACTTTAGGCATTTAATTTAGATGGCATCCAAGTGTCTACATGAGGAAAGAAGGGAACATGCAGGGAACTTAGGCTCGCAAATCTGAATGTCCTGAACCATACCTAAAAAAAAAAAAAAACAGATTCTGAAATAACACGGAGAGAGTCTTGATAGTCTTGTCATGCATAAAGCCAGCTGGACGGTACACCTGGGTTAGCATCACTATTTAACAAAATCTTACTAGTTACAGAGAGAGCCCCTCTCACTTGTTCAAGTACTTCACTCTGATACCCAAAGTGTGTTGTGATTACCAGCTGCTCTTAAAATACTCACTTGCAACTCTGAAGCGTAAAGCTGAACACATATATTGGTAACTGTTGCACACTTACAAGAACCCTGCAATGTAATAGAATCACAGGAAGAAAATACTCATTTGTCTATTACACCTGTGTTCTGACCGCACTAATCCTTTGAAAACATTCAGTCATCCTGTAACATGATTCACACCTGTTATTTTAATGCAAAAGGTGGTTTATTAGGGTAAGCATAGCCTTGGCAATGTGTACAGACACCATGTAAAGTCAGCCACAGATCATCTAGTTTTCAGAAGGTACATTTGAAAAGATGGACAAATACATTCTGAGAAGGCCACCTAGGTAATAACAAACCTTGCCACTAACCTAAGTGCCACTTTTTCCTGACCTCAAAGGACTTTCAAAAAGACAATGGTACAGCATGGCTCAGGCTTTACCACTTTTTCTAAATAGTTCTTGTCTGAGCTGTGGACATTATTCTAAGGGTATCTGCAAAAACTAAAATTTCAGAATTATGTAAATACCAAAATAGTTTAGGCACTTTCCATAAGTATAGCAAGAGACTCTTTGCTACACAAAAAATTTACAATCAGAAGAACAAGATATAAAAAGTGAGAGCGATGGAACAGGAAAAGAAGAGGAAGACCAGCTTATAAAAATAAGGTCACGCTGTTTCTTAATTAGGTATTTCAGTATGTGAAACATTCTGTCACAAAACTGAGTCCCTGAGATAGACTAATTTGTCCATGTTGTCTCTAAATCAATTTCATCTCTAAATCAACTTTACTCCTCCATAGGTGAGACTGACAAGGCTATAAATTAGAGTGAAAATGTGGCAAAAAATTACATTCTGTAATATGGATAGGAAAGCCTCCCACTGTCCTTCCACAGGTAAACACATTGCTGACTCTGTGGCAGACTTCAGCTTTATGAGAAGGGAATGAGGCTTCCCAGAGAACTCAAGGATCCCATGGGCTTTTTATGTTTCTCTTTTGCTTAAGTTACTGTGTGACTCACAAGTCAGACAATGGGATAGCCTCACTACCCAGCTCATAGCTTTTGATTCTCAGCCTGGAAACATTCAATGCTCTAAGTATCTATGGAATTAAGGACTAAGACATGGAAATATAAGAACTATTCACCTTTGGTACAACCCTTTTAGTATGAATATCATGAAGCAACTGACTTCAGTGGCAGAAAGGTTTGGGGCTACATTTGACTAGCATTTTGAAACTTCAGGTTTAAAAAAATATTGACTCTATACTAACAGAAAACAGTCTCACTGCTCAGTGTAGATGCTGAGCAGTATCTGAAAGTTTGACCTCTCTGTTGAGCCAAACTCAGCTTTCTCTAATTATACCACTGCCAGCCCAGGGATTACTGGCATGAGTAATCTAAGCAGGAGTTGGCCTACTAAATAAAAATGTCAAAGGCACCGAGAAGGAAGGGAGTCACAAGGAAGCTTTGCAAAGTTCTTAGAGTTGCCCAGTGACATCACAAATGAATCCTAACCATGATCAAAGAAGCGGCCAGCACATGGGAAACGCAGACACATGGAGGAAGGAAACAAGTCAGAGGCAATCTCAGCTTGAAAATCATTGGTTTTGTTATCAGTTCCAAGCTAATAACAGAGATACTTCTGGCGTCAGAATTTAGGCTCTCCTAAGAATAACCTCTGCACAAAGACTTAAGAAACAGCTTACACTTACAAGCTGAAATACAGCACTGAAGTCCCCTTCTGCAGCATGTTGACCCTGTTACGGTGTGGTTTCACCTGAAGACTGCCCATGTAGCACAGTGATGGGTAATAGAGGCTCTCTCATGTAACCAGGGGCAGGTTATGTGAGACATGGCCCTTCATTCCCTGCAGAGATTCAAAGCTCGCTTGAAAACACCCAGTGAAAGGACCTGGCACTCCTACTTGCTGAGATAACATCTATTCTGCCTTCTAAGCCTTTGCAGAAAGACAGATTACACACAGTAACATTCAGCATAGCAGTCTTGTTAATAAAAATGAGGCATTATTCACCCATGCACGACTTCTGTGAGACCTTTTTACAATTTTTCTGTTCAAATGGGAATGTCATGCTTTGCGTAAAACAAGTCTTTATCTTATGTGCAATAAAGGGGAATCACAAACCAGTTCAGTCTAATGATCAGTAGACTTTTCCTGAGTGGATCACAGTCCCATAAAAACCTAGAAACTATAGTCAGGAGGGAGCAAGGACATTTTAAAGTTTTTGACGAAAACTGGACTGGCTACCTCAAAATATGATGTTTGGAACAAATCATTCCTTATGCTTAGTTTTTAAGGGTGACTGACAGTAGAGCTACTGAGTGCTTTAAATAAATATCAGAATTCATATGAATAAAAACAGAGGGCTTCTTCTGATGGACACCATCATATTTTTCATTCATTTCACAGAAGCATAAAAATGTTTTTTTTTGTTTGCAAAAATATTTCAGAAAGTAAAAATCCAATGACAGTGGTAGTCTATTTGCAAGAAGTTTACATATCTAAATGCTCATAAAGCCATGCTGAAAAGTCACTGTCCCTCAACTTGGAGAATCAACAATGTCATGTACAACTGGTCCATACAGTTAATAGTGGAACTAAGTCTTACCAAAGCTAATCACTCAGCAAAAACCCAGGGCTGAGGCTGAGAGGTTTCTAGTCCCAGAACAAAAAGCCCTTGCAAACTACTTGTGTTTAAGTAAAAAAAGGAATCAGCTCTCAAATCAGGTCCTCATAATACAAAAAAAAAATCCAACATTCTATTAGCAGGGAAAGTGAGCAGTGCAAATTGCTGACATAAATGTGGTAAACATGACATACAGTAAAATTTAACACAGAAAAGTCAAAATTCATTTTAGAAAAATAAGTCTTATTTTTTAAAAACTGGCAAACACTTCAGATCTTTAATAATAGGAATTGCACGGTTCTAAAAAGAATTATGAAATGTTCTAGTGTTCAGTGCTACAGTACTGGATTTTATTTTAATAAAATACATGATTTTAAAATGAAGACGATGGTTTAAAAACCTGCACACCACAGAACTCATATCATTAGAAGGCTTAATCATTTAAAATGCAATGTAGGATTGGATCCATACTTGTTATCTGCTATTTTACACTCAGCAGCCAAAAAAGGAGGACAGAAAAGTCTAACTTAGCACAAAAATATGTATTTCTCTATTAGAGAAACAACTCCTGACAGTTACCGTAGCCAACACAGCTAGTATTTGGGTTGGATAAGACAGTACAGTTGGTAGTAGGTCAGTATTTTCCATGAAATTGGAAGGGCTGTCCCACAATACCATGAATGTTCTGGGACCTTTAGAAAGGTTTAGTAGATGCAAATATTTATATAGCTAAGTGCAGGGCTTATGAATTATTTACATTTAACTTAAGCCATCAAGAGATCATTTGCATCTTCAGTAGTGTCTCTAGATCCCTCACCACAAGGGAATGACTTTTCTCCTTTATTAATTAACTGAAAGAAACTTTGGTTGCCCAGCTCAGCATGCCATTGACAAAAGTTAAAGGCCTCTTTCCTTCTTTTTTATGGAAGTGGAAAGCACCATGGGTCTCCTTGCACATAGCTGTGCAAGCTCAGCTGCTGAGTCCACTGGTTACACAAAAAAAATATGCCCTTATGGAAAACAAATATATGTCTCTTTTATAAGAAAAGGCTAACTGTGCAAACTGTAGGTAATCCTTGAGGTAGAGCTCATATCTCCTGACGCATCAGCTGAAAACTCAATATTCAGGACGTGACACTTTGCCCCAGTACCCCTTGGCCTATTTGTAGGTCAGAGCTATTCAGTCAACCTCCCTTGCAGGATTGGAAAACTTGTGAGTCCTTGGGTCTACATGTTTTGGTTAAGGCTAAAAAATACATCTGGTGGTGGATTGCAGAATACGTGCCATGTATCAAATTTTAAGCTGACTGAAAATCTTTCTAGAAATCAATTTAAAAGCACTCAAATACTAAGTAAAAGCATGCATGCTCTTCAGCTTCCCATAGCTCAGCTACCAGTGCTGCTATAGTATGAGGTGTCAGAGCTATCTGTGAACTCCCATTAAGCTTACAGCCACAGCTGGTGTCCCTTCACCTGATGAAATCCAAAGACATATGGATGGCTTTGGGAATATGCTGCAGTGTTCTCTGTTGATGCTACAGAGTATGGTTTAATAAGTGTCCCCACATTAGGATGGTGTTTATGTAACTGAAATGTTTTGTTATAAACTTTTTGTGCTCAAGGCATTGGCATTTGTACCCAAGGCTTTCCAGTTATTTCTGGCATCAGCATAGCACAACATCCCACATTAGCTTGTTAGAAGTAAGGCAGTCGCTTAGAGCTGGAGTTCTCTGGGACTGGCTGCCCATGCGCATATTGCTGCCAGGAGTACACATACACCTGTGTGCACTCATCCTGCCTTTTTTTTTTTTTTACAGGAAGGAAAACACCAGAAGACACTTTGCAAGCCTCAATTTTGTCCCACCTGCAGGGTCCCTTAATGTCAAAGGGCTTTAGAAAGGAGGAAAAACATGATGTGAGGTAAAAGTACACATAAACAATGCACCTCCAGTAATTTCATTTCCTGGTAAGCAAAGTCCTTTTCTCCAACTGCCAAACCACACTTCCACTGGAACTGTAGGTGACTTCAAAGCAATACCTGTACTCCCTGAAGGAGGGCCTCAAAAGCCTGCACAAATGATTTTAACTGTTACCACACTCACTGCAGAGCTTTGAAGGTTTCTAGGATTGTATACACCTTGGTAAAATCTGCTTTGCAATGTGTATGTTCAGCAAATATTGGGTATGTGGAGAAAGTCTTCAGGGACGCTTTAGGAGAGTAAGTCTCAGTTTCTGCCAAGTGACTATTGGCATTTATATTGACTGCAAGTGCATGTGCACCACTGAGAATCTGCACCACACGGTTCATAGCATTTTGAAGTGTTCTGTGCCTGCATCAACTTTTCTTTGCACGTTACTCTTTTTTGTTTCCGAATTTTCAAAGACAGGCTCTTCCCCTATGACTCACCAACATAAACTTTATTGTAATATTACTGATCCTGAATTCTTTCCTCAGGCAAAATTCCTGATAATCTTCTGACCCAAAAAATAATAATAATAAAAAAAAATGTGCAGGAGAACCCTGGCACAACAAATCAGATCAAGGACAGTTTCCTATACGGAGATTTGCTGATTATTTTTTTTAAGACTGGTGAGCTACAGAAACATGACCTCTATAGGCAGACTAGAGAGGAAGGGACATGGGGACATAAAGCTTTTACTGCCTATCAGAGGGAAATTCTGATCTACTTACTATCACGAGTAGAGAAAATCAGGTGAGCCCTTCTCCAGTGATACTCTTGTCCTGGGACATGTTACCAAAGTGTTGTTTTGGCTGCAGCATTTATATTCAATAGAAACCTAATGCTAGATTGTATCTGGTAAATTTGCTGTGACAGAGATATTCAGGTGCCTGCATGTGTAAATGTAATTGCTTTGTTCCTCTGGGAGTCTATAATATGTTAAGAGAGTATGCAGAGCCAAACAGCAGAGAGCTGTGCCACACTGTTTCTGTTACTTTTGCTTCCATTTCAGGATGCAGGGAAAGAAAAGGCCTTTCTGCCAGTTAACTCACCAAACTCAGATGATCAGCCTTCTGGAAGAACGATGGCACCGAGTACTTCCTTTACTTTCTCTTGGGGAGGAGACACTGTACCTGCCTGACAAAAATACCACCATCACTGATAATCTAGCACAAAATTATCCTAGATATTATTAGCAGCAGCTCAACGACAGACATTCTGTAATTGCCAGTACACTTTCTCAAACGTCCCTCCTGCATATTTTGTATCATCCAGGCATAAATAACTTTCTGTTCATTTGTATGAACAGAAGTGACACAGGGTAAACAAGCAGGTGGACCATACCCTCTTCATCCCCCCCCCCAAGGTGACAAGCTCTTGTCTTCTTTTTTCACACAGTTGTTCATTGTGCTTTTTATGGTATTTCAGAGACCATATATAGGTTGCAGGGAATAATGAAGACACTGATAAAAAATCAGTTTGGCTCCTTGTTTTCCCAATACCGTGGGACTGAAGATGAAACAGTTATGCCTTTCCAACTTCAGTGCTTTTCTGGAAGGGTACTCTAAGGTTCTGTTGTGAAGAACCATTTCAAAGTCAGGGTAAAATTCATCCCTCAAACTATTTACTCTTCTTGATATCATATGAATAAGGTGAAGTTCTTCATTAGAGTATACCCCGTGACAAATAATGCCCTAGTAATTATGGGTGGGGATTTTCATGCGGTGACTGATGATGCCTTGGAAAAGAGCCATGGCACTGTGCATTCAGAAGCTAAGCTATCTAAATCCTTGCAGACCTCATTTATGCTTTTGGGAATACAGGACAGGTGTGGCAGTTACTAAACCTGGATACTTGAGAATTCACCTCTTATTCCCAGGTGTGGGCCATTAATTCTCGCTCAGACTTGTTCAGTTCTAACAAGTCTCTTTTGAACAAGATTTTATATATACACAGATGATACACAACATTTTCCTTTCAATCCATTTATCTACTTTGTTTTTACTCATATTTAACTATACAGTTTCACCCTGCCTAACATTTTACATGCACATGAAAATAAAAAACAGTATTGATCAGTGGCAGTCTAAAAACCACTGTTGCATTCTATAGATATCAGAAAAAAAATGCGGTTTGCATTAAGCTTAGCACAATTATTAATGAAGTTCAGCTAAAATGCAAGTCAGGCCCCAGTGATATTCACAACAATGGGTACACAAATTTTAACTGCAGCACTAGGTTTCAGAGCAAAGCCAGAGAATGTTCAAACACAGGTTAGCAAAGCTGTACAATCCTTGTTAGAATGTGGCACTCTTTTTTTTTTTTTTTTTTTTTGTTAGATCCTCTCCCAGAGACCTGAACTGTTTGGGATAATCATAAAATCAAAGAATATACTGAGTTGGAAGGGTCACACAAGGACCATCAAGTCCAACTCCTTGCTCCACAAAGGCTACCTAAAAATCAAACCATAGTCTGAGAGTGTTATCCAAACGCCTCTTCAACTCCGGCAGGGTCAGTGCTGTGACCACTGTCCTGGGGAGCCTGTGCCAGTGCCCAACCACCCACCTGGTGAAGAAACTTTTCCTACCATCTAACCTGACCCTCCCCTGTCGCAGTTCTATGCTGCTCCCTCTGGTCCTATCACTAACTTGACACACTTAGAGCTTCCCCACAGAGCAGGCATTCTTCAGGGACATGCTTGCTTTTTCCAAACTCAAATACCTACAAGAAAGCTTCCAATTCCATATTCAGATATTTGAATGCAAGGTCACAAATAGTAAGTCCAGCAGCTTCACTGACTTGGAAGGGACTTGCGGCTACTGAACACTAATCAGTATCTAGTCACTGATACAGTTAGAATAGTTTGGTCATCTTCTTAGAAGTCCTCTGGAATACTCTAAAGACAGGAGATGATATGGATATATGCTAAAATAAAATATAAAATAAAATAAAATATAAAATAAAATGTAGGTGGAGAGAAAAGCATGGCATGTAGCACTTATGACAGCAACAGTTTGGGTTTCTAGTAAAAAAGATCATTAATGCATTAGTTTTCTCTAATGCACTGTATGATTTCTGTGTTAGTCTGATTCATTTTGCTATCACACAATAGCCTACTGAAGTTGTGGGAGAAGGAACAGCTGTTGGCTTTTTTTTTTTTTTTATGTCCTCCTCCACTGGCGAAACACTCCTTTTACTCTGCACATGTAATTGAGTTGATCTCTTTTCAGAAACCAGTGTAAGTAATTCTAGATATTTGTGTGGCTTTGATATTTTGATAATAAGGAAAGTAGTACTGGAAGATGCTAAACTAGAAACTGGAAATACTTTCTTGCAAAAATTATTAGCAGCATAGAGAGAAAGAACAAAAGCATTGGATTTTTCCTGTAAATGAACTCCAGGCAGTGTTACAATAAAATGGATGTTTGCTATTTGAATAGAATGGCTCCTTTCTTTACTTAGTATTTGCTAGAACAAAAGCACTGTAACTTTCCAAGGCTGTAGTGAGTCAGTGCTAGAATTAGAAGTGCAGTCCTGAAATAGCGATCACCAGTAAGCAATGTTTCCTCTCCTTTCTCTTCACCTATTCAAAAAGGGTACCTCTGACAAATGAACTATTAATAGACAAATTTCTACCATTTAAATTATCGAATCAGATTGAAAGACATTTCTAACAGTAGGATTTTCATCTTGGTGCAGGTCAGTCCTGAATGCAAAATATAAGTCTTGTAACACCACAATACAATGGTTATTAAGTGAAGAGAGTTTTACAATAATAAGATTAGGGAAAAACTCTACTACAGGCTTTGTATTGCTAGGATATTTCTAAACGAATGTCATCTGCTTGATGATTGTAAGGAATGTGATCATATCCCACAGTGTTTTTCTGTCCAGTTTCAAGCAAATCTAGTTCAACAAAACAGGGGTAGCAGTTACTACGAAAAACTTTTATAACAAGACTGACAATAGGAAGGTTAGTAACTTTTTTTCTTCATGTCAAAACAGACAAGAAGAGACTGCTACTGTTGCTTTCTAACCATTTGTTTACTATTCTATCATGACTTTGCACTCTTTGAATGATTAAAACTGGATCACTAACAGGCTGCTGGGGGTGGATTACAGATCTGTCTCTTCAGCTTCTGGATAATCTCTATAAATAGGACAGAAAGTGTTGGTATCATTCAGTGCATTTGCCCACAAACACACTTTATATCACAACCTGAAATAGTACCCAAGGAGGGTATTTATTTCTACTTGTAAAATACATATATATATACATATATATTTAATTTTCTCTCTTCTAAATCACAAGAAAGTAAATGACTAAATTCTCAGCTAGAAGAATTCAAAAGACATGATATTACACCAAAGGGAAAAACTATACAGTTAAATCATGTGTGAAAGGTAAATGTTTAACTGAAACGTTCAAGTCTGAATTAAAAAGTCCATTAAAGGCTATCCATGAGGGACATGCAGGCAAATAATTGAATGCTTGCAGAAGAAGAAGAAAAAAAAAGTATAGGTTGTAGTCCAGTCTGTTTGTATATTGTTTTTTTTTTTTTTTAATTGTTTTTATTATTATTATTATTATTATTATTTATTTTAGGACAAAGAAATAATTGCCCATGAACAGAGATGTAACAACCATAAACATTGTAAAAAGACAATAAAAATGATTCAGAGACATAACAGTTCTCACACTGAGTTCTACTGCAGAAAACTGCCTAAATGTAAGCACTAAGTAAACAAGCAATAAACAAGGATATTTCCCTCAAAGTTCCTCTCCCCTCTAAAACTTTTGCCTCTGACTCCCATAGATAGCTTCTGTTTCCTCAATAGTTTTTCTGCCTTGAATTGTGATTTGCTAGATACTATTTGAAGATGCGGATTTTTTTTAAAATTTTTATTTTTCAGGAACTGGGGTCTTTAAAGAACCATAAGACTGGACTATGCATGTGAAAATAAGTTACTATTACAATATTATCTATAGTCTTATAGGCAGACTGCTGCTACAGCAATACATCCAGAATCAGAGTGAGGACTCCATCCCAGCAGGGACAGTCCAGCTCATGACAGCTCGTGTAACTTGTATATGGCAGTAAGCAGATAAGGTGTGTATTTCAACGCCATGCCTCAAGAGCAGTAGTCCATATATTTTGTGATTACTTTTTAAATTGCTTCCACCATAATCCATTTTTACTGTGGGAAAGAAAAATATTATCTTGCAAACACTTAAGTACACTGTGTGATGATTTTCCTGTAATAGGATACAATGCCAACCAAGCATTGGAGCTCCTTAGATGCATGGAATTACGTATGGGCTTTAATGTTTAAAATAATCAGACCGAATGAGAATGAGTTTGTCTACATTTTATTTTCTTCATCTTTCTTTGATGAGGATTAATGAATAAATGGTGATAAAGTACTCTAAAATCCTAGGAAAGCACTCTAAGAGCATACACCTACTTAACTATTTTAAGTAGAGGATAATGTTTAATGCTTACCTGGAATTTTTGCTCTAGTTACAGATGGATGAGTCATTGCCAGAGAAAACATAACAGTTTCAACTGAGAAACAGAAAAACATTTGAGATATTAAAGCAAATACTTGATGACTGACAAGGAAACAGTATCTTCATGGTAATGAGCTGAGTAAAACTGTTTGCCCAGACTAATCCTCAGAATTCTTTGCAAATGTGGTTTATTTTCCACAGGGCTTTATAAAAGCAACAAAAACACTCAACATCAGACGGCCATAGAAATGGCAAATACAAATATCTATGTTACCAAGCTCTGCAACTGTGTTCACAAATCTGATCATTCTCATTTCTTTTGCATAGGAAAAGTTTCCACAGGTAGGTCTACGTCCTAAACTGGAGTACAACACAGACTGGAATTCTTTGTATTTAAACAGTAACTATTTTTTCCACACTGTTTTTTTCACTACGCGTGCCCATAAACTTGCTCGCAACTTCCTTACTTTACAAACTGATGACTTTTGGAGCTGCCCGCTGCAAGCACATACACCTCCTCGTTTGAGTACACGTTTCCCCTTCAAAGAGCTACTAGATGCATTTTATGCACCTACAACTTTGATGCAAACATGTATTTTTTTTATTGTAATCTTGTTTAGGCAGAGCTCAGGAGACGCGAGCCAAAGCCTCTGAACAGCATTAAGGGCCCAAACCGTCCTCCACAAGACGTGAGGCGCTGTATGACGAGACACAGCTGCGCCTAACCTTCCTACAGCATTTAGCTACCACACAGGTGTTTCCTAACCTGTTTTAAACCTTTGGCCGTTGTTTTTTTATTTGTTTTGAGGTGTTCACAAGGGGAAAAACGAGCGAAGAGCCAACGCAATTTCAGAATGCGCCAGCAACCCCGGCTCGCTCCCCGCCTCGCGCGGGCCCCCCGCGGCGCCTGAGGTGAGAAGATGGCGCCCGCGGGCCGGGCCGGGGCCTCGCGCAGCGCCTCAGGGCGCCGAGGTGGGGCCGCCCCGCAGCGCCCTCGCGGCCCGCCGGCCTCGCCCTTTAAAGCCGAGGAGGGGTCGGATTGGCCGCTCGGGCTGCCAATCGCGGCGGGCATTGCGTCACCCCGCCGGGCAGCCGGGCGCCGATTGGCCGGCGCGGGGGCTGGGGGGCGGGCGGGCGCGGGGCGGGTTTCGCAATCGCCGCTCGGGCCGCGCTGGGCGCTTTAACGACGAGGCTCGGGCCCGGCCGCGCCCCCCCCCCTCTCCCCTCCCCGCCGCCGCCGCCGCCGCCGTTGCCGCAGGTAAGGGGCGGCCGCGCGGGGGGCGCCGCCGCGGGGTGCGGGGCCGGGCCGGGCCGTGCCCGCTGCCGTTGCCGCTGCGGGTGGTGGCGGTGGCGGCGGCCATGGGGAGCGGCGCGCATGATGCAATCGGCGGGCGGGCGGCCCCGGCCCCGCGCCTCTCCTCCCCCCGGTGAAGTCACGGCTTGGCGCTGCCGCACGGCCGCGGGGGGGGGAGGAGGAGGAGGAGGAGGAGGGGGAGGAGCGCGGCCCCCGGGCTGCGGGCCCGGCGGGGAGGCGGCGGCCGGGCCCCGGGGGTGTCCCGGGGGTGCTTCCACCCCCCCCGCCCCTTCCCCGGGCCAGGTGCGGGCGGAGGCTCCCGGAGCCGCCCCGAGGGCAGCGGCCGCCCGGGCGGGGCTCCGGGTGGGACGGCCCGGCGGGGTGCGGCATGTCGCGACAGCGCAAGGCTTATCGCGACAGGGGCTGTCGCCTTTAGCGGGAGGGGAGCGCTACGGGACCGGACCGGGTCTGGGGGCAGCCGGGGGGACTCAGCGGGTCCCTGTGCCCCCTGTCCCTTTTCCCTTTTCTTTTAAAGGATGTCGGGCTGCGCGCTGTGCAGGGTGAGGAAGGGTTTTCCCTTCACGAGGAGTAATTGGAGGTTAGGAGGAAAATGCAGGCAAAAGGTTGGCAGCGGGTGGCAGATGGAGGCCACCTCGGCCAGGACACCTCCCCTGAGCGCGGCGAGCAGCAAGCCCTGCAGGACGGGGCTCCCCCAGCGCTCAGCAAACTGCCCGCAGGTTTATGCTGTTTCTTGTGCAGCAGCAGTTGGGTTTAGTCAGGTCCTACTGGGATATTTGTACGGAAGTCAAAGAGAAGGGAGGCTACCTCTTGCTGTTCAGGCTTGCGCTGATTCTGCACTGGGTAGAGGCATCTGGGTGACTTTGTGCAGTGAAGCCGTCCTGACTAACAGAATCCACGGAGTCACATCTCAGAGAAGGAGTAGAGAGAAATGCTTTGTAGTTTTTGCTGCTAAGTAAAAAAAAAAACAAAAAACAAACAAACCACTGATTTAATTAACAATTTAAAATACTTTTTTTTTCCCGCCAAGGCAAACATTTGGAAGTCTAAAGTTTTTTAGGGGGGTAAAGCAAAGATAATAAAGGTCTTGATTTGCTTGGGAGCCTGCAGTCCCTGCGGAGTGCTGTCAGACAGTGGCTGCCTGTGAGGACACCCCTGAGCTACCAGCTATTATGCTGTAGTGGGTGGCCAGCTGGTGTCCTGGGTGGCCAGTTGGTGGCCCAAGGAGAGAACAAGGCAGTTCTAACTGGCCACTGGAAACACTAACATGTGCTGGGTGGAACCAGCCTAGGGCTGGCACCGAGCTCCGGCTGATGAGCTGCTTTATGGGAACAAGATGCTGGGAAACTCGAGCTGGCTCTCCAAGGAGCTGCCTCCTGTTGTGTCAGGGCTAACAGCGAGCCAACCTGTTTGTGTGGCACGATACCTGAGCCCTGGGCCCTAGCTGCCTCCTGGCCTTCCCCAGGTACTATGTGCCCCACAAAACTCGCTGCCGACCAGGGTGTCCTTCCCTCTCGCTGCCCAACTGAGTAGCTGACAGCTGGTGATGTAGATCCAGCCTCCAGATAACCAGGGGAGATTAGCTTCAAGCCTTAATTGTTGTGACTCCGGGGTTATCTGTGATACAGCACAGTTGGTAATACTTGCTCTGCATAAATAGTAGTTGGAGCAGGACAGGAGTCCAGGTGTCACATCTCCCAGGCAAGTGTTCTGTTGATCGTCAGGCCAAATTAGAGCTTGTCTCACTGAATAAATAGTTATTGGATACAAAGTGGGTCAGCTGCAGTAAGAAAGAACTGAGGAAGATCTAGTCCAGAGTACCCTGTAAGTCAGGGCTAGAAGAGTAGCTTGAGCAATGGGACGCTTTGGTTCTTCATCTTGGGGGGGCAGGAGCTGCCCCTTCCTCTGCAGTATCCACAAGCACAAAAAGCAGTTGGTGAAAATGTTTCTGACGTGTTACTAAACTGGGTTGTCCAGATGAAGTTAGTAAGCACTGTTGTGTTGAAATAGAGGGGACAGGAGACCATGCTGTGTGACTTCGAAAACATGCCAAAAATCAGGGGGAAAGCTCAGGTACAGGAGGCGATCTAACAACTCTGTACTATTTGAGGGCTGCAGAAATCCTGTTTTCAGAATTGCAGCTGAGACAAAGCCAGAAGAGAATATACACTTGTGTCTTGACTTTAAAAATATCTGGGCAATCACACATGCAGCTACTGTAAGTGGCCTTGCAATGCCGCTATTTGTGCACAGTGACATCTTGTTAGCTGTGTGTTCGGCTCAGCCACCGATCTGCACTGCTTAGTCGGTTGGAATCTAAGACTTATATGTGGTTTGCAAAAGTTGCTCCAACAGCCAAAATCAGGAAAATATTAAATACAAATGTTAAGCATGTATGTACATAGGTTTAGCTATGTCAGAGCTGACATGTGCTCTGGTATCCTTCTACCCTGAAATGAAAATGAAACGATTTCTTTAGGAGGGGTGCAGGTATTCACTTCTTCGCTTGTACTAAGTGAGAAGACTTCTTCATGACAATGTAATTTTAAGTAACATTCAAGCCAGACTTAACAGGCTTTTCTGTGCATTTTACTGAACCACACTGCAACTGCATCTAGCTCTGGCTCCCTCCTATTATGGGAGACAAACTGGAACTGATCTAGACAGTAACATTTTAACCTCGTTAATGATAACCTAGCAGAAGGTAAAGTGGCAACTCGGGCTGCTGAGGAAAACAAACAAACAAGAGCAGTGAGCAGCTGACAAACCCGATTGCAGGACAAGGAGTGACACATGGAGGAGTGACACACCGCAGCTCATTTACAGCCACTCACCGTGTTCGGCAGCCGGACGCAGGGCTGCAGTTACCCCGTGCTTTTAGGACGTAAAGCTTTGAGCCCTTCGCTGGGCGCTGCGGATGCTGGGCAGCTCGTGGTGCCCCCACCAGTTGCAGCTGCTTTCATCCCCCTGGTTCCTCCCAGCGGCAGGCAGGGAGGTAGCTGAATACCTGTTGTGTGCTTGCACGTACACATGTGACAGAGCGTGGGGCTGCACCTTTGTAACACAAAAAGATCTTGGAGTAGGATTGTTTTATGCCAGTTAGATGCTTTTGTTTAATGTAACAAGAAATCAAATAGTCATTTGAGCAGTCTGGAAGTACTTTTCACTGGAGCCACAGGCAGGGATTTCAGGAGCTTAGAACGACCCTATTGCCCCCTCCCCTCTTCTCCCCCAAGCTTTTCTCCCAGACATTTAGGAGGTCACATCCTGTGAGATGGGAAGAGAAGGGGAGCAGCTTTTAGCCTTGACAGGGCCGTGTTCCTGCAGCAGCTGTGGTGGAGTCCTGCTTGTACCACCAGCAGGTCAGGAGCAGGCTGAACCTCAGCTGGAGGACGTGAGTCAGGTGAGAGGGCATCCTGCTCATCAGGCCAGGCTGCCTGCCGGACAGGAGAGCGGGCAGTGACTGGGGCAAGAGCTACAGCCGAGGAAGGTGGCTTGTAGGCATGTCAGCTGTGGCCCCCGTCTCCCTATGGGTGGCAACAGTCCCCTGGCTTTCAAGCGTAGTGATGCTCACGTGGTCATCACTGTGTTTTCCTGTGCCACCTGCTCATTGCAGTGCTGTTACAGTACTTGTCCTAGTGGCTGAAGGGGTTCCTTTCATGGTACCCGGTTACAGCAATCACAGCTATTTTTTTCCACTGGGTACTAGCGAGACCTTGAAACAATCATCAGTTTGGACACCATCTTCAAAAAACAAGTAAAGTAGTCCTAGAGCTGGTAAAAGCACTAGAAGATGCTGAAAGAAAGGTGGATAGCTTGAACACACTCACTCCAGAGAAAAGACAGGCCAACAATGAATGTGTCTGTGCACATACCCAGAGGGATGGTCTGAAGAGGACAAGGATCAAGTACTCCTGTTGGTCAAGAGTCAGGCTGTTAATAGGTTTAAGCTGCAGAAGGAAAAAATCAGTCTAAAAATTAAGAAAATTATATAACTGGAGGAAAAGTTAGACAGTGGAACCAGTTGCCAAGGCAGAGGTTGTGAAACTGGAGATATTCGAGGCTAGGCTAGACACCCATCCATCAGGGATGGCTTTGGAATAACTGAGTAAATCCAGTGAACAATGCAAACAGCTTGACTAGATGACCCAGTAACAGTCCCTTCCAATCCAAATATGTTCGAGAGGCTTCTGAAATGTCCCAGCAGTTGGCAGCTTTTCTACTTCCAGAATAGTTTTGGTGTGTTACTGCCAGATGTACCATCAGTACCTTATGCTAAAGCCAGCGATGTATAAGTCTGTAGCTAAACCCGGCAAAACTTTAACAGCATTTTTTTTTCCTACTAGGTTCACCTTGCCCTTAATCCATGTGAAGACCCGCTGGAAACACGTTCTAGAAAACAGTTTTCAGTCTCCTGATATATTCTGTTGTGTCAAAGAAGAGTCTGTCCAAATGAGCAAGACATCCCAACAGAACACCGCTACAGATGCGAACGGAGTAAGTGTGATTCACACCCAGGCGCACACCAGTGGTTTGCAGCAGGTTCCCCAGCTGGTTCCCGTTAGTCCTGGTGGTGGAGGCAAAGCTGTGCCTCCAAGCAAACAGGGAAAGAAAAATTCCTTTGTGGATAGAAACAGTGATGAGTATCGTCAGCGCAGAGAGCGGAACAACATGGCAGTGAAAAAGAGCCGGTTAAAAAGCAAGCAGAAAGCACAAGACACGCTGCAGAGGGTCACCCAGCTCAAAGAAGAAAATGAACGTTTGGAGGCAAAAATTAAGCTCCTAACCAAGGAGCTGAGCGTACTGAAAGACTTGTTCCTTGAGCACGCACACAACCTCGCAGACAATGTGCAACCTGTTGGCACTGAAACCACCACAACAAACCCAGAGAACAGCGGACAGTAGGCACCGTCGCAACCTCATGAAATGAACTCTCGAGGTACAGCTTGTCTGCACCACCCATGCAGTAACTGAGGAAAAGATGTGTTCTTTTAACCGTCATTTCTTGGAGATCTTTTTAGGTTTAACACTGAAGATTTGATACGATTAAACCAGAAACTGCTTAGGCTATTTGTTTAAAAGCGTTAAATATTTTTCTCCTCTGGAAGATTTGTCTAACAAATGCAGATCTAAATTCATAGTCAACAAGGAGCTTAGCATTAGGGAAATAACATGTTCACGGAAGTGTACTTACCTTCTTATATTTTGCGTAATGGGAGGAATCCATCGGGATGGTTCACTGTAGTATCAGTAAATCATAACCGGGTGAATTGTCTTTTAAATACTTTTTAGTGTATTTAAGCCCGTTGTTTTCTCCATTATGTATTACAAACTGCAAAGGCCGTGGAGAGAGTCTGCTGTCCTGTCAACTACTTTAAACCTGTAGAGCAAGTCCTATAAAGCACCACTTAGGTCTTTCATATCTGGCTATAGTTAATGGGGAGGGTGTAGTATTAGTGAGCTAGGATGCTTACTGATGTTTTCTAGAAAAACAGCAATATACTATAATAATATATACAGGCAGTTGGCTTCCAAAAGGCAAATGATAGTCTGAAGCAAGTATAAGAGGTAAAGCAGCACACTGACAAAGTCTTTTAAGCCTGTGTTCACGTTAACATTGCTCACACAGTGACTCTGGGGCCTTAAGAGAACAAGATTTTGGTTTTCAGAAAATGGCAAAGTACTACCAAAAACCTCTGCTCTGCAAAACTGCATTCTTGCTGGGGTGCAGGTATCAGGGAGAACAAAATGCGCAGCTTGGCTAAGCAATGAAAGGATTAAGGCAGCATCTGTACAGCCAGAATGTATGGACCACTGCTTGCTGACACTCATTTCCATTTTCATGGGCGTTCAGATTTGTAGCTGAGTTCGTATAGAAAGTGGTTTTAAAAATAAATGGCCCTAGTTTGAGTACCTGATTCAGCAGAATTTCTATTGCCATCATAGAGTTGCGTGAAGGAGTATCTTCAGTCTTGTTTTATTTCCATCAAAGTTTTGCTATAGCAATTTTTAAAATGCTAGTGATAAGTCTTTGCCATGATCCATAATGCAGTGGTATGTACTATATTGAGGATTTAAACAACAAAAGTAAAGCAGGAACTTTGATGTAACCTTAATTTATTTTCATTTTTAAATATTTCATTGACTGTATGGTTGTGTTACATTTAACCTGTGTGTCTGGCTAGTGGATTATTACACTGTCTTAATTTCCCTCCTACACTACCTTTTTCCATAGATTATTTTGTAGGATGCTTGTTTGCCTTGTATCTGTACTTAGGAAAAGAACTTGGATATTATCTCTATGAGGATGCTGTTAGAAAATAAAGCCTTTAAAAGTTCTTTTTGAATTTAAATTTTTAATACAAAGGTAATTAGATGCAGTCTTTTATGGATTGTTTTGGACTATGGTAGTCTTTTTACAGAGATACGTTTTTTTGGTTCTAGCTGCAGCTTGAATAGGTAGGGTTGAAATATCAGAATCTAATAAAAACATTTTGCCTCTAGTGCTGGCCTTATTTTTCCTGTCCCTGTTCTCTTTTGCTCAAATACAGAGGTGGCCACCTTGAACAGCTGTTGTCTGAGAAATCCATGCAACAGTCTCCATTACTGTCTTCTACTTAGGTTTTTATTCAGGGGAAGGAGAGTTGGAAACTAATTACATTTTAGCTAAATTCCCAATTTCACCAAACAAAACAAACAAAACCAAAACAACAACAACCCCCCCTCAAAAAAAAAAAAAAAAAAAAAAGCTACCTTTCCTGAACCTGTATTACAATTAAAAGGTTATGATAGGTCGTGGGAATGTGGGCAGGGAAAACAGCTGTAGAAGGATAAAGATGACCTGACTGCACCCTGTTTGTTAGAGGGGCAGAAGCTCTGGTGCAAAACGCAGGAGCTAGTCTCTTCTATTTGCTCTGCGAGTTGAGACTACATCGCCCTGTTATCCTGCCATTGGTCTGACAGGTTAATGTGGGTTTCTCTCCAGACAACCTAACCAGGAGCTCCAAATCTCTCTCGCTTTTCTGATTTTGGTGAAAATGGGCTACTTCTAGATGAATGATTTCTTAAATCTCTTGAGTAGGAATAAAACTTTTGATGGAGACCTAGAATGCTCGGGTAGGTCACTTCAACATCTTGACATCACCAGTTCCACTTCCTTCTTTAAAACAAAACCACCGAGTTACAAAAAGCTGTTAGTTTGCACAATGACTTTTCCGGCTTAGCAGTCCATGCACTTGCTGTGTTTGCCTAGGGAAGCATCCAGACTGTGCAGCATGTCACTTTCAACATGCGAGGCCACAGACCAGAGATTTTACTTTTTTAAAAAAATAATATCTGCTCACAGTGTGAGCTTGGTTGCAAGAGAGGCAGGAGCCTGTTATTTTAAACCCCTTCCTGCTACAACAGCTGTCTCAGCCCCCTGCGGATCAAAGGCAGAGGTGAGGCTTTCCTGGTCACTGGCAGCAAAGTGCCTCAGCCCCATCCAGCCGAGCATCTTCAGTAAGGCACAGGAGAGCTCTCACAGTGAAGCGACTCGGAAGAACCTCTTTTCTTCCTAAGGAAAATTTGTAATAAATACATACCTACACAAGAAAATTTTAGTATAGTCCTATAAAAACTAATATTTTCCTTTTGATACAATTTTTAATAGCAGTTATAGTCTGTGACAGAACATAGTGCCTCTCACAACAAGAAAAAGTGCTACAATGCTCTACATTTCACCTGTAAACCTGATTGCTGTTTTCTTACTGTAAGAGAACTTCCCTACTCTAACTTCCACGAGCACTAGGAGGCTCTACCACGTTAATTATACTGCGTTGCTGCAACAGCATGATTTGCGTGGCAGATAAACCCAGAGTGGCTCCAACCCCAGGCAGCTGAAGCAATTTAAATATATCAGCTCACTACTTGGACCTTTTAAACAGCCAACTTGCTCAACACAATGCACTCTGCTATTTTGGTGCGACTCTACTTGAGTCTGCACCAGGGGGGAAAGGCATTTGGGAAAATACAGATAACAGCCTAACAAATCCTAATGTAGCCAAAAAGAAAATTTGTCATAACCTGCATTCTCTCCTCCCCATACATTTAAAATGTATTAAATATCATTTTGCGTTTTTTAAAGGCCTTCTTCCCTGCCTCCTCCCCCCCAACGGATTCTAATATAAAAATATAATTCCAATTCACTTTTTGCTTAAGTGGATTAAAATTATCATAATTACAGAACAGAGCTCTGGAAGGAAGGGTGAAATTTCTAGTGACCGAGTTCATGGGCCTGATTAGGAAGGAAAATGGAGGACAGTGCACATCCTGACTGCAATGCTTCCCCATCCTGGGCAAGCACAACAGAAGAGCAGCCGGTTACGTGAGCGAGCGCCTTCCCCGCAGAGCTCCTGTTCGCTGGTACATGTCGAAGCAAAACCAGTTCTGCCTCCTGCACAACACCAGATTGCTCGACCTGTTCTGCAGCAGCAGAGACCAGTATTTGCCAAGATTAATCACAGGCAGGGAAAGGCCTATTAACTACACTGGGGTTACAGCTTACTTGAAACAATTCCAAATTATTTTTTTTTGAAAATCTGTGAAGTGTTACTTTAAAATAGTAACTGCTATTGAACCAAAGCAACTGCAGGTTTCAGAGTGCCCAAAGCAGTGAGTGAGCTCCTGGGTGTGTTCAGAGCACACCACAGAAACGTACTTTGACTCAGAGGGAAGCAGGCCGAGGCCGTGAGCACGGTCTCGCACTGAAAAAACCTCCTGAGGTTTAAGGGGAGACGTGCCTGGAGCAGTGTCAGCAGGTTTCTGTGCTTGTGTATCTGCACAAACTAAATCTATTCTCACCAAAGCAAAGATTGAGACTTTTGCATGAGTACTGCATTTCAGGCCACGAGCCTGCCAGTCACTGCAAGAGAAAGTGTTAGCACAGTTGCATGTAAAGCTGCTGATCATACGTCCTTCCCTCCTCATCCCTTCCCCTTCTTGCTCAAAACCTCCTGTACTTACCTCTTACAGACCACAGCCAAACCACCTATGAAAAAATGTAAATATGTTTAACGTCACTCTACTAAAAAATGAGCCTATAACGTCCCCTGGATTATTTCAGAATGTGATTCTTTAGCCTCTAACACGTCAAGTTTCCTGTTTGGCAATGGGTCACCAAGCATTTAGAAATGAAGAGCAGGTCCTTGTCACTCTGATCAACCCAATTAGCAGAAAGAGTGATGTGTTTAACAATTTTGAAAGAACTTATTTCAGATCTAACAGCAACACAGTTCTTTTCCACACTCTCCAAGCCCATGCTGCATTGCACACCCCATATAAGACAGGAGCTTGCAGGCCCCCAGATCCTGTTGCTCATGTACCATCTACAGGACAGGAGATGCAGAGATGATTGAGATCTCCTCGCAGGGGAAAATCTTCCCTTGGCAAATGATAAGACATGGAAGGGCTCTGACATGCTGCTGTGACTCCAGAGCCCCAGGTACAGTGGAAAGAATGCTCTGAAGCTGCTTCATAGTCCAACTGTGCAAAAGAGCCTGAAGACTAAACAGGAGTTTTCACATATTCATAAGCAATGAACGTAAGCATGATGTGTTCAGTAAGGAAGATTATTCTTATGTAGTTAGAACAACCAGGACTATTTTATGATGCAAGAAGAGCATTTATTCTCCCGCAGGCTTCACCTACAGTAAAGAAAGGACTCTCTGGGTAATTTAAATCTTGCATGAATGGAAAATCACTTTATGATGATTATTAATATGTTTGTGGTCTATCCAAATAAAATTTACATTATTTAATTCTGAACCTACTAGCACTGGGCAGTTAAAAAGAACTATCATTTCACAGAGCACATGCTGCTGAAATGACCCCGATCCCTGTAACAAAGATACTTCCTTCTTGAAATTTTTAAGGCTCACGAACACCACAGCGGTCTACATTTTTAAGGAACAAATAGATGGACAAATCTAATAAGCACTGAGCTGTGTGTGAAGGATCAATATACCCATTATCCAGAGCAGAAAAATCTGTCTAATGATGGGTCAA
Source organism: Anas acuta (assembly GCF_963932015.1). Taxonomy (NCBI): domain Eukaryota; kingdom Metazoa; phylum Chordata; class Aves; order Anseriformes; family Anatidae; genus Anas; species Anas acuta. Next base: position 10,625,467 of record NC_088988.1, on the reverse strand, counting down.
AGTTTCCAGAGCACAAATTGGTAGAAAGGTCAGATAAAGAAGAGGAAATGGCAACAGAAGAACATAATGAACACAAAGTTGTGAACACAAATGATGCCATGGATGAATTTTAATAAAAATTTCATTCTGTTTACTCCATTTTCATTGAAATAAGATCCGTAAGAAAAATATACGTGTCATTGTGTCCACTAAGAATAGCTGATTTTTTCTTTTTCGCAATACTTGTGCTGAAGTTTAATAAATGACTTAGACTGTTGTAACTGCTGACAGCATTCATATAATCCACTTGTTACTTTAAAGAGTCTATATCATCAAAATTCAGATTTCATTGGAAGAAAGATATGTCAGAGCTAAGCTCCGATAGAAGTGTAAGCCCCACCGATTATGCAGCAGGGTTTATTCAGGTGGCACTTGTCATTTAAACTGCTGACTGCAAGCAGCAACATTTGGTTTACCTGGATATCCAGTGCTGAAGCCTTCTACCTTCATTTTTAATTAGTGAATCATTCCAGCTAATAGCCAGCTTGCTTCTCTTGCTATTAAGAATTAGATGCATTTTATATGCCACAGCATTAAATCAGAATGATGACTGATTAGCGTGAGACATTAAGTATCCCACTGCAGTTTACTGCTTTTGGCTGGACAAGGAGTCAAATGACTTGACACTGCTTTGGCCTTCTGCCATGAAAGCCTCTATTTCTTCAACAGTACGTGGGACGCACGTTAGCAGCTCCATTCCACTGGCTGTCACTGCAATGTCGTCTTCGATCCGGACCTGTTACAGAGAAGATGCAGTTATCAAGGTATTCCAGCTGGAGACGAGAAGCACATCAGGAAGCGATGGCAGTGGGAACAAGAGGAGCATTTCGGTCTGAGTTGTTGACAGAACAGAGGCAGACCATAAAGCAAGCAGCACCATTTCCCCTCGGCACCGCAGTGGCACAGAGCTCTGTAGGACGACATCCCCCTCGGGCTGCAGGCTCCTGCCACCCGCCCCGGCACCACAGAGGCTCCCCTTCCCTGCGGTGGCTCTGCAGGTGACGCAGGTGGTGCCTCTGCTGCTTCGGATGCCCCAGGGACAGGCTGAGTGAGATGCTGCATCAGTGAGCTCATGCTGCATAATTACATGGGGCCAATAAACCTCCACCCTCTGACATCAAGAGCAGAAAAAGGTACATTTCCCCCTGAATTTGCCTCCAAACTTGCTAGTGCACAGCTCGCTAGGGACAGGTTGAAGAGCAGTGCCTGCTAACATCTGAAGTGCTTGTTCTTGAAGCAGTTCTGTTGCTGAGCTGCAGTTAACTACTCTGCACTTACAAACCACATTCCCTTCTCTCTAAATACAACCAACTTTCAAAGGAGGAGCTGCAATATGAAGTAGCTTGTAGCTGATACTCAAAACACTGAATTTGGAGCCAACGAGAAAACCCTAAACAGGTCAGACATTCCTTTTAAAATACAATTATTGCACTTCAAATCACGCAAGGGAAAAACAGATCCTCTCAGTTTTCCAGCTCTCGTTCTGTTAAAATGAAAAGTATGTTCCATTTCTGTTTGACTCTAATCTCTCCTTACCAGTAAATATGCCTACATAGTCATTTCCCGTTATCTTATCAGAAAAATGTTACTAAGTCGCTAAGCTGCAATAAAAGCAATTTTAGTAAGGTGTAAATCCAAGAGAACACAAACTCAGGGGACTCCCACCTTACAGTTGCTTTAATTGTTTCTGACCTCTTGACATTTTCAACTAAAAATAAAGCTGGTTAACATTTGTACTTCTGATTGCAAAATAATCCATTTGTTCAAACAAAATGAGTCATCCAGCCCTTATTAAACTGTTTAATGATGTCTTTGCCAGATTATTTCTTTTAGTTGGTATCAAGTTAAGCGTATTATAGAGCAGAATTAAATAAACAAACTCCACTGAGTTCACACTTTTGATTTGGACAGCTGTAAATTTGAAAGCTGTGAGTCCCTCTCCTCTCGGTGTGTCTGAAAGGCCCACACCAGGCTGCAGAAGGGGAAATCAGCAACACAATGAACAAGTCTGTGCACTTCAACAGATTTTACCAGGGTTGCTTTCTTGATTCATTGCTTCAAATTTTGCCATCTGAGTGAAAAATAAGCCAAGGATTCAGCCCCCAGCATCCATCCTGCTGCCTCTGATAGCAGCGCATTGCAGGTGCTGGGTTCTCCAGGCCCTGCCAAAAACCTGCTGGTATCCAGTCAGTGTGCAGAAGTGCTAGAATCCATGGGATAGGGCTGTCTGGTGATATTGTAAAAGCCCAAACACCCCATTTCACCACTGAAAATGGATCTGGGCACAGTTTTGATGTGGAAAGCAAAAATATAAGTGCCAAAGTAACTCAGCTGAGGTAAGGCTGAACTAGAACTAAGGCTAGAACTGCCTGTGGGACAGCCCCTTCCCAAGCACCTCCAGCTGCACAGTGTCACCTCTTTGAGCTAAAAGTCGCCAGTGAATCTGCTACAGAGACATTTCAGTCACAATTCATCTGCTTAACAAGTAAGATCAGAAAAAAACAACAACAACAACAAAAAACCCACACACCAAAATTGATCTTATTTTCCAGTTCAGCATCGCACGCTTTCTCCACAACTTGGGCACTCCTTGAGAGGACTGACAACCTTGAAAACAGAGCAGAAGACGCAAGCCTAACATGGGGAAGTGCAGGTAGGGCAATGTGTCTGTCAATACTGCACCCTATATGTGCCTCAAGAGAAAATGAGGATGGGGAATGAGCTGGAAAATGGAGCTAGAGTGAGGAAAGGAGCCATGGAAAGCGAGATACAGAGAGGCCAGACAGGACTGACAAACAGTGGATGAAGAGGTAAAGTCTGGAATGGTGGGAGCCAGGAAATGGGCAATTCTGTAAGAGGATAAAGGGACAAAAAGATGGGAGCTGGCTTAGGACTACAAAAAGGGAGGTTCTGGCAGAGGTGGAAAGCAAAAGACCCTGAACAAGCAAAGCACAAGGGGAGGCTGGAGCCATCTACGTCTGAAAACTGGGAGTTACCAAACATAGGAGGACAGGGGAGACCCACAAGTTTGGAGTACCACACACAGTGACTGGGCATATAGGAGGAAGATTGTTAGGAGGCTGCTGTGGATTGCTGCAGTCCTGTGTCTCCCACTGATCCCCACCAGCTGCTCAGCAGGTCAACAGGATGCTGCTGGAGGCAAGAACGTGCCACTCCCCTAGTGCCTCACCTATCACTCCTAGGAAAGCTCCAGCTCCTTCTCCAGGATCCAACCATCCCTCTGACTGGATAAATCTAACCTGAAGTGTGCACCTGCCATAACAGAGAAGAAATACTTCCCACTCTTGGTGCATACGATCCCCTTACCTAAAAAGAACACAAGTGCAGAGGAACACAGGTTCTCAAGAGGGGAAATTTTTTTTTGCATTTGCTTTTCTGTTCACATCCTCAGTGCTTCACACTGAGCTTAAACTCAGCAGCAGCAAGAAGCAGCTTCAGAGGACCTGCAAAACCTTCCCTCCAGGAGAGCCCGGCACTTGGTCTTGTCTCCTGTCCAAATGGACAAAAGATGCTGGATCTGGCTGGCAAGGCTTACTAGCTTGGGACTGCCTTTCCCAGTGGGGGACAGTTGTTATGAAACTTGCTCTTAGAGCTGTCCCTGTTTGCAGGCTCTTTGTTCCACAGTGCTGCTCGTTTCAGGGCTACAACGTGGTTTGGAATCAAACGCGGCTTAAAGGAACAGCAAAGGGAGGTGCGGGGCCGTCGCTGCACCAGCGGCTCTCAGGGGCTCCCTGCAAACACCCCAGGGGGGACTTTGCTTTTTCAGCATGAGATGGCATGTTTCAGGAAGCACTCCTGCAAAGGAACGTCAGGACTCTAAAATGCCTTCTTCTTATCATGGTTAGTGGCATGATCTATTTAGATACATTTGATTGCACAACTGCCTAACGCCAGCAACAGACCATCATGTGGCTTGATTCAACGAACCTAAGCCTGTCCCAAAGCAAGGCTGTGCGGGCACAGCCAAGGACAGCACAGGAGTTAAACACCATGCTGCTGTCAGCTATATATACAGCCTCGCACTTTGTCCTGACTAACTAATACAGTCATGCTCCCCAGAGCCTCTTGTGTTATCTTCCAAGCGAAGGGGGTTGTAGCACTCATTCATTTCTTTTGGATGATGATATATATAAAAGGCTTTTGAGAGTCAAGAAACAATTTTAGCCAATTAAATAGTCCAGATCTGCACGATGACAGATCCCAGATGTGATTAAAAAAGACCACTGGTGACACATCTCAATTTTTTTAATCTATTGAGCACTAGTTTATGGCTGTGGAAGGCAGCAATACTATCGCTTCAAGATCCTAGAGCAGGAGACCTGCCTGGGAAAGGATTACAGGGCATGTGCCACATGTGCTGCCACACAGAGTAAATTAGCACACGTGCTTCTGGCCAGCTGAAGAAGCCATGCATCTGCTTTTATAGCTGGTTTCCTGCAGAAGCAGACACATGTAGACGAGGGGACTCAGCCATCGACTCACCAATAATTTTTAATACAGCAAACTTATCACAAGCAGAGTTCAACTTCGATACTTCACGGGGATATACGAGGATTGACTAGAAAATAGACTCACCCCTATGTCAAAGTTAGGGAGAGGTGGGTATGGTGCACGACAAGGGAAACATCTGGCATTCTCCTGTTCCAACATTCTATGGAGAGGTAACATCAAGACGTCTCCTCCGGAGGCTAACAGTCTCTCTGCTATGCAGGGACTCTTTCTTATCCACTGCTGCCAGTCTCCCTTCTCTTACTCAAAAGCAAGTTCTCGTGTCAGGCACAATTTATTTTAAAGGCCTACATATAAAGATTTCATAAAAAAGGATTGAGATTTGTAGGGTGAGGCCATGCATTTTATTAGATCAACTGATATAGCTGGAAAAAGAAGCTTCAGGCACACATTCCCTTCATCAAGCCTCAAAAAGAAGCAATAAACTATAAGCTAAATACAGGTTAATAGCAACTGCTCTTAGTTTAACCTAATTACATTAATTAGACAACTTAAGAGAAAAGGGTAAATGTTTGTAAGCAACTAGTCACTGATTTTGGGCTGCCTGTAATTATCACTTCTCAAAACTTTAAAGAAAGCTATGTATTTCATGAAGACAACTGCTTTTCTGTGAAAACTTTTCCAAAATATGTTGAGTAGCATTATTACTGCTGCATAATGTGAAATGTTAAAAAGCAGATGAGCATTATAATGTTTATTGTGTAGTAAGCTACTTCATTCCACAACACACATTTGCCACAAGCTCAGGAACAGAGCTCAGCCTTATGCAAAATAGAAATCATGACAAAGACAACCGCATGGCTTTGTGAGCTAAAGGTAGAAGCAATTAAATATCTTTTCAGAGATGCAAAACAGAGAAATATTTTCTGCTTTTTATCTGATTTAACATTCCTTCCTGAATAAACGAAGTCCTATTGTTTCAAAAATATAACAATTTTTGCAGATCTTCAAGAGCTGGATATTGAACTTTAAAGTGAGAAAAATCTGCAAATGAAAGGAAGTGATACATTCAACATTCAGCTGTGATGGAGCGTTTTCTCTAAGTTACATACAGTTTTCACATATTAAGTGCAGTGCTGGTTCTACAAATCTTAGGGAAAAATATAGCCTGAACAGAGACTGAATACTTACGGCCAAAAAAAAAAAGACTGAATGGTTTTACTGCGTCTTTGAGAAAACATCATATGAACTGCATGAATCAGAAATCGGCTTATGAAGAATGGAAATGTCAAACCCTAAAGGGCAGCATTTGGAGTTGGTATTTCCCCTTCCCTCAGGAACCAAATGCTTTTCCTGAGCAAAACATACAACCACATATACATACCTCTATGTGCTGTACTTGCACCTCTGTTTATTCAAGAGAGCGGCGCTTGCAGAGCCTGGGCAGAGCAGAGGTGCCCTGGGACAGGCGCTGTGCCACTGCCTGACGGCAGCCCTTGCCCCACAGTGTTTATGACCTCAGTAAACTGGGCCTTCAATTCACAGAACTAAAGTACATGTGACCGAGTGACTTCCCAAAATTGGTTGAGGAAGCTTGTAATGGACCCGAAAATGGACTTCACGTCTGTCAAGTATGAGTTTAGGGCTTCAGACAGGGCAACGTGAGCTCTCAGAAGCAGCTCCCTTAGCAAAAACTCTTGCCTTGCTCCAGAGGGATCCGTATTTGATCAAGAACAACTCCTGATTGGGAAGAGGCCAAATTACGAGGTTTCCGAGCAGCAGTTACAGCCATACAGCCTGGGTGTGTTTGCGTTACATGTAGGCAGAAAGGCTGGGCTGCCTTGCACCTGGTCTGAATGTGTGCAGCTGTGTTGCTGCACCAGCACCGATGGTGGGTACCAGCAGATATTCACAGTTAGAGAAGGAAAAACTCTCTTTTTCTCTATTCTTCCTTGCTCTGAAGCTTTTATAATCTCTTACAGCTAACACTAGGCAGCATGAATTACAGTAAATGGCTACGGTCTTTCTGGCACAGCAAGAGGGCTTCTGTTCTCAGTGCAGAGACTTGTCACATTCAAGAAAATTATCCAAAACCAAAAAAGACATGAATTCAAGGTGAATTCATTAAACTCCACAAATCCCTGTGTGGATCATCTTACTCAGAATTGCAGTGGTATTACTTTGGTTAATGTAAGTTCATTTTTGAAGTGAATTAAACCATACCAAATTAAGAATACTTTAATTAGTGCTGAGCTCTGCAGAGGAAAATAAGCTAGTTATTTCCTTTTTCAGTACATATTTTTCTTACAAACTTAAAGAAACATTGGACATGACTGTAGTGAGCTCCTTGGCTAGAACTGCCATCAGTACTAATCCCCATACTTCTATGACTACATATGACTACACATCCGTAACAACACAGGGCTTCATAAGATCTTTAAATCATGTAGAGAGAAAGTTTTCTGACATATGTTTGAGACAAATATTCATTCTGGAAACTCTAAAATGAACCAGCATGCAAATAACTAAGCACTCTCAACAACACAAATTGCATTTTGATTGCATTACTGTTCAGCTTTTGTGCAGAATTCAGAAATATTCAGATGCATTTCTGTCTGAGATTTTATTTCCATTCTTCTCCTGGACAAAATCAAGTGACAACATCTGGCTCAGGGTGTGTGTGTATTATTTTTTTGCTCTAAGTAAAATGTATTGTTCACAGGGGGATCGGAGATTTAGATTTTTGCTCAATCGTTTTTGGGCAGCTCCCCCTTTTTGCAAAGTTTGTTGGCTAGCTCTCCTTACAAGTCATCATTACAGGAAGCTAAGCAAAAAACAGGGGAGAAAGTTAGACTTTGTTTGGAATCTCTGGAACAGAAGTGACTGATTCAGCAAGACGTACCAAGGTAGAGATGCTGTGCTGCCATCCCTGTTGCATGCAAACACACACAGCAGGTGAGCCACATGCATGCCTCAAGCCAGCAGAGATGGAGAGGGCATTCACAGCAAACCACGGAAAAATGTGGGCTTCACTGAACGCTTCCAAAGAAAGCTCACCAGGAATCAATTCAACTGCCCAAAACCTCCCACAGCATGTTTGCAAGAAAAATGAAAATAGTTAAAACTGTTTTCATTGTGGTGTTAAGCTACATGAGTGCACTACAGTGTTCCTTTAGAATATGTTTCAGCGCGTGGTACCATATATAATGTGTTCAAAATTAGAAAATGGAGAGTTAACTGCCTTTCATTCATCTGTATCTCAGTTGGCTGGCTGGCAAGTCTTGATAAAGAAACAACACAGAGACAGATAACGTCCCAAACCTCAGCAGTGAATTAAATAGCAGAGAGGGTAAAGTCCCACGTCTTTTGATAAGATTGCTCACACCGGATAGCGAGCTTCCAGAGGCAGCTGCCCAGGAGCCTGAGTGACTCACACAGCTGGTAATGGCACACACCACTTTTTGGTCTGGGTTGGTGGTTCAAAGCCAGCTCAGACCAAGAACGTTACAGTAATTACCCTCTCATGGCTGGCGTACAGTGATAAATTAGTGTATGGCAGCAACAGACAATTCCTAATGAGTGACTTCTCATACCAGAAAATCACCGCCGTTGCCAGCGATTGTTAGCTGTGTTGAGATTTAGCAGAAAAGCCAAGAGAAGGATGGGGCATTACAGCTGCCTGCTTTATCTTCTCTGTGCATGAATACGGAAGCCCAGAGAACAATGCGGCACCCTTCAAATGCTTGCTCTGCTAAAATGAAAACCTACTGGAAGCCACTGCAACTGCTACACATTCTGCTAGGGTGGTGGTTTTGAATGGGAAATGCCCTGGAGAGCATGGAGAAACAAGGCCCTTCTATTTACACAGCAGCTCTGAGTGGAAACGATCATTCGGACCACTGCTAACTCCCCAGTCAGCCAACCTTTTCTGCACACACGCTACTACATAAGCCCTGCAATGTGATACCTTAAGCACGAGAGCTCATGAAGACCATTGGCCATTCCTCAGGAAAACAGGGGAAGGTTTTACATTAATCAGTTTCAGGCCATTCTGGCATTAAGGCATTAAGAGTAATTATTGCTGTTTTTCTGTAATGCCTGACTCGGAACAGTGTAAGACTCTCCTGCCCTGGGACGGAGCGCCCGACTGCTGCTGCTGTAACTCTGGAATGTGAATCTCAGTCTCTTATTTCATAACATATACACGTCTTGGATTGGATAGAACTCCTACCTGGCACGTAACTGTACAGTGTTGACAGAAGGTATTTCAATCAATGGAAAAATACAGGTCCCTTGTTAATTAGGTATCACAAGTATAAAAGTACATTTAAAAATAACAAGAAAAGACCATTTTGTCTGCAGGGCAAAATGGCCTGAGGTACTGTTTCAGGAACAGACCCCCATACAAGACATTAAAACTTCTTAAGTATATAGCAAAGAAACAGAAAAGGGGATTCAGAAAGCCTTCCAACCAAAAATTACTCACCCCACCAAATCCCCTGAAACGCTGCAGGACATCGTTGTTGATGAAACAGGACTGTGCAGGATCACAGAGGGCTTGGTCCAAGAGGTGGTCGATGAAGTAGATACCTGGTTCGATGGTCAGCACCATGCCCTGCTCCAGGTTCCGAGCAGTGCGCAGGCTTCGGAGCCCTGGCAGGTCAATGCGGTCCACTCCCTGGGGAAAAAACACCAGTTCTGATGGACAGAAACACCACCTGTGGCAAACCTCTTATCAAGACCATCCAATGCTGACCATTCCATAAGACATCCAAAACACATAAAATAATTGGGAATTAGAGGACTGAAATTGTGCTATAACATTCTCTCTCATCATTCTCTCATTTAGCTTTCAAGCACAGTGATTACCAGGTTTCAACTGCCAATAGCCAAACTGTTTTTTAGGCTGCAGAAGTTCTGGCTTTAGGATGTGCTCAGTACTGTCACACTCTACCTTGGGATAGTGTGTACTGTTTTTGGAGAACAAATAATTTCTTGCACTATTTCTTTCTATACCTTCTTTTGAAGTATACAGTATCTTAAGCAACATGAAAATCTTGAAATGCACCCTCTACATCCTGGCTGAAATAGCTGAACTATACAACAGAGAACAATTTCTCCAAGGATATGCAAATGTTTATTCTCACTGTATGTTATTAAGCTTATATATTTATGATCTTGATTCATGAGCAATGAGTCTACACATGACCTCATAAAAGCAGCCCATTTAAAACTAAACTTTTGTCAGATTCAGACTTTCAGGCAACATAGTTTTTAATAATATCAGTCAGCACCAAGTCAAAACAAGTTCTGACTAGCAAAATGTTCTCTTCTTCTCAAAAGCTGGTAAAGTAAAATGATATATGAGGACGTGCTTAGTCAAGGAATTAGAAACACTGCAAAGACTAGTTCAGGATATTAATTTTCTTCCCCCAAATGTGCCAGGTATTGCAACATCTGAATAAATATATCTCGATCCCACTAGTTTTTTGAAAATCCTTTGCAACTGTAGCAAAATTTCATCAACAAATATCGTGATGACCAGCAAACAGATCGCAGGCCAGCCAGCTTACAAACATGTACACACTTCACTAATGAAAACTTTTCTGAACTATACAGCCAAAGGTTAGTGGGTTTGCAAGACAAAGGCTTTATTTATCTGGTCTCCAGGTTGCTTTCCCAAGGCCTTCTCATGGCCAAAGTCATCAAATTTTTCCCATTGGTAGCAGGCTGACTCTTCTCAAAAGCACCGGCACTGTAACTGGTAGCACTTGGATCAAACATCCCCTTCTGGAAGGGGAAGCACGTTGCCAGGATGCTACCCTCTGCTCCTGGCAGCCAGGGCTGCACGTCCTGGCACAGCTGTGCTCCTGCATTTCTTCCACGCCTCTGGAAAAAGTGCCATGACGCCAGGGGGAGGCAGGGGCATACCCTGCATATTAGCCATGTTTTAATCTCACTGAATCGCTCCCTCTTCAAAGCGTGTCTAACCCCACAGCACTGTTTGCTCTTGAGCTCCACTTTCAGTTCAGAGAAAGCCTATCTCACAGGAGCAGAGCCTGCAGTAGCCACTCAGCACTGTTTGTTTTGTTCTCACCGGTCACCCAAGCAATAATGGGGTTGCTTTTTTTTTTTTTCTTTTGCAGAGCTTATTCTGTCCCAATGCAAAACATCTTACAGTAGTCAAGGTTTTCAGAGCTTACTAGCTTGGGCATCTGCATGTGCCCAGGGCATCTGCTCTTGGTGCCCTTGTAAGCCAGGCCAATGGGATGCAGCAAACGTACTCTGACCGTTTTCACTGTATAATTGCTACCTTTCATTTCAAACATTCAATCCATGCTTTGCATGTTACATTAAAATAAGAAGGCACAATTTTGATGTAATGAGGCTAGGAAACATGAATAGTGTGATATTAAGCACAGCACTTTGCATTTAAATTCTTATCAAAAATCAAAGAGAATCAATGTATTTCTAAACTTGAAACAATAACTGTGCAGAAATGGAGCCATTTTTCTTTTTGCTGCTGCCCCATGGGGTTTGGCATCTCACACATTCATTGTAATGCGTAAAGGAAATGAGGGCATCCAATCTTGTGGATTAATCTTTCCATGAGCTGTAAACAATTAGATTAGTGTCTGGACCTTTTGGTGTGTTGCCAAGTATCTATCGGCTGCTTTACAACAAACAACCCATATTTGGCTTTTAAGTGTACTTCCCTTCAATTCTGTTTGTAAATGCCTTTTCTAAGGCAGTCAATCCAAGACAGATGCTAGAAAGATGAATGCACAGTGAGAAAAACAATGGCAAACATCCTCTGAAGGCAGCGCTGGCACTGCGTGTGCATTTTTTGCCTTTTCTTAAAGCAAAGGAGATTTAATACCAGGTGTGATGATCGAGCCTGGATGCACACCTCAGGTCTTTCCATACAAGCACTAAAGCAACACTCAGATTCTTTGTCTGGACAGTCTGCAGTCCGATTCTGCTTTTAGCATTCCCTCCAGGAAGCTAACAACATGCTTACAGCCAACAAGCAAGAGCCAGGGACACACAAGGGGATGCCTTCAGAGGTGGAAGCTCCCTGGATGGTCACCAACAAAGGAAACAGCCCCCAGTCTTGCTCCTACAGAAGCAGAAGGAATTTGCAAACTTTCTGATATTCCCTCAATCCTAGCAACTCCATGTTGTGTTAGCTCCTGGTTTCATCTCCATATCCTTGGATTTTGTGGGTACTGAAGCCACTGGGTAAATGGCAGCAGCTGCATTTCTTCCACAAAAGCATCTTTTATGGGCCTTTGGAGAAAGGATAACTGCTCAGCTTATCAAGGACAGAAAGCAGGACACCAGTGGGTGGGCACATGGCAGGGAAGCCCTACCTGTCCCTTTAGTAGAGTCTGGCAAGGTGTTCACTAAGAGATGCATGAAATGGAAGAGGAGAAGCGAGTTTCTGGCTGTCACCTGTATGTGGCCATGCATACTCAGTCTGTCTCACGTGAAGCTGGAGGAAAAGTTGTGCTGAGGAAGGGCAAGAGCACGGCACAGAAGATGATCATGTAGGGGTGATGACAACATTCCTTCTTTTGAGAGCAGCACTGGATTAAAACATACGTATAGCTATGGCCTCAGCATCCCAAGTGACGTCTTAGGCACTTGTAACTATCTCGGTAGGTACCATGTCCACCAGCTTCACTTTGGTGGTTTACAGAACCAGGACAACTGAGGACTCTTGTAATGACCGAGACACCTCCTCCTCAAATGGAAGGTGAGAGGTCTGAAACAAGGACATTGCCATTTCCCATCATCATGTCAAATCCTGTTGAGAGTAAAGCCTGCTGGTGAAACCTTGCTCCATTGGTATGAATCCTCTGCCACTAACAGATTTCCTTCTGTGTAAGGAGGAAGCTTCCATGTATTTTGCAACTAGACAGCTAATGTCTTGTTTTCAACAATAACCATGATGTTGTTTTGGAGTTAGATGAAATGAAGAGTAAAAGTCTGAATGCCGGCGCAGCAGTTGTGGATATCTGTTTCTATTATTGTTATATCCTGGAGGCCTGGCCATGGATCAGGACCCTGTCAGACTCAGTGCTGTATGTACAATTGTAAAGCGTAAGATGGTACAAAAAAAAAAAAAGAGAGAATAATTAGAAAATATTAACACCTAGGCATCCAAAAAGAGACTCCTAGTGATATTTTGGGAATATTACTTTTCAAAGAACTGTTTATTTTCCTGTATAATGCTACAACAAACTATATCCAAAACCATTTTCTAAGACTGATTTTATTTGGAGGTTCTGCTCACATTTTAAAATTGAGACACTCCCACAGTAAGCACAGATGTATGACACTGTCATTTGTGACTGTACTCCTGCCAAGAACATCGGATTCCAATTAATGGTTCATGTAAGGTAACAAAAAACAGCATGTCTAGGCAATAAGGACTGTCAAGGGAACAAGAGAATTATTATGTAAACTGATTTCATTACTATGTAAGCAAAATAAAAGTTCAAATTAAGTTAAGTGGAGAGTAATATAAAATATAGATCTATTTTTGGAATAAGGAGGGAATTAGGAAGTATGCAAATATGCCTATCGCTCAGGAAAGTAGGAAGACTTACAGAAGACAAGAAGTTGCAATATCCCAGAATACCTCAATGTAAGGATGAATAGCGATCTACTTTTAAGCAGCTCAGTGATTAATGGTATGTTACTTCTTCTATGGAAGAACTGCAATGTGCATCAGGATGGATCTTGTCCCACAGCCACCAGCTACCAGGCACAATGATGGAAAGCACAAAGAGCTCTTGGAACCCTTGGGTGAGACTGATCTTGGGTGTGTCTTTAGATCAGGTCAGAAGAAAAACACATAGGTGATGTCTGCTGGCTGCTCATCTCCTACAAAGCCGATGCACCAGCTGGCGATGCACAAACACAGAAACCAGGGCTGCAAGGCTTAGTTGGCATCGCCCACAAGTTTTCTCAAGCCAGCAAGAGCAGCAAAACACGGCCACAGCAGAGATCACCAAAGCTATTCATAACTGCAAATACTGAGAGACACAAAACTAGTTTCTGGTGCTTTTTTCCAGTTAAATCATCACAGAACTTCTCTGAGCCTGAAAAATAAGACTGTCCCGTTTGGACCACATCCGATACAGTGAAGTCCTAACTGTTTTACCAAATTGAGTTCAATCAAATATTTAATTCAACAGAATACCAACGCTGTATTGAGATTATACAAAATTAACACTGAAGTGAAATCTCAGCTCTTTCCCTCTTCCCCATTCTCCCACTGTGTATACCCAACATCTAATTAGCTCATTTATTGTAAAAAGAATGGAGCCCTATGTGGCTAGTAAAATAAAAGGCCTGAATTCCATTTCACTTGTCTCCTGGTCCCTTCCCTCTCAGCCCTTGTTTCTCTAGTTGAGTGCTGCTAATGAAGATTACTTTATTCAGTCTGTCCCGCTTTTCCCCAGCAGCCTGAGCTGCCTATAGTCACCTGAAGGTACTGCTACTCCTGCCTTTGAAATCAGCAGCAGGTTACCCGAGAACATGCCCCAAGCATCATATACCACTTGTGGCATTTGCAAGTCAAAGCTTCCACTTCTGCAGGAGAATCTAATTACTAGCTGGAGCTTTTGGGACACAGCTCTAAGTTAATATTGGGGGAATGAAGGGCAAATGATATTATCTGGCTATTTTTATTTGGAACATTTTTGTTCTTTTCCTAGGTGGTATCAGGTTTAAACTGCCTGGTAAGTTTTCTGCTATTGCAGGGAGTGAGGAAGAATCACCTGTCACTTACTCGAGGTAACTGCCTGCTCTGAGTCAGATACAGCTGAATTTCAATCTATCGCTTTGACACGGTTCTGTCCATAACTTCACCTGTCATTTTTACTGCCTGATCCCCAGATGTCACCAACCTCCATTGCTATCATAATGGAAACAATGCAATGTACAGTTGTTTTTTTTTTTCTTCTTAAAACCTAAGGGTGAGAATAACAGAGAGCAAATAGTAAAAATCACTAACTTGCCAACTACAGCATAAATCTGGAAGATGAGGAAAATATTATTTAGATAGATAGGTTATTTAGATAGATAATTCAAAAGAATTGTGATAAAAAGTTGTTACTAAGTTGTAACTCTGTTATCTTGGTTTTAGATTCCTCCTGCATGTAGAATGACTTGCTCAAAAACACAAGTTCTGTTAGTCTCTGCTAAACTTTCAGAAAGATTTGGACAACAAATATTCAGATAAAAGCTCTCTTAGCACACAAAGTGTTTTGCAACAAACTTCAGCAAGTAAAACAAACATAAGCAAGTATCTACTTCAAAAAAAAAAAAATAATGAAACCCAATCCAAGCAATAAATAACCCAAGTCCACAACACTTTCTTTCTCAGAGGAAGAGGGGAATCCTGTGGGGAGACAGACCATGGTCTGCACCAGGCACTGCACTGACACACCACCTGGACCTTCCCTTCTGTTCTGCCTTTGCCCAAGTCCTAAGTTTCCAAGAACACCCACACTCCAGCAACAGACCTTGCAGGGAAAGGCTGCTGGGACCTGATCACAACTTTTCTGAGCATATGAAAGATGTGACAGCTATGGTAAGAAGATCTATTAACCTAACTCTGGGAGGGGTTTCAAATCCCACAGAAGAATCTTTAGTGCTGTAGGAAACTTTACTGGTGTTAGACCCAACACAGACACTCTGGATTTCAGTGCTATTCTGCATGGAAATGCTGCAGAATTGAAAGCCTTTATCAGTTTGTCTTTTGCCTGCACTCTGCCTGCTCAGTGGCCCACCCAACCACACGGATCTGCTACTGCTGTAAAAGAATGCAAAGAATCAAAAGAAAAGTGATTCAAGGGGACCCCATGAGGCATGAGAAGCAAATTTCTTGTATTTTTTCAAGGCAAAAAAAAATGACTACAATAAAATAAAAAATAAATTAAAAAAAAAAAAGCTAAAACTGGTAAAAAGCCCTTTTTCTCCTTGCTCGTTTAAGTGCCTACCATACAGGTTGTTTCATGTTTGCAGGTCCTGGGTACACAAAGCTGCAGCAAGGCTTTGCGAGGTTATGACCAAGTGAAGCAATTTGCATCACTGGGGCTCCACATAACAGCTTTAGGCTCCTTGGTAAATTCACCTCATCCTCTGCTTCTTAAAGGAAAAACCATTAATGCATCATTTGCAATGCTAACCACAAAAAATGAAATTTTCTGCTTCAGCATAAACTAGGATACAAAAGGAAAATAATTTTTGTCAGAACAAGAAAGGGAACAAGATTATTCCTGCATTCTCTAGTAGATTTGGTGACCTAAATCCCCAGACAGTCATCTGGGACCTGGTAGAAAGCTTTCTGTTTGAGCCAGACGGAGCCTGCACACATCTCTGAACAGCAGAGATGTTCCCCGAGCACGCACAGTCACGGAGGACATGGATAACTCCAGGATCAAAACAAACCGCTAACCTTAATTTGCCGATGCAGAATAGCAATGAAAGGATCAGCTTTTCGTGAGAATAGAGAACTGAATTAAAACTTTAAACTAAGGTAAATCTTGTAATTTTAAAAGACAAAACAAAATGAAACTCTTAATTCACAAGATGTTAAAATCGCAGTAGTTATTAACCTAACTTAAATTAACTGGCTTATTATTACAGAAAGTCATCAAATGTACTTAGCATTCTTCAGAGCCTTACAGTCAATTAATATAACATGAAATTGAATCAACTCAAGCATCTAGAGACACAGAACCTAGATTTAAATGAAAACTTCAGCCCCATCTACCTCAGGGTCTGAAAATTTGGGATCACCTACCACATTTGCTCAATTGCAACAGGCACAAACCCTCATTTATATCCCATATCGAATTTACCCAGAAACAAATGAAAGAGTGTGGGAAAACCACCTCCATGATTAAATTTTACAGCTGAAGCTAAGCCCAGTGGAGTTTTCACCCTTTGAAGCTAGCTCTTTCTGACTGAGGGCCAGATTTTCTGAAGTGATTAGTACCACTGGGGCTGGATTTTCAGAGCTGCTCAAGTTTTAGTTAGACCCTTAAAAGAAGCAGACAGATTTTCAAAGTAGTATTCAACGCTCAGCTTCCCCAGTAGGAATAACGTGGCGCACTACAGGAGGCCACATTCTCAAAGGAGCTCTTGACTGTGGAGCACTTCTGAAAATCAGGACATTTACTTGCATGCTTAAAAGGGGAACACCAGTGGTTACGTTCTTTTAGAAATCTTGTCTTAAACATAGTTGCTAAGCCACCTTTATTGCTGGCCAATACTCATTACTCTTTATTATGGCAATAAAGGATGGGAAATGTTATATTTTCTAATATTCAAGAGTATCCTTTACAGAAAACATGCAAACTTTTTAGTGTTTGTAAAAAAGGAAGAAAGTGCTTGTTCAGTGCTACATGTGAAAGCAGCTTACTGGAAAAGATGAAAACCTATTATTGCCAATTCTGAAAAAAAAAAAGCAAACCAAAAAACTTTGGCTACTAATGAATAACTAATCTAAGCTAACAATGTCTGGAAATAGTTTTTTTGGAACACACAAAACTTTGTGACGGGTAAAAATTAGGAAATTAAAGCTTATTGTATTATTCCAAATGTAACTGTTTACACTTGAGGAAAAATAATGGAATAATATCCACTTGGAAAAAGTTTTTATTTTTAAAAATCCTTTGTAATACTCCCAGAAATTCCCTCGGCCAAAATAAAATAACTTGCTTCTTAACCAGTTAGAAAAAAAGAGCATGATACATGGCATAGGCTCAGCGTACAATAAACACACAAATAGCTTTATAAAGTTCCTTGTGAAAATCTTGCTAGGTAGTAAATGTTTAAAACACACCAAAAATCACTCCCCAGTCCATTTGTTGCTTTCAAAACACATCATCTCATGAAACAAGCCATAGATAAAAAAGCCTTCTCCTATTTAATACAGACATTTATCAGACTCATGAGAAGAGTCCAATTGCTCACTTTTAGATTTGCCTGGGGAAAACCTCGTCCCCTGAAGCCTGCCAGTGCCACCTGGGAGCTGCAGCCCCATGGCTTCCTGCTGCCACAGGCGGGAACTGTGCCTCCTATTAGAGGCTCAAGCCCAGAAGCACCTAATGCAGTTCACGCCATCGACAGGCTTCTGATGTGGGTTTTCCACCATCAGGTGCTCTGACGCTCACCTTAGCCAAATGACCCAATGCAAGGAATCTCATGCTTAGGGTCAGAAGAGATGTGACAGGTCTAACAGAGGTGGAATCAATGCTGCAGAGAGACTTCAAAGGGGCTGCCCTTCTACAGAAGCCCAAATGCATTGTTTTTCAAACTTAAGCTGATGCCATGCTACATGCACGTTTATATGCCAACACTTCAGCTACTTGTTCATGAGTTCACATACATGTTTGCCCTATATTCAGGAAATTTGTTATTTAGGATCAGATTCTGAAAGGGAATTAGCCATGCAAATATTTTTAATTTAATAATGTAGTTGCATGTCTACACAAACAAATCTAACATTTGCAAGTATAAAATTTTCTATCTGCAAAGAGCTCTGGTATGTTTTACAGACCTTCAATATAAAAGTGGAGAGTTTAACTTGTATGAAAATTGCATCCCTAAATCTAGTTTTATCTATAAGGTTGCTCTTATAGATCTCTGGATATATCAATATGCTCTCAGAAAAAATGTCTCTTAAATTATATAAAAACTTAAAAAGCAAACACAATACTTTTCACTTTCTTAACTCTTCTCACTTGTTCCTAAAATTTAGTTCTCTCTCTACCGTACTAAGTCTTGAACATATGCTTAAGTTTCAGCAGCTCCACCAAATCCAGCAAGGTTATTCCCAACACAAGCGAAAACGATCTAAGCAAAGGCATGCAACACTGGGGTCCTGGATTTCAAAGTCCATGAATTCTCCCAAGTCACCACATCCCCTGTGCTTTGCTGAATGCCTTCCATTTATACACGGAGAGAATGCACTTGGGAGAGAGAGAGGAGGAGAAATATCCATCCTGTCTGTATTAGCTAGTGAAGAAACCTTAAAATCAGCATAGGGTTGCTTTTGATTTTTGTTTCATTTTTATTACATGTAAGTATAATAGCTGATGCCAATACATTGTCATCACAGTACTGTGTGTCAACAACGATCATCTTGTAGTGTTTAAAAATAACAAGTACCCTCAAATATTATATGCTGTTTCTTCCCCCTGCAAAAGCAAAATCAGTGAGAGCAGCTGTTATGCAGCCCATGCACCCAACATGAACAAGCTTTTAAACATGCTTAAACCTTCCTTACCTAAGAAAACCCTTAAACAGTCAGCCTCATGTAACCTTTTGCGCCAGGGGAGTTTTAGGTTAGATGTTAGGAAGAACTTCTTTACTGAAAGGGTTGTGAGGCATTGGAACAGGCTGCCCAGGGAGGTGGTGGAGTCACCATCCCTGGAAGTCTTCAAAAGACGTTTAGATGTAGAGCTTAGGGATATGGTTTAGTGGGGACTGTTAGTGTTAGGTTAGAGGTTGGACTCAATGATCTTGAGGTCTCTTCCAACCTAGAAATTCTGTGATTCTGTGATTCTGTGAAAATGTAATACAGAAAATCCTTCTGAAATCTTTCTGAAGCTCCTGTAGACTTCCTTTTTGTATTCAAACATTATGTTCAATTTCCTTAAAGAGTTTTTTTTTTTTTTTTCCAGTATCATTGCAAGCATCTTATCATTGGGTACAAAATTTTACCTATTCTGTTCTCAAACTGCAGTCACAAACCACTGTGTTAATTCAAGGGAAAAGGTAATCACTTTGTGATTTCTGCAGAAACTCAGAATACAAGAGATCATGCTTTCACATTTTCAAAGACTGGGAGACTTTATGGACACTTCCCTTCTATTTCTGTTCCAGGACAACACATCTACATCGATGCCTGTGTGGACAGGAGAGATTAAAGTTCAAGACAGGAATATAAACCAGATTGTTTCCATATGCCACAGCCATCAGGATTTACTAGCCCAGTTAGAACAGTGGGTTCCCACAGCTGTCTCACATCTGGTACACAGCAAGTGAGTCCTCTCACAGGTTTCATGTGGCTCAGGTACACTACATAGCTTTCTGTCATGGTATAGTTATGCCTGAGTGATATATGTTACAGTGGTGAATCTAGGAGGTACACCACAATGTATATAGAAATTGAACAGATGAAGAATGCCCAGAGGGCAGCATCAGTTGATTTCTTCCTACAAGCAATAGATATTTCAATGAAGTAATAAATTTCCCTTAAGTGAACTGCGTAAAATATCACTAGATACACAAAATATCAAAAGGATACACTTAAATGCACCTCTGTTCCACCTCTGAGAAGATGTAACCAACTAATCACGCATTAGCTAAGAGAAATGCTGATCGAATCAGAGGGGTTAATCTATGAGGCCGTTGAGAATGGACTAACACTAACCTCTGGGTAGCCTCCAACGTCATGCACGTCGATTCCAAGTAGATGTCCAAGTCCGTGTGGCATAAATATTGCACCCAGATGAACCTTCACCATGTCATCTACATTGCCTTTCAGAATGCCAATTTTTGTCAACTCCTCCAGATGGACTCTGTCAGCCAGACGGTGCATATCAGGCCAGGCGACCCCTTAGAGAGCAGAAACAAGCAGCTGAGTTAACTATTGCTAAAAGTTTTTAAAGACAACTTTCAAAAAGCAGATGCAACACGTCTTTATAAAAAAAAAAAGGTGGCAAGAGCAACTACATTAGCACAAAAATACTTTAAACAAGACAAAATTATCTTAAAATGCATGCAAAGCACTGAAAACTACAAGCAAGAGGAACAGCAGCATCCTATAATTCAGCTCCACATGAAAAAAATTAAGAAGCTGCATCTATGTCTATGCAAATGCATACATATCAGTGAGGTTTTCAAAAGAATATGAACTGTACAATGCAGTTACTTAAAACACAAAACATAAAATATTACTATACCTATTACTTTCAATAGTTATTATATCCATTTAGAGCATTTGAGATGGACAGTACTTTTCTATGTATGTAGGAGATTTAAAGCCCACATCGTTTGGCAAAGGCACTCTCCAGAAATTAATGATTCCCTTGTGTTGATGGGCTGCGTAAAACACAAGTCCTCTAATACACGTACTAACACAGCATTACAAAATACTGTTGGTTGACTAGAGACAGCGTGCCAGGATGCATTAGATTTCTATTATTTTGGTATAGGATACAATTTTGTTTGACAAACTGCTGGGGGGGAGGAGAGAGGAAGAAAGCAGCTCTTTTGTTAGTAACACAGTACTGTCTTAATTAGTTCACCATGGCTTTGAGTCATCAACAGAGCAGTTGCAGAGTCAAGACAACTAGGGCTAAGGTACAGTAAAAGAATATTTTCCTTGTTCAATTTTGGCATGATTAAATAAATAAAACCCCAGCAATTTTTAAGGCCAAAGCCCCATCAAATTCCATTTGCTTTAATCCCATTAAATACACAGCTTTAGGGTCTTGTGAACATTAATGTCGTATCAAAATTACATTAAAACTTATTGTTAAAGGTACTGAGGCTTCAAAAGCTGAAATAAAATCAACCTATGGGAAGGTTTCAATAAAATTCAGTTCTCTTACACAGCTCTGATATAAAGGTCAGACAAGTGTCTGCTGCATACTGCATGCTGCCCACCCCACCAGTGCTGTACCTTCAAGCTACCACCAGCACTGCCTAGAATCGGTTCAGCGTGCAAATGAACACGCCGGCTCCTTTTCTCCCTCAGATGTCTGAGCTATCACCTCTTCAGCCTGCTGTCTGCAGGCAGCAGCAGAAGCACCTTCTCAAGCAGTACCACAAGGCTGAGGTGTGCCGCACAGCACACTGTACAAATCCTGCTTTCTCCCAAAAGCCAACAACACCCAAGTGAGTGATGCTCATCCACAAAACTCGTGCAGTTTTCCCCTTCAAAATGTGCTGTCTTGTGTTTGTTTAGAAACGAATTTAGATTTTTCCTTCAGTAAGTATAAATACAGCTATAACCATCTGTTCTTTGCTGTGATCAATGTAATTATATTTTAAAAGCGTTTCAATGTTATCTTTTTTGGACATTGACTGTATTGCAATTTTCACTTCTTTACATTCATCCGAAGTTATTTCACATCTTACAATTGATTCCAACCCATATGATAAATTGAAACCACTACAATCTACCATATAGATGTTACTGATATCAAACTGGCAGTATTACTGAATCACGGCTGTTTTCCTGTTCATTCTGTAGCTGTAGGAATACCGGATTTCTGCATGTACCTCCCGGTTCAGCTTCCACACTTCTTGATCAACTCAGACTGCTCTAAAAATTTTCAGTATTCTTTCTGGGGGAAATCACACTTTTTTTGAGACCTCTCCCATGATTTCTTAGCTGAGTATTACTATAAGCCTTCTATTTTCGCCTCCACGGCTGCAAAGCTACGTATCTTATCTGACTCTGGTCAACTATTTGAAGCCTCCAACCTCTTTTGATGTAAACAAAGGTCACAATTCTGCAGCTGTAAGACAAAGCACAACTGTGTCCCGGATGCTCTGCATAAACATGAAATGAGGTGCCTGGGAGAAGAACTGAAGATGAGGTGTCTGCTGCTCACAATAAAGCTTCCCTCCAAAGCTGTGCTGGTGCTATTTGTCTCAATCCAAACCCAAGGACTCCACTTAAAGAGATACAGAGACCTTTTATCAAGCTCAGGAAGAGATGCAACTAATAAGAGAGAGGATTAAACTGATCATAATGTTAAAAACAAACAAATTAAAAAACAAACACAAAACACCAAGAATACATATCCATTTTTCTGCAGAAATTTAATAGAGCAGATCAACAATACTACTCCCTAACTGGAAAGACTACCGTGTTTGTAAATCCTGAATAATAAATCTGACCAATAAATCCAATACAGCCCATTTATCTCCTCCCCTCTACTTTTTTCTGTTTGCCTTCATGGAGAACACACATGGCTATTTGCCCTCTTCTCCTCTCACTGGCGCTCTGTCTTCTCCGTGCTTTTATCTTTTCATTAGAGACTAAGGACAACAGAAAGCTGCACTGCAAAATAAATTACGAAGCCGGATGGAAATCTTGCAGCTTCAGGCTCTCAGTTGGAATAAAGGCAGCAATACTTTTATCTTCTAGCCAGTGCCATCAGCTTTACTAGCTGGGGGAAGCGCTGCAGCTCTGGCTCTGAGATGCACACTGCAGGAGCTGTGCAGAGTGCTGGGACAGCACGGCCAGAGGGACGTCAGACTGCTGGAATCGCCCCGCTAACTACAGCTAATCCCGCTCTGCAAGTAAATAGAAATTGGTGGTCAAGGCATCCTAGTGAAAGACAAAAAATTGAGATGCACTGCACTGTCTGTTTTACTGCCTGGCTTTGTTTCATTATATCATGACTCTGAGCGTGGTGGGATTTTGCATTATTGGGCCACTCTCCTCCAAACCACTTAACCTACGATAGTCATCCATATGTAGGCTATTATTAGTGTTCTAAGACAAAATGGGAGGGCATTTTTGAGCTAAGTAGAGATAGTGAACCAAGTGGAGTGACCTTACTGCACTTCAATTAAAAAATGGTGATATCCTTGTCTTGTTTGCTATGAACTGACTCCCATCACGCTAGGAATAAACTTTGATAATTAAGTGCAAACAGATCCTCCCACCCCCCACACACCCCAGCTTTTTAAACAGGGGATTTGACAGGCAAGAAGGATCTGAACATTTTTTCTTCAAACATTTCTTAGTACCCTTATAGTCTCAAAAGCATTAAAAGAAACAATTACTTTTCAGTTATATGGGGACTTCTTAGAAGCACTGAACAGTCTATTGAAAGAAGGAAGCTGTCCTAATTCTATAAGGATCTTACTTTTTTTTTTTGCATAAAGTATATTCACATGATGCATACATTTAATATACAGCTCTTCAGATTTATTTTAATCTTAAAATACTGTTAGGTTTACCTAATAATTAGAATCTTTACAATACAATGACCTATCCAAACCTGTCTCTGGAACTGGTTTTAGCATGTCTTAACTGTATTTTTAGTTAACTAGTACATATACCTGAAGTACAAAATCAAATTTTCGTATGTCAATACTGAACTTCCAATAACTGTGTGAAGCGCAGAAAGGATTAAGTATCATGGCTGCCTTTGCTAGGAAAGCCATAGACAGGATTTCTTCAGTACGCTTCTCACCAGTTTTTTGGATTAACTATGCTCAGAGCATAGAGAGCTCTGTCACCTGCTGCAAGCTGAAACAGCAGAAGTCAAACACTGTATTAACATTCTTGTAGCAAGATGAAAAAGTTAAAAAACAACTAAAAACCACAAAGAACTTCCACACAAGTGGATCTAATATCAGTTGTATGTGTTACTGCAACAACTTGATGGTGTTGCAACACCAATCTGCATTAGCCTCACACCACCAATCACCCATGAGGATGTTTTACTGATTTATTATTCAGGATTATTATTTTTAAGCTTTGGAGAAGATTATCATAGTTGCAGACACGTTTTTTGTGTAAAAAAGGTTAGTTCCATTATTATCTTTAAGCCATTTTATAAACCAATTATACTTACTGACAGATGGGGTTTAGAAAGCTAGATTGGAGGGTCCTTGGACTTTGAAAGCTTGTACCAAAATGAGTCTGCACTCAGGAAAATCTGCTGATGATGTGTCTGCTCCATTCTTAATTCTCTGCCAAATGAGATACTGGGTAATACAGGTCACTGAACCAACGGCTGGCTCCCCAGGAAAGCTCAGTTACCAAGGCTTGTTAGGCTGCAATTCGTTACCTGCCATGTAGCATATGCTTGGGCAAGAGGCCAGGGCAAAAAGCACCTTTTACGGCACCACACACAACCTAAGCATTAGAGATCCCTTGAGTTATAAAGTGAACTACACAGCAATGACCAGAGGCGTGTATGTCCAATACTGAAATGCGACAGACCACAGATTAATTAAAAAATATATTAACTATACAGGCTATTAATTTTCAGAGGCAGGTACCAACTACTATATTACTGTACTAACAGTGTAACAGAGCTTCACAGAAGCGTGAGGTACTGTGTTTAAAAATGGCAAACCATACATTAAGTCTATTAAGCTTTTTTTTTTTTCTGATTTGGTCCCATCAACCTGAATGTTTTCCAATATTCTTAGATAATTACTGTGTCAGAAAAGAAAAAGATAAAATAGGTATATAGGTATTGTTTTACTTCCCTGAAAGTATTTCCTCTCTGATTTTCTGTTTGACAAAACCACCAAATTTCAGATATACCACTATGTTTTCATAAGATCTCATAAGGACATCTTTTTGAGCATTCTACTGATGGGGAAGACTTCTGTTACAAAAGAAGAAAAAGAAAATGCTTCTAATGAAACCTGCAATTAAAAACATACCTATCTTTCAATGAACATGCCATAACTTTCTAAATAGTAGAATTAAAAATGAGTGTTATATCACACCACAACCTGCTCCTTAGTTGCTGTTACCTCACTGGTATTTTCATTCAAGGGATTATTTTCTGATGCTTTATTAGAAGCCATTCTAGAACGTAAAGCAGAAGCAGCATACAGAAGTAATTTGGAATAGCTACATACTATTTAGCTACTTTGGTCAGAAAGGGCTCTGGAAAGGCCTAACAGGATTTTTTTGGCCGCTACTTAGGGTACTTTGTGGTTGTAATGTGACAATGATTAAACCACAAATGATTTAGCAGGGTTTTTTTTGTTGTTGTAGGGTGGCTTTTTTTTTTTTTTTTTTTTTTTGCCAGCACAGATGTCACAATCCTACTAAAAAAAATAGTATGGCAAGGTTATAGGAACTTCTCCCCAAATTGTGCTAAGGTTAAACTACATTTTATTTCTGAGAGTCTACAGACAAGGGCAAAAGGCCTGATGTCCCCTGGCAGTGCCACTGAAACGCAGACACAACATGCAATCCCTGTCCAGCCAACAAACCGCTGGAACAGCTTAAAACCTGCCAACAGGCAGTAACCATATCAGACAAAACAATAGGTCCTTAAAAAATTCTAATCAAGCCCAGTTTAAAAAACAAACCAAAACATTGTTTAAATCACAGAAATTATTATTTATTTTCTCTTCACTTGGGTGCTAGAGAAGAATTTGTTGTCTTTCTGATTTTCATGCTTTCCTTTTGGCACACTAGATTGGAGAGCAAACAGTTGCTTGGGTTTCCAGCCAGGTAAGGCAACTCTGGGCCACAGGGCATAGAAACCAAGAGTAAGAAACCAGAAGTCTGTACTCAAGCACTGACAGCATTTGGGCAACAGTGAAGCTGTTCTCAGCTTCATACCATGTGTAGATAATTGCCTGTACAAGTCACAGCCAGCATTAGACGAAAAACTCATCCTGCAACCCCCCAGTGAGATGTACCTGGCTGACAGGAGCAGGAGCTGCAACAGGGAAACAGTGATGGCCCCACTGCCTCCAAAATACTGACCACCTCCTCAAAAGGCTGAATAGCCTTGTGCTCCCTGGTTGTATCATGGTATTTCTTCTGCATCAGTATCACAGCAGTTTTAAGGGGGGTAAAACCCATCCTCCCCATTGTAAAATCTACATATGATACTCTAAAACACATCACAGGGATCACCAAGATCTTAAAAAAAAAACAATTTCAACAGATGCAGACATGGAGCAAGTGGAAGGATTTTTACCATGTCTGGAAAGCTGCAATATTCAGATTGAGCAGCACTGTCAGACACTACAAATTTTACTGCATGCTTCTTCTACATAGGTTTATGTTGAAAAGAGGAAAAAGCTTGGGGGAAGGCGGGAAGTGCCCAGAGGGAGTGATTGCGGTGTGGAAACTTATCAATCTTTGAAGCTTAGAAAAGACTCTGTTTAGATAAGATTCAGGGCAAACAGAATAATCTGTCTAGGAGGTTTGCACTCTGACAGCTACAGCTGATATAGTGTCAAGATTGAAAGACTCACGAACTTTGTACTCCAACTCAAATTACAACGTATAAAGTACATTTCCTGAATCCTGCACTGGAAGAAAATTAGTGCATGTCAGACCACATAACAGGTTATTCCCCCAGTGCCACTGCTAAAATCAGGATTGTACGATGTTACACTTGTACTACCTGTTACCAAATTTAGACAACAGAATTTATTTATTTTTAGTCATTCTTAAAACATTTTTCAGTTGAGAAAGGCTAGAAAACTGCCACCAATGCAGGCTCTAAGACTTCTCTCTGCTTTGTACAAGTGGGATTTTTGAAGAACCACTGAAAGCAGTGGAAAAATCCATGTGCACAGCATAGCTGGAAAGCTGCACGTTGGCCCCTGTCTCATGGAGAAACTGCCCCCAGGACTGGTCAGAGAGCTGCACACCAGGGTGACTTCAGGGCAGAAGGGCCCAACTGTCTGGAAGTGCCTGGTTTTATACACTTGGAAATAACTCAGTGTTATTTTTGTCTTACTAACGTTGCAGTGGTCACTGTATGCATGGGTCAGCTCCTGTGTATTAGTCACAAACAGCAAAGAACGGCTCCCAGAAGGTTTGCAGTGAGACTCACAGTCTGAAATCTTGCATTTCAACAGATCGTTGCTTGCACAGAGGGACTGGAGGATTTGCTGAATTTGACAGAAAGAAAAAAAAAAAAGCCTATTTCTTTCACCCCTTGCTGTAGGTTAATGCTATTCTGGGCAAGGGTAGGTTACATGTCTAACAATGAGCACTCTGCTAAGCAATGACACCATATTTATGTAATATCTTGCAAGAATCAAGGATTGCTACTTGACTGTCAGCATGTTTGTGCATCCTTTACTTCCTTCAACTTTTATTTCCTAGGTGGTGACTGATGCTTTAGGCATTTATACTGACAATAACTGAATTAATTTACCACAGAAAGCTACATTACCTTTTTGGGTCAAACTCAGAAAGCCAGTCAAAGGGAAACTTATTTATGAACCTTAATGTTAGCTAGAAAAATACAGCAAAATCCACTGAATAGAAAAGATAGAGAGCAGACTACAAATGTTTTTTTTATAGCATAGATTGACAAGATTTATTCTCCAATCTGTCTTTAACACAATAACACATTCTTAGCTGCAAAGGGAAAAAAAAATACTGCAGTGTCATTCAGTAGGACTTGCAAATATCAAGTACTGGTTATAACATGCCCTGAAAGCATTTGTTCTTCAGGAGAATTGGTATGAAATCTTCAACTTCTGTTATTAATGTTTTATGCCTGATAATAATTTTTTTTGCTTCAGATATTACAGCATATTAATAATTATCAGCAACGTTTTCCCTAAAATATGACCATCTGAATGGGAATAATTAATACGGGCATTTTAAAACTATACAAACTATAAACTAGACTGTGTTCCCACACCCTTCCCTGTTGTCCTATTGTCAGAAAGTCCAATTTACAGCCCAATTGCTTCCTAAAAGTTCATCTAAATAAGCTACTGGTTTTATACAGCAAAACAGACAAGTGTGCCTACATGGTATTCTACTAAGTACAGCTCTGGACTACAAAAAATAAAAACCCAATGACTTTCATGCAAAAAACCACCCACTGCATGTGAATGAGAACCTTATTTGGAGGGGAATAAATATTAATAACTGTTTCAATTTTCTTTAGAGATAATAAATTTTAATCCTAGTTGAATACAGTGACAATTATTCTAAAACGCTATTCAAAATAGTAGCAAACAAAAATCAAACAGAGCTTTTAAGAAGTTACAGAACTGAAATAGACAGAAGTGCTAAAGAAGTGATCTGTATATTCACCATTTTTAATTTGCAGATGTTTCTAAGCACAGTTCTGCTTAATTTAACAACAGAAACAACTGCTCGTAATATCTGTTATGTCAAATACCCTAGCTATTAGTTTCCAATTAAATAGTTCTTTAATTAATTGGGTTATTCTAATCCCTCGTCTTAGTACTATCCTGCCCAAACTAAATTTGAGTAATGTCTTCAAAAAAGAGTAGTGGAGAAGATAGAACAGGGAATCATACTAGTGCTTTGAACTCAAATCACAGCTCCTTCTGTTGTATAAAGTAGGTTACTTATGAAAGTGACACGTGTTCACTAAACACTACCTCCTCCTGACAGTCACTCTGAAAAAGCCATGCCTCAAATATTTACAGATTAAAAAGCTTTCAAGAATACATATCATCCAAGCTTTCACATTTGGCTGTACAAAATAATATAGACCATTCACCTTCTAAATTCCCCAGGTTTATATCTACCTCCATGAATCATTTAGGAGTGGTCAAACAGGAAGGAGGCAAAACACTGGAAAATAAAGAGGCTGCTTTGATTTGTCCTAACTTACAACATTCCTTGGAGGGATGCATTTGGGGAAATCAGCTATTAAAGGCCTCTCTGCTACAACGTATATAAAAAGCTATATGAATGAGCAAAAATGTAAGAAATCATTAGAAAAGGAATTAAAATTGGGCACAGTTTCACACAGTAGCACAGCATATTACAGCTGCCCAGGAGCAGATCAAGGGGGATTAATTTGCTTAGCATCCTGCACCTGCAAATACACAGGGCTTTCTTGGCTCCTATGCCACCAAGGGGAAACCAGGAGGAGCAGCCAAATGCTCACACTCTAGGAATGACCGCAGCAGCATCCTAACTAGTAACATGCTGAACATCATTTTAAGGGAGCCTATGGCACGTGGCACACCATGAGTGTCCATGAACTTCTTCCTAGTGAATTCTCATGGATCTTTTTTTCTCCTCATCTTTAAAGGAAGGCCTCATTTAGACCCACAGAAGGGTTTAATGCCTTCCTCTGCACCATATTGCACCTTACAGTTTGGCTCTAAATCTACTGAACACAACAAAGAAATGACAGCAGAAGGGCTATTGCTAACTTGAGAGAACAATCTTAAAAAATTGATTCTCAACTGCAAAATGCAAAACTTAGCTTGGCGAGGCAGCTGCAGCAGGGACTGTCAGCTACAGAGAACTTCTAAAATCCAAGCCAAGCAGTTGCTGACCTGCTGCTTGTCCCTGGCTGCTTGTCCTCCTGGCTGCTTGTCCCAAACGTCTCTCCTAGGTCTCAACTTCACACCATTCATACAGCCCTTACCTCTCCATCTTTGTTACCTTCTCTCTTCTCAGTTAGCTGATTTCTTCTAAACTAATCCCTCCTTCAAGTAGGGTGCTATCAGAACATTGCACACTCTCATTAGTAAAAGGACATCTTATTTACTTAGGTGTTGCTTTACCTTTTTTTTGCCTGAATTTTTTTTTGGTGGTCACTTGACTGGACTTTCTTGTCCAAAGATTACGTGGCAATCCTGGTACCTGAAGCAATGAAGTCTGCAATGGCTGATCTTTGATCCTTTAAGAAAAGACTTAAAGAAATGAGGTCTTCAAGCCCTTATGTAAAACTTGTGCTCTGAGAAAGTTATAAACAGGCAAGATTACTAAGGGATCTTCCAGCCTTAGTGTGGAGAAATCTGCATCTTATCAGAGATGTTAGCCCTGACATGGAGATTCCTTTTAAGACATTCCCCAACAGCATTTATCAGAAAAGCAGAGCCTGAAAGCCAGACACAATATGATACTCATTCCCTTGAATCATAAAATGCAGGACTTGGGGATAAACATATACAAGAATGAGCTCCAACTTGAAAAAAAAAAAATCAGATACAAAACCTATAGGCCCTATAGGGGTCATCCTACGGGGAGGCCCTATAGCAATGTCAGCGTCCCAGGGAGGAAAACTTTCACACTGCATATAAACTGGCTTGGTGAACAACAACTTCTGTGCATATTTGGAACAATTTTTTATTTTTCATTTTATTGAAACAAACAAACATCAATCAGCAAATATTCCCAGCTGCCCTGCTAATGTCTGAATGCAATTTGAGTTCAATGGGGACTTGGATATACAAGGTTTTTAAATCATATAAATGTAGAGATAGGAAATTGAGTGGTTGCCAACCTGGCCTTACTCAACTTGTTCCTTGGGAACAGTTCGCTAGACAAAGAAGTCTTTTTTTAACTGGAATTCGGGACAATAGAACTTACTGACTGAGGTGTTTTAATTCATTCTCTTTCTCCCCAAAAACACTAACACGTATAACATATTGGTAAAAGTTTTTTTTAAACATACACAAAATTTGCAGTAGTACTAGGAATGTTAAGCACAACAAGCTCCCTTCCTTCCCATTCTCCTGGGACTTTCCATTACAGAAAAGGGAGGAATGTTCAGTGATCCCAGTGTGCAACTGTAAAGGGATAAAAATGGGAAGTTCAAAATTACTCCAATACTTAGCTCATCGATCTTAAATACACTATCTGTTTACTCTCTAGTGCATTAAACCAAAATATCTTCAATTGCAAAATGTGAAGATAAGCATGCTTCCTTTTTATTTCTTCTAAGCACAGCAGCTGATTAAATGTATTTGAGTAACTAATGCTACCACTACACTGTCCTCACCAACTTGGAATTACGGAACTCCAATTCTCAACAGTCTCTAAAAGCTCAAGATAATATTCAAAATAATAACCTTCAGAAGTCACCTGAGTGGCTGGGCACAGTACAAAAACACAGCCATTTGTTACAGAACAAAGAAGAAGCTATTCCACAGCAACTTCCCAAATACCATTGGACACATGTGTAACTAACAGCAAAGTATCCACTGGAGAACAGAGTGATAGTCAAAGCGGGGTTACATCTGAATTTGGTTCATGCACACAAACTGCAGCATGCCACCATCCTTTGCTTGACTTGCAAATATTACCTCCCTATTAAGAGCAAGAGTTGGGAATGGTCACTGATTCTCATCGACACTGATGACTGACATTTTCTTTTGCATATTTTAGAATGTATTAAGAATCATGGAATGATTTAGGTTAGGAGGGATGCCAGAAGGCATCTGGTTCAAGCCCTGGCTCCACATAGGGCTAACTTCAAAGCTACATCATATTTCTTAAAGAGGTTTTCTAGAAGTTTCAGAGAGGAACTCACAGCAAAGCTAATTATTTTACAATTTTCTACACACAGATTTATATTAATGACAAAGAGCAAACAATACTGTTCTCTCAGGTGTAACTTGCGACAAATGATTTTTAAAAAAAATATTAATTAGTCTATTACATTGACATTGGATCTAACCTATGTAACTGGGACAAACAGAACTAGACAGGAGACAGGATTTGGTAGAATGGACAGAGAGGAAAGGTTATTGCTAACTTACGAGAAAAAAACTCAGATACCTATTCTCAATGGCAGATTGAAGATTGGGCAATGTTGCCACTGAGAATTCACAATCCCCCTTGCCCCAGTCAGGTTCCCAGCAGGATGCTAGGCAACTTGCTTCAGACGCGTGGTTTCTTTTTTAATTTATTTTACATATGTTCAATACTTGTTTTCCTTCTTTTTTTCAGTGCTTGGCTTGACAGTCTGGAGTTTGACTTGCAGAAACGTTAGGCACAGCTGTAACTGAGGTCAAAACAGCTGGATTTTGAGCAGGAGCATTATGGTAAATACTTGAAAGAAAAATCTCACATGTGAGGTTTCAATCTTGGAATCCAAACCAATTCTATATCTTTTACACTAGCTTTTCCAGCCTGTCTGCCACCGTCTGTGGAAGGGCAACTGCTGCACACTTCCACATAACTAAGACGAAGTGCAAGTGAACTGACTGCCTGTCAAACACGTGCACACACAATGTGCACTCTGAGGAAAAACTGGTGAGGACGTTAATAATTCTGGATTCAGAGCAGGTTTTGAACAGCAGACAATAAACAGACTGTGGGCCATGCACGGCACAATAGGTTAAAATAAATTACAGAATAGCTGCTCATTAGCTGAGTTTTTTTCTGTTACGTGCATTGCATGAAGATAGCAATGGGGGAAACAATGGGTATCTCTGCAGTGGTACTATAGTTTTCATCATCCTAGGATGTGGAACCTCTTGATAGTCTCCACTTACTGTACTTTGGCTTACACGGTGGAGTTTTGAAGGGCATGAGCTGAATTCTTTTCAGATGAAACCACATAGGGCAATGTGCTCCAGGAGTGCACCTAGTGTGCCTCAAACAATTTAGCAAATCCAATGAGATTGAAAAACAATACCCAAATTAGACAAATCAAGGCACTAACTTCTGGAATACTCCGAGACACTTGGCTTTACAATTTCACCATTTAAAATCCTTTACAGTATCTACATAAAGAAATTGTTTCTGAAATCGCTGTTCTGAGGAACAAGTAGATGATGCCTCAGCCACTGAAGCAGTGGAAGTGTCAGTATTTTGCGCATACGCCCCTGTATTTCAGTTCTGTGGAAGAGCAAATTTAACCCAGATGGACTTGACGCATTAAGAATATCCCCTAAGCAGAAATGCTGCATTCCTCTCTGACATTTTGGATCACGAGTCTGACTTTGTAGGAAAGAGACAATTATCCACTGCCACACAAGCACGCCTTTTTGACTCTTTCGCTTCAGAGACTTAGCATTGCTGCCCTTGTAAGAGATCCATGTTCAGTAGTTTCAAAATTGCTGCTTATGCAATAGAACCAAGTATGTCTTGCCCCCCCCCCCCCCCCTTTATTTTAAATAGATTTGGTTTGTGGCAGGAATTGTGACGGCTGCACTGAACATGGCTATAATCCCACAAAGAGCATTTAACTTTCAGAATACATTATCTGGGTTGCAGAAGGCACTCTGTTCTTTCAGTTGGAAGGTATGAAGACCCATAAATACGATTTCAGCTGCTTTTATTTTTGGACCACACACAGGACTTAGATGAATATTTTTTCTACAATAAAATGTGATGCTTTCAAGTATTTTTGAAATTATGATTGCTGTTTATATATAACAAGTATTAAAAAAAAAAATGGTAGGAAGTCTACTGTCTCTCTGAAATCAACTTCACTTGATAGTCAATCAGGTTCACACGAACACCAAATAATCCCTGAACTATACACATCTATATAAGATGTTTAATGTTGCTAGCAAATGTGTGTCCTTCCAAAGCCACAGTTATGTAACACAGTATTTAGTTAGTGTCTCTCTCTATAGCACTTGCTTCCTATCTTGCAACAAGAAAGACTCTGGGAATCATTAACCTTCAAAAGACAACAACTACATGTCCCCTGTGACCCTTTGCCACAAGGCACAACTAAGGCCCCAGTTCTGCAGCTGGAGAGAAATAACATTTTCTACAGTTGCTGACTTTGCTGTGTAACTTCTTTTTACTCAGCCTGCCACACTAATGGTTACTGTCATGTGAGCCAAGTCACTTGACTGTCTTTTTCACTCCTTTGATCTTAGGAACCCTGGAAAATGAAGACAAACAAAAATAATAGCAAAATAAGTCAGGGCTCCATAATTCAGAAAATCTGACTAAAACATGATGGGGCTGGGTTTTACATTTACTGCCTCTAAACCCACAAACTTCTTTGCCTCCTTATTAGGAGACCTAAACTATTTACTTTCTGTTAGATGGGGAGAAGAGATACTTGAAAGCTGAATTCACATCACCCCTTGCTGCTCCCCTTTGTGACAGTAACAGACCCCCCCAGGACTGATCCTGCTGCTTCAGTCAATGAGCTAACAAGTGAGGTTTGTTCAACCAGGGTAAGGAAGCTGCAGCCTCTCCCACAGAAACTGCTTTCCCTGTACAGCAGTAGCAACACATCAACTTTGCATACACCCCTTCGAGGGGCTTGGGGCTTTCTCAACAGCCCAAGCAGTTTGTCACACTGGAAAGTCATCTCAGACATTGTAAATACTTTCCTGCCAGCTACCTATTTTAAATACTTTATGTCATTTTCAGTAGTAAAGAGTCTTGGTCTTTAGGGTGTTTCCTCCTCATAGGAGGAAAATAATTTTTAAAGCTTTCTTTTTTTTTTTTTTTTTTTTCCCCCCAGTGGACAGAAGGGTTAAAGCCTGCAAAAAGAACACATGTACAAGTCATATGGACCTGAAAAGCAGACTTTTCCAGAGCGTGAATATTTTTGCACATTGCAGGACTCTATTCAGAACTGTAATTCAACACAATACAAAAGGGACAGGTTGCATTTCACCACACAGTAGTACCAGATGAACCAAATCAATGAACCAGTCCACAGAATGTGCATTTAATCTGCTTTCTGTGGCCAGAAAATTCATGATTACTAGCCTCATGAGCAGAATAAATGCATTTGCACCATTCTTCTAAACAGGCAAGAAAACTAAAGCACAGCAAGAGAACAGAAAGTTCAGTCCTGTCCCAACGTTCTTCTTCATTCGGTCTTCTCCCCAACATTAAGAATTATTTCTCTTGAAAACTGTCTATAAATCTCAAGCTCTCAAGGCTAGTAAATAATCCTTGCAACCAATTTGAAGAATTATTAAACTTAGTATGTCCTTATTTTCTGATACTGTAAATAAATCAGTAAGTTAACTGAGGAATTCTCCACAACATTCTGAGTACAGAATCATATTAGCTCTTAAGTTCTGAAGATAGTCCACAATTTATTAGTGCAAAATACTGATAAATACCACACGAGAGGTGACACTGAAATGTTAGCAAAATGTGAAGATGAATGGGAACAGTATTATTCAGGGGAGAAACAGCAGATGATGGAATATGCACATTACTATTAAAATGGCAAAATATCTGGTCTCCGTTTGCAGATAAGCTTCAAGTATTATTGCTCTGTTCCAAGCTACTCAAATGAACAGTGCTGCTGCCAGCTTGTAAAACAGGAAAATTACGTATGCTCTGACTGGCAATCCAGAAAGCCCATGCAGTCAGGGTCTGAAGACTGAAAGCTAATGTGGTAAATATAATGGACAAGTGTGCTTTGTGCATTAAGTACACTTTCCTCAAAGCTGTTTTGTTAGTAATACTGAAAAATGCTCAAGTACCTTCACCACTGAAATACTCAAGATCACAGAAGCTGCTGGCTCTAAAAGCATTTATTTGCTGCCCGAAAGCAGAATTGGAAAAAATAAGATTTTCATGAAGCCAGGCAGTTGTTTCAACTATGAAAATGTATACTTGAACAAACTTGCCTGCAACTTAAAAGGCATAAGTGAAATATCCAATAGCCAGTGCTTTCTAAAGCTTTTAAAGACTAATTAAGTGTCCTTCCCAAAGGTACACACTCCATCCTCCCTTCATTAGAAGATTTCTATTGAGTTTGTGTGTAAAATACAGAAAATGCTTGAAACAAACTGAAGCATGACACATGTTCACTCAAACTCTTACTTCATTCTTTGGCATAAGCTTCCTGAAAAGATATCTGCCAGTGTAAACACCAGAATAACTGTCACCACAGTATTTAAGGAATTAAAAAAAGTAGGAGGTTAAAATACCTTTTAAATACTATTAGTAGTTGCTTATGTGTTATTTCTTTAAATATTATATGGAGAATGTTGGGTATCATTCACCTACTAAGAGCTGTTTAAATACAGAAATGAGTTCTGTCATCTTGTTCCTTTCCAGCACTTTCTGATATCCAAACATAATTGTCCTGACAGCCTGAACGCTGCCATCAAGCTTGTCAATTCCTGCTGACATGTACTGATCTTTTACCTGGCTTGACTGCTTTCATTACAGCACGTGATGACTTCAGCACCGCTTCGTAGATAGCCCTCTGGTCAGGAGTGAACTTTCCATTTGCAGGGAAGGTGCAGGTGATGTCAGAACCATAGCAGTAATACTCTCCTCCCATATCAAACAGGCTAAAAAGGAAACAAAGGAGAAAGAGATGTAAATTTTAATTCCAAGGAAACTGTAGAACTGAAGGTATTTCTCTTGATCTGCACTTAAAAACCACCTGCATTTTGATAGTTGGCCACATAATCACCACTTCAATGCTGTTTTTAAGTAAAATGAGACAACAGTCTCTTGGCTTCTCTCCTGGCAGAAGGGCATTTGCTATATTACATACAGCTTAAATGGACACCTTCACCAGCTGTTCTGGTCCTGGATGGAAACACTGCAAGAACACATGAAGGAAGATAAAAAGCACATGAGGAATCTACTTCCAGGTCTTCAGTTTCAGTTCCTAAGACCTTTTCTCAGAAGAAACGACTTCTTTTTCTTTCCTGAGAAATGCCAGCACCACATAAAGGGTCTAACCTCAAAACTTAACTGAGAAATGTTAATTATGGTCTTTTGTACGTAAGTGTGTCAAAACACATCTGATAGTTTAAATAAAATGTCCCCTATAAAGGCTGACTGCCACCGCTCACAATAAACTTTCCGTTACACAACAACCATGCCAAACAGGGCTTAAAGAAACAAGCATTATGGAAAGATCCAAACAGAAAAAAAAAATCAGTAAACTTTTCTGTATCAGAGGAAGAAAAATATTATAAAGTGCTTTTTTTTATGGGGAAAAAATGTTTTACCCTTTAAGAATCATATTTATCCTACACATATATCCATGACTCCCCTCTGATTGCTCAGCCGCCAGAAATCAATCTACAAGAGCAGCAAAGAGGGTCTCTGTGCCCTTGTGACAACCTGGTTAGACATTTGCAATACTATGCTTCTTGAGCCTACCTGATAAGGCACCGCACTGGTTTCAGCAGGCTCAAAAATTAGCAAATAACCAAATAAC
Organism: Anas acuta; assembly: GCF_963932015.1. Taxonomy (NCBI): domain Eukaryota; kingdom Metazoa; phylum Chordata; class Aves; order Anseriformes; family Anatidae; genus Anas; species Anas acuta. The sequence continues at coordinate 10,588,334 of NC_088988.1, read as the reverse complement.
CATTCGGACCAACCATTACTTAAGCAAATAAGCCCCCAGCTCATCATATATTGCTTGCAAGAAGGCACATTTTACATATAAGACTTTGGTCTTGACACAGTATGTGTATGACCTCCTGATTTCCTAGGTAATGAATCACAGCTGGAATCTGCTAATTTGTCTTCCTACAACCAGCCTGAACAACTGTATGTGACTGTCATCATACAAAGAAATATAATATTTTTCCTTTGCTGCATTTGAAAAGCTTGGTGTTTTCTTCCTCATGTTTCTGCTTCACAGCAGGGTCTCTCAGACACCGCGAGCAGAAAGAAGGGCACTTTACTGCAGCACCCTCTCTGTTACTGAGTCCTAATCACAGTAGTAATGAGCAAAACTGCGTTGCATACCTCTGCTCCCAGCCAGCATACATGATGAGGTAAGGATAAGTACAAGCTACCCCCAAAAGTGCTACAACACTCAGCTGTAAATGTGCACCATTTCCAATGTAACTGCTATTGAAATTAATGGACAAAAAATTAGACGAAGGCAATCATGGTAAAACTAAATAGTATTTTAGCAGCATTGAGACTCTTCTTGCTTCATTGCATACACCGATGCACACGTACCCAATATTTACTCAATATTGAATATTTACTCAAATTTTAAAATCCACCCTGCAGTTTCCTCTGTGAACGAATCTTTGCACTTAGTGCAAGCCCTGCTGAAGTCATCCCCAGCCTCCCCACACTGGGCAAGGTTCACCTACAGAGCCACTTGCAGGACTGGAACTTCAGGAATCAAAGCTATGTTTCACAGATGCAGAACTGCTTGAGGTTTAAAGCTACAGGAACAAACTCTCTAGGAGAACATTACAAGGACAACTGCAAAGTTATGCATGTACACAAAGAGCTAATGCAAATGCTCTATATATTCACTTAAATAGGAAATACAGTACTTTGAAACAGAAAGTTGCTAATTGAAAAAAGATACACAGTAGACAGCAAATGTCAGACCCACGGGGTGAAAAAGCAGGATTTGACACCACTATAGCAACTGTAAACAAGCCTAGCCAAACCTCAAAATCAGAAACCCCATCAACACTGTGTAAGTTTTGATTTTATGGTTAGACTCACTTCTAAAAATAACTAATGGTACATACAGAAAATCTACGGATGCAGAAAACTACTTGCAGCAACTAAGACTTATGTAAGAAGCTGCTAGTTCTCTAGCAGGCCAACCATATACATTTTTTAGTATAGCTATGAATCTTTCAACCTACCCCAAATCGAACCCTTTCCAAATCACAAGTGAATTTTCATGGTACTTGATGGGATTTACAGGAGTTTTGTGGCCTAATTCTGTCCCATTTACAAATGTGTCAATGCAGCATGGTCACAGTAAAGCTGTGACCAGCAACTTTTAAACCCTGGTCCAGGTCTACTGGAAGTTACCATGCTTTCTATATTTTACCTGGAGAATAGTTCATTTGAACTTAGCATAAGCAATACACTTCAGCAATTCCTTCTGTGCAATTATCAGTGTTTTCTCAAACCCATTCATCATTTGGTGGTTGTTAAATCGTTGTTAGAGTTACTGGAGCACTAAGTAATGGAAAAAAGCTATTACAAAGCTGATGGTACACCAAAATAAGGCTTGCAAGCCAGGAAGCACCATTTGATCAGGTTTCTTGGCTTCCAGACAAGAGTAGAAATGAGGGAAGATGATCTTTCAAATTCCACCACAGAGCAATAACACACCATCTAGGCTGTATGCTTCAGTGAAAAAGCATCCAAAACAAACTGTACATCTGGGAGATGTTTTGGCTCTTACTGGGAATTCTCTTCCATTTAACTTCAGTTGGGAACATATCCATTAGTTAAAATGTTTCCCAAGACATGGAAATAGCCCAAATATTGTAGTTATCCTGAGGAAATAATGGGAGCCTGAGAAGATCCCAGTTTCATATCTTTGCTTGCCAGGCAAAATAAGTGGTGAAGCACATTTAAGTCTAATAAAATGCATGTGAGCTACTATCTTCTGTAGACTAACTGAAAAAAGTTTCTACAAGCAGGTTACTTATATCCTCATTCCTTGGATAAAATACACTATTTTAATCTGGAGTTAGAAGGTAACTGTTAGGTAGCAAGAGAGGCATTAATAATGTATTTTAGTACATTTTAAATCGTGCATTCAAAATTAACTGTCTGATGATGCAGTCTTACAAGGGTCACATACAGAAACAACTACTACATGTTATTTGGACTACTATCAAATATAGCAGCACTATAAACAAGTTAACTGCACAAATGAAAATAGGCCTTATAGGCATCTTGATCTGTGGCTTACCTTTTAAGGACTATTTAATGTCAGCTAACATACGCAATAATAGAACTAAGTATCTCCAAACACTTATTTTATCTAAAAGGGAAATACAAATGTTAGATGTCTAGCAGATTACATATGTTGTCTATTATAAAATTTGTGAGTACAGTTCTTGGTAGAATGAAGACAAACTTCAGCCCAGAAAAACCCTTCTGCCTTTTGCAGGAAGGGTGCAATTGTTAATTGCAGGTTCAAATGCATCCAGAGATGAGGAGCATGAGGTCGTCAGGTTTCTGAGGAGCCTCAGATGGGAAGGTGGCCAGAGAAGGAGTATCGCTGGTCAGAGAGAGGCGTGCCGCTATGTGTCAAAGTCTTCACTGATGTAGGCTGAACCTGATGAAGTCTTTTATTGCACAGCTGAATTTCTTTCAAAACCTTTACAGAGAAAAGCTAATCTTGCTTTGCATCGCTTTGTTGGGAGCAAAGGCAATGAAAACCTACCTGGCTTCATTTCAGGGTGAAAAGTGCAGCGTATAAAAGAATATTAAACAGTCAGAAGACCTGAGCACACACTAAAAATTCCGTGTTACTGTTACAATTTGTTGTCTAGAATTAATAAGAAGCTATACCATATGTAAGAGACCCAGCACATAATATTCTAAATCTCTCCTTTTAAACATGGGCAGAGACCTCCTAAGGGAGGCTTCAGTTATATATATATATATTTGTAATCTTTCCTCCCAAACATATTGCAAAATACTTAGATAAAACTAAACAATGCAAAATATTACAAAAATCAGATAACCTGTCAGTTACTGTACCGACAGAATTACTTGTTTACGTATCATTAATACAATGTTAGCCAACAGGGTCAATAAAAAAGTTGCCTTCTGCATCTGTTTTAGAATTAACTTTCAAAAATGACTAATTGCGTCTCATTCCTCTCACAGGCAAAAAGCCTGACACCACAACTTAAAATCATTTTGTACATAAACCAGTACGAAGTCAAGAAGAAGCAGGAACACGCATCCCATGCCACAACCCTGCAACCTGACAGGCACCGATGATAAAAAGAAGCGGCCGATCCTGCTTCCTCTGTCAGGAGCATTTCAGCCTTGCCCAGGAGGGCCTGGGGCCACCAGCAGTGGCTCCTCCTCGCCCCAGGGACCTGGGTTCTGCTCCCCACTGCAGCTACCCAGGCCGGCAGAGAGAAGATAATATTTCAAGGCTGCTTAATTCCTGTTGATTTTTAAGGAGAATACAGGCTTGTAAGTCACCGCTGTACTATAAATGCTACATGACACTATGCACAACAGCTCTCTGCACGTTCCCCTTGAAGTCACTATGAAACAACACAGATGAGCTTCACAGAACATTGGCACCACAAAATGCAAATTTATAGTTACGTTTTTGGCTGTAAAGCCCAGAAAAATAATAGGTGTTTTGATACTACTTTCAGCTTTCCAAACCTCTGATTGGGAAGCATCACAAAACACTATGTGTAACACTTTAGATTGGAAAACTGTGGTTCTTTTCTTTATAAAGTCACTGTATACATTTTTTTTTTTTTCCAAAGTAAAGCATCATCTTCTTCTAAGCATGTTTTTAACTTTTATAGGCTTGCTGACATTTTTATTGTCAAATAATTTGAAACTGCCAGGCAATGAAGCAAATTATGGCCAATATCACAATGGGAAGGAATACTTTATTTGGGGTATCTGAGCCATGTGCATGAATCGCTAGTGATCCAACCACCAATCCAACCCAACAACAAGCTCTCGCAGGCATTTCTTGGGAAGCCTACAGCTACTTTAACCTAATCCGTAAAACTGTCACCTTGCTGCTCTAGAGAGATGCTCTGCGTGCACAGTCAGAATTGGGTCTCCTCAGGAGAGTTATAAAAACAAATTCATCTCCCTCGGTTAAAGCCGCAGAGCCACCACTGCCTGAGACCCCCAGGGACCCCCCCATGCAGCGGGGTGCACAGACCCCCACCTGCCTGCTCTCAGAACAACCCCCCCCTTCCCCCAGGCAGGCTCCTGGACCAGCAATTAGAAAGCTGATACCACCATGTCGTACTATGCCCTCCTCGTCCCTCAGGTTAAAGGTGCACAGCAATGACTCCCGATGCACTTTACTCAGCTACGTTTACTGAGGTTTTAGGGTTCTGAGCCATTATCAACCAAGATGCTGATGAGCACCATGCAGATGAACTGGTGCCAGCCCTGTTCCAGGACAACAGGAACAAATGTACACACAATCTTTTCTTCCTCTTACTGCAATACAAGCAAGTTATCCCCAGCTGGAGATTTTATTCTGTATGAACTCATCACACTCTGCTCCGAGTTCGCAGAGAGCACGCTTTGTGCTTTAGACTTCATGAGCAATTAAATCTTGAAGTAGTCACACACTAACAAAATCTGACTGTTTGGTTAAACACTTCAAGGCAATTTCAAGCTTGAGGGAAATAGGTATCAGTATTTCTATGAGATACATCTTTGGAAATGTGCCAGGTGATTTGGAAATAGGGTGTTTTAATAGCCAACTACAAGAATAAATTATAGTAAATGATAGCAGAAGTAAGAAAATGGAGAGTTTAAGTGACACACACTTTTTCATCCACTTGTATCATGACTAGCCAAGTATTACCAATTTAAAAAAAAAAAAAAAAACAACCCTGTGTAAGATAACATCACAAAACTCAGTACAGAGCTGGAACAGAATAGGGTAAAGTCCTACCATGCTCAGGAAGTTTTTTTGGAAGAGGTGCTCTGCTCTGTCCAGATTCCATCTGACATGGTACAGAGAGAGCCTGTACTGGCTCTGTCCCGAAGCCAGACTTGGCTTGCTGATTGTAAGGCCAGCTTTTTGTTGGCAACACCCCTGCAGCTTAGAGCAACCTTGGAAAAATGTTAGAGAATATTTTGTGTGTAGGAAATTGGGCTCTGGATAGTCACAAGAAAACATCACTCTTTGTGCAAGTCTCGTGTTCAAGAGAAGATCGTGGAGCCCACACAGGTAATGCAATTAGAGACACAAAATGCCAGCGCAACTATTCTGTTACACACATTTTGCTGTGATTTATATATGGCTCATATTTTCACTTGTCCTCAACCGTCTCTTCATGTCCACCTTCTCCATGGGTTTCCCATATTTGTTCCTTTTGTAGCACTGTCTCACTAAAGGCTTTCCCAGACTATTACAGCTAATGGGAGGCTTGTCTCAACCTTCTCTCAGAGAGATGACAAGATATGCAATTAAGCTTTGCTCCAAAAAGGAAAGGCTAAAACAAAAAGATCTGTCTTCACTGAATTTTGAAGGAGAGGAGACTGTATGCCCATGATGCCAACTTCAGGATCCTCAGTGGCTGTGGCAAGAACAAACACAAGTTTGGGTTATCAAAAAGAACAAGAAAAAGAGCAATCAAACAAAAAACCTTTTCTGGGTGTTCGTGCCCTGACTAGGGCGTCCTCTCACTACAACAGACAGAAACGGCAGCTCACAGAAGCGGTGCAGCAGCTTGATGCAGAGATGTGCAGCTGCACGTGGGTGTGCCATGGTTATACCCTGAGGTCGCTGGGGAAGGTGCGCCCTCCTGCTCTGCTGCTCCATCTGTATTGCAGAGAAAAAATGGTTTCCTAAACCAACAACACCACATGGGAGTGTCATCTCACTCAGTAATATGAGCCAAGCAGAAGAATTTCAGATCCATTTATCTCAGAGGATATGAAATCTAAATGTCACTGAATTCACTGAATGAGCTGGACGTAGGAGTTGGCTCAGTAAACACCCACATTGTAAGATTTTCTGTACTACTTCTGATTCTTTTCATAAGCAGGTTGAGAAGGAATTCCTTGCTTGCAATATTTGTCTGTGGAAGAAACTGAAGACAACTGCCTTATGCTTCTGCACTAAATAAACCAATTTCCATGATCAAGGATCGTCCCTCTTTCACCCCCATGCAGTTTGCATCAATGTCGCTTTAAAAATGTTTGCCAGAGCAAAGAGCCAAAAAACAAACAAACAAACAAACAAACAAAAACCTTTTGATTACCTTGTTCATGGCTAAATTCACCCCTGAGAGCCATCTCCCATTGCTTCTAGTAAGCAGATGGATGTCCCCAGTATAGAAAGAAGCATACAAAAAAGAGATTGGGAACCTGAAGCTAGCATTGCCAGGTTAGGAGAAGGGTGAGGCAGCACTCGAGGCTTTGTAAGACACAGCAGGCGCAGTGTCTCTACTGCCTGCTTCACACTTCTGCTAGACCCATGCAGGCAATATGCCAAAGATCAGGCAAACTGACAGGTAAAGTTCTGACAACTGGATCGGCTTTTTGCTGAATGAATGTCTTTTCCTGGTTTCCTTATCGTAACTATTATCCATTTTTAATTGGCATATTTAGTAAGTGACAGTACTCTCTTTAGCAAAGAATTCTTTGCTGAAATGTCAACCTAAAACAGAGATGGCTGCAAACGTGACACTTTGGCCAGCTGCCATGAGCTCCATACTGAGAACGCAGTATCTGGCTGACTTGCTCAAACAAGGAGCAAGGATGTCAGAGCTGCAGGGAAGAGAAGGAAATGTGCAAGGAGAAACCTGTACTGGCAGCTGCACACTTCCCAGTCACACTGACAAGAACAAACCTCATCAGCTCCTCACCAGAGTATGAGATACCAGCACAGGATAGGAACAGCTGCTTTTTTAAGTTACCAAAATTTTGCAATTAACTCATACATTCAATTTCTAGATGTCTAGAAGTGGAAGGTACCTACTGAAGCTGAATGGCAGAAGTTTGATATTTCTGATTCAGGCCACCATTCTTAGGTGCTAACATTTGGACTTGGGAGCCTTAGCTTTCAGCAGCCCTTTTTGGACACTCTGACCTGGGCAAACAACCACTGGAGATTACAGGAGTAGGTGAAGTGTCAGACCTCTACTCATTGATTTTCACTGTAAATACTATCAAATTCTCTTATGTGTGCATGCTTACACACACACAGTCCTGCCAGCAAAAGGTTAAAGCTTCCAAATTTTTCCACAATGAAAACTGACACAATGACTAATGGTACCAGTTCATGTAGGATTTTTTTTTTTTGAGTGGGACTTTTTGTTTGTTTGTTTGTTTTTGTTTTGACTTCCTGTAGTTGTTCTTGGGATTGTTCAAGCAACCTCTAAATTACCACTTTTCAAAAGACAGGGGGTTCAGAATGCTGTACAGAAGACGCCAACCGAAGGCAAAAGAAGAGTTCCTAGCCCTTTCCCGGAGAGAAGGTCCAAATGTTCAAGCCAAGTGTGCAGTAATGAAGACAGCAAATAGTTCTTCAGAAAAGGAAGCTGATGCTGCCCATCCCTAGATGAGTCTGCTGTTTTGCCAGTAAGAACATTTTTTTTTTCTATTCAGAAAAACAACAACAAAACAAAAACACTACTGTTCTTAGCAGCACCTCAAGCTGGAAGTACAGTATATGGCAATGTACAATTTAAATTAGAAATATTCTTGCTTTAAAGACCTAAATTGGCTCAGCCAAAAAGTGGAGCAGTACTATACCAGAAAGACTCCTTGCGAGGCCTTGGCTCAGAGTCATGCCTCCACCACAGCAATAACAAGGGGCTCCCTGACCAGACACAAGGGAAAAGACCCAACATTGCCCAGAATGCAGGGTCTGGGAATTACACCTGGTTCATGGGGGAAACACAAAAGGTGTGCTGGAGATTAATGGCACCTTCACTTGGAGCCATATATTAGTTTAAGACTCCCTCTACAATTGTATTCTGACCTATATGATTGAGTTCCCCACACCAAGAACAGTAAGAAAGACTTTGCTACTGAAATCTGTCCAAGACAAGCAACATGTGTAGGAGTATTTTTTAAATCCTATATGTGTATCTGTGTTAACAAAGACCATCACAAAAGATGGATTAAACTAAATGGCAGTTGTGAATGATCAATATTAAATCAACAGCTATTTAAAAATACTAAACTGTACCCCACTTGTTTTATTTAAGCAACACTAGCCAAGTCAGTCCAGCAACAGCCAAAGCAACTTCATGCCCTCAGGTTTCTTGAGGCTCTGTTGAGAATGTTAATCTAAAAATATGAAAGATGAATCTCATTTGCAGGTGATAATTAAAAAAATATCATATGCACTACAACGTATGAAGACCATCAAATTAAGAAGCAGGCCATAACATGGTGCTTAAAAGAAAGCTAAAATTTGTTATAGCAAACATGTTATTACTTAGTGATCTCTCCTTTGGCTAAAAGGCTTATACATCTGTAACAGCAGGCAACCCCAAAGCCCTGAATTATCCAGAACACACAATCTATTAGAGGAATACTATTGACAATTCTAGCAAATATACTTTTCTATATTTAATCAAATCAATTTTTGTAGATTAGCATAAAATTAATATAGTCTATAAGCACAACAGGAAGAAAAATACCTACACTTGATGAAAATAGTAAATGTTACTCAAACCAGATGAATCAGGCCAAAGGAATTATTTCAGAAATGGATAGCCAGTTGATTTTGCAATCAACCAGTAAGTAGTAGCAATGTACTTTGTATTATTATTAGAAACAAAACCATAACTAACAAGTTGTTTCAAAACTGCAGACTGAAAGGTTAAAGCTAACCATAATTTTTGCATATTATTATATTACCAAACTTCAAAATGCATAAAAAATGTACAAGGGCAAATGAAAATACTAGCCTCACCCACATAAAATAGATGAGCATTTACATCTGACACATTAATATCCTGGGATCTTAAAAGCAGTGCTTTCAAGAAGTAATAAATACAATATTTTGTTCCGTAGGATAAATTGTTTTAATAGCAGACAATGAAGTACTTGGGGGTGGAAAAGGGAGGACTTCTATTATCTGATGCAAAAAGATTGGTCAGTTCCTGCTTTTTAATGCAACATTGCCCCCACCTGGACAAATGCAGTTTGGTTTATAGGTTGGCACTAATACCATAAAACTTTGTAAAACAATGTAAATTCCATTTGGAAAAGAGTCACAACAAACTTCTCTGTGTGCAGTATACCTTTTTTAAAGCTAACCTATCTTTTAATCGAGTAGTTTAAAGTCTTCTCGATATTTTCTTAAAACATAGCTCCAGTACTCACAAAAAGTCCTCTCATGTTACACGCTTACTCATTACTGCAGAAAAATGAACAATGCATTTTTCTACAAATAAAACTCTATAATACTAAGGGAAATATACTGATAGTTTCAAGGAAATATATAACATATATACTGCGTATGCATATTGTGTGCATATGTAAAAGATGTATGCACACAGCTTATATAGAAAATGACAGCTCTTTTGATTCTAGAAACCTCTGTACTATGCTTTCAGATGAAAAAGAGGTAAAATTAGAAAAGTAGCATATTTTAGTGAACAGAAGACCTTGCCTTTATGAATAAACATGGACAACTAGATTTGACCAGTTCTTGTAACAAGCAACTCTTTTGCAATGTTCTTTGTACACCTCAGAGTGATCGACAACTCCAGAAGATCTAAAAATGGTCTTTCATATCTTTAGAGTAATTAAACAATAAAGACCCCTGAAAACTTAGTATCTTTCCTGTTTCACCCAGAAAAATCTGTCTTAAATGCTTATACATGCAGTCAAGCTCCCTATAACAAAGCTTCTGAAATGACAAGAGGAGGAGCACTAGAAGTTAAAACAGGATCTTCTGAGAGCACCAGAAATTATAATATTAACATATTTATAAAAAGGCACGTATAAGTGTCAAATAGAAGGAAGCAAACACAAATTTAGCACAACATAAGTGGAATGTACATTACATGCAGAGACAATGCTCCTGGTTGGTGCTGAGCCTTTGCTCTGGTATGATATCAAAAACATTGCCAGCATCAAACCATGGGTCAATACTTAATTCCTTCCAGAGAACATTTATTTTAGTGCCCCCTGGTGTCAATATTATCCCTTTTATTATTTAGCTGGCATTACCAAGGAAAGAAATATACCTCAGAGATAAATTATTCCAGTAAAATCTTTTTGCAATACTAGATTGCCTTCCACATGCCCAGCTCCACTATTTGACTAAGCAAATAAAAATACCTGTCAATACAGCCAAGACACATTTGAAACATCTCACATAGATGCATTAGGTTATGATTGCACTTCTGTAACAGAATGTAAAACAGGTTTTGTGGCATTAATAAAACTTTTCTAGCGCTTAAATTCTGGTACTGAAATGCAATAAAACTACTTGCAAGTAAAACTTGTTTTCCTAACATCACTGGTGGGTCACCTAAATAGCTGTGAACCTTTGCAGCAGGAAATATCCTGCTCCACCAAAGATACCCTATTCTTTCCAATGCTTTCATTACAATCAGTGAGCTTAAATCTGAGAGCATTTAAAGAAACAGTCAAATAAATTGAAAGACACAATTTGACGATCCAACCTGTTTCTGCTGAAACTTTTAAAGGTAGTTTTATTTTATAAAGAGATGTGAATACACACTGTGAATACAAGGTTAATGGTATTTCTCTCTCAGGTCTGCTGTACTTCATGAGCAGTACTTCATGAGCTGGGGACCTGCTGACGCAGCCCAGGGCCTGCGTGGACAGGACTGTACCAGGCAGCAGGGAGATCTTCCTTAAGATCCTGACTTAGGAGGGTATTTCAAAGTGGTAAACATGCCAAGTGCTTCAGAATATACAGTTATATTCAGCATTTTGCAAAGAATGGACCAACTAATCAACAAAAAATGCCATCAAGTGCTAAAAGGTCAGTAAACTTGCCGACAAAAGTTGGTTTAATAAGTGCTGAATTTTCCCTGAGAGAAATTTGTCAGAAGCCATGAAAGACAAAGACCTGCAACTCAGGACATGTGCAGAAAGCCATCTCAGGTAATAGCCGTATCTATTTCAGTGACATCTGGGGTCAGGCTTATTTTCTCACATTTCTGTTATTTAAGCGAGAGCTTCATCATGAAGGATCAATCTTTATTTTAAGATCATAGAAGCATTTTGTATTCGTCAAATGTTGCAGGAGCCCTGCTGATCAATCGCAGTAACACAATCAACTCCTGACATGCCTTCAGCACCGCGGCAATGCCAGGAATCAACAAAGGCAGGTGGCACGAACCGCGAGGCAGCGAAGTGAATGCAATAAACTATCATTTTCCTGAATGCCTTCTCAGAATCAAAATGTAATGTAGACACTTTCATCTGAGGGTTCCTACAACAAAGCAACGAACCACAAAGGTGAGGACAGATGTTTGTCTGGCCCCACACTTCCCAGGCTGCACCCCACCTGTCCCGATGGCCAATTTTCTCCTTTCCTCACAGCTATGGTGTGGCTCCACATGGCAACATCTGGCAGGGCAGAAGGAAGGTCCCAACGGGCTTTGTTTCCATCTTCTTTAAGGAAGCAGATTTTCAGAAGATGCTGATTTGTTGAGACTGAAGCTTTTCGCAGAAACTCTGTGGCTTCTACTGAATTTTTCATGAAAGGTACTTCCCAGGGTCAAGTCCTAACTTCCACCTGCTCTCTGAGATCAATCTGAGAAGAGCTGAGACCAGAGACTCCTGCATCCCATGAGGGCTCTCCAACCACTGAACCAATCCCTTCCTCTAGTCTGAACAAACGCAAATAGCTGCAAAAGGAGAGCTTGAGAGAAACTGGCCCAGGAAGCAGGCGTAACACCAGGAACACCACTTGACAGGACCCTAGGTGCTTATTTGCACCAGATTTGTGCATGGCAAGGAGTCAAATCTTCCCGCTAAACTTTGAAAGACCTTTCGTTATCCAAACTGTGTTGGTATGGGCGGTGGGGCTCCGAAAAACACTGAAAAATAGGTTGTGGTTACTTCCCAACTCTGACCCTGATGGAGGCCTCTTGTGAACAGGACAGGAGATTGTAAACTAGAACTGCTTATGGCTCCACTTTCCAAATTACAAAACATAGCCACAGCCTCACCACAGAAACAGCAAGCGTCTTAGCACGCAATGAATAATGCAACACCTTGAGATAATGCAGTAAACCTCAGTCTTGGGCTCGGTTTCTATCTGAGCTGTCACAGGCTTAAGATGACAGAAGAAAATCAGTATTTGTATGTTAGCCTGGCCATGACAGTACTGTAGACATCTGTAATAGTGATTTTTAACATTTTGAGCAGAAGAGTTTATTTAAATGTAATACCAAGTGAACGGGCAGAGTGCACAGCACTGTGATTCACAAGGGTGCTCAGCCTAGCAATTTATCTGCATGACCTCTGACCACGGAGATAATAGATGCTTGCTTAGGAAAAGTGTTTGTTTTAGATCACATTGACCATATTCATTTACATGTCCACTACATAAATGTTATACGACATGAATTATTTATGTAAAACACTGACTTGCCATAATTGCAATATTTACATTTAATATCGGTTCAGTGCTTTGCACATGCCTATTGAATACTGAAACCCTAAAATACTGATTTATATGTCAATTGTAATTCTTTGTGTTAGCTATTTCATTTTTAATATTTAATAGGCTGAAAGTGACAGCCCTGCTTAGCAAGACAGTCCATATTAAAAAGTGCCAGAAATTCTCTTTACAGTCCCTGTCTTGTACTGAGGTCTTCTAGCACAGAAGCTGCACCTATAAAAATGTGGATTATTATGCCATATTGGCAATTTAATTCTATACCAGTTTCTTACAGAAATAAACCCACTTCATGTAGATTAATTATCAAAAATGAAAGTAATAAAATCAGTGTTCTAGATGTGACATTTTTTAAATGAGAGGTCTGAGTAACAGTCTAAAAATAATTTTTAAAAAATTGCAATACACCAAGTATTTTTGCCTATGATCTCTTGTTGATACCAGCAAATCCTTGTAACTAATATTCTTCAAAGAGCAAACAAAGCATGCAGTCAAGGGTTTGAAAGAAGCAAAACATTAGTCTTACAAATCTATTTTTTCTAATATTCAGGTGCTTTGTTGATGTATTTACTGACAGCTACTGCATTGTACTACTTAGCACATAAGAAACCCAAGCTGCACATTTCTGCAAAACTCTTGAATGTTTTTCATATCAACTAAATCATTTCAAGAAAAAGACTTGAAATTCTACTGAATAATTTAATAAAAACCACACCGAGTACCAAATCTTCTGATTCTATTATTCCATTATTCTATGGAGTTGTTACATTAGATTTATACCCAAATTACTGGCAGAAACAGAAATAACCCTTTAAACGCTTCTTTTTCACCAAAAGAGAAATTGCTTTTCCTTATGTTCAGGGAAGAGACTAAAACTATCCAACAGAGGGCTCCCAGTAGCTGTTCAAAAGCTTAATTGAGAGTCAAACACATGAACTCTTAACATATACATGCAAATCAGCATGCTGTCATTTTAACAACCTATTCTGTATGCACTATAGGCACGCCTACACCCAAATTGTAAATTTGTAAAAGCACACAGTATAATCACCCAGGAAGTTCCTTGTGATAATTTGTATTCTACTGAAGTAAGTTAGCATGGCTTCTTTAAACTGTGGAAAATCAGTATATTTTTAAATAGTCTTCATAAAAATGCAATTATTTATTTTTTTTTTCAACTTCTTTACATGCACTTGAGAAAAATGCTAATAAAACCATGTGTGGAGCATGGAGCTTCCACATGCCTATGAGGCAAGGCAAGAGGAAGGGGCAGAGACACAGCCTGGGCAGGCGCTTGTGCACTCAGAGAAAGCGCTCCTGAAAGGGACTGGTGGGAAGGGAACAAAACTTACTCAAGACACTTGCTAAGAGCTGGGTCCCAAACTACTCATGATATCAGCAGCTGCTCAGACAGAGCTAGACCAAGCCAGGGTTAACACAGCACAGTGCTGGAGACCAGCCAGTGAGCACGAGGCTTATCTTGTACCCCAGTGAGCACAACCAGGCTAACCTTGTCATTCTGTTCTTCCACTAGGAAAGAGATGATTAGGTCAAGCTGATCTGAGCACCTATTCGCTAAGATCCAATCTACACCTAACAAACTTGATCTGATCAAGACGTGAGGCTGGACCATTTCAGGAAGAGGGTATTTCAAACTGGGTTAATCCTTGCTTTCTTTGTTGAGATGGCTATGATGTAGAGCTGCTGCCCGCAAGAGCTTCTATTTATATACTTCAGCTCTGAGTTCTCCCAGCAATATTATCCCCCTCACTGTTTAAATGTCTTAATTTTAAGTACAGGACATTGTAATACATTGTGGTGTATCTTCTCTCAGTAACATAAGCTGTGATTTCCTTTAGGCTACATGCTGTCTTTTTTTTGCAAACATAATCAAATGCCACAGTCAATACAGAAGCACGTTGGTGTGCCCTACCTGTTCAAAAGAAACCTCATAGATTATTACCTATCCAAACACAATGTGATCAATAAGTCAAAGCTATTATACTGCAATAAATTAGTATTAGTATTTGATTGGTTGAGTAAACTATTCACCACAGATGAATATAATACATAAACTATTGTACAAGAAGCTTTTAAAGGTTTTTTACAGTATTAAAAAGAAACATATCTGTAATTAAGTGCACTCTGCAGTCTCTGTAGATGTACCAGCTTTTTAAAAAAACTTTTGAGAACCCTGAGAACCAATTTATTTCCCACAACAGCTTCTGAGCCTATGATAATACTCATTTGCTTTCCTCCACATCTTTACATCCAACTGTGAAAATACATACCTGCAGTCTCTTTGCACATGCTACAAAAGTAATCTAATACATATCCTCCACTAAATATCTGTGATTAACTCCTCCGGAACTAGTTTTGTCCTTTTACAAATGTAGGTTTTTTGATCAAAGTCCTCAGAGGTGAAGTACAAAAGCTATATTCTGCTCTGCTACACACCACACAATTAGGTTTGTCTTGAAATTTATACTAACGTCTTTGGTGATTTTATTCACACTGCTTTTATCTGCAGCGATACTACAAAGCATGTGGAATGTAATACAAGTGCAGAGAAATGTGTGGTATTTGCAATCATATTCTTGCAATGTTAAATTCTAAGGATTTATTTTTTTATTTTATTTTATTTTTTTGGCACAATACAGGACTAGAAGCACCCTGACCTAACCTGAACTGAGCTGAGTTTGATCACCTCTCATGTTCAAAAAGTCCACTTTCAGGCTAGGGTGTCTGGGTGCATGAAGGCACTTGGAATATATCATCTATATTACAATTTTATGCCATTTTTCTTAAAAGTAGTGAACACCCTCTCAACCCCCAACCATCAGAGCTAATGTTTGGATCTGAATTTCAAAAGCAAAATTAGATTCCAATTTTTGCAACTGTCCTTATTTAAATTACAGTCACTTCTTAAACTATATTCTAATGTGCCTTTGGAACAGAGCAGTTTGAAAACAATATCCCATTCCCCTTCTACTGGGGATAAAGGTATACAGAACCTTTGGAAGAAACCAGAATAGCCTGGCATGCAAAATTACATGTTGTTTTAAAGATTAGACCTTTTCTCCTTATGCAGCCATCATTTTACTAATTAAGTCCAAGAGTACATATATTGAAACAAAAACATCAGACAAGCTCTAAACCTTTACTTACCACAAGTCTCCATCTTCAATAGTCTTATCATTTGGGGCTCCAGCATGCCCATAGTGTAGAACAGATGAGTTCTCCCCACTAGGTAAAAAGAAAATGCAGCATAATTAATGCAAGAAGAAACATTAAAACACTCAACATGAGAAGGAACATTGTAAATGTGACACTGTAAACGTGTAAACATCAGTGCCTTTGTATATTAAGCATGAAATGTTGCAGTCTGTGAATACTGCCATAGAATCTGCCAAGTCATGGGCTGATATAACATTCTGCATCTCACTCAGCTGAAATAGGTACAGAACGGGCGTTTTACTATTCTGGCTGCAAGATGTGACCTTTCTGCAGAAGGAACTCGGCACAGTTCATAGAAATACTTTGCAAATCCATGAAAGTGTCAAGGAAGCAATTATGTAAGTGTAATTTTTCAAGCTGTACCTATTTATTTCATTCTGGATTTTTTTTTTAATTATTGATACATTTCCCTATATAAGGTTAAATGTTTTGAGGCATAAAAGACAAGTTTCCTCTGGAGAAAAATCTGAAGTATTTGAAACGCTTTACAAGTTACTGGGGCTGGAAAAAATCAGCTGTCCAAGTAAACAGTTCCAGTTCACCTCTGGCATGGCTATGTGTGATCTCTGCTGGAATGAATTCACTGCACACTGCTAGAGGAACATTTGTGATATGTAATGTCAGCAGTAATATCTGGCACAAAACCCATCACTCTATTTTCATCTCTTATTAAAATCACCTTATAAAGAAAAGATTTTTATTCTTGAAAACCCTTTAGACTAAACTGCTGATTCACAGGAATAAAACATCTCCAGAGAAGGACGGACCTTTGCTCTGCACTTCTAAAGCTCCGTGATCCACTCAGTGACCTATATTTGGTCTTGGCATCCCTCTCTTGTCTACTGTTATTCCTCCAGGTCTAGCAAACGTCAGTTAAAAGACAGGTAAAGATCTCAAGCTCTACCTTTTACTGTTCTCCTCAGACAGATGTTCTCTCTCTTCACAAAGGTAGAAAAATTATATCATAGCCAAAAATACATGTGTTGGAACAGGGTTGCCGTGGCATCACTCTGACCCCTCCAGATGACTTGCCAGTCTATCTCACTCTATCAAAGCTGTATTGGTCATCCTGCTCAAATTTAATTCTTTCAGTTATGATGGCAGAATAGCTTCCTATTTTAGGTAGAAGGAATCAGAGGCTCAATTTCAGTGAATCTTGTTGTACCTGACGTCAATGTGCCATCTGACATACATCTCATATTAGACTTCTGATACATGCAATTACAAACCCAGTAAATAAGCACTGTATCCAGAAAGAGCTTACTTTTAAGATACCTTCACAGTCCTTGTGATCATTTAGATACATAACTGAGCATTAATTCATTTAAATATAACAATTCCATAAGCAAGGATTATGGAGGAGAAAGCAGATGCCTTCTTAAATCTCCAAAGGCTCTCAATCCAAAGGGCTGGATCATATCAGTAATTTCAAAGTAGTAACATTTTATCTCTATTCTTTAGCAAGTAGGAAATCAGTACATACTAAGGCAGCGAGGGACAACATTTCAGAATTGTAGGAATGATTGTCTGATAGGAAGTGTATTTCTTATACAACATTGAAAGGAAAAATTAAAATTGCTAAATAAAGAGTTAAAAAAACACACACAGAATTAAGGCTGTGACAGATTTGCTTTGTAATGTTAGTCCAATGGCGTAAGCACATTTTTACAGCTGGCTAGTAGCTGGCTGCTTTTTGCTTCCTGGCCGCCTGAGCTGAGAACGTACTCTGTCATGCAGATAACTGAAAACAGCCCTGTAAAACCTGCATACAAGATGAAGACACAAGTGAGCCTCCTTCTGAGATTTCCTGTCTCCTGGGCATTTGTGGAATAGTTTCTTTTGGCCACAATTGCAGCTTTCCATGCCAGGACGCTTTCAAATTTAGTTTGCTCTGCATGAAAAAAATTATAACTGGACAACAGAGTGAAATCCATGGAAAGACCTTCTGTGTCAGGCTACATGTATGGCAAGAACTGGGTTTCCAGCCTTGGCCTTCTGCTTCCACAGGCAGCTGACAGCAGCACAGACAGCTGCTGCCTCTGCTTTAGTCCATCAGCACTGACAAGAGGATGCAGCATCATGTGCTGCCTGAGGAACTGCTTCCTAGGTAAAGAGCTATGATTCACGGGAGACAGGGAGGGAGCACTTGGAAGCAACTGGAATGACCTTGGTGCTATGCATGACACTGTGAATCCATATGCTTGGTTTTTAAGGAAAAACACAAAAATAAAACATTCCCCTAAGTGGCATCCACACACATGCTCCACTGCAGTTTGTCAGGATTTTAGCTAGATATACTATTCCTTATCTCTTTCTAAAAACAGGGATAAAGGAATAGAAGCAGATAGCATATGCATGCATTTATGATCAACTTAAAAAAAAATTATCATGAGGCTTAAGGGCATGACTTCATGCTAACATATTTGCAGATAACTTGTTTACTTATCATCATATGCTGGCACTCTCAGTGTTATATATCATACCAGCTGCATAAACAAGTCATATATTCAAATATGAGTACTGCACGAATGTTTTTAACAATAGGCATTCCAAATACAACGATGAGGGATTTCCTTTGCACAGTTTAACGTAAAAGTTTTAGTTTACAAAATATTTCTGTAAGGTTTGGCACCAACTGTTACAGAAGATGCATGAAAATCTGTTTTTCTCCGCCGTTACTTAAGCATTAAGCAGCACAATCTTTCTTGGCATTGGAAACTCCCTATCTTTCATGCAAATCTTGGCTCTGTAGCATAAATGGGATTGTACCACAGAGAGAAGCAGCTGGTGTGGAAGACCAGATACCCACACCATATGCATTCCACTGTTTTTGTCTGAGGCAATCGGGGTGAGAGATCTGTTTACTTCAGGCTGGCTCTAGGCAGGCCCCATGGACTGAAGGCCCGTTAACAACTGAGGCACAAGAGACCTGCTCCTGAAAGCTCCCCCAGTTGTTTGTCAACCAAAAGAAACCCACAGTGTAAACTCCAGGACTGGTCCCTGGCTCAAACCGAAGCCCCGTAGGAGGGCAGGGGGGAGCTCTCACCTCAGAAAGGCAGGGTTGGCCTGGGTTACTGCACCTGTGTGGCCACCTCCGGCCTGCTGCTGCCGGGCAGTGCATGTCAGACCTCCCTCAGGGGAAGCGCCTTCACCTCTGCCTCAAGATGGAGGCAGGGAAGATGCCTCAGGAGCAAGGCCACAGAAACTTCACTGCAGTGAAGTGTACCCTCAAGGTAAACGTTACAGCTAACCAGGAATAGTTTGTAATGATTGTCTGACTTTCAAGGTGGCTTCAGAACAATTAAAACACCCTCCCTACCCCCGGCACTGGCAAAGCCAACAAGCCTTCCTGTAAAACATATTTCTTTTCTTCCCAAGGAGTAACAGTTGAAAGGCCTCGTGTCAGAGTGCCAAAGCTGGGGTTTCAAAGGAGGTGCTGTGGGGAAGTGCTGACCACCGGGAGCTCTGCTGCCTTCCTGGAGGCCAGCACACCTCCAAAAACCACCACGCGTGGGGATGTCAGTGCCTGCCTTCAGGCAGCCCAACTGAAAAATACTACAAGAGTTTTC
The DNA here is from genome assembly GCF_963932015.1 of Anas acuta. NCBI lineage: Eukaryota > Metazoa > Chordata > Aves > Anseriformes > Anatidae > Anas > Anas acuta. Next base: position 10,568,811 of record NC_088988.1, on the reverse strand, counting down.
TACATATCTATTTTTATTCCTTTAATAATTTGCCTCTAACTGGTGCCAGACATGTTTGTTGCAGAAAGAATTACGTGAAGCAGCAGAAAAGCTGCAAATTAACACCACTGAGAATGCAAACAGGAGGAAGAGATTCAGATTACCAGGGAAGGAAAAAACAGGCCCCAAAAAACACTTTAAATCAGAAAGCTCTCAAAATGAGGGAGCGGAAGAAAGAAAGAAGAAAGATGTCAGCAACATTTTAAGAACAGGATTAAACTGAGTATCAAACATAAGAAAAAGTGCAGCTATTAGCTCTACATTAAGATCTAAAGAAAAACCAATAGACCATGAACTAAACAAGCAAACTATTTCCATCAGGCTTTAAATAATAGAGTCAATCTAGTGGGAAGCGTTAACATCCTTCTCTCCACTTTTTCATCTAAGAGATTAATTTTTTTAAAGTTGGATTGAAAAAAGAAGGAAAAACGGATTCAGTAAGTACCCTAACCTTATCCAAAAAGCTTTATTTATGATGATCCTCAGACAGAGAAACATGTTTTATTGGACTGCATTATTTGTAATCACTGGTATCATCTGGTGAGAGCTGTAATCTGCCTAGAGGCATCTATCTAGAAGATCTGAACCTACACCTAAGATGGTACAACACCAGATAGCAGATGACCACAGCCTCCATGGTGGTTGCAGAGATACTGGTGCCTTGTCACCAGTGGGTGCCATCCATTGTAGGGTCACAGGATGCACTGTGCGTGTAACTTAACCTTTCTTTTCCTCTCTAAAAATGGCTACTTGGTACACTAAGGCACTGCAATAAGAAGTTCATTAGCATTTACACGCTACTTTGAAGTCAACACTTTGGAAATTAATGTTAAATATAATCCAATTACATTTATCAGTACTATTCTTATTTAATTGCACTTATGCAACATCTGTTTGCACTTCAAACTGCTTACAAGTTAACAATGTTAGAAAGCATTGCTAACTAACTGCAGGACTAACCCAGCTAGGTGATGACCAGTAATAACACTAACACATTTGTTGTTATTCTCAACTGATTGGAGAGTGAATATATAGAAGTGAATACATGAAGCACACTTGGTCACACCGAATATTCAATAACTGTCTCCTGAAGAGTGCAAACACTGGACCAAGACTGCAATAAATGCATGCACCCAAAGCATACCAAGTGACTTCTACCTGAAATACAGTATTGATTACTCTTGTTTTCTGGTTTAGTGAGCATCTTTCTTAAAACCTAAATAGCAAACATATTTTAATTAAAAACATTATTGTCTTCTATGGAAATTATTATCAGGCCTGTAAGTAGAAAGAAAGATCCTGTCAAAATATCACACTTTTAAGTGCTAGGAAAACAACAGAACTCAACATGAATAGAATAATACATAACTATTCAAAAACCCTAATTGCAAAAGCTATTTTTAATCTCAAATGTAGTTAAGTGTAGTATTTACAATGACATTTTCATAGTAATTAAAAACGCCCATTACTTTTGCCATTATTATGCTAATTGAATTAATCGAATGGATCTACTTTCATTTCATTAAGTCCTAGCTTAAAATGGTTAATTTTATTCATTCTTACTGCATCATTCAGAATATAGCAATTTATTGACAAAGGCCTATTTATTTATTTATTTTTAAATCCAGTCTGTCTCTACTTTTGATAGTAGCGGTAGGATACAACACCATCTCCCAGCTAAATAACAATAACACGCCATATCCCAGCAAATCAGGATACTGTTTGGATTTCAAGGCATTTCAAGGTCACTAGGGTTTTCTATAGGTTTAGCAATGCCATCCCTGTTTCTAGCTTCCGCACCCAAATCAGATCCTGCAGCACAGGTTCTGGTTTGCTGTAAGTAAATGTGAAACCCGTATGACTGTGGAAAACCATACAGAGACAACTTGATTCTACCATCTCAGCCTGTAACTGAGGTGAAGTCTCACTGCAGTGTCACATTAATTTTCAAGTTATATGATGGTACTTAAAACAGAAAACTTTTCCAACAATTTAGATGCACAATTTGCCATAAAACTACTCATAGTGCAATTTTGCATATAAATTGAAAAAATTGCATTTACAAATAACCAGTTGAGTAAACCACAGAAAGAAGCAGAGATGCTAATTGTCCTCATTACCCCCAAAGCAATATAATACTATAGTCATCATCTTAGAAATTATTTTTTACAATAAACCTATGTTAATTCAGGCAAATGCTTGTGCATAGCAGTAGATCCACAAGTACAGCATATATACCAACACGTATGCCTCATCTGTCATAAATTTCTGATCAGATTTATTCCAGTGACTACATAAGATTAATCTCTGCATACAGTAAATAGCTGTCCTTGACACATACCCTACACTAATCTCTTGAAATTCTTTGAAGTAAAAGCGTGTATTTTTACAATTGCAGGGAGAATTTTTATATTATTTTCTCAAATATAATAGCTTCAACTCCAGATGTTCAGCAAGAAGAAAGAGAGCAGAAAAAACTTCAAAAATTCACCCCTGAAAATTAGTTTTAGTGCATCCTAACATTCTCAAAGAAGTTCGAAAGCCATATGAAATACTTAAGGTCTAATACTTTTCAAAGAAAGTATTTGTGAACAATGGAGAATAGCTCTAAAGCCCTTCTTCATAAGACTGTTTAATAAAAAAGCCAATTGTAGCGCAGATGTGAGCATAAATGGAATCTTGGCAGCAACAGCACTCATTGTGGAATCTCTTGAGTGTAGCAGAATCTGTAACGGGGTTATTTCTTTAAGACACAACACTTGCCACCTTTCTCTTGCTTCTGCAGAGGAAACGGTTCAAAACTCACTCTGTTGGCACTCACAAACACATCACATGCCAAAAAGGAACAATTTTACAAATATCCAGTGGGAAACAGACAATAAACATTGCAATAGCTCAGTATAAACCATCGACTTACCTGCCACAGATGCAAGTGTAGGAAGTATGGCGCATGCCACCTCGAGTATAGCAATAGTGTTGGAAAAGGCTGCAAAGAAACAAAGATGGTAATTAACAATATATTCAATATATTCAAAACTACCACAAGACAGAGAGGACAAGTCTTGCTTCAGTACAGCTGTGTTGTGCAAATCTGTGATCTTCTCCTGCCCAAACAAGGGAAATAAAAAATTCAACACAGATCCCACTCCACAAGGTAACATTAGCTGAAGTCCCTGACAACCTACAAAGAACGCTGCAATACACAAGGGATGGAGAAGGGAAGCAGAGCAGTTGCATGCTCTTGAACATTACTCCTGTTGAAGGAGCTGTTTGGCCTCAAAAGCACTGAAATATTTTCATCCTTACTGTCTAAGTCCCCTTCACATAAGGGCAGATGTGCCCAGAGCACAATTAATATAGGATTAGGTGCTTTAAGAGCTAAGAGCATATCATAGATCCTTTTATTCTTTTTGAAATATGCTCTAATTACAATCCAATTCCCTGTAATACTGAATGGATTTCAAAAACTCATTTGTTGTAATACTGAAATCATTTCATTAACACAGAGTGATAATGGTGCTATTCAAAGAATAGAGATGTTGTGATTTTGTCCTTCTGCAGAAGCAATCTGCAGAACACAATTCAAGTTCTTTGAAGGATATTAAAGACATTATATGCTTGCAAATCCAAACCAGATTATAGAATTACACAAAATGACAGTATTTAAAGAGAAACGAAACAAAACATACAAATAAATCACACAGAAAAAGAAAAGCCTACATTTAAGGACACATGTATATGCAGACGCGTTATAGAAGATTCTTTTCTGCTAAAAATGTTTTGGTTTTACAAGTCAAAAACACTGATTTTTCATTGCCCCAGAAACCAGTAACTGCAAAGAGTATGTCAAATGACAGAGGACCTAAGGAGAAACTCTGACACAGTGAGAGCATAGCACAGAGAACTAAATTTGGCTCATGAAACATATCATCTAAAACATCATTTGCTCTGGTGCAGACAGTTCACCAAACAGACACGTCACATAGAGGTGAAGTTACAGGTTTGCTCCTTCCTAGCACACTTGCAGACAAGGTTTACTCTACACAACGTGATACTATGCACAAACATTTTGCAAAACAACATATTATACTGTTATATGTGTATAGTTATGTTCTAGGAAGGAACTTCTAGCGTATTTATAGACCTTTCACACTAAATGATTGGATTAACTATCTCCTCTAGACAGCAACTTTCAGTAACATTCTAAAGAGCTTTAAAAATGAAATAATGAAGGTTGTAAACATCCTTCCATCATCGCTGATGCTGGGATAGGAGGGTTTATTTTTCCATATGACAACTGATCACATATTCATGGTTGGAATTTATATGAAGCTGTGCAGCAGAGTAACGGTAGTCACCTTTTGCAGTACTCCCAAATTAGCAGTAAAAAGTAGTAAATAAATTAAGACAGGCTTCATATAATCCAGCTGTTGCCTGAGCTTTATTTCCGTTTTCTAAAAAAAGTAAACCTGGCTGTTTCATCAAACATTATGGACTTTCTTTTAAGAGTGAGTAGTTGTTTATGTGACTGAGCTGAAGACAGCGTAACTTTGCCAGGTAACGAGTCTTCTGCTACAAGAAGTAAAACTACTCACACTGCCGTGAATTTACTTTTTCAGGCTATGACTCATCAGACACATGTTCAAGCAGCTGGCAAGAAATTCATCAGTGCTATCAGAGACAGCTAACATCCTTGTATAACATGTCCAAGGTAAGTGAAGGATCACAAATCCCTTTGATGGTAAATGTTGGCTTTTCAAAGCTAAAAAAAGAACAGATGCAGAATTATAGAAGCTGCCAGTACTTCGTAGTTAAAATCCTCATTCCACTGAAGTCAGTGCAGATCCTGCCGCTAAACTTCATTACACCAGGATTTCACTGTCTACACACTACAAGAATCTTTATCAAAGAATACAATACAAAAGTGGAAGTCTGAAATAGCTGTACAGAATATCATTTCATCTGGTGCTCCACATATATTGCAAACACTGCATCTTGAACTTTGCTTGGTCTATCTGAGTGGAGGATACATGTATGTTTAGGCAGTTTTATGTTGGTGCTGGATGCTTTGCCATGAGTTTTTAATGCAGCCAACGCAGATACAAGTGTTAAGGACCTCTTTCTTTTCTCCTTCTTTCATGTGTTTCAAAGCTTTTCTGTCATATTTTATGCAGTATTTCCCTGGAGGCTGTACATATTACTTATCATACACATACTATCTCACTCGTGTATACCGATCAGCCATTGGTGTACTTACATGTCAGATGTTACCTTTTGAATGCATATTGATTTGTTTGAGATGGCATGTTCTTTTCATTGCTTTGAAACAATATTTTTTTTCCCCTTTTCTTTTTAAATATAGGAGTACATCCTGATTTTGGTACCAAAAATACCATCATCTTTAACTGACTAACAATATTTTAATGGAGTTTAAAGTTCTAATAAAACTGTGTTGTTTTTTTTTCTTCCTATTAACTTAAAAAAGAGCAAACTACCCCCCATTTATTCAAGCGTATCTCACATGAGCGCTCTTGCCCCCCACCCTTGCGAATTTGCGGAAGTATGTTTTCATTTTATCCCCACTGCTCTGACAAGTCTTGACAACATGGGTCCATCATCATTAGAAGTAACAGAAAAGTATATAGTTGGCATTTTTGAGATGTTAAGGAGTATTGCATACATCCACACAAACCTCCAAAATGCTTGAAAAATCACTTTCACAGATCCTCCTAAAAAGCCATTGAAGTAAAATCTGCTACAATCTTTTTGACAAATTACACAAACCACTCTGACAATGATGCTTGTGTGTCTTAAGATCATCTACAGTCCAGTTTCTGCTGCTGTCTAATGCGTTCTGACAACTTCAACCAGACCTGCACCAGGAATGCAAACTGAATCCAATAAAGAAGTTTAATTTTAACAGTTTTCCTAACTTAAATGGATTCATGGAACAAAGGCATTTAGGGCAGGAGGGGCAGTAACAATCTGTAATGACTTCCCTCACACTTCTTATTTCCAGATATTCCTCATCACTAAAATAAAACAAATTCACGTATACTCTGCCAAGTGTGAATTTTATTTCCCAAAAGAAGTAAATAAGTAATGTCTAATTTGAATTCTGGTCGTTGGCTCTTCTCTAGTCATAATAAATATTCAGAAGACCACCACGTTTTATACTTCTCAACTATTTACTTCCAAAACCAAGATAATTCTAGATCAGAAAGCTTCAACTTCTAAATAAAAATCCAATTAAGTAACGTGGTCTGTGTGCTGCAAAAGAGGTAACAACTGTAATTGCAGGGAATGCATTAAGTATGAAGAAAAAGAACGACAAAGAAGGAACAGATAGTGGCAAGAATACCCAACAAAATACCCAAATTGCCCAACACATGCCTCAGTGGCACGTCCCGATGCTCCTGCTTCCCAAGCCTTGCATCCCTGGTAACTACAGAGAGGTGCTGCAGAACAAGGTGTGCACTTTGGAGTGGAGAAACAGTTACTCCTTCTAAAATTCCCTACAACAGATGACCAAAAACACTAAATAGCCCTGCTCATTATTTCCAGACACTGGAGCCACTTCAAGAACACCTGCTGGATACTGGTAGCTCAGAAACCAGTTTTGTTTTTTTTTTTCTCTTTTTTTTTCAGACTATCAGAGAGATCAGCTGTCATAAACTTAACTTTTCTTGTGAAGCATACAATACACAGAAGAGTCAAGGACACTCTTGGGTTAGTATCTCATTAAGATGTTTGTACTGAAAATACATTTATTTATATTTTTTTTCCACAAGTGATCACTCACTGGCTTGAGGATGTTTCAGATCCACAATAATTTCCTCAGTGAACCTTTGAGAAAGTTGCTTCCTAATAAAAAGAAACCTTTACACACTTCAGAAATATTATTCTTTCAACACAGCCCTTGAGACTTGCCTTGAAATGCAAGCAGGTGGTTTTGAACTATGAATTGGAAACCACAGCAGCTTATGGGAATTTGGTACAGAACTCGGAGGATTTTCTGTATTTTTTTTTTATATGAGTACAGTTGCAAGATGCAGGTGAATATCTATTAGTTATCTGTGAACTGAATTACTTTTGAATTACAACTATATTGTGCCCTTATGCTTTTGTACAGTGTCAATATCAAGAATAGCCATGAGACAGGCTAAAAAAACAAAGCTTTTTTAAAGAATTCACAAAAGGCCAAATCTTCTAAAGCTGTTCTAATTACACCAGGACTGACAGCCATTCTTTTGATCATTTAGACATGTAAGTACCTTCACATGAAGAAGCTGTAAAGGCCAAATAACACGCAACTGCTAAGCCACACTTGAAACAATTTGTCCATGATACCTGAAGTATTTCTACCTAGCACCAAACTAGGTTGGAAGAATTAACTGCACACACAGAAAGAGGAAGTGTCCATTATAGGGGGTAGCAGCTGATCAGTGGGTATGTGCTCAAGGTGAGCAATGCTTTGTTTAGTCCCACACTAGACACAGTGAGGTTCTTAAACACAGGGCACTTCCCTTTGTTATACTACTTTTCTAACGTCACTCATTTTCCATGGGCAAAAAGATGCTTTAAGGTTTAGTTTATCTAATCCTAATTGCATAGAGTTCACAACACAACACTGCAATATTGCAAAACGTGTCCAAGGTTGTTTCAATACAAAAAAGTCAGAACTTCATTGGGAGAGAATGAAGAGGGGACGTGAAGAAGAAATCCAGGTTTACTATTTGCGAGCAAATGGTGGATTAAAGACTTTCATCTGACCAAGGAGAATTAGTGCACTGAGCTTTCTTCTACATCTCAGAGACAATATCGTTAAAGATTTTACAAAAGGCAATATTGTTAATCTAAGTGGTCTACATGACTGGAAATTGCTTAGAACTGAACTTACTGTCCATAAATAACAGGAAAAAAAATACTTCTCTGCACTGACTTCTAAAACCTAACTATTTATGCTACTTCTGATTTTCTTTTTTTAAATTCAAATCATTGGTTGGGCTGTTTTGCCATGGAGTGGAGCTGTTGAAGCTTATTGTTAGCCAGAAATACTGAAAGCAGCTATACTTTGAAGCATTACAATTTACCATTGCCCTGATTTGCACCATACACAAGCAGAAATAATGTGACTTTTTTTGAAAAATGTTGATTGTTCCGAATTCCAACATCTAGACTCCATTGTCATTTTTTTGTATGTTTACTTCAACTAAGTTATTTTTGTTTGCAGCAAACTCGAGATAATAATAGGTGCTTAGAAGTGAAAAATGTTATTTGAGTTCAGTGGGGACAGAAGAACTGTAACTTTAGTAAGCAGGTATGACATGAAACTGGTAGAATATTAATGTAACTACAGTGCAGAACATCTATTATGAAATAAGGAAAAGCTGTGTAGAAGCAGCATAGAAGTGAATGGTCTCACCTTGGTAATCAAAAATTCATGTTGGTATTTCTAAATGTGCTACTTCTTTCTACTGAAATGGATGACAAGCCAGAACTCGGTGTAAGAACGGAGGGCAAGATTACCCCCAAATGCAGATATATTTTAAGCATACAAAATGACACAGATCAGAAGGGATGGCATTCCTTCAGGAAATGAAGCCCACTAAGGCACAGCCATTTCACCAGGCATTAGTGCTACCTGGAAACCAGAGACACATTAAACAGGAAGTCCATAAATAATACAAGCCCCAGCACTGTCACAAATGTCATATATGATTTGCAATGATTGAAGGTAATTGATAATCTCAGTTCAAGAACAGAGAGTTTAGGTGAGGGGTAATTAGCATTTTAATTGTATAATTGGGAATTACAAATTACCTGTCTTACTTAGAGAATAATTGAGGAAATTATATGACATTAATTGATACTTCAGCTTTTTTGAAGAAAATACACAGGTTGGTGATTTTAGAAAAACTGGACTTGCATTTTCTCTCTCAGACATTTTCTTTGTTTTTAACTTTCACAGCCACCCTTTCATTACAAAAGCTAACTGTTCCATATAAAGCAAGCTTTCTCCCATTACTTTGCAAACCTAAAATTTATGATTTTGGTCAGGAAGCAAAGAAACAACATGATACTATGATACAGCAGCAGTTTAATAATGTCTGTGGAATTATCTCCCTTTTGCCACCCCATAGAGATTGATAAGAGTTTCTTCTAACAGCTCTGTTTGAGTATAAATCCAACTTTTTTTTTTCCTAGTATGAGGAAAGGGCAAACATTTTAACAAATGCAGTTTTTAAGAGATTCATATACCTACCTCTCTCTACTTCCTTTGTATTTCATCTAATTCCACACGGATGCAACATTTCTCCACCCCACTCCAGAAATTCATCAAATTATGTACTATCACAGAAGTTCTGCTAAACCATTTCATTACCAACATTCAAATGAAAACGTTAGTTACGTAAATGTTTAACTCCATACCCAACTACTTACTTTCCAGAAGCATGGCAAGACAACTGAACAGGTACCCTTAGAGATAGGACAGCTACTAGAGTGTGCTGTAAACACACCTTTCAATGAGTCTGTCTTGAAAATTACATTCAGGAAGCATTTTAAGAAAGTCTTCAATATGGTTTCAAATTATTATTTTCAGAAAACTCTTTCAAATCTACTTGGAAAATGCATCTGTCAATTGTCAGAATAGATTTGTCTGCATAAAAAATGGTTGACTTATAGATTGAAATATTATGACAACTAATGAAATCCTTACAGTTACTGTTTGATAGAAATTAAGCTGATTAGGGTATTCATAGTATCAACCTGCACAAATTTTAATGCTAATTCTGAAAAACTTGCAAGTCAAGGTGTACATGCCTTTGTTTTTTTCACCTGTACAAACTGAAACTGCTCCAACTTTGTACTACACAGGTCTCTTCCACAATGGGTAAGTCTGCAATAGGACTGTTACAGAGATAATACAAGTTATTATTACAAAGGATTTCATTAGAGCTTTAGTGAGTCAAAGAACTACCATTAGGTAACCAACAGGTATGTTGTATGTTGTAAGTCTATGTAGTACAGGACTGTGCTATCACTGAGACTGTCTATGATTAGACCATTGCAAGTAATGAAATTAAATTGATTGAAGTAATTGTCCCTGCAGCTGATAGAGGTAACGGACTGTGTGAACAATTCTGGAGTCCACTACAACACAAAGTGTAACAGGCAGTCTTCAACAGCCGTTCAGTTGGGTGGTTCAATATTGGTATCAAGGGAGATCACGGTAATAGAGCACAAGGTGAAAACCTTCTCATTCTACACTGTGTTAACACCACGTTCTGTACGTTGACTCCTGCTCCTGCCGGCAAGTCTGAAACTCCCCATCCATTGTATTTAGGTATCTAACACAGAAGTGTGATCTCTATACAGCAGAAGGGAATTTTAAATGAGTTTTGAACCTTCACCATTCATAAATGGAGAACAGATCCCCACCACCATGCTGCAAAGCAATGATCATTAAGAAGGGTCTCCTTTTCATTTCTTCAACAACTCTGAAGTCCGTGTGTAGCCATGCACATCAGTAACAATGCAAAGCCAAGTTCTGCAGTGGTCTGAATTTCATACTTAATCTAATATTACAGAAAGAGATGGCATGAAAATTTCTTAGACTCTTTGCTCCATTTCCAACTCTAATAATTCTAGATCTCAACTGGCATATTTTAAATTAATTTTTTGTAGTTTAAACCTATTTATCAACAGCTAATTAATGAGGTCTAAATCCTTTGATGACAGAATGATTAAACTGCATTTTAACTAATCCATCTTTAATTAAAATGCTGCCAGCAAACCATTTCTGGATGTGTAAAAAGGACACATTTATAGATGCTCACTCTTTAACTATGCATTATGTAAAGCCAATAATTAGAAGAACTCATGATTTCAATTATATTTTAATTACTGTTACATATAAAACATGCTTTAATAGATGTAATGCAATACATTTTCTTTCTTTACAACCCACTAATCATTCCTATTGGGGTGACAACCAAATAAAAGGAAGTTTAATATATGCACTAGAGCAGGAATCTTGTTTTAGCTTTGAGCCAATTCTCTCCATTTCTTCTTTGCAGAAGAAAGGTACTTAATTATCTCCAATCCTGAAACTCAAATGAATCCCTATAAATCCCTGTTAGAACTCTAAAAGGAGATTAGCCGTAACTGACCATAATAAAGATAAATACTTCATCCTTATTATTAAACTTGTACGTCTTCACGATTTGTGAACTCAAAACACAAGGCTACTTAAAGCCTGCTAGATAAGGAAAAAAAATATAAGGTGACATCTGTACAGATCTTCCTACTTCTCTCCTCTTCTGGTTTTAGGAAACAACATGAGCCAAGAGATTCTCTAATTACTGCAGGTGCCACCAGCTTCATTTACTTAGGGTACCCCTTTTCCACCATCTGGGAGGGAAGCGCGGTATATCACAATGTGATCATGACAGCCTGCATTTCAGTCTGCATTAATGGGAGGCTGAGATGTGAAAAAGATGAAAGTTAAACTGTTCTTTGCTATGACTAATTCAGTTTTTAATGCAAATATGGAACAAATTATTTCTTTCTGAATAATGGAGTGCACAGATAGCTGGTCAGGAACACTCAATATCCTGTAGTAATCCAGCCTTTAAAATTTCATGTTATTACAATAGATATTTTTTGCTGAGACAACCTAACATTCAATAAACTACAGCTATTAAATACGTTTCTAAACTCTGCATGTTCCAAGTAGTAGTTTCACAGAGTAAATTCAGCCTTAGGGTTTCACTGCTTTCAGTGATCTGAATCTGGCATGAGGAAACGTAATAAGCTTATAGAAGAAACCTGGTTAATTTACCCATTAAATTGTATTTTACAAATAATCCAAAAATACACATTAGGTTATTTTTACTGGCTCAGACATATTAAATTTAATTTTCATAAGCTGATTTCTACTGTTTGGGTAGGTTAATGAAATCGTTGGGTTTTCTTCAAGTTTTCTACATTAACGAATGTTGATAGTACGATGTTTTCACATCACAGGCACCTATGACGAAGTCACTGAATGTAAGGATATTAAAATGCACAAGACTTAAGCTGCTGCATAGTTTGATTTATATGTATCCTCTCATTTCCCTTTTTGTCTATTCCTGCTTATAGATCAAACTCTTGGCAGCAGGGACTACATTTTACTTCTTTAAAAAGTGCACTGCACATTTATATCCCGATAAATAACAGAAACAACAGATTACTGTGAAGAATATATAACTATCTCTTCAAAAGAACACGCCTGGAAAGGTCATTTTGAATATTTAAGTATTCATACTTAGCAGATGTGAGGAACAAATGCTGTTGTGGCAATATGCTCTACCAAGGTTTATCAAAAACACTCCTTACTTTTTAGAAGATGACTATAGATATACCCTGAAGAAAAAACACTCTCAATTTTGTTATGTATAGCATACAATTGCTGTTGCACCACGTCATATCACTTGTCATCCTAACCAGGATGCTGTTCTTACTTTCTTACAGTGCCTCCCAATATGCAGCCATGAACACATATATTTAATGACAGCATGTACAATCATATTAAATGAGAAATATTCTAGAAGAAATATTCTAGCTGCTAGAGAAGTGCTCAGGAAGGACAGCAATAAGGCCAATACCAGAAATAGAAATAACATTATGATATATATAGATATATAGAGAACAGAAAGCAACTCCTTGTCTTATTTACAATTTAGTTTCCTGGTGTATTTAAATGCTAACTATAGTAACCACTGTTGCTTGAAGATGCAGTTCTGGACAGTAAGCGCTGACTTCCTTCTCTAAAAGGCTTTCTACTAAAGTAAGGGCAGAGCACACAAATGCCAGTTGCATACCTGCTTTCAGTCTGGGTAAGCCTAGCACACCAGTAACGTAGAAAGGGAGAAGATTCTCATTTGCTCCAGAGGATACTTTGCAAGACTCATGCCAGTTAGTTTCACTTCCCAGAACACTGAACCCTGAAACACCTCCAGGCTGTCCCATACACTTTCTGGAGTAGCACACCACCTTACTGCTTCACTAGCAGAAACAATGCAACTAAACATTGAGAACCTGTATTCCATCTAACTCCAGAGTATTACTGAACTTTTCTTCAAATTGCAGTTTCCTTCGTAGACCAAAAAATCAACAGCCTCCTAGAGTAAGATGACGTGTTTGGTTGGGTCTGTTCTCAGATACTATGTCGTCAAAGAAAATCAAAGTTTTCCTGACTTGTGCAGATAAATGACAGATCAGAGATGTCCTTCTCTAATCTTTCTGTCCATGTTTCAAGGGTCCTGGTCATATAAAATGAGTGAATAGCTGCCCAGAGGACTACACCATTTACCACAAATTACTTCTTTATGGAAGAATCAATTTTATAGTCTCCTGAATTTCAAACACTTGCCTCTTCAATCCAGTGGAATTACTCTTTTGAGAGCCAAGCCTGAGATAGATGACTCCAAGGATCTACTCTTGGGGCTATGAAATATCTGTTATAAAAATCTAGAGAGGACTTATAAGTCTTTGAAAAAGACTCAGCGTAAAGAAAACATGTATCAACACTTTAACATTATATGACTAGAAGTGTCCAGATTAATCTGTTGAGCCTCCAACAACCTTCTGTCCCAACGGACTAGGAAGCTAAATTCAAGTTGGTCTGATGAAACAGAAGCAGAAAGCTTTTTCAAGGGACAGAGGAGACTACTGCAAACTCCCTGCAAACTCCCCTGGAAACTCCAACATACCTCTTTTTCTGCTCATTCAGGGAGAATTTTACAAAGCTGAATTCATGAAAATATAGTTTCAAAACCACATTAACTAATTGCAGCTCCTGTGAACTCTTGGCCTATATACCACTTTCAAAGCAACTACTGTTACCAGGTATGGGGAATAAAATGGAATGCATTCAGTAGAGGTAATTCTGAAAGAGCTGTGAAGTGCTTGCTTCCTTCCATACTGAGTCTCAAGCACAAATTCATAATACTGATCATGGTTCCCTTGGCCCACACTGCCAAGTAGGAATAATCATTCAGGTGAAAGCATGAGAAACTACAGCCTCAACAGAACTTTCAGCAATTTAAGCTGTCACGCAAGGCTTGACAAATCCACTTGCCTGCTCATAAGCAAGACAGAGAAAATTGCCCAGCTCACTGCTCATCAGTTTCTGCAGATCTACTGCTTTTATTAGAAAGAATTAAAACCATACGGATTAGGAAGATGACATCAACCAACTATAAACAAGTGTTAGCATTTTACTGCATGTCTAAAACTCTGAGGATGTTTCAGTTACTCCACTCCTGGCATTGCAGAGCCTCCACTAGCAGTAAATAAAACAAATTGCACTACTTGGCCAACAGTGCAATTTTTGGATCTGTCCGAAATAAAAAAAAGAAAACGTTTTGTCCTCATGCTGCATATATATGTTGGGCTTGAAACTGCTTGTGTCAAGATGTGAAACTGCACAGCAAGGCTGTATCTGCTGGGAGGCACAGTCATGCTTTTGGACCAAAATGGCATCATCTGTTCTCCTTCTATAGAAGATTTATTACCCACCAAACAGGTCTCCTTCTCCCTGAAGAAAGATGAAGGCAAGCAAGAAAACAGGGCAACATGGAGGCAGTACGTGCAGGACAACAGCTCCAAGACTAGCCCCACAAGGTCTGCTGTACTCCCTGATGGTATAAAACTAACAAGCAGCCACAGCCCTGAAGACAGCAGAAAAAATCTACATAGTCACACTGCCTTAAAGCACGCCCCAGAGTGCAATGTCATGTCCAAGCAGCCATGGTTTGATCTATAGAAATTCTCAACACTTATTTCTTGCCTCGCAAATCTCTGCAACAGGGATTTGAGCAGCTCCAATAGACAGCCCTGAGTGCCTACCAGCTATGGGCACTGGTTCTGACAGGAATATAAGAAGTGTTTTAAATCCTTCCTCATTCAGATGGCAATTATCCTTTTACTAATATATTATACTCTTTACCTCCCTCTGGAGAGAGGCAACCCTTTTCCACTAAGCTTATGAGATATAAACAGAAACACAGGAGCTGAGCACGACAGTGCAGCCATCTTGCCACTATGGGCACCCCGATCCCACGCACACATGGGATGCCAGCAAGGCCTGGGGAGGGACAGACACAGCTCAGGGATCGCCAACAAGGAGAAGCAGCTACATCTTTCCCAAATCACAAGCAGAAGATTGAGCAAGAGGCAAGAAGCAGACAGCACAGCTCTGAGTTCTCCCCACAGGAGGAGTAAGCACACGTGGGCACTGGAGTTTCTCTGAACTTATGCTTAACTTCCATAGGCACTTGCTTAGAAAAGTTTTTGCCAAAATAAGCTGGTTTTCCACTTAAAAATGGAAAAAGGTTTTGTCAAAATAGCTGGCTTTCCACTGATTTTCTAAACAGGTAGAATTCACCATTTCCCTTGTTTCTTACCACAGCTTCTCTGTGAATTTGTCCAGCTTCACCATACAGCCCACAAGCACATAGGGGCTTCTTGTTTAGGTGCACAAGTAGCCCCCAACAGTACCTGTACATTTAGATCACTTAAACCTTGCTGACGTTAAACACACTTTAAAGGATTGATTTTAAAGGAGGCTTTTATCAAAGCATTTACCAAATTGACTATACTTGCATAACTGTGTGTATAGGCACTCTTATTTCTCAAGAAAAAAATGTTCACTTTGCATCCTTTTCAAACTGAAGCTGACATTACAATACTACTTTCTACATAGACATCAGACACAGAGGTAGTATATAGAGAGAATTTAAGAAGTTACCTTGGACTAGATTCATTCCCTGAGGTAATAAAGCCTTTGTTCTGATGCATATGTAAAAATCTCATTAGCTCTTTGTGAGAATTTCACTATACAGAGGACATGTTCAGTTGTTTGCAAGCTCTGATTTCTAAATTATTTCCAGATCACAAGTCCAGTATTCTGTAGCTTTCATCTAAATTCTTTCTTCTTTAGCTTATGACCTCTCTCTTGTCTGTAATTAAAAACATTTTGTATTAATAAGCTCAGCTGATCAAATGATCCAGATCTTACAGCTTTAACCTTCCCATCATTTTGATGGCCTACATCTATATGATTTACTGGGATCTAGAAATTACCTCTGATAATTCAAATACCATCAGATTTAAAATCAACTCCCCTGTAACCCTATTTGTTGGACGCAAAAGCCCATGCATTAGAAAATGACTTGTTCCTGACAACTTCTTCTGTCAGTTAGCCAGTTTTTAATCCACTTGATGTGTACCTTATTAATATTGTATGCAACTAATCAGAATGTTAGGTGATAGTAAGTCATATGCATTACAGAAGGCTAAGTATATTACAGCCACGGAGTTAACTATCAACTAAATGTAATCTAATTAAAAAAATTAAATCCAGGGTTCTTTAATAGGACGTCCTCCATAAAATCACATTAACTCAAATGAGATAAACACTTCTCCTCCACTACTGGAACTTGTATCAGTATTACTGGTGTTGTCAAATAAGCTTCCTTCATCAGGAACTCAACTGGGCATCTTCCGTAGCCACACTTTGCACTTAACGGTTGCTCTCCTTACCCCTGCCCCAACTGGAAATTAGAACAGGATGATCAGATTTAAATGTTAAATTAATATTTAACATATTCAATATTAAATATCTTCTATATTGCATACATATATTGATTTTAAAATATCTAGGAAACAGCAACAGCAAACAAAGATCATTCATTTTCTTACGAAACCAGAGAAGTGGCTGAGTCACCATCCCTGGAGGTATTCAAAAGACATGTAGATGTGGTGTGTAGGGACATGGCTTAGTGGTACACTTGGCAGTGCAACATTAACTTGGACTTGATGATCTTAGAGGTCTTTTCCAACCTAATGATTCTATGATTCTAACTGTGCAGTTTTTAAAATTTGCAATTTTTCTACTTTTAACACTTCTATTTCTTCCCGGGTGGATGTAGTATTAGTATTTAGTGAGATTTGTCTGCATCGTGGATTCATTTAATAAACTGAATCATTACATGATTTTTATATTCAAGAACATAAATGTGATATATTAAAGCAACTGATAATTAAAAAGCTCATTTTAATTCATCATTTTTCAAATAAAAATTGTATTTTTAAAGGATTGCTTGTTTAACTACAGCTGTCAGTTGGCTGGTAATTCCACTAAACAAATGACCTTTCCCCTTCTTTTTGAGTTCAGTTACTTTTATTTGTCCCCAAGTATTCAGCAGACACCAGTCACATCAATAAAAAAAATGTCAATTTTGATCTGCCTCATGAGATGTAACAGCTCCAGATAGATTTTCAGTCAGAAGGGTGACTAGAACAGCTATTATTAACAGCCATTAGAGAGAGTGGCAGAACCAGAAGACAGCTCCCTAGATTTAGACCCGATTAGTGGACACTGACGCAGACAGGCCTTCCAGCACTGTAAATAACTTTAAAACTATACCTTGCAGTTGAACTCTCTCTGCTGTCAGAATTGGTTAGGCCGCATCACATATGAGATGATCTAAAGCAAAGTGAAAAGCACTCTGCTGAACTGCTAAGTGCATATAGTTTATCGTAATAAATTAAAATTACTTAACATGGGTATTTGAGCAAAGGTCTACAAGAATGAGTGAGGTAAAGGAGACTGTGTGACATAGAACTAATCAGAAAATCACTACAGGAAAGGAGGAAACAAAGAAGCTTTGCTAGAGATAGCACTGGCTTTTAAATAGCATTTTCTGCTTCACCTTTGTCCTATCAAATTGTTCTTCAGTTTTATCTGTGCATAAAATGGCCTAGTAGAAGAGGTAATTTTTAACTAGGCTGACACCCCAGCTTCATGATAGATAAAGCATCATAGACAAAGCCCAGCTTTCATGAACCAATGATATCATGCTTATTAAGAACCAAAGCAAAACTTTACAATTAAGATGTTGTGCATCACCTCCTGATTTTGTGTAACAGAAACATGTAGCAGTCATGACAGAATTTATCTTTTGTTTTCTCTTTTGTTTTCATTTCATGTTTCTTTCACAGTGTTTCTACACATTTGCCACCATCTATCTCTAAACAACAACATATTTAAACCCCATACAGCAATATAAAACTGAAAAGGTCTCCAAACCCAAGTAAACTTAACCCAAATAACTATTGGAGAAGTGCTGAAGCAAACACAGAAATACTGCCATTTACTCTTAAGCTCTGAACATATTAAAACAACATTTGCTATGTTCCCTTTGCTGTTCTATGAAATTCGAGGTTTGTATTTTGCAATACCATAGCATTCATAAGGAGGAAGCTTATGTATACTTGTTTCTATGGAGCCGTACAACTGAGCTATGCAGAACCAGGACTGATCATGATCATGAACAGCTGCCATCATCAACTCAAGAACCCACATACAGCAATGCCGTAAGTCACACAGGAAAAGCGTGCCATTTCTTCTGTGTTGCACTGTAAATCTTGAATGCAACAACCCCCAGCATGATTCTGCTGTGGGGCAACAACCTGTTTTCCTTTCCCATTGTACAAACAATGGGAAAAGCACTTTTTCTCAAGCATTTCATTCATTTATGTTAATTACTACTATGAACTTCAACAGATGTACAACTTCACGCAACTTTCTTCTAGATGCAAAATTCTGTTTGGAACAGGAGGCAGAAACAGAAGACCTGCACAGTGAACCTATACTGCTGGACACTGGTTTCTTCAATGTGGGATTATTAGACAGGCTTTTAAATCAAGACTGGATTAGAAGATTCAACATCATTTCAGAAAGCATCTAAGTACCTTGGAAATATAAGTCCCCATTCCCAAAATGCTAAAGCAATGATTCATACTGTATCCAATAGGATAGAGCTGCCCTTAAAAATCTGGCCTTTAAAAGTTTAAATTCAACTGAAAAGGCACTATAGAAGTGTGACTCTTGAAAATTGAAACCACTGTCCTTACTTACATTAGCAGCAGCACCGTGATAATTTAAGCTGAAAGAAACCCAATACATTTTTTTGCTATCTAGCCTTACTTTTCCTTCCCTGTTAGCTTGGACAATGAAAACAGGTGAGTCCATTTCATTCGCAGCTTCTCATGCACCAGGTGAACTTGCAACCACCAGCCCCTAACAGCCCACACTTGCCTTTGGGAAAGCTAAGGTCCTCCCTGTTTCTTCAAGCAATTGAATTATTTCTACCAGTCTCCATTAGAAAAACTGGGAACAGAGAAGCTTATGGATAACATTTTAAAATTAGGACGACTCTGTGGTAAGACAACATTTAATTTCTCTATTTAAATTTCTAGTAATTGCAACTGAAAAGACACATTTGTTAAAATACACATAAATATCGAAATAAATTGCAGATCCACAAACTATTTTAATTACTTTCCTACAAAATAATCAATGAAATCAAATCTCCTCAAATTGCTACAAGTTCTTTTCCAAGCATACAAATATTCAATTTGCATCTTTATAATCTTTGCTAGTCAAAACAAGAGTAAGACATACAAAGCTGCTTGAAAGTGATGTTTTCCCCCAATACTAGTATTTATAGAATGCATTTTACCATGTTTCTCTTCACTAAGTTTTCTATACGGTCTTGCAACGTTCATTTACAAATACTTGTCTTCTTGATGTAAAATAATTTTCCCCTGTTTATTCCAGCTGCTTTCAGTACCTACAGAATTTACCACGTTAGGGTGAACTGTAATTTAGAGGCTAGCGAGACTAGTTAGTCTTCCTACTTTATCATTTACCAAATATTTCATTTTGTTCTCCTTATATTCTCTGTTAAGAATCTTTAAGAACAAGTCTACTGCTCCTTTCATTAGTAATTTCCTGAGCTGGATTCTGTTTTTTGTTGTTTGTTTTACCTCATAATGACTAACAACAACAAAAGCTTACAAGAAAAGCAAGCCTGACTAGTTTAACAGAAAACTGGAATTCAACCTTAATATACTGAACAAGTAGAACTGTGGAAACTGTATATTGCATTTGAAAGGAAAGCGCATCTTAGGGGTGGCTTCTGAAGCACATTTGAGTATTATCTCAGAGCAGCAACACATCTAGCCAAGTCCAGCAATTTGTCGCTCTAAGTACTGTATGGAGAATTAGAGCTTCTGTTCCATCTACACAGAGAAAACAAACAACAAAAAGAGACATTTTGGCATCTCCTGGCAGAGTTCAGCACAGAAACACTTTTTTAACTTCTAGCCCAGGCCGTAGCCCCTGGATATGCTGATTCCAGCCCAAGCAGGTCAGGTTGGCAGTGTCTCAGCTGGTAGCTTTCTTGATTTATTAGATGAGCACTTATAATCTGGTTTTCTATTCTATTCTATTTTCTTTTCTACTCTATTTTCATTTAGCAACAGCTGTGCAGCACAAGTTCATCTACCCCCATTAATAAATTATTTGTTTTAGTAGTATTAAATAAATATTTTCACACCACAGGATGTATAAGGGGCATTACCTTCATAGGGCTATAATGCACTGCCAAGTTGGCACATACTGATGCTTTCATGCACTCACACATAGAACAACACTCCTTAGCCTCAGAGAAAGCCATATGTTTAGGCCAAAAAGTAATTCATTTACTAAGGACTCTCAAGTGCAATAAATCCTTGAATAGGGAATACCACTACACTCTAAAAAAATAAATCACATACAATTTCCTAGTTGGAAGAAGATAAAGCATACAATATTCTACAAGCTACCTACTTTTATTGAGAATATAATCCCACCTGTGAAATCCGGCACGTACAGCTCCTGAGTTTGCTATCTACAACTACCAAATTATTTCTCTGTGAATGTTCTCTGACTAAAGAAGAATAAGCAAACATGCAAATAAATAACTGCTTCCACACCTGATGAAATCTTAGCAACTTCTCACACTGCCAGAAGTAAAATGTCATCCTTGAGCTTCCCATTCCCCACTCTCCTTTCCCCAAAGCCCTGTTAACTAGTTTTGGTTTTAATCCGGTTTTGTTTTTACATCTTCTTGATTTACCCTCTGTTGAACTTTTCCAGTAACACAGTTCATGCAGAGCCTTTGTGGATTCTTCGTTTACTGAAGAACATGTCTGTGTTTTCTTGCATTTGCTACTAGGTTTAGTAGCCTTACAAGCACCTATCTTCCCTAATACCTCTGATCTTCTGTATCTTTCAGCTAAGTCTCTTCTTAATCGTTCATTCTGACTCAGAGCAGCATTCACTTTCTCTAATCACTCTGAAAATCAAGACCTCTGAATGTGATTATAGATACTGTTTTTTATTCCCCCGATTTTTAAGAAAACAGATGAGAACAACACCCCAAATCCCCACTAAAACTTTGCATGCTGCCAAGGCATTTTCCTGCAATATAC
This sequence comes from Anas acuta, assembly GCF_963932015.1. Taxonomy (NCBI): domain Eukaryota; kingdom Metazoa; phylum Chordata; class Aves; order Anseriformes; family Anatidae; genus Anas; species Anas acuta. The sequence goes on along the minus strand of NC_088988.1, from coordinate 10,547,400 downwards.
TGTTCCCATTTGTATTTACTTATTCTGAAACCTGAGGTGTGCTGTTCTGTATTCCTCCTTCCAGGGGCCCTAACCACTGTGGTACAAGGAAAAAAAAACAAAAACTAACAAAAACAGTGATCCCAGGTTGGGTATGACAAACAGACATTTTTTGGCAGAACAAATCCTAGGATAGGAGTGATGTACTATGGCAAAGGCCTCCTACTATCTCATCTAATTCTCAGTATACCTAAAAATAATGTAGTTAGCCAACTTCCGGGGACACACTTTTAAAACACCCATGTCACCATTTCCACTGCACTGGTTTCTACTTCTCTGCTGCAGCAGCGTGCATTTAACAGCCATGGCCTACCTTCTCCTAGTTACTGACATGCAATTTAAAACAACAAGAGCAACCTTAATAATGTCACTTTTGGCACTTCTTTTTCCTATCTTTAAACAAACTATCAGGAATCAACATTGCTCTGTTTCACATAACAAATTGAAACTTCACAGGGAGCAATTCAGCCTGATAATCTAAACCTTGTGGGGAGCATTAAAAATAATTGAGGCATCAGGAAATCAAAGTACTTTTCCATGCAACTAGTAATCCCTGGAAAATTGTGAATATCAGATATTCTACATTCTTATAATGCTATTTTGCCCCATAATCCTGAAATTTATTATAGAATATATTCCTCATCCACTATCCAGTGAGACAGGTAAATCCCGTAATACTGGGAAGAGTCCAGAGGTGCAAAGCAGAGCATCTTCAAGGGATTTTTTTAATTTTAGAGAGTAGTGGAAGAAAAATGGACTTTTACCAGGAAGACAAGCCTCCTCTCTCCTCTTAGATGACAACGTTCACTTGAGAAGGATGAAGGTGCTGGTTAGACACTGCTCTAAGTCAAAAAAATTCACTCTAACAGAGAGGAAAAACCAGTGTAACTCCTAGAGTGAGCAGGCAGAGCTGAACTTTAATAACTGATCATAAAAGGCAAAACGAAGTGGGATTTTCCTTCTCACCTCTATAGATACAGATGTTTAAGATTTTTCTTAACAATTTTCTGCCAGCTTGTGTGTAGATTAGGAGATAATTAAGAAACAATGGATCTTCTTGAGAAAAATTTGACAAAGTTCTTGTGTTCTCTTCTCCTCAAAACTGCAACTGTATGACTAGGATTGCAAGGACCTTCAGAAGCCACTGATAACCCTACAGGACACTGCTCGTTCCAGCAGCTTTTTAAGAGAGACTGATTTCATACCTGTAATTGTAGGTCCTGACGCTGCTAAATCCCCTAAAACATAGCGCTCCACTAAAGCAAAAAGTATGTGCATGTACATGCATGTGTGCATAAATATATACAAACTCCATAAACTGAAATACAAATAATATTTTAAATATACATCAAACTTGACTAGACTATTCAAACTTCATTCTTCTTTCATCTACATAGCCTGTCTGATTCAATCACACCTTTCAGACTTTGCATGATCTGTACTTGCAGTAAGTTCATCAATGGTAATTTTGCATTTTGGAGGCTAACTAGTGGCCTTTTAAAAATAACAGTATTTCTTTAAAAAATAACAGTAAATGTATTTTGAAATAACATTGTATGTTAAATTTTCCCTGCAATGGCATATATTTAAAACAAAAAATGTAACAAAATATATTCAGTCCAGCATCCAATAGTATTTAAAATTTTAAATTTAAATTTTAAATTTTAGAGCAAATGTCTTGCAAGATAATAATTTGAAATTTTTGTGCAAGAAAACTTAATTCTTTTCAAAATAATTCTTTGGACAGTCACATCAGACCATTCTTTCACAGCATGAGCGTGTCAAGGCCAACATTTTTTGCCAAGTCTTTCGCATAAGATCAATTCTGTATGGAAAAAATACATTTTTCCCTCAGTTCTTAACAGCTTTCTTTTTATGTTATTACGTATAAATATTCCTCAGCATAGATTGAAAACTTACATTGTTAAAAAAAAAATACAAAACAAAACAAAAAAACAAAACAAAACAAAACTTAAACCACCATTACCATGCAGGGTTTCTACGTATATAGTGGAGAGGCACATTTCTGGGGAGTTTTAACAGATACTTTGTTATAACAATACAAATCAGCAAGACCAGTGGCTTTAAAAAAGTATTCTTATTAGCAGTATACTGTAGGAATATTACTTTCATCAAAACCATGCGCCAACTCACCCTACAAGTAAATTTCAACCTCGTAAAATTGTCAAAATTATATCCCTTAGGAACAACAAAAAAGTTTGATTCACATGCAGTTTCTATATTGTAAAATATTTCATATTTTATTTCTCCTATGTAAAGCGTAATAGGCTACGTAATTTGATTTACACTTTGGTAATCTGATACATCTATTAACTATGTAAAAGAGTGAACCAAATATTTCACAGTTTATGCTCCAAGTTTCAAGTATTCTTGATGGTAAAATAACAAATGGGTGCAGGCAAATAAGCATTGAAAACAAACACAACAACAAAGAATTGTCTGCAGACAATTGCCTGTCTAAATCATAAGAGAGCAAAGCAGGAACCATGCTGTGGAAACATTAATAGCTGACAGACCAAAAAAAATAGACAGCTTCCTAATGAAGCAGTAGCTTTCTAGTATTGGGAGTGGGAAACAGATTCATTCATGCCTATGCTATCTTCTACATTAAAATTAATATTGCTATGTATATTGAGAAACAAAACTGAGAAATGCTGTTTTTTAACAAATCGTAATTAATTTGAAATATGAAAAGCAAATAACACTAGCTAGGTTGTTACTATGAATGAAAACCTTATCTGAGTTTGCAAGTTACTAGTTTTGGAAATGAACATCATACATGCAGTTAGTTAGTAGCCACTTTTTAAAAAATCCCCCAACAAATCCTATTCAAAAGTCACGTCTGTTTCTTATCAAAAGTCTGTCACATGCACTAAAAGCCCTGAAATTATGTGCACATTAATACAGCAACAATGCCAGTGACAGCACTCTGTACACACTACAAGAATGAAACCCATACTTTTGACCAATTCTTTCAACTTTTCAGATCATTAAAATACACGTTCTCTGGATTTTAGTAGTAAACAAACTGTTTTGAATAGTGGAAAAAACTTCCATGAAGCACATTTAAACTTTAAGATTGAAAAAATCCACTCTTCATTACGTCCAAGTTGTTACTAATGCACAAAATAAAGCTTGTGCATGTGAATAGCAAACCTCCAGATCCCCAAACAATAGTATTGCCCCACTAGCTATAAAAATGACAAACTACATCCACAGTCACAGTACACCCAAACTCTGTAACAGATTAGATTTAAAATTGAGCAATGCCCAGAGGTAGCTATTAGTCTTTCAACTCAAGTGTCAACTTCACACAAATTAATGACCAAGCAGTCTCAACCAAATACTGTCTTGACAATTATAAACTGCATTCCCAAATCCAAATTCCAGTGCAATACTCCTAAGTTTTCTGAACTGTATTGATTTACTTGGGGAAAAAAAAAAAAAAAACTCTTGCATGTGATTCGGAAAATGTTCTGCAAGCTATCACATCCACTTCACCGGCCAATTCTTTAATGAAAGACACATAGTGGAGATGAAAGAAAAGGAGATCAGAGCAGGAATTTGATGTACAAGAGCTGAAAGTAACATCACAGATGCAACCCTTGTCAAATTCTTCCAACTACACCAGTCTACACATAATCTATAGTTAAGATGAAACTGAATTTTCTCCAAGAACCAGCATGATGTGAACCATATCTCAGCTTGAATCTACAAAGGAATTGGCCAATAGTTTAGATTTTGCACACTATCACTCATTTTCAGCACACATACTTGGAATTAGAGAAGACAAGTAAGCAGACTAGCAACTAATTGTATGGCCCTTCCCTTTCCCTGGAAGTTTTTTTTTTTTTTTTCTCTTCAAAGCTTTATAGATTGATAGCAAAGCCATGCTGTAAATCAAAAGAAAGCCACTACTCATTACCTACTTAGAATTTCCTGGGCCCTTACTGTGAAGCTATTTCTCTGCTGTTTGATCTCTAAGCCACTGGCAAGGTCTACAAGCACACCACCTATCATGGCAGCTGATACTTATTTTTTTCCCAGATCCTTTTTCAGCAGCTATATGAATTTCCACTTCTTCCAGTTCTACAGAGAACTGCCAAGATAAATGATCCATGGACACAAAATACTTGTTCAAGAAGGAGAGGGAAAAAAAAAAAGAATGCTGCTGTAGACTAATGTGCAGTTGTGATTGGCTTCTGTGCCACCTAAAACAATAAGTAATGTTATTATTTTATTTTATTTTATTTCAGGAAATAAAGATTCTAAACTCATGTTGGCACTTCATCTCCAAGCAAGGAAAAATACATACAAAGACACATCTTTCCTGCTCATCCCTATCAGCTTCTGCATTTTTTCATGATAAATGAAAGATGGTATGGAAAGTTTTTGTTTGTTTGTTTTCTGAGTCTCTGAAATACCACTGAATCAAGTTCAAGCCTTTTCTTTCCAGTTTTGCCGGCAGGCACTGCTCAAACAAGCCACTTCTCTTTCCCAGTCCTTCAGCAGGCACCAGTATTCAGCCTTTCACCCAGGTTCTTTCTAGAGAAAAGCAAATACTTTAAAAGCGAAGTTTTCATTGCTGCCAGGTAGGAAAGACCTTGTGCAGAGAGCGCATAGAGCTAACAAACAGCAGGTCCGTGTCAGTGCCCAAGCCTGCCGCTGCACAAGCTTTAGCATTCCCCAGATAAAGACAGATAAAGACTTTGCTGTTGAGAACAGCATCTTCTCAGCTGCAGTCTTTGATACAGCCTTGCTGCAGTGAAGAGGAAAAAAAAAAAGCAAAAAAAAAAAAGCAGCAGCCATCAGTGTGGCTTAACTGCAGAGCTGATGAAGCCCCTATCAAAATGAGTAACATTTTTGGTCATAGATGCCTGCATCCCTGTGCTCCAAATAGCATGGGAAGAATAAAAACCATCATGACCGCATGATATATACTGCAGCATAAGGCAGATTAAGAACAAATTCAATGATGGAGCAGGAAAACGCCTCCGAATCATCTCCTCCGCCTGCAGAAGATCTAACCCGTATCCTGAAGGAACAAACACACAGGCTAGCAACAACTTACAGAGTTGATCTCTCTGTTCTGGTATTAATCAAGTCAGCTTTTTGTTTGTGGCATTATCAGAAATGTCACTGAACATCTGGATCCAAGTCTCTTTTCAGTTTTTGACAGGTTAGAGATTATGGAACCAAACCTGAGTACGTCAGCAGACCACCTGCACATCAAAAAGCAAAAAAGGGATCTTCCAGGGCTACCTTTGGAGGCTGATCAGAACCTTAAGCTGGTACAGAAAGCAGTTCACATCCCCTTAAGCAAGTCTGTTAGAATTAACATTTCTGAACAAAACACCTCAACTTCCTATGCACTTATAAGTACAAATTAGGGTGACCCTTCCTGTCCTAGGGCTGGTATGTTTGGGACTGGTTTTTCTCTTACACCTCACTGCAGTAATTATGGGGAGTGAAAGATCCTTCTGCTCACCTCATACCTGAACTTCAGGTAGGTTCTGTAACACCCCTCTGATCACCTCACAACTGTTTTCACTTTGCAAAAGCCCTTGACCACGTGATGCAAATTCTATACCTTTCACCACAGCTTTAGCACAGTTAATGACCAAACCATGCCCCACACTGAAGATAATATGAGAAAACAGGTATAGGGGCAGGGAACGTACTGGGTTTGGATTTGCTATTTTAAGTAATAGAGAAGTATTATCTTAATCTGTGTTAGGAGTAACACATACTTTGACTGATGAAATTTAAATAAACACACAAAAGAAAGCCAAAATTAAGCAAGTAAAATGCACACACTGCATCTCTTCAAAAGGAAGCAGATTCTGCTGAAGGCAAGCATTGTCTTCTGGGATTTTACCCTTGATTCTACCCATTGCCTTCCACAGACTGATGGCTGCAAGATGAACACATTCCTCTTGTTATACAAAACACCTCACTCATCCATACTGAATATCAGATGCTAACCCATGTTCCTAAGCAACCCCACGCTCATTCCACATTCTCCCCCCTCTGCCACCAGTAGCAAGAGGTTTTAATCATCACTTCGCACTGCACCCAACATGCAAGAATCCCGTCATGGGAGTCTCAGGTGCAGCAATGCATTAAGCAGCATCAGGCAGCTTCAGCCCTGTTTTGTCTTCACTGAGACATGCAGAGTATAACTCAAAGATAGCACTGTTACTTTTGAGTTGTTTATAAAGACAAGTTTTTTTAAAAAAAAATCCTGGCCTAGACATAAATTGCTTGCAAATACAAGCAAAAAAATTGATATTCTTGCCAGCAGGTATGGAAACATTCTTTTAGAGGTACTGGGGGTTAAACTTTTTTCTGACATTTATAATATTCAGTGCTGGAAAAAAAATCTCTGCAAAGAATAATTGCTCCCACAGGGACCAATCCACGGGTCACAGTTTTTTGCACTTGACGGCAACGGAGCCTTGAATGAGATTTTCTATAAAACCTAGACTTAAGCTTGCAGCATAATCACAATGTTTGCCCTAGCTCTAGAAGCTGAACTAAAGTACCACTTCTACAGTGTAATTATTCAACATATGTTTCAAAAACCCATGGGGAAATTTTATTATTCAGAAGAATAAATAGGGTAAAAATAAATGGTTTTTAATTTTAGCCAATTTTTACACTCCTTATGAATTTTCATTTTTCTTATGCAAGTTTAAGTCCATGGGAGAGAGGATTTGCCTTGAAGAAATAATTAAACTTTCATCTTCAGTTATGCTTCTTAGCAAATACACAGCCACCCACATCGCACATAACACACAAGTGCTATTCAGTGGCAGAGAATGCCAACATAATCACCAATGCTTCACGATCTTCCTTTCAGTTTCAAATTGAATATTTGAAGTTTGAACTTCTGTTCAACAACACAGTGTAAGCAGAAGCATGGCAAGGGCTGAGATTAGAAGTAGGTTGGGGTCCCAATATAAAGCTGTATTTGCCCTCAATACTTTTTTGAATACTCAAGCTATTCTTAGAGAATAATGCAGTAATTTGTCACATGGGATATGTAAACCTACTGCCTTGAGGACACTAGAAGATTATAACACTCAATTTGTGATGACAATGTCTGAAGCAGATTTAGGAAGCTGCAGAAATCAGAATTTTTCTGGGGAAGCAATCTGAAGAAGCAGGACTCCATGCACTTGGTGAAGATGCTGGAACATTCTGCCACTTCTAAGCCTACCTATACCACACTCCCTAATGACTGAGAACATTTTGACCCTTCTTTAACAGAGAGAGACACAAACAACTACACAGCTGCTCTGCAAGCCAGTCACCAAACCTGCCTGTTCCCAAGCCCATTCACAAACAAGACGCAACCTGTCCGCAGCATCCCGCCGATCTGTTCACTGGCCTCAACAACGCTCAAACACCAGCTCTGCAAATGCTGCTCCTTTTTCCCTGAGCTCAGGCTTTTCTGACAGCACCTGAGCTGGCTGAAGTGAAGAGAAGGGCAGAAAGACCAAACACCACCAGCAGAAATCAGAGGTTAACGGCGGACTGATGGGCTGAAATATAAGAACTGATTAACTTTCAATATATAACCTGAAGTGCACTGGGGTCCCAGAGAGCAGCAGTTTAGCAGTCTTCGTAAAGCTGCCAAATCTAGTTCCAAGGTCATAAAATCACTACACTGATCCCAGTGCAAGAACCAACATGAAAATTAAGCACAGAGTGAAAAGTACCAGAAAATACCAGAAAGTTACAAGGCCCACGCAGGAACTCTTCCAAGTAAGAGACCTTCCTGCCCAACCAGCACCAAATAACCAAGCTAATCCACATTCTTAGATTCCAGGAATTCCTGACCAAATAAATCCTGGATGCCCTGTGAAGGTCTCACATACAGCAGCCTCTCTGACCTGCAGAAGAGGATGAACCAGAGCTGGTCAGGTCTCTCACTTAAATGTTTCCTGCCATGTAATGCTACCTGTCTTCTTGCAAAAACAGAATTTCTGATCAAAACCAGGTGACTCCTCTCTCACCTACCAGCAGCTCACTCCAAGGCTCAAGAAATCTCAGGCCTGAACCACACACACAGAGACTTCAATCATCCTCCCCAGCACTGCAACACATAAACGCTCAAACCACTGGGCTCATGTTGTTTTGAAGAGGAATCTCTTACTTGGAGAAATTTGATTTGTCACATTAAAGAACACAAACATCTCAGAAATCCACCCAAACTCATGAAGGACAGGAAATATTCTAAGAGGATTGCACCAAGTGAGAATTGATGACAACTGTACCTCACACTAAAGGATTAACTTAAATGATAACAGAGACTTCAAATAACCCACGTCTCATTGGTTCTTTAAAATACACGGGTTTCCCTAGATGAACCAGAAGACAGTCTGTTTTCAGCAAAGCTTTTCATATCCCTCACTTCCCAAAACTGCCTAGAGGCTCAATTTCATGTACTTGGGAAAAGCTGGTGAAAGCAAAATTTAACCAACCCAAAAATAATGTTGCATTTTGAGGAGTTCTCAGCATGCGCATATTCCTTTTAGCAGAAAACTAGCCTCTACTTAGCCTCTACTGTCTAATACAAATCAGGTTCCACCCCAGTCCCAGAGCCCACTTTCCATCACTTCTGGGTGGCAATTCAACTCTGTTCTGTCCTGTACAACTCAAGTTCAGTTACATGGGCCATCATCAGCTCTGCCTGGGCAGCAGAAATGCAGCACACCTGGGAGAAAGACTTCGGCACTAAGCAAACTCCAGTACCGTTGCATTTCTCACTATGGGCAACCACCAGCAGCTTTGTCCTGTCCTGCTGTCACTGACTTCCCATACATGTGTTTTTCAATTCCTGTTAGGGATCTCAGACCCTTAAAAGTACTGGGTGACCTAAGCCTGCCATCTCTGAACAATACTTGAAGCCTATGACCAAGGCCTAGGTCAAAAAATTTACAACATTCAAGCTCAGATGCACAAGGAACCAAAGAAAAACCACCTTTCATGTATAATACAGTAATTATAACCTTGATCTTCTTTTTCAATGCTGTTCATAATAGCTACACTAAAAAACCATCACCTGCCAAAACAGGACACAGATCTGTTCAGTTCTTCCTCTAGAGAGTTGTCGGGGGACCCATAAGCAAATAACAAGCAAACAAAAAAAAAACCCACAAACATTGTGATGGATGCAAGCAGTGCTGCTTACCATGCTAGAAGGCGGCACTTGCACACTGCAGTGATGAGGATGCTCTAGGAAACTATTTGGAGAAGAATTTATGCGGGGGTATGCTGGCAGCAAGGAACAGAATTTTCTCATTTTCTTTTGATCTGTCTAAAATGCTTTTGATTCTCAGAAGGCCAGTGTGCAACACCCTGTTATTAATGGGCAATCTTGGTATTTTACACATTCCCTTCAAGTTGTAGGGCTTCCAGGCTTGGAGCACAATTACACGGTAGTACTGGTTATCATAAGATGAGGGCAAGCAAACACAAAATTCTGATCTCTCCGTTTCCACAGCAATTAGCAAAAATTATTGAACTAAAGTTCACAATGCAGATAAAGCCTCACATATGGTAGAAGCTTTACTTTCAACTTGTCTGAACAAGCATGAACAAAATCCACAGCAAATAATAATCAGTTCAGCCTGCTGTCTTCTACAAAGACTTCCATGTCACATATCTGTGATCTGAGCTTGTCATTAGTAATGCTAATTAGCTCACTATATCCCAATGCCATGCTAGACTCAGTAAAAACTGAAACCATGGCTAATTTGAAAAGAAAATGCGTTCTTTCCCTAATATAAATAAGAGTAGCAGTCCTACAGAACACCCACAGAAATTAATACTGCTTATAATTTTCAATCAGACTGAAAATGTAAATAAAAATTATGACTACTTTTTGATTTTCAAAAAGATATTAAAAAGAGTACTTGTGAGTTATCACAGCACAAACAATATTAACAACCTTGTAATGACATACAATGACAGAGCACTGAAAATTGGGTTATATCTTGCTATGCAAGCAAACCTAGTTCTGTCTGCATGCACATTGCATACAACCTTCTACTGCTCCCCTTCTGAAGGGAGGGAGCCAATTTCTAACACCAGCATGGTAATTGTTCTTTGTCATCTGCAGGCTGATAGAAGATTTTATTTTAAAGTTCTCACATGGTCCGACTCCACAATTTTTTCCTAGAAGATAAAACCCAATTACATGGAACTTCAGTCACAAGTCACAGAAGAGACCTGTGCAATTAAACAGCTCTCCTCTACACAAAGAGCTAATTAAACTGATGTCCAGGAGGTGAACCAAGCTGTCCTCTACTGAGAGAGTGAACGTATGAGCTTTCTGCAAGACCTCCTGCAAAGGGAAACCACTGCGAGGCTATTGTGAACATGCTGCAACTGCTGTGCTCCCTGCCAGCAGTGCAGGATTCCTCCAGCATCCCACAGCCCGGCACCTGAGGTAAACCCAGCCTTGGAGGTGCCACTGCCCCCTCTCTTCCCTCCCCAAGGGGTTTCTGCCCCCTGCATGTTCCCATCAGCTGGGGAGAGGAGGAGAACAGGACATCTGGAAATGGGTGTGCGCTTGCCAGTGCTGGGGCAGCTGGACCCTTTCAAGGTGGATTTACCACAAAGACAAACCGCCCCTATAGCAGCTGAGGTACTGACAGAAGGTTTCCATGCTCAGCAGGTAATCCTCACCGGCTGAGTCAAGTGCAGTGTGTGCACATGCATTTGTGCCTTTGTCACAGAAGAGAAGCAATGCTCATTTTTTTTTAAACCCATTTTTAAATTCAGATTTAGTTTAAGACTATTTACAACCTTAATTCAGATGGATTAGGAAATTGGCTGGGTCTGCCTAATTTAAAACATGAACAGACCAGCTGTACCTGTCGACATATCCCAGCTCATCCTGCTGAGTTCAGCCAAAGTTCGAGGTTGGTCTGGGTCAGAAGCAAACCTTTGTTTAATGCTTTACAAAATGTTCACATCCCTTTTCTTACACATTTAACTGACTGCAAAGTCAAGACCTGAAAACATAACAAGCTGCAAGCAGAACAACTGAAAAATCTGTGAATTTAAACTGAAGTAAGAGAAGTGTCTGGAGCTGAATTTCCAGTGCAACTGCAGTATGGGAACTAAAACCCAGGATACTGCAGCTGAGCTAAGCTTGTCCACAGAGCCAGTTAGCAGATCCACGCTATGTGCTCCTGCAGAGGAAAGAGAGGCAGGAGAGGAAAGACTGTAGGAAAGTGTCTCTCTGAATCCAGCTGCTCTTCCCAGGAAGATATTATACCTGACTCCTGTCTGGGCACTGGGCTCCAGAAATGCAATGGCTAACGCACCTAAGCCACTAGTAGCTACCTGACACATGCTGTCAGAGCTCCACTAAGCTGCAGACACTTGTGTTTCCTGTGCGCTTAGTGGCTCTGACAGTGAAAGCAAGTAATTCCCCCAGACAACTATGTATCCTTTAAAGGTACTTTAAGCAATAGCTATGTACATCCAGAAAAAACACCTTGCTTTGGTTCCCCTACCATTCAAAATAATCTAAAATACAGATTCTATAATATCGATCTATAATAAAACAAACATCACCTTTAATTGTGAGGCAGCTTTGGGAAACAAGGCAGTCAAGCCACTTTCAGGCTCCACAATGCTAACAACTGTTTAAAATGTATTTATTCTTACAGCAAAAAAAAATATCATTTTTCAGTAACTAAGCAGATTGGCAGGCTGCTCGAGATTAATACTAGTCTCTTGCTTAATAAAAATAAATCCTCCGCACAAATACCAGTGAGGGTCACAGAACAAGATGACATCATTCCTACGTCAGAAAGCAACTGTGAATAATTCATTTATATATTTTTGCCAGTTGCAATGGTCATTTTTGTTTACTCTCCACATATACTTATGCAAAGAATTTACAAAGACTACGCTTGAGCTGAAATTCTAAATGCAAGAAGTAGATCAAGCATGAATTTTTTTTTTTAAAGATGATTTTGCTGCAGTAGTCAGTAGCTTTCTCAAGGACATTTAAAGAGCAAAATCTATCAGGAGATGGGAAGTGGCAAATCCAGATTAGCTAAAATAATATGCATTTCACTAAAAGGAAATACACAATGGAAAATGAAATGATTCTAGCTATTTTCTAGTGAAATAACATGTATGTTTTATTCTCAGTTTGTTCCACTGGAGGAGAGCAGAGAGAGATAAATGAAAGATGAGAGCCATAATCCATGAGAGCACTCTCGGACTTCCACAGATAGTGAAATTTAACATTGACAGATATGACAGCAACTCATCTCAGTCTAAGCTCTGCTTTGGAATCAGGGACCTTATTCTTTCTTTAGAAAAAAAGAGCAAGGATAAAGAATTCATATCACTCTCAGCTGGTAGGAGAGGTGAATTGTAAAAATAGTCTGAAAGCATTGTAAACCAAGAAGGAAAAAATACTGTAGTGGTATTCCACTTTTTGCCATTTTATTCTTTAGATTGTCTCTGTTATATTACAGTGGAGTTAAAGCGTACCATTAACTACTGCAAAATCACTGCAATTATTTGTATCGTTACATGGACCTAAAAGATCCACTGGGCTACTGGCAGCACAGAGGGGACATGGGTACGATTGGGCAAGTTCCTGACCGCGTTGGCATGCTCTGAATCAACTCCAGCGCCCCCTCTACAACTTCATCTGAAACCAGTATTATACCCAGGAATTACCACCCAGTGGACTGGTGGTAACCAGCCACTGCAATCAAATGAAGCATTTATTATTGACCTCCATGACTTGTACCAGCCTTAGCGCTAAGCACTGAAGTCAAGCCAACAAAATGCCAGCAAACCTTACAGAGGAAAGCAGACACACCAAGATGAATTGGTGAATCCTAGGCAAGTTGGGGAAAAAAAAAAAGAAAAAAAAAAAAGCAGGCTTTTGTGGTGCCAGACCAGTGCCTGAGAGCTACAGGATCACACCTCCTCTGAGCAGGTATGGTCAGATCCTTCTCTGCTGCTTTTACTGATGGAATCACCGAAGTAATTCAGGGTTGCTTCTTTGAAGAGAGCCACATAAAGAAATACCCCCCCAAACTCTCTCAGCACCGGTAGCTTGCAGTTACACCACCAATCACACGATCTGCCCTTTACACTAGCTCTCATTTGCATTAAGAGCCCACTCTACAGGATCAGGATCCAAGTTTTTGGATGCCAGGCACTGCTATCACAGTTATCTGCATGGTAACACTAAGATGTTCCCATGTTCAGCAGCTGCAGAGGGTTCAGAGATCCTTCAATAACCTAGGCAGATCTTAGACAAGGGAAGGAGCGTTTTGGCAGCTTTGTGCTGCCCAGTATCATCAAGGCAGTGAAGAAGGCATTATAAACTAAATGAATCCAGGAATGTGCACATACTCCTATCACAGGGCCTTCAGTGCTATTAAGAACAGGGTAACCAACCACAAAAAGGGGCGATGCACAAACTAACTAAGCATCCTATACCATATGCATAGCACATTGCTCTTCTCTTACTACTTACTGTTGTTGCTCTAATGTACACTTTTGTATCATTTTCCAAGCAAATCAACAATTACATGTAACCATCCCAACCTTTAAACTGTTCTACCTAATAAAAAAGGGAACAAATGAGAAAATGCACAGAGGATTCAAAACTTGATTAGGTAAATAACAAGCAGGTGAAAGGCACTACTCTAAAAATCAGCAAACACTGATCTAGAAGAGGTGTCTCCAGCATCATGGAGCACCCTGAAACAGGTAATGGTAGGTTTTAACAGTTACTTTCACTGAATATTTGTACATATATACATATACAAAATGTGTTCATGAAAATATATATACACAAATATGTGTACATACATAAAGTATTTTTGCTCATATATACACTAAAATTTAGCTAAAAGCAGATTTTTTTTCCATAACTCAAGCTACAGTGATTTAGCACTGCTGTATTTTTAACAACATTCACTAAAGAGCAATTTCATAATTAAAAGCCTTTAATTAAACAGAAAATTAATTAAACATGAGATAAGCACAAATTACATCAGAGAGAATCCAGAATCTGACCTACCAAAATGGCTTTACATGAAATTACATGTGCTGTGAATTACTGTTTGTAGATAATTGGCTTGGCTGTCTCCTTAAAGTCAACTGACCACATATTAAAGTTAAACAACATCAAACAAAAAAAAGTCAGGGCTGATTGGAGTTGTAGTTAAATAACATTCATTTTTTATATACCTCAGTATTAATTTATTACTGGTTCAAAATCATCTACCAGTGGACCTTAATCATACAGAATACTTTCAACACATTTTTGAAGCTAACTTTCAACCCTCCGAAATAAAAGATTGTTATCAAGAGATTTCTCCATAATTTCCTACCAATTAGTTCTCAGAAAGCTAGAAATAAAACTAGCTTTACACATTGTTGACTCTTATATAAAATTCCTAGAGTTTTAAGATGTTTTTGCTATACTGTACAGCAGAAGTAACATGACATTTTTTGTAGGAAGGCTGCTTGCCCAAGCGAAAAAAGAAAAGGCAAATGTTAGGTTTTAAATGCAGTAATAGAAATTTTTAGTTGTTTTTGAGATCCCTGGCACTATTCTTCCTAGCAGACAGGATCAGACTAGCTTTCTACTCAAAAACACGTGCTATGTTCCAGAATGTCAGAGAATGAAATAAAGCAATATGAAGGGAGATTTATTGGCCATGTTTCAAGAGATATCTATATTCATTTCAAAATGTCATGATTTCACAGCAGAGGGAACTCCAAATACACCTGGGAAAGAGGGCTGCACAATTCAGAAAGCTTTCCCAAGAGTGGAAGCCCTAGAAACACTGGAAAGCGAAAAGCATCACTAACTTTTAATTGTTCTCTTAAAAGACAAGTGTGAATATTTTTGATAAAACTATAAAAACAAAAAATGTCAGTTCTCTGCATCCCTAGATTCTAGATGTGCCAAATCTGCTGAATGCAAACTAACAAGCCTGTTGACAAGGAAAAAAACTGAAAAAATATCTACAGTTTCAAAAGAAGTTGTCTATTTTTGGATGTTACCTATTTTTAGGTCTTTGAAAATTTCCTTCTTAGACTACATAAATGGATCTACCTGTATACAGAACACAGATTTCCTAGACTGATTCTAAATTTATAAATTTATTTTTAAACATTGCAGCAATGCATTTATTTGTCAGAAATGTGGGGAAATTGCAGTTTTGCATTTTTAGGACTCTTCTTCCCTAAGCAATAAGGTAACAGAAACTGGTGCAAGGATGAATTCCATGCAGCAACAGAAACTTAAATTCTATTTATAGTCTCAAAGGCAGACGCTGCATAGATAGTCTGCCAAGACCTCTTTCATTAGTGAAATAACCTCAAACTCTTTCAAGAAGTGTAACCTGTCAAGGCATATGGAAGAACAGAAGGCAATTTTAAGTAGGTTTAATAGACAGTTGCCTGATTTTTATTTTTTTATTCTATTTTGAAAGGCACAAATAATTTTTTCAAAAGGTTCACATATATTGAAGAACCTAGACAAAGAAGAATGGAAGTCCTGGAGTGAAAATGCAATATACCTCATAGACTTAGAGAAGAGTATATATATTTGTTGTGTGACATTTAAACCTAACTGCCAGGCTCCTGACATTTAAAAGCATTTGAGAGCAAACTCCGCTCCGTGGATTCTCTTTTTATTACCGTTGACTTCCAGAGCCAAAATTTCACTATCAGCATGTGTAACATGGGCAGTAAGTAAAATGAACACAAATACAAGGATCATTAATAAAGTTAATGGGGGAATGTATGCAATGTATTTTTTCCCAGTTGCCTGGTAGTATCTATAACTGCAATTTGAAGCAGTCTACAGGGTACAAGCCTACAGAGTCCATTTAAATGTAACATTAGAACATATAGAATACAGAAAAACTATAGGTATTATTTGTTTTATGAGCTAACTTAAAAACCTGGTAATAAACACTGAGGTCACTTTATTCTTCCCCTCACAGGACATCCAATTAGCCAGCTTGCTAACATTTGAAAAATGATTGTCAAGAAACAACAGCAATGGAGATATTATCACTATTTTATAATTCTCCATTACATTATACCTTGAAAAATAAGATTACTGTACGTGAGCTAAAAACAAGTGGACTCAGTGATCAAAACCATGTTTTGTAAGATTATGATCCAATGCAAATATTGATTTAAAAGCGGAAGCAATGTTTACGCTGTATCTAGACACATCACTTACCGTCACAGTTGCAAGGAGCCAAACCCTCCTATACATGCTTGTACAATGTATTTTCTTCAACACAAAGAAATATCCTGTACTCTTGTTGACTTCTTAACAGCCCTAATAATATCCACCACACTTGTGAGATGAGCTCCTTGTACAGGCAATACCAACTTGTAATTGTAAGCAAAATGTAATTGAATACAGCCTTTTATAAGGTTTTTAAACACTCATACTGTAGTCTTCTAAGCATAACTAGCATAAGGGCAATGTTTATCCATAAACACCGTTTTATTGGATGCCTTCAAACAATAACTACAGCTATTTCCTAAAGCTTCTGTAAATTACTAAAACTCCAGGAAGAAAATTATACTATGCTAAACCATGACAAAAACGTAATCAACCATCATCAAATACATCTCTAAAACTGATGAGGTGCCACCTCAAAATAATAATTTTTAAAACAGTCTTCAAACAGAAATGAGCTCTCAGTCTCTATTGAATCAACGCTACTGCTTTGCTTCAGATATTGCATCAAGCCCTGCTACAAACAGAGCTTTTCCTTCTTATCACACTTATTAAAAGACCTCTTACCTCTCCAGCTCATATTCTTTCATACCAGCTTTTACTGCCTTCATTACCTGTAAGATACATATTAACACGGGACATTCTTAACAGGAGGGAATTACATATTTATAAATTTATGACTTATGACTATTTCCAGAGGAACCTATATTACAAAAATATCATCTGTACTTCATTTAAATTTACATTAGTAAATGCATTTTAAAACTACATTAGAAATCAAACTCATTTTAATCTTTATAAATGCCTACAGTCTCCAGCAATAAAGCAAGTTTAATTGCCAAAGTATATCCTAATGAAGTGCAGCTCATCAAAATACCAAAGCTTAATTCTGAAAGCTCTGGTGAACTTGGCAGCAAGTCCTTTTGTTTTACGCACATGAAACACCAGCAAAACAAAACTGAGCTGGAATATGCTACAAAGGAAGATTCGCTTTTGTACTTTGAATCAACAGAAATCTACTACAGTCAACACTGCTAACACCTCATAAGTCTGAATTTTGCTCTCAGATTTGCTGAAAACATGCACCAGTGTTATTCCTTTGCCTGGTTCTGTATTACGAAAGTTCTAGGCAGCTTCTTTAGGGAAGGAATTATCTCAGATGGGATGAGATTATTGATTATGAAGGACCACAGAGAACAAATGCAAATGACTTTATTCAACTGCAACTTTACTATTTCTCTTTAAAATATTTTCTTGCTTCACAGTTCAGAAGTTTGTGGAGCCAGGGCAAAGACAACTGTTTAATCAGTAACCGCATCAGCTGCTTTTCCCTAAGCTCCCTGTGGTCGTTGTGCAGAACTCACGGCACCTCTGTGTCACTATACAGAGAAGGATGGATACTCAGATCAATGTTACCATCAATACCAGTAGAGCAATATGACTACCGATAGTGTACCAGGTCCAACCTGAGCAGCCTTGCTCAGCCTGGCTTTATCTTTGCCATGCTGTTATGTTGACAGAACAGCATGTTGAAGCACTGTACTGGGGGCGTAGGGGAGTGGGAGCACATACAGAGCAGATTGAGGAGCAATCTAAGGAAACTTGCACTCTCCTCCACTGTGCATGCAAACACTCCCTCAGTTTATAAGGGCTGAGCAAACTGCTGGAGTAAAACTTTTCAGAGCTGCACACACTTACATGGGCCGGAATAAAAATCATCCTAATCTCTTCTTTCTCCATCACTATACAGGTATTTGTGCATACAGGACAGATAGACTGCAAGCAGGTCACCTTCTGCTGAGGCTCCAGCTCTTAACCAAAACCACACTTCATTTCTCACACATTGCAAATGCACCAGTGAGTTCAAGGACAATGCAAGGTATATTACTGGGCTGTAATAGGAGGGATATTACCCTCTTATTTCTATCCAGCCTTTCCATTATTTTATTACTAAGCAATTCAGGGCTGCTGGGAACATTTTCTGAGTACTACTGTTACACTAAGAGCAAAAATTATTAACAGTAAAGGATCTATTACCTCTTTATGAGCTTCACTGGAGATTTTATTGGTGTAGCGCAGAACTTCCAATTCCATGTCTGTCTTAATCACACGACTTAAAGAAAAGTAGAACACATATCAGGTTAGGTTGCAACTTTTCAGCTTAAGAATACAAAATAACCTGAAAATAATATTCATCACCTACAGTAAAATTAGATCAAGTACACCTCAAGAGCGAAGAGCTATTACAGTATTCATGACAGTGAAGTTTTGTTGGCATTGATTCACCATTAGCAAAACAATCTTACAAAGGAAAATCATAGCATTCCAAACACCACCCTGTATTATTTCAATATGAATAAACAAGTGGTCCAATCAATGTTTTTTCAACTCATTCTACAATACATTTGGAACAAACGCAACGGATTTCTTTGTCATCACTCAAACACTACTTCAAGTGGAACATTTCTACAAGCATACTTGATTTACTTTTTTAAACACAATTTGAAGCTACTTTACATAATGAAATTTCCAGAGCTACAGAATTTCTATTCAGCACAATCCCAACTCCCACCTACTTGCAGTACCTCAAAGGGAAGTGGAGGGAATAAATTTTATGTCTGTTTAGTATTTAAAAAGACCCAAACCATGAAATTCAGAAACCACAGAGGCAGAACCTACAGCCATAATGCCCACTCTTTTTCAAATATTTCCAGAAAAACAAAACAGAAAAGCCCTGTTCTTCATGCCTTATGTGATGTTGAACACACCTATATACACGAGCCTTGATATTCAGTTCTGAACTCATCTAAAAAAATTAACATTGAACCATTAAACTCTTATCTACTTGCACTGCTTTTTACCATTTCATTTACTATTTGAAATAAAAGCAGCTATCTTGTGTGATACTAACAGGGCAGCAGAGACAGCTCCATACCTTCTACTGAAAATTGCCTACTCTGTTACTGCTATGCATAGTGATTTAATATTTCTCATGTCTGTCTCTAAGGCAGCCATGAAGTATTTACTTGCAGTTTACAAAGAACAGAACTACATCTATTGAAGTGGGTGAAAATATTTAAATTGTATTTTCCAATTCCATTCCAGAGCTTGGAGCAGCTACAAGGTACCAAAACTGCTATATTTTGAAACTGTCACCAAGACACCTCTTTTTTTATTAGACCTTGCTTCAACTTATACTGCTATAGAAAACTGTTTACTATACTTCTGCTCCTGTAGTTTGTTTTAATGAGTCCAGAAACAGATTACTGAGCCATCAGGGCCTCCAATGTGTGATAAGAGCATTTCCCACAGGCAGTGATTGACTGCTATGTGGCACAGCCACTCCCATTCAAATACAACTTTTCTGGCAAGAATAAAGATACCTTTTTCTTTTTTTTTTTTTTTCAAATGTTGATCAATCATAATGTTCTTACAAACAGGAAAACAGCAGAGGGGAATGGATTAGACCACCTTATTAAACTGGAATATAACACAGTAAGATCATTATGCACAATGAGAATGAGAAGTACTATGTTTTAAAATGTGCACCAAGGTGAAAAAAAACCACACTGGAACAATATAAGCTCCTCACCATAGATGAGGAAACAAACTTCTGCTTTTTAGCTGAGACAAAGAATAGTAGCTCAAATATATTCGTGTTAGAATGAGGTAGCAAAAGGCTTACAGATTCTGTTTTTTTCTTAAATTCTGTTCTTCGGAAGACTGCATGTGCTAGCAGGGTAATTTAATACTTGTTTGATGTGCCTTTATATTACTTTCAATACACAGTACATATTCCTGCTCTGCAAGTGCTTGAAAAATAGGCTGTTTCATAATTCAGATGTCTCATCTCTTTATTGGGATCTGGTAGTAATACAGCTTAGTAACTGCTTAGCTGCAAGTGCAAACACTATTAAAATCTATTTTACTTGATCATAAGACTTCATTCAGGGTCAAGGTATTTATTTGAAATCACAACTGCTCTGGTATCTTTTTGCATATACAAATTCATATTTAGCCTTAGAGTTCAACTTTGTATAGAATTCATCACCTTCTATCACTCAAGGTCAAGCACTGAAACATTTCACAGAAAACATTTAGTCATTCTGAGACCAACAAAAATCACTACCCAACTGTTAGTAGGGGAGACAGAGGGTGTACAATCATGCAGAAAACAACATCAACTTTATTCATAAGCAGATCCCCTAAGAAGTCACTGGGCTCCTATGCTGACTCCAACTGTCGATGGAGCTCCCACCAGAATATCTGGGTAGCAGAAGGGTATTTTAGCACCTTCTGACGGACTGTGATAAAAAAGCAGCACTCACCCAAGCCAGGTTTGAAGTGTTGCCAATTCTGCACTTTTTGTTAGCACAGCAGCATAATTTCATGGGTGATGAATGATCCAGGGTTTTCTTTACTTTTTTCCCTCCCACTTTGAAGATAATGCTAGAAAGCCCTACCTCTGCGTACTAATGTGAACTTCAATGTTCTACTAAGAGCAGCTTTCAGACCAGTTACACACTGAATACATTCATTAATATTTTAGCAGGAACAAATCATTTCCAGGCTCCAGTTAATGCAACTGCAAAAATGTACAAATTTAGCACGCAATGCAGTTCTTAAATCAACAGGCAAACCACTCAATGAAATCAAGACAAAGTAGAAGCACAAGTTTAACACACTCAGAATTAACCTACACTTTTTTTTTTTTTTTTTTTTTTTAGTAGTGTAAAGACACTTCTTCCTCACTTTCCTCTTCTACACATACTTAGGGCTTTTATTTGCACTTGCCATATGATTTCACACATGCCAGTCATCCAACAGAAAAGCTTTAGTACAAGCAAGTATCATTCCTATTCTGAAATTACTTTGGTCATTTTAAGGGACTAGACACCAAATTTCATGCAGAAACTATTTCCGACTAATCAAGAGCATGCAAAATTCTAGGCAATTATGAGCCTAGAACTTGGAGAATTCAACTGCATTTTCCTAAAGCAGTGCTTTCCTCAAAGATGCACAAATATTTGCCTCTCCATGTGCACTCAATATTCCTGAATATGCCCTTAGAAGTATTTGTTGCTAGTTATCAGTTCAGTGTTCATCAGTCATCTTGCTTTGTTGTTTTTACTATATGCATGCAATGTTAATGACTACTTTCCATGACACACATGGAACACAGCCAGGTACATCCTCCACCTCTTGTCCTTCTGAAAACTGTGCTTACAGACCACCTAGAAAGCATAGATGCTGTCCAAGCAACAGACTCTGCACTCCTGCCTTGTCTTCACACTTTTTTCTTTTTTGCTGTTATATTTCTACATTTTATTTATGCAAATTTCTGCCACAATTGATACATTTATGCTCTTTTGCAAGCTTCAGCATAAAAAAAACTTTGTAACTGAAGCAGTATAAAATCCAACAACATGGCAATGCATGTGGGCAAAGGAGAAGCATTATGGTAACGTTCTGGAAGACAGCTGCATGAACACCAAATGCAGGAGTTTATCTTGGACAAATCAAAAAGCACATTAGAGCTTTGAAAGATAAATAAAAACTTCTGATAACACAAAATGCTTGTGCTCAGCTTTACAACACCAACAATTATGATATACAATAATGCTGTACAGTTAAAAAAAAAAAAAGCCCATTTCACTAACTGCTAGTGTATTAAAATTTCTTTCTCATTAGTAGAAAGAAAAATTGGACAAATTTAGAATTTGTCTTCTCAGATGCTGTTTTCTTTTCAAAACAGTAGAATCAATAGATTGTTTTCTTTTCAAAACAATGGAATAAATAATTCTGTATACATTCAGCATCAGATTTAAAAGACAACCCTAAAAAAGTGTTTAAATGTCTAAATTCATACTTTAAAAAAAAAAGTAAAAAACACCCTTTTGCTGAACTTAAAATACTCAGTCTAAAGTGAAATTCTTTTCTGGTTTATTCTGAAGTTGCATAGTAAGTCAGAAAAAAAAATAAGAGATCTTGAAAAAGAATGGAATAAAAAAAAGGGAGGCAACAGATCCTTAACCACAAACACTTTGCCCCTTGTCAGTATTGAACCATTTTTTCTACATTTTGTTAGAAGACAAGAGAATACTAGAGATGTCTTTTGCAGCTCACAGTTCTTCCTGGCTGATTTGGAAAGCTCAGCCCTTTCACTTCATTGGCAGTTTTGACATAACGGTGTTTTTCTGACAAGTACCACATAAAACAGAACAGTCCAGAGCTGCTGAATTTGAAATGTGTGCATCAATGCAAGCATATGATTCAAATGAAGCAATACCCTGCCCTAGCATATATCAAATAGCCACCAAAAATTCACCTTTCCAAAATAAAAATGTTCTTAATTCTAAAAATGTTACTGTTTTCCAAAGAAAGCTTCTTGAGCAGTAACTTGAGATTCCAAGGACATTTCTAATTTAGGAAATTTTAATATATGGAGCCTGTCATTCACATACTGATTTCACCAGATATTTAAAACCTAACAATGGTCTTTAACATAACTTTAACTTAAAACAAAAGCCCCCAAAATTGATAAAATCTTTTCAAAACACTCTTGAATGCAAATAAGAACTCTGGTTTCACTTAAAACTCCATTTTCTTCAAAGCCAAGTACAGAGAGCGTACATACTGAGTGTTCAAGTATTTCTCCCCACATAAGATCACAGCGAGGGCACAATCAGAATTCTGCACTAGCATTCACCATTTGCAGAAGAAATTCTCTCCATACCAAGACAAACATCTCCAAGTTTTGCCTTTGTATTGCCTTACTGCTATGTCCTTACGGTCACCTTAAGGCACAGACATCACATGTGTCCATGCCTGAGCTTCCTGAAGATTTAACCCTCTCTCCTACACCAATCCACAGAGACATCACCATCAGGTGACACTTTGGTATGGTGAATGGTTCCAGGAAAGCTGACTTGGGAACAAGCTTGTAGCCATAATCCAAAACCCTTTGCAGCATGAATTCTCTGTCTCCCTGCAGTGCACTTGTACCTACAGATCAAAGCTTGGAAATCTGACCAGGCCTCTCCACGTTCCCTTTCCTGTCCCTCATCCTTCTCTGTTAACAAGAGCACACATGAATGCAGACAAGAAACAGGGCACAAAAAGATGTAGCTCCACTCCTCCACAGCTTGCCAGGTCACTTGGAGAACCTGGTTACGGTATTATGCAAGAAGGAGGAGCAGTGGTAGCCAGAGTGCACACTTTCCTGTTTGTATTTCAAGATTCTCAGCTTATCTCTCTTAACCAAGGATTTGCTTCCTCATTTCCAGATAAATACACTCAAAACGCTTATATAAAAATCTAATTAATTTACAACAATCCTGTGTTATGTCTTCAGTTAATTTCCTAAATGGAAAACTAAAAAGCCCTAGCTATGAAGCAATTCTGAGGACAAAGTCAACAACGCTGACCAAAAGAGGAAAGCTGGTAAAATGCAGTGTGCTATAAGTTACTAATACACTTAGTCACACACACTAATTTTTCTATTCAAGATAAGCTGTAGTAGAATTCCCCTAAAATTATCAAGTATAGCTACATGAGTAATAATTCAACAAAATTAATGTTGTTAAAATAGATCCTAGAGAAGTAACAACACCTTATTAAATATTACCTGTTCGGACATAGTTTTCATCTGCCTTTGATTTTCATTGCTAGAATATGAATTATTCTCAGTTCCCTTCTTATTCATACAAATTCACATCCACACAAATGTGACTTAGTTCCAAACACATTCTATGAAAATTTATATCCAGACTCGAGGCTTAAGAAATGTTACATAAATTCTTCACTTCTCAATGCTGTTACCTAAGCATATTTTTACTTTTGTACCTCATTTCCAGCCCACGATGTGAAACCTGACTAAACTTAAAACATATAGTAAACTAAGAGCTTCTGCTTAAGGAATGTCTCTGAAGCAATGGTTCACAATATAAGCATGCTCAACTACTCAAACAGAAAGATTTTACACTACTCACCATTCTGCAATCTCAGGATGAAGGATTTTGTTGTTCACATTGAATCTAGAAACAGGAAAAAAAAAAAACACATAAAAAAACAACTACGCAAACAAAGGCAGAGATGGCATAGTTACTAGTCTGTTGTTTTTTTTTTTAAATGTGTCTTCTCTGAGGATGTGAAAACTTGCAAAGGCTAACATTAGATCTGAATTTAGTACAGATCAGAGTAACTCACACTGAGAAGAAAGCACACACTCATCTTCACTGCGCAAGTATTTCATGTTGAAATACTAAGACTAAACCAGATACATGCTTCTAAGAACATGCAGAAACCAGAGTAACAGCATGTTCAGGAAGTATTTGGAGAATTGCTTTTGAGAAAGGTAAAATTTTAAGTTATCAATTCACTGCTATGAGTGCAACCAGATCAACCTCCAGAGGTCCTTTCCAATCAAAACTCTTCTGTGATTTTAACTTCACTCCCCAAATGCCCTTCAGTGAATTTAAGTACAGTAAATTGCTAATTTCACCCTTTGTTTTACACATTCCAATTTTTGCTTGTGCAAAACATGGCACGTGATAAACATGTTTGCTCAGACGAAGACTGTGAAAAGACAGATAACCTCTCCTCTTCTATTGTCATCTGCAGAACAGGCAAAGTGAAAGCTTCTGCCTCCAAAACTTTTTTTTTTTTTTTCTGTTTATTTTCTGCATTACCTATTCATGCTTTCTTGGAACTATTTTAAGACTCTCTAAACAATAACATTACAGTGGCCAATGGAGTAAGAAGTTAAGTAATTAAGTGAAACACAAATGAATTTTCAAGCATTGTTTGAGGGTTTTTTATGCTAACAATTTAAATGCTTAAGGAACGTTCTGCATCAAAGATACTTTTGTCTGACTCTGGACTGCTGGCTCTTCAATTAGGGCATTTAAGAGAATTAAAATGCTCCAAAGCTCCCAACAGATCTTCAGAAGAATGTTATAAGGCAACAATTCATTTTCTCACAATTTTGAAGGAAAAAATAAATCTACTTCAGGTTATTGGCTACTCATAATACCTCAAAAAGGGATCAACTAAAGCACAAATCCAATTAAAAAATATTTAGAAGTCAATTCTAATTGTACCAGTGTCTTTCTGCATCCTTAGATAGCAAAGTCACTGGTTTGTCATCTTTCTGGCAGCATAAAGTCATCTTTATGCTGCCAGAAATGCAAGTTTTACTTACTTGCTGGGACCACCTACCATGCAGCAGCTCCTTAAAAACTAGTTGGTGTCAATTTGGAAAACTAAATGAACAAAAAAAAAGGCAACAGGATTAAAACAAAAGGGTGCGGGGGGGGGAGGTGGAGAAGATGTAGGAGGTCACGAAAAGAACTGCAGCTCTCCCTCACGTGAAAGAGAGACTGATATATTGTAAATATAAAACAAGATCTTAGATCTGCAGGACACAGCATCAATTCAGATTTAGAAGAGAACCTGATGTATTGTATGTAGCTTTTTCAAAGAAGCCAACGATTAAGGACTGAACCATCTCAATTCTGTTTAGTTTGTGGTAACCATGTGTACTCTTTAAGTGGTCACAGGATCACCTGATTATGATTGCTAAACATCTAAAGCTTATTACTCAAATTATGCTTTGTTTTCATTAGGAACAAGGCAGCTAAAGAAGCCACATTCCAGAAGTTACTTGTTAAATGATATGCTCAAGGGGAAGAGCATGTCATCATTAACAGGAGTGCACAAATAGTGATTAATTCATGTCATTTGTGCACAAAGTTCTGTATAAAATAATCCTACCTTATCCTACTCGGAAGTTTAGATCCTGCTAGACAATAATCAATTTACTTTTAAAAACCACGGTCTCCCCTAGTGCTAAGAGGATCATGTAGAGCAATCCAATTCTACATTTTACTGCAATTTGCAAATTGACAATATTTGATGATGAGAGATGTGGTCTTGAGGAAAAAAAAATGACATTTGCTACTGTTGCAATCTGTAATGTGTCAATACTCCCATTTAATCAACACAGAACTAATAAATATTACATTGAATGGCATGTTTAAATTGATTTCATACTCACTTGTCCTTTAACATGCAAGACAATTTCATTAGTTTTTAAAAAAAAGATTAGAAATCAATGCCTCCTGTACAAAAGAGACTGTATAAGTCTTTTTTTGTCAGTTTAGAAAGTATATATGGTGACAAAACAATAAAAACACTTTATTCTAATGTGTTACTATAACATGTTGGAAATTCCTACTCTTCTTCAATATGGAGAATCTTCCCTCTAATGATTGACTCTGCTACCAGCAATAGTGAATTAGCCTTGGCCAAGCAGTTAGCTAGTCTTCATCATACCCAACAGGTGCAGTTTTGAGACAAATAAATTAATCGAAAAACATTAAACATTAAGTATAATTGTTTGAACTGTCTATCATTTACATTAATAGATTCTGAGGATAAAGAAAAGCACCTAACATGGTGAGTAAAGCTTTGTTAACAGTGTTTTGGGGTTTGTGGCATATTACTGTTTAGGCATACAAGTTCAAAATCTATTTTCTATATGGTAAGACAAATCTCAGAACATTTTTACAAGTGTTACGTAACAGCCACATGATTAGATTTTAAAAATTCCTGTATATTTTTCCAGACTGAAAAAATGGTTCCATGAATTAGAAAAAGAAAATTAAAAAAAAGGAGCTAGCCTTTATTGGCAGACAAAAGTTCATATTTCTGGAAAATAATACATTAGAACTGCTTTGGAAATCTGCCTTCTACATTTACACTACCTGGAGTAAGTGAGGGCAAGTAATTTTGGTAGGATTCATAGCAGTTCCAAATGGAGCTGTCTTCAGGGGAGTTAGCAGCACGAACATTAGCAAATGGTCCAGGTATTAGGTCACTGTCCCACACTTCTGCCTCCGCTGAACCACAGGACTATCTACTACTGAGCAGGACAATTTTCCAAGTATAGCAAGTCTCCATTTTTACAGACTGCAGTAACATACCAGCCCTACCCCCATTTAAATAAATAAATAAATAAAAGCTCTTAAATATAAAGCATACTTTGCTACAGAAGACAGCTATAACATAAAATAATAGAAGCTCTGATATGATTCACTATTATGGGCTCTGTTATCTGCATAGAATCAAGTTTGATAATTGCTAGCAGAACAAAAATAACTTAGGGGTGATCATCAGGGTGAGCACAGAAATAACCCGTGACCACAGTAGTCACTTTGCTCCAAGTGACTATTTAGAACACTGCAAAAAATAATCTAGTAATTTAGATAATTATGTTCCAGAAGAAGTTCAAAAGGTTGAAAAAATAAGGCAGGGAAGCGACATCATTAGGGCAAGAAAGAAATAGCTTCTGACAGGAGCAGATGAACAGCCTGCAAGGAGAGCGAGATTCTGCTTTTTAGGAAGTGATACATTGCTTCCACAATTATCCATAGGAAAAAAAAACACACACACAAAAAAAACAAAACAAAACAAAAAAAAAACAACCACTACACACCACTGGAGCATAGTCAGTCTAGGAGAATTTAAGACAAATGGGACTAGGAGAAACACAAAAGAGCCCTAGCAAGCAGATACATCTTGAGCAGGTAGCCAGAAAACAGAAGCAAACAAGAACACAGGAATAAAGTACAACCCCACAGCTAAACCAGAGGCTCGCCAAGCAAAGGACAATGGGAGGGGAAAATGTGCAATCACTGGTAGGCATGGGGGAGCACGGTGTGAAAGAATGCATTGTTTGGTACAAGTTCAACAGTTTTAGTACTCTTAGAAGATATCAATACCTTAGAAATACACAAGTTTCAGTAAAGGAATGTGATATAAGAGAGGGAGGAGAAACCCAAAAGCAGCAATGCTGAAATTGGTTTAGGTCTGTGTCAAAAAGAAATGCAGAACTGGTTGGTTTACATATGGTTACAAAAATCTGAGCGCAGACTTTAAAAGGAAGTTCACCCCTCGTGCACACCCTCGGTTTGCAGCGTTCAATCTCCCCGCTGTGCACCACGGGCACAGAAGCTGAGCGCGCTGTAATGACAGAACTGACGGCCCCCCGAGACGCCAGGAGTAGGAGTTAGGGAGATCAAGGAAAGACTTGGGTGACAAGTGGTTTGAGGGCACCGTATCTGTCAGAAGAGGTGAGATGGAGTGGATCTCCAGCATATTCAACAACAAAATCAATGAGCACTCTCCCATACTGCAAGTATGGGAGGAGAGGGGAAGACACTAAACAGATCTGTCAAAGGCAGCAAAATGAACAGTTCAGTGCCTAGGGGTGGAGAGGGGGAGCACATCTCAAAAGAGTTATCTGCTAAACTGCCAGAAAGCTCCCCTAAAGACTGAAGTACTCTAATTGGAGCAAACAAAGAGCATGTTTACCACAAACTGGGAAGCCAAGAGAGAAAATACCATTAATCCATTGAAGTGTTTCAGAGCACACGCTATCAAAATCTCAAGTCAAGTGTCAAGTGGCTTCCTACATTAATGTTGACTAGTAATAGAACATGTTACTAATTACACTCCAGTGTCTCAGTGAAATTCAGGAGGAAAAAGGAATTTTGATACTTCAAATGGACCTTTGTACATATTTCCCAAAAAGAATTACTGCTGGAGTTAATAACTGCTTATATTTCATGTGGAAGTGTCTCAGATAAAACTGAACTCCAAAACTGCACAGATTTTGGAGTCCATCTGTACCTGCACAGCATAAGGTAACTAAGTATCTCCTTGGTAAAAGCAACAGAAAGGACACAAATATTCATTCAAAATGGTTTGATTATGTTCTGAAATAGTTATATTTTATTCATTGGCCAGCAAAAGATGTCTAAATGTCTGCCAGCAGGGTCCCCAATAATCCTGACATTCATTAAGTTTCCATTTAGGTTGTGGAAGAGAGAACAAAGTAATTATGGGATCAGATTCCAGACTTTAGTTCACATAACACGGAAAAAAGACTGTCCCAGGAGAACACGTGCTATCTGACTATACAAATGATTGCCCAGAATCGTAGTAAATTCTGTGCACTGCAATTATCACTTCAGAGTTAATATGTTGCGGACAGAGGTGGATGGAGGAAAAATACAGCAGGGTGACCAGGAGTCAAGGATCACAAAAGAGGCCACCTACTCAACATCTCAGCACAAGTGTTTATTTTAACAGGCTTTTTAATGGGAAGTTTTGTTTCTTTTCTGCCATACGTTTGAGATAAAATGAAAAATGATCTCATTTTAGGATATCAAAAAAAAAATTTGCATTTAATTCAAAATTGAGGTCATCATCCGCACTTCCAAAAGCAGTCTCTGATGTATTTTTATTAACTGCCTTTTCAAAATACTTCATGTAGGATGACATTTTCAGTTTACTAGTAGCCAAACTCCATAAAAATACAATATAGGGGGACAGTAAAAGGTCATTTCTAAGCAGAAAGGTGATCTTTTATTTTGGACATGTAATTCTGTATCTTTTCAGAAAAAATGTGCATACCAGAATTCCTAATACCTGACTTAACACTGTACAAGGAAGTCAAAAACAGAAAGAAGCTACTCTTAAAAATCCATGTTTCTGAAATCTGAAAATCAAATATTCTATCCCTAAAAATGGAAACAGAAATTAGGGGTGGGTTTTAGCTGCTTAAAGCAAACACAAAAAACATCAGATGATCTTTGATGTAAAAGATTTCCAAATCTCCCCCCCACACACACTTTTCAAATCATTAGAAACATGTCAAAAGTTTTATTCCAAAGAAGTATCAATACATTTGATTTGCCATTCAACATTATGTCATCAGGAAAAGAATCATTTAAATGTGAAATAAAAATGAATTAAATATTACCATGAAACAATTAATACATAAAAAGCTGTGTCACTTACTGGCTGATTCCCTCAAATGAAGCTTCTTTGGAGATATTTCCGCTATCAGTATTAACACCGCGCTTGGGAGGGAAAAAAGATTAAAAGGACCATTATTCTGAGCCAAATACAAGTATTTAAAATTTAAATCATGGAGAGAACATAACTGCACTAAGTTTTTAGGAAAACTTGTACATTTCCTTGAATCGCTATTACAAAAAGGAAAAGAAAAAAACAACAACAACAAAAAAAAAAACAGACAGTTGTTTGTTCAAATGTAAACCAATTTAAGATATCATTTGTTTCAAAGGAGACCAGCATGGAATTCAGGTTAGGATATGCTGCTTAGGAAAATGGCAGGCTTGGATTTCCAATTCCCTTAAGCCTTGAAAGGCGCTAAGAGACCTATACGAT
Source organism: Anas acuta (assembly GCF_963932015.1). Lineage (NCBI taxonomy): Eukaryota > Metazoa > Chordata > Aves > Anseriformes > Anatidae > Anas > Anas acuta. Next base: position 10,516,808 of record NC_088988.1, on the reverse strand, counting down.
AATAAAGTGCAAGCAAATAACAAACAGGCAAGGTTTCTTCTAAAGTAATTTCATTTAAAAATAAATTATTCCACACTGCCTTGGCAATGCTTACTATTTAAATCTGCATGCCGCTTCCCTACAGCTTTCCATTCAAGCAAGTAGCATAAGCATGAGGATTTTGGCTGCTTCACAGCAGACGAACACTTCTGACATGCATATGGGAAACCCTGTGGAGCAGCAGTACAGCTCTGTATTTAGAATGAGACCACAGGAGAGGACCACGTCTCCCTTCAGCCAACACTAAGAGAAGAGCTCTGCCGTTCTCTATGAATTCCATCGTGGCAGTGGGAGGAATGTGAAAGCATCACAGCTCCATCCTCTCAACAAGAAATCTGTGTAAATTCCCAGCTACAATGGGATGCTCTCAGAGAGACAACTGATCAACAACTTGATGCGCAGAAATGCACAATAAGGAGTGCAAGATGGACAAATACTCCCTTTCACTCTCATTTCTCTGGAAGAACATGAAATAAAACTATAGGTTCATCTTTTTAATACATAGCGTGGAAGAAAGACTGAAGACTGTATTTAGCACATCTTCTTAATGGATAAAAAGCTCAGATCTCATACTGTACGTCTGCCTAAGGAGGGATTTTTTGTAAGACTTGTCTGGCAACTATCATGGGAAAACAAGAAATCCAGGAGCTGCCACTGCATTTGCTGTAAGGGAAAGCTCGGAGTCAGCAAATCATTTCTTATATAGACTGAAGACAACAAATCAGATACTTATAACAGTGAGAGAGGTTTACCAAACACATCAGGGGAAAAAAGCTGGGGACAAGGTGACGGGGAAGAAGCAGTTTGCAGGCTTTACCTCCACTCATTCATCCCACTTCCAGAGCAAGCCCATTTCCGAATATTTTGCAGGCATTCCATCATGCCCTTCTTGCAGAAGTTATTATTACCAACCCAGCATATGCAGAATAAGAATTCCCTGAATCCTTATGGGGTACCCAAAGAAAAGTCCAGATATGCTCATGACATAGCTTGAGCAGCATTAGAGAGGTTGGAGAATAGCACAGTCAACATTAGATAGGCTTGTCATGTTTTTCCAGAGCACAGGTAAAGCTTTTGAGAACATAGACTAGAAACCCAGAGGTTAGATATCCTGAGGTCATGGAGGAGCCAGAAGAATACATTAATACAGACAGATGGCCTCAAATTTGGGAAGGATAGGGAGGGAAAGATAGGGAGGGAATGACAGTGTATAGAAGGATTTAATGAACTGATCTCCTTTTTGAAGGAAACTGGTAGTTACTCTTCAGAATAGTATCACTCACCAAAGTAAGAAGCACAGAAGGTTTCTTCGAAGCCAAGACATTGGATATCTAAAAAGAAGTTTTAGATTATTATTACTTCTTTTTCTTCCTCATAATCACAATGATACCTATTTCATCAATATTTACTGTGTCTAGACTAAACAACTTGGAAAGACAAAATCGTTCTTCTCATACCTTTCAGATATTTTACTCTTACATGACACCTGCAACAAGAATCAGCAGATCATAAAATATTTAGGGAGATGCAGTGCTTAAGTTGATGGTGCCCTTTCAATACACGAATAGCAACTGGGCTTCAAGAGCTGCTGCAGAATCATGGGCACTGAACTAAACATTTCTTGAGACAATGAACAGACAATGTAATTCCATGCGGCACAGTTCTACAAACTTTAAAATAACTTAATAGCATAGTAATAATATTAATAAAATAAAACATATGGCAGCGAGGTATAAAAATACCATTTCCAAATTTTATTTTTTAATGAAAAATGAGGATTACATGCCTACTGAGATGGGTCATTTGTTGACATAAAACCATCCTGTGCAAAATGCCCCTAGTATCCTGATGGTGGAAAACCACTTCCTTAGCAAATCAGGCCAAAGTTATAGACAGAACCTTTGAAAGCTAAATAGTTTAACTGCAGGCTTCAGCTGCCGCTAAATTCAATCCAAGTAGTCCAGGTGGAACATGGCCTTTATGTTGGAAAAGTGTACTGCTCCACCTTATGAGCTCTTTTCCTCATCAGTGAGGTTTCTAAACAGTAAGAACAGAACTGTAATAAAGTCATTTATTGGTGGAAAGCCAACCAAAGCAACTAAAGTGACCCAAAATAAACTTGATTTTTATTTTTTAAACAAAACATGCATTTTCCACTTGCAATTTTCACTGCCTGACAGAGGAGTGTCTGCACTCTGTGTGATTCCAACTCACGTCAAAAAGCAACCTCTGCACAGCTTCCTCCACCCCAGCTACTGAAATACAGGATCAAACTTCATTTCATAATTAGACTCATTATGAAAATGAAATGAAACATCCTCACAGCTGATTACAGAAAAGTTTTGGGTCTTGTGAGTCATAGTTAGCGTTCTGCAGGGACAGAAATATCAGAATCTTCCTTTTCAAGCTGCTCTCCATGAAAATCAACCACAGAGCTTGGCAGGAATATTGCCCTCATCCTGCTGAGCCTTCCTCAAAAAAAAAAAAAAAAAGATGACTGGCCAGGTGCATAAGTATATAAACATCTGCTCAAAAACAAAATGAGAAACTTGACTAAGAAAGTCATACTTGCGTTTAAACATATGAAAATGGTTGCTTAGTCAAATATTAGAGTGATTCAACACGAACTAAGAATAAGGTAGGCAGGCAGCTATTCCTCAAAGCTCTTTGTATGCATAAAATAAGTGCAGGCTCTCAGTCAGAGTTAAAACATGCAATCTCCCTGACAGCAATCTCCTCAAATCTCCACGGCATTGAAAAAAAGAAATGTATTTAGCAACATGTTTCTGTTGGATAAAGATACAGACTGACAGGTCTCATGATGCCCCAGACTTATTTATGAGATGGTCGTTGGATTAAGACTTTAGTGTTCAGCCTAAAGTAGCAGCCTTTTTTTTTTTTTTTTTTAATTAAAAAAAAATATATACAAGTGCTTTTATACGGCGTAAAATCACTGCCACATGTCCATTTTGTATTCACAGAAAAATATTCATACACAGAGACAACTCACCTCAGTCACGTAGTGGACTTCATCCACAGCATATTTTTTCTTGAAGTACTCAGGGGGGTGAATCCTTTGGAAAACAGGAAAAAGAAACATTTGGATTCAGCTTTACTGCTACATTTAATAGTTTAAGGCCACAGACAAAGAAATTACATCCTCTACTATCACGGTAAAAAAGCAGATACAAGGAATGTTTTAGTAATCCTAACCTTAATTCAATTTCTCAAAATAGTAGATTACACAGAACAGTTGCCACGGCCACAAAATCATTGTGCTTCAATCCAGACCAGGCTGAATACTTGGATTTCATGATCTCCTCCTGAACTAAAGTTATATTTTTTCCATTCACTCTACACAAGACAGGTTTTTTTAAAATAACTTTTCCATTTTTGTACAATTCTCCAACTCACCAGATGGTGGAAGCACCTTGAAATAGCACCAGACCACTCTGCCCTGTGTTATATTTGAAGAATGAACAAGATACTCATTTTCTGCTCTGGTGTTCACTCACTGCAGGACCCTCTTCCCTGCTGTAACCCCCCTGGCACAACACGAAGCAGTCCAAGGACTGTTGGGCTGTGTTCTGCAGCCTTTATTCCTCAGGACCCCACAGCTTCACTCCTCTAACCTAACAGGGTGTGCAACTTCACGGTCCGTGTCCAAAATGAAATCCTTTCTGCCTTCTTCTGCCCCAGTTGGGCAAAGGAAAAATAGTGCAGGAGTGACGTGAAAGATCTGCTTCCCGTCTGTCGCTGCAGATGCTGGTGTGACCCAGCACCCCCGTACTTCCCTGGGGCCCTGGTGGCACATGGTGGCTGTGCGATGGTTCAGTCCTTCCCTCACAACATTTTACTCTCCAATTCCATAATTCCAATCTCTATCTCCCCCTGATATTGAAACAAAAATGATCAGGACTTCTGAAAACTTAATATAAATTAAAAAAAAAGAAAAAAAGAAAAAGAAAAACACCCACCCTACACCCTTCCTCAGAGGAATGAAACAGGAGGAAAAACACAGACAACAGAAGGGGAGCTGGGAGTGCTCTGTGCGTTCTGCTTCCTGCAAGAAAGCAGGGGGGCAAGAGGTGTGATGGGACAGAAACTTCAGTTGTTTAAACATTACTCCACAGCAGCACAAGTCCAACTGGGAAAAGAGCAAATTAGGCCAGAGACTGAAAAAAGAATCTGACTTGCAGAGCGGTGGGACCAAGAACCCAATGTTTTTAGGAGGTGCTCAGTGACAAAGACATGTGGCATAGCTGTCTGTGCTGCCAGCTGGCTGCATCTCTGATTTCAGACATCCTTTCAATCTTGTGCACTACTTCTTTGTTTTACATTCCTTTGTGGTCCAAATTATATTGGGCCGAGACACAAACAACGACACGGAAATGTTTTTAGTATTCTCATGAAGAAAGCAGGCTCCAAAGCAGCAAATTGCAGATATTTTTTTAAAATCTAATTATATGTGAAATAATTATTCAAAAGTAACACAAACATTTCATTGTAAGTTCTCATTTGCAATGCTTCTTTTGTGGACTCTTCCCATCACTGCTTGAAATTGCAAAGGAATTATCATTTATCTTCCCTCCCTGGTTAATTTTGCATATAATTAAAAAAATATCTCTATCTCCTTATCTTTCTGTACCCTGTACTTTATAGTTCCCTTACCTCCAACTTCTGCATACTCTGCTTCCAGTGTAGGTATCTCTTTTTCCCCCCTCCTTCATTCCTCACACATTAAAGTACTTTAATATTCCAGAAACATCATAAACAGATTTAGCATTTTCCATTTTTGTTCTCTTTTACAGTTTCAACCAATTCCTCTGGTATCGGAAGGATCCTCACTGTAAAACCAGTTAATTTACAACCAATGGTAATTTACGGTATGCTTTACCCTTTACAAAAACACCTCCAAAGCACTATTTACAATTACCTGTATTGTTTGAATCTGATAACCATTTCTTGTAAATTAAACATTTCTTAAAAGTAAGCCCACAGACGTGCTGGATTTTATTAACTCCATTTATTGCCATTTAAGTAAGAGTAGATCTCACTTTTCAACATGTCAATAACAAAACTTACATCTTTCCACACACTGTTTTTGATGTCCTTTTCTTGGTTTGTTAATTCATATACTTGCATGGTCCACAGCAAAGTGCCACTAAATTAATTTGGTTACAGTTAATATCAAACCATTATCGATTCCATTCCAGCTGTAATTCATCCAGCACCTCCCCTTACGAATGCTCTCATTCATCTGAGGAACACAATTAGTTCCTCATCCTTTCAAGGCTGAGGATTTTTTTCTGTACTTGGACAGAAAGAAAACAGCAGCTTCCCACTCTGTTCTAAGCTTCTGTTTATTAAACCAGGTCATCCTTCAGACACTTCTGACTCCATCACACCCATTGACAAGCTTCCGAGCTTCCCAAACACATCCCTCCTTCTGGTCCTGTTCTGGCCGCCTCGCGCTGAAAGCCAGCAAACTTTTAGCACAAAGTACAGAAAGACTTCTCAGCTCCTCTCCGAAGCATTCAAGGTTCTGTTTCATGTCTTTTTGTCATTCATTAGCACCTCTGACTGGTAAAATAAACTCACATACACTTCCCACAAACTACCATCCCCTACCCATCCCACGGGAGCCACAATGTTTCAGTATTGAAGCCACCTCTCCCCATGGATTACTGGGAAGCTTTCTGCACAGCCCCACCCTTTGCAAAACCATACAGGCAGAAGGAAACCACGCACATGGAAGTCTACATAAAAGCAGAAAAATTCCCTACCATCACGTGTAGAAAAGCAGTAAAGAGGGCAAAACAAAAGCTCAGAGAGAAAGGAAAGCAAATACAACCCTCACCAAGACCTTCCTCTAATCCCTCCAAACTTTTCCATTCTCTCTCCACTTCAGCCCACGTGCTACTTTCTGTCCCACCACTGGGACATCTCACCAGCTCTTCCCACACTTTAGATCCTAAAACCTTCTCCACTATATTTTTCCTATACAGAGCTCCAACCACATCCAGGCATGCTGTATTCAGAGGCAATTTGTACCAGCGTAACCTCACCCTGAGCTACCGCCGGCACCAACACCAGAGCTCACAGTTTGGTGGCAAGCTATGAAAGGTCCTCATGCACCGTCATCAGTTACTGCAAGAGAGAAGCAGTGCAGTTTCTCAGCAGTGAGAGGGTTCAGGATTCATTTTTACACAATTTAAATGCAAAACAGGTTAAAGTCGAGCACCGACCATCCCTGTCACAGGGAATTATACCTTGCATAGAACGCTCACTGGCCTCATGGAAACCAAAGGTTATATTCAGTTCTGATCATTTCCAGTACATTTGATGCTTTATAGAGATTAGGTGTACTTCTCTCTATAAATGACTTTGAGGCAGGTAGAATAAGTTAATTTGTTACAATTTTTAGGTTTGGCTTCCTCTTTTGTAAAACTGCTATGGGCTGCCAGTTTCAAAATTTTGATTAATCACTACAGAGACTGCAAGCAGAAAACCCCACAGCAAGTCATAAATTAATTAGAAGAATTACCCAAGTGGAAGACATGATCCCAAATATTATTGAATCATGTATTTCCTTACCTATCCAAAAAAATTAACTTCTGTAAGCAGATGTGAACAGAAGCTACAGCCGAGTTTTTACAGGCTTTGGGGGAAAGAACTGTATAAAAACTTTTAGATTCACTGTAAACATAAATGGGCAGAAACCTACAGAGAACAATGCACTTGAGACCTCAGAAGGCTCAATCTCCTTTCCCTCTAGTTTTATAATTCAGCCTAGCAAATCCTAGCGAACATTAGAAATGTCAGTAGTGGGCCTCTGGAATAGCAGAAGTCATCATTTTATCTCCTCATGGAAATAAGCAACTCCAGACTTCTATCAAGCCCAAGCACCCTGTCACCCAAGAGGCCTGCCAAAAATCTGGCATCTCACAGATTACAGCAGTCAGAAAGATCAGGCTGGAGCCCAAGATTTTACTTATTTACAGTAATACATTCTCCTGCTGTCACCAAAGGTTCCCTACAAGAGGAGACTGTTTCTAGTTCACCACTTAGAACTCATCACAAAAAAAAACCTTGAGTTGTCTTGGGTTAAGTACCAAATGTGCTTACAGTCTGCTGCTGCTTCCTACCTCCTCTTCCTCGTTCTAGCTCACCTACTTGGTCTCTTGCTCTGAAGCAATAGAGACATGCTAAGGATATCCTACATTTTAAAGAAAATATTCAAATTCGGATGTGCTTTTTAATTTTAAAAGCTGAAGCCTTATTAAAGGGCCAAATAGCAAAGACTCGCCTTTTGATCACAAGTGACAACTTTGATATACAAAATTTCTACTGAGGGAGCAACGTGAAAAAGAGAAGGAGGAGAAGGAGCAATATTTTCACTATAAACACACAGTGTGAAACATTAAGTCAGACACTGAAGTAATATCCCATTTCTCTTAGACATTGGCCAAACAAAAACTGCCATCAAAAGAGTAAGGGAGAGAAACATTACAAACTAGGAAGCAGGAGTTGCAGTCAGTTGAATGCCCTAACATAGCCTTCAAGTTTATTCTAAACTTTTCCATTTGGTTCAACTGAATTCACAGTGGGAATTTTTTTATTTTATTTTTTTTTCAGATTTTTAACGCTAGGAGTTATTTAATTATCACTTTGTCAAATAGGCCGCCCTATAATAAATAGCCAGCTATAAAAGCAGCTTGGCAGAAAGTGTAAAGAAACCTTAAAAAATGCTATAGGTTGGGGTGCAAAGGAATATTTACTTGTAATTATGCATTATTTTTTTTCTGGTTAAAAATATTAGATTTATTCCATCACAATTAGTACGTAACACTTATTCTCATCTCCAAGTACTGTTTTTTTGTTTGTTTGTTTTTGTCTTCCTCTATATTATGTGGCAGTAGACATTAATTTATAGCATAAAAACAAATTACTGGGGAATCTGGTTATGTCTGAATATCCTATTCAGGCAGAGCAACCAGGACAGGTTGACACAAAATGCTGATTTATTTTATTCTATGTAGTCTGAACATTTAGAGCAACAATGGGGAAAGGGGATGCAGATCCAATGTCTGAGACTGCACCATTGTAAAAAAAATCTATAAGTACAGGTAAAGCATATACTTAAAAAAAACACCCTTGAGCACAAAAAATACCACTTTTCATCTATGAGGTATACTTAGATTGCTTATATTGGCATGATATGTAAGGCTAACTTCACCCTGAATGCTTATTTGGTTACTAAAGGATTGTGGATACACACTCAAACATATCTGTAAATGCAGGTGAATACCTCAGAAATGACCAGAGCACCTTTAGCAGGGCAAGTACCCACAACATGGATTAAGCAAAAAGCTTCAGCTTTCTGCAGTCCTGCTAATAAAATAAAGAGAGAGAAAAACAAACACACACACACAAAAAAAGACCACAAGCCACTGAGTTTGCTGCATCAGCCAGTCCTGTATTAGTCTACTGCCGGACATTTAGACTAATAAAAAGTCCACAGAATTGCAAGGGCCCTTCACAGGACTGTTTTAACGCCACTGCTATTTTCACATACCTTATATTTCCTAACATGTCTGTAAGCGATTCACAGATTATAAAAGCCAGGAGAGATCAGAATAAGCACGCGTGTTTGATCTTTAGTTTGATTTCTAGATGCTTTGATTTTCAGGCATCTAATATTGTTACATATCCTGCTGTTAGATTTTGCGAACAGGATCTACTCTCTGTTCCATATTTGAATTGCTACAGCAGGTGGGAGAGCCCTTTGGTCAGCTCTATTAAAATATCTAGATAAAAACATTATCTTTAGGAGCAATTCAACTTTCTGCATGTTTATCACTGGAGGAGAAAAAAGTTCATCACCATCACTTTGTAATGCTTCACATATTTTTTGTTTTCCTCAAATACAGAATGAAAATACTTTATTGAACAGTTCCATCAGTAACACTGCAGAAATGGCAGCTGCACCTTTCCATCTACTAGCAGTGGTCTGACTTACAGCTGCCAGTTTTTCTTTCTTTCATGTCATTCTAACTCATTGCCCTAAGCTTGTCCCCTTATCCAGAGCTCCCATTAGCTAAGTTCTCATTATCAGCTTGTCCAAACAGGCAGGTACATGAGAACCATCGGTACGCTTCAATGCATTGTAGTTGTTATGCTTATTTCTACATTATAAAAATCACTTCTTCCTCTGCGTCAAAGTCGGCAACTGTTTTGAGGATCTGTTAGCATCTTAGAGAGGAAGAAACTACGTACTGACACAAAGCAAGACATGCCCTTCTAAAGACTACCTGCTGCAATTCAAACACAGATCCATGTGCCTCATCCACTGCTTAGTACAAACGAGTCTTGAAGACTCACAGCCTCTGGATGTTACCAAAAATTGACATTCCTACAAGCAGTAATTAAAAGAATTACCATAGCTGAAGCAAAAGTATAATAGGCAAATATCAAAGACATTGTTAATGATTAAAGCAAAAGGATTTCTATACAATAGTGTTCAAGGCGCAGTGCTCTCTTAAAAAGTCCTCCAGATATGATTGCCACAACTGCATGGAAAAACTCTCAAAGCTCATACCACAAAATCAGAATGGGAAGATTGTTAAGGCAGTGAGATGGAAAAGATAAAACTAGCAAACTCTACAGTCAATGCTTTTGGTTTTATGGGGATACAATAATATTGCCTCTTCCATTTTACCTTAAGTTTCACATTCACACTAAAGGACATAATCCACCACTCACTTCTTAAGCAAATAGTCTCTACTCAGCAAAGCACACACATACATACGCCTGCACATTGTGCCTTTAACAAGGCACTGGAGCGCACACAAATTCACAACTAGAAAGCCACTGCACGAGTTACATGGCGTTTTTCCTCCTATGAGAGGAAACGCATGCACAAGGAGTAAATTGGATGGAGAAGCAGAGCCCTCAGCAACTCAAATTCCACCCAGTAAACAACTTCAGGCCTTACTAGAAAGAGCTTAAAGAAAAGTAAAAAATTCAGTGGGACTACATACTAAGGGTAAGAACCTAGGCAATAATAAACCCAGATAAATAAATGCATCAGCAAAGTAGAGGTGAAGGAGGAAAAGGGATACTGAAGCAATGTTTTAATACTGTCAGAATTTCACCAATAAACTCCCTCCTCATTACAATATCATCACGTTAACAGATGGCAAAACATTAACCAAACAAGGGGGTGTTGAGAACTGCTAGAAAGAGCAACACAGGAGGCTTTACAAGATACCAGCAGATGTTCCTGACTTTGTCGAAAAAATGCAATCACCTATATATCCAAAAGGAATTTCACTACCTAACAGGAAGATTAAAAGGCATCCAGTTAGGTTTAACACGAAACAGTATTAATGGGCTCGCTGGTATCACAGGCTGCCTCCAGCATGTGTTCTGACAACCTTAACGCTAGTCCCTTTCCACATGTCTCTAGATTTCTGTTTATCCTTTGAAGGACAGAAATGCCTGCGTACATGTAAACTTCTTTTCCCTGTTCCTTTTGATATAATACAGAAAAATATGGATACAAAAACTACAGCAGACGGATATAAAAAATATATCAGAAGTTAACAGAAATTGAACTGAAGATCGAGACTCAGGCTCACAGGGCTTGCAGGGCTGCAACTGAGGTCTCATGCTGGAGAACAACAAAACAGCAGAGCCCACATGCCTGATACTGGATGCCAGACACTGGGTGTTAGATATTGACTTCCCAAGGTCACAAACAGCTTACGCAGAAGCAGGAAAACTACGAGCAACATACAGACCGTTGGGTTTAAGAAATCAGAAATAAATTATTGAGGAGACTCTTACAGTTCTTCCTAATAAAGGCCAAACTCTCAACAAACTCGTCTATTTTATAGGCTGTCTCACGGCCCCTGCTCAGCTGTTCCCATCACATTCATTCCCCAAAGAAAAGACCTTTAAGCTTTCTATAAATTCTATCTCAAGAGGCAGCATCTTGATTTGATATTTAAAAGATACTATCAAGAGCTACCTGAAAAAACAAAATCACAGAAAACTTGCAAGGTGATAACCTTTGCTTTATTTCTTTCTGCAAATAAATTTTTTTTTGCCTCGGAGAAGGACTCTGTAGTAGGCACAGAAAAAGCTATAACAAAGGAAATTTTTATATACTGAAATCCCAAAATGATTTCCCATGGCATAATACTGTTGACAAATGCTCGTAAGAAATTTCTCCTTGCAAAAAAAGGACACAAGAATTACACTGGTTAAGAGGGTAAGTATAATTTCCAGGTCACCATATAGTAACAGTGTTCCACTTCGTGGAAGTGTTCCATTGCATCTGTCAATAGCAGAGGTTCTGCTTTCACTTTGGAAGCACACCTATTTTGGAAGGAAAAGCAGCAGTATTTTATGTCCTACACACTGAAGCATTGCAGCAAGGTCCGAAATGTGTGCAGCATGTCCCATATGAAATGAAATGAAAGGAAGCAGTACTGTTTACAGCAGTGTTATGGCGACCTGAACAGCTCCTATCCTCTAACTTGTAAAGGAAGCAAAACCAGAGAAATTAATGGAATTTACCAAAGCAACTCATTGGACACAAAGAACCTATCCATGCAAACAGTCTCTGATCCACTGCACCACACTGCCCTAAGACAAAAAAGCACCTGGCATCTCCTAGGAGCAGGGTCGAGGAGAAGAGCTCCTACACTGAGAGCCCCAGCATGTACACAGGCAGAGGGATACACAGCAAGTATAACACAACCTGCCTGCTTTTCACTCACATTTAGCTCTTAAGATGCATTAATATTCATTGCACTTTTCTCTACCCTATTTTACAAAACAGTTGTTGTTTTTTTCCCCTTTGTACATTTCTCCTGACATAGCACAATGCAAACAATACTCTTCCAGAGTCCTGCCTCAAAGACTGAAAGCGAGTGTGCTGGGGCAGACACAGCAAAGGTCCTAGCAAACACAAAACCTAAAGAGAAACAGTTAACAGCAGCAGCTGAGAACGCAATTTTACAAGTGTAAGAACAGAGGCCATGCTGTAGATACTTCACTTGAGGGTTTTTTGCATCCTGCAGTGCCTCCTCGAATCCTAGCTCACGAGAAGCAAAGAGCTTTGCACTCCAACCAGGCAACTGCTCAGCAGAAGACAGAGCGGAGGTGCAGAGCCTTGTTGGAGCACTGCTGGAAAATCCCCACGGGCATTGCTTTTGCTGCAGCTTGCTTTTCTACCAGCAGCATCTGAATCCTTGGAGGAAAAACAGATGGCATGCCTGATCAAAAAAAACTTGGATTCTCTGATATTTCAAAATGTTATCAGGAATTTATACCACTGAACTCGATACTCCTACTAGTGCATTAAATAAAGTATATATATAAAATAAGAAATGCCTGGTGCGGGTTACCAAAATTTCCCCTCTTACCACAGGCATGAGACGCGCACAGGCAAGATTTAACTTTCCTCATGCTGTGGTTTAAAGCCACATCTAAAAACTCTGGTGCAGTACTGTTAGGCAGATTTACTTCGGGTCCATTCTCAACACACCTAAATGAAAGAGAGGAGAGGACAAAGAAGCACTTCAACACTTCCAGAGTTGCATCCAGTTGTGCATCCAGTCAAAGGTGCACGCTGGTGTGACCGCAAATCCATAGACTGATATGACATGTTTTTTAAATGTTGTCAACAAAAAACACAAAGAAAGTTAAGCATCTAAGAAACAAAGATTTATACAAATAATCACTGAAGTAAACATGATAGGAACAGTACACATTTGTCCTGGATTAACGAGGCTTGTGGGCAACTGCAACACTGAGACAACTAAAGTGATAATTTGAGAAGTCAGAGCACTAGAGCAGCACTATTTAGAGAAAAACAATCATCAGTGAAGTGGCAAGCACAATTCAGACACTAATTAGTCTACAGAAGCATTTTTTTTATCCACAGAGTAATACCGTAATAAATGAATGGAAGACAAGAAACAGGAATCACCACACTATGGAAAGAAACAGAATCTTGGAAAATAGGCAGCACGGGGAATTAGACAAGTCATTATCGTCAATCAAAAGCAACGAGCTTTACCGGACAGAGTTCCAAAAGGACTGAATGAAGCAACAGATGTACTACCAGAATAATAGTAAAATATTTGATAAATATCTCTCTGAAGAACCTTACTTTCCAAAATCAACTCAAATTGGCTTGGGCAGGAACACTATGATGTGACCTGGACTTGAAAGGCCTAAAGCAGAAAATAAAAAATAAATAAAAAGACAAGCTTTTCAAGGGCTGGGAAACCCTCCAACTACCACGCTGAGAAGTGCTGTATCAATTTAGACTGATGTTCTCAGAAGTTAAAGTGATAAACAGCAACAGACTGTAAGTCTTGATTAGTGGGATACTGCAAAGACTGAAATTAGTTCTGATGGTATTCAGAAACAGAAGCAGGACTGGTATGTTCATGAGATCCACAGATGGTATTTGCAGGTGGTAACAAACCTTGCAAATAAATTGCAATTGCTAGTTGGTACAAAACAGTAATAAGATGACCTAAAGCAATTAAAAAACAAATTTTATTATTTTTTTGAATAACAAAAATTTTGGGTAAGGGAACGGGGTAAATGTTGGGAAAGGATTGAACTGATACACGTGGAAAAGGAAAACCTCAAGTATATTTTACCTTAAAGGAAAAACTGCCAGACAAAGTATCAAGGGATGACATGCCAGATCAGTTCAGAAAATAAAACTAAGACCCTCCTAAGAGTATATTGTCTGGATACACAGTTCCAGAGCACGTTACAGAGGAAGGGGCCTAGAAGTAGAGCATCATTAAAATGTCTAGAGAGTTTTAATCATTCCTTCATTCCTGCAAAATCTGCATCAAGAACGATTAAGGTGGTTTACAGCTTTTCCCCTACAGCACCCACATACACCCCTCTACCTGTCAGGGGTTGTCTCAAATCTGAGCTTGCAGAGAGCGGGCTTAGTACAGACCTTGCCTTCTTGAAGCCAAACCTTGGGCCAATCAATGCACCAGCCTCAGCTGCCATGACACAGCCAGATAAGCATACCATGCTGTACATAAACTTAACACTCAGTTATTCAAAATACAAATGCCACAAAAATTCATGTATCCTCATAAAGAAGAACGAGAAAATTACTTCGCATCTAAGCTTCTAATTTTCATGACCACTTATAGTCTATAGGAAAAAACTAAAACATGGAGCCTTAAAACTTTTTTTATATAAATTCTTGGGAAAAAGTAAATACATAATTTTGCACTATTTTCAAAGGGCAGTACAATTTGATAGCTTTGCTGAACTCAGGCAAGTTAAATAACCAAAACCAAGGTTTGATTTTAGTTATAATCTGCTTTGAAAACGTTGACAATGTTTGAGAAGCTTCCTCATTAGGTCACTGTGAAATCTGGACTTTTGTAAGGCATTTCATTGTGTTTTACTGTAGCTCCAAAGTGCCACACCAAGGTTATACTTCACAAATACAGATATCTTCCAATCAGCTTCATGGGAAAATATTACTTACATCAGATGCAACGTTAATGTTGTTACACTTACCAATTAGCCATCAGGGCTTGAAAGAAAACAAAGGAAATTGCTTATAAATATTGCTCTGTCCCATTTAATATGTATTTCTATGTTAGAGAATGAAAGTGTTAAATATTTTTGTTTTCCATTAAAAACATTCTTTAGGTGGCAAGGCAATTAAGTTATTTTGGCATCCACTCCACATAAAGCAGCTGCTGTACAGTATGTTTTATTTTATAAAATATCTTTAATCAGCACACTGACTAGTTCTGTCATTTATAATTAAGGAGGTAAATGGCAGGTGCAGCAATAATTAGTGAAATTGAAGTCTCTGTGCAAGACATACAGTCATACCAGCTTAATGCTTCCTAGGAATAAAAACAATTGCGAACAGCTTTGCACCACAAACTTGACTAGGTAAGACTGTGCAGAAAAAGAGGGGCATTCACAACACAGTTACGCTTCTGAAGCCTTTCCAATTTTCTCTTCTTCCAAAAGTAAAAATAGAAAAAAAAAATCAGAAGAGCAAAACCTTATATTCTGAGCCATCCCGTGAAAGTCTTGGTTTCTGTCATACACATAATTGGAGGAGTAGTGGGCAGAGTTAAAAAAAAAATAAAAATCAGTAGATATGCAAAATGGTTCTTTTAGCTGTCGTCTGGAAAAAATCTTTTCAACTAAAAAATGGACTAGCCTAACATCAGGAGAATTACCCATGCTCAAAATTTAAAAAGAGACTGACTGTTGTTATTCCTTCTCAACAGGGAAGTAGGACAACCAGTCCAACAAATACCCTCATAACAATTCTGCAATTACCACTTTTTTTTTTTTTTTGAGAACATTCATTGTCTAAACTGTGAGTTTAGTTAAATCTCTCCTCCCTTTTAAATCTGCAGAGGTTATTTCTAGCCTGAAGGACTTCTAAAAATAGCCCTACAGCTATTTACAAATCTTTAGAGCATACACATTCAGACAGAAGCCCTACAAGATGAGTAACATTCCCAAACAAGTGCTAGTTCTGTCACCACCAGTACTACAGGATACTGGCAGATAGCAGCCCAGGATGGTGCAGTCATCTCCTCTCCATTCACCAGCAGGTGAGCTGGTGAGAGTTCCTACACTCATCAGCATGCAAAATTACCCCTTACTTACAGAAGCAAGTGCAACTGGCAAGTTAAAAATAATTCTAGTGTTCATGGTCTCTGTTGTAAAGTAATAATCCATTCATCTCCAACCAAATGCTCTCACTGGCGCTTCACTGGTTTTGGCCAACCTAACACTGCAATTTGAAAGAAGCAAAGTAGTCCCACTTTTGCAGTATTTAATGGCAAAAAGGTTAACCTTTCTGACTGCCATATTACCTAAATGATGTCTCTGATGGAGCCCAAAGGTACGTCCTTCAAAAGTGGAAGCACATTGGAACATTACACAAGACTTTTCATAATACAGTAGGAGCAAAGAGCCTTCTGCACTTATTTTAACAGAATCTGTGTATTTCTGACTAACTCAAGTAGCAGATTCCCACATCTGTATTAAATAAAGGGCAGTATAAATAGCAGACAAATCAACCTCATGCTGTACTATGAACTAGAAGACCAGCTATAGACGTCACTACAATACCAACCTTGCAAATATCATACAAGGGATTGCATAGATCTGTGCTTTATCAACATCAAAGGAATGTTTCTTCAATGGGCAGATCGTACCTTCCACATGCACAGAAAAATGCACTTCCAAGGGAAACTATAGCAGGTAAACAGGATGGAAGGCAAATTGTTTTTCATTCAGCGCTACTTTTGACTTAAAATTGACTCTTCTGGGAAGGAACACAATCCCTAGCTGTGTGCAGTACCCCCCGCCAACTAACTTATGAAGCAGAAATGCTGCTGCCTCACAAATGAATTATTTATCTGTCCTTCTGACAAGCAGGAGAAGTACACGGCCATGGCTGACAGAAAAGAAAACAAGATCCAAACAGAAGGATGCAGGAAGGGTAAGGAGGAGAATTTAGAAAACAAAGACACTGCAATAAAGGCAATTGCTTCATTATATTCCACAAAAAAGTCACAATGGCAATAAACCATTTTTACCCAGACCTGTAATTCTGTAAATGAACCAATAACTAGTGTTGCACAACAAATCAAAAAGGCTACCATGTATAAACAACACCATTTTGTTTAAAAATATAAAATGACACTGTGGAATTTCAGTAATATTATAAAGACTTTCAAGATTAGGTATGATTTGCATGGGTATGAAACAGCTGATTTGAACTAGCAGAAAAGAACCTAGGAGGAGGAAAAAGCTTTGTCTGTAAATGCGAACAACCTCCACTAGGGAACAGTTTACAGGACATGTGGGAGTTAAACATCAGCTTCCCTCCCATACAGGTGCAGCACTCAGCTGAAGTATTTCAGAGAGCAGTATTTGCATTTTAAAGCGATCATAAACAATTTAAGTTCCAAGGCAGGTCTAAGGGAGTGATATTCTTATAAACGCTCTGAGAAGGCAGCAGCCATGCCCTACCATATGGTCTAACAGTTCAGCATATGGGATTGGTTGCAATTGTTTTCCTTTTCCCAAAATTAGCATTAAAATATAAGTGATAGCTTCAATTAGAAACTAAGCAACCTGGGCTTAAAATATTAAATTAGAAGTAATCCAATATTCTGAGACCATGTAGACACCAAAAAAAATTTACAGCTTGTTAAACAGTATAAATACTATTAAGATTGAGAAAGGAAATGTGCACATAAATAAATTAATCCCTTCACTACTATAGCACTGAGCAATATTTACTACCTATGTGGATAGAAAAAGAGATGTTTATGGCATACTCACATAACAGAATTAAAATCACATTCCCCAGTCAGATGGTTCATAAAATAAATAAATAAATAAATAAAAATATCAAAAGCTAAACTACCTCCTCCCACTTCTCATTAGCTGAGAAGGCTGCAACCTGGCAAAGCAGCTTGAAAAAGTCTACTTTACTAAATAGCTTGTTCTGTTTTAACAGAAGACTTCTACTTTTCTTTATTGTTCAGCTTCCTTTCATAGATACCAGGAGATTCATGGGTTTCAATTGGACACGTATTCTCTCCAGAATGGTGGTGGATCATTGGATGTCACCTGATCAATACCAACTGATCACATTTTGCATCATTGCACAGACGAATCACTACAATTCACACCAAATGATTTGGAGGCATGTGATTAAAATCAGGTAACATTTCAGCTCTTCAGACAATTGCATTAAATACCCAGATAAATCTTAACACAGTTAAAAGGTATGTCTTACTTTCCCATCCAAACTGCATAACTTTCAGGGAGTTGTGGAACAAAAATCATGGATCTTCCAGTATCAACATCTACTGTTCCAAAGCAGCCTGCTTCAGTTACTCCAAAAGTCCAGTGAAAGTAAGATTCCTAGGTTAAGACAAAATATATTCTTAAAAGTAAACCCTCATTTCTACCAACTCTAAAAATACACTACACTACGTACTGAAAGAGATCTATTTTGCTTCTGAAAGTAAAGGAAGTGGTTTAGGTTTCAAGCTTTTCAGACTGATTAGTGTTAGGTTTTAATAAATTCTTCTGCTGGCAACTGGAAATAACCAGAGATTAATAAGCTACTATAGGAAATAAACAACAGTCAACTCAGCATAATAATACACTTTCTTCCAGTCTAGAATTAGGGAATGTAGTATCATGAAGAAATAATCATGTCACATGGGACAAGGCAAAAGCAGAGTGCAGATTCACTGGGTTGATCCTGAAGTGAAGACTCAATCTCCCGCAGAGAAAAAGGAAGCTTCAACAGCTCTTAGCCAAGAATTATTTTAAAAACAAACATGCAAATAACAAAATACCAAACAATACAAAGATGAATATTGGTACAGACAGGCATACATTCTGATACACTGAAACATGCATCTCTAAAAGCAGACCAATAACTACACCAAGATGCACACTATCTAGACAGGAATTTATTGTTTTTGTTTCTTCAAAACACAGAACTGCTCAATTAAATTCATAAAACAAAATGAATCTGTACTAAGAATGTGTTCATCATGACATTAACAAGTCATTAAGTCCTCTCTGGGACAGAGAAGGAAGAGTCTAATCCAAGAAGACCTGTTGTAAATTCTGAGATACATCCTGGTATGTGGAATACACTATCTATAAAACAGTGAATATACTTTAAATACACTTTTCTATGAATTAATTTGGTTTAGGTCATTGTAACATGTTTCATTACAGAAAGAAGGTTTTTTTTTGGTGACAAACAAGACTGAAAAAAAATAAGACATATTCAGTTGCTGCCTTTAATATTATGTGTACTGGGTCTGGCACATTATGTTAAATGATTATGTTCATTTTGTTAAATGTTGTTGTTAAACAACTGTTAAGAACTGGTTTAGGCCCTTTAAGCCACATGAGCCCACACAGGAAAGCATTGAGAGGATAAGAGTAACCAGAGCTGAAGAGGCAATGTAACAAAGAAGCCAATTTATTTCAGCAAAGCAAAGCAAGGCACACATCTGAGATAAAGGAAGAGTAATTAAAAATGGTTTAAAAATTCATGCAGTTAGAGGCAGTTACTTAATTTGATTTGAAGCTCTGATTCAACCTTTACCTGGCGAAACACGATACCAGTATCAGTGCAATATCTCTGGGTTTCTTCTCCACCCTGCAGCAGAACAATTGAGTTCTTCTGGACATCCTTATTCTGTCTCAGGCGATCACACAGCCGTCTTCTATTCAAGGCAAAGAGTGCTACAGGCACTTTCAAGGTGTCATTCCCCAGCCAAAAAGAAGGTCTAGAAGAGATTTTTTTTTAATTAACAGTTAATGGAAGACAGACAGTGGTTGGCACAATTCAGACACGCAGTGTTTGTTACTTTAGTAGAAAAGATGAAGTTTAATGCAACTCAACAAACAAGACACTAATCACTCGAGGGGAAGAGATGCTGCATACAACCAGTGCTCTCTGGCTACAATTAGACATTGCTCACACAAGTACCAAAGGAAAAAGATGGCAACAAGGGATACAACTGGCTGGAGCTATGGCCCACAGCATACCACATTACCTTTCTCTATGTAAAGTAACGTGAAAAGTAGACGCAGACAGCAGCGACAGCCTAATTCTGCTGAATAAAGGCAAAAGAAGAGGGAAGAAAGTGAGTTCTGCATTACTGAAAACAGAAGTGAAAGGCTACGCTGTCTGGCAAAACTTCATCGAGGCCCTCTGGGAAGCAAGCACTGAAGTAGCTGACACAGGAACCACAAGGAGAAGACGACAGTCAGCAGGCGTGGGGCGAGTTCCCCACGGTCATGCAGTATCTGTGAACCTCTTGTATCTGTACCTACATTTACTCTTGGCATGCACAGAAGCAGCTTCAGTGAGCAAGTGAGCTCACACATATGGCCAACAGGAGCGTGCCCCAGGTATCAGTGACCTCCTGCTGTACAGTGCTACCTCGCTCGGGCAGCACAACACGGCCCAGAGCCTACAAAGTTCCTCAAAGACTGTACTCAACAGAGGCTGTCTGGAGAATGCAGTTTAAAGGGAGACAGCTTGCTTGTAAAATAAAAGAGTTATTAAGTAATTAAGGTGTTTAAAATACTACAAAAATATATTACTGATTAATTCGCGTTTGTTATAGGTCCACACTTGCACGTTTTGGAGCTTAACTATAAAAGCACTGTAGAGCTTGGTGCAGGATGGTTTTTCTAATTGGACAAGGTGAAAATCTAAGAGTAACCCCCTTTTTTTTTTTCCCTTCCTTCATGTTTAACGTAACAAAGTTGTACTTTGGAGCTTCAGTGTTACAGATGAACACTATTTTATCAATAAAACCTATGCCTTAAGTCCAATTTGCCCTTCCATCTCCGCTTCTCTCAGTTTATTGAAGACATTCTTCTGAATGGCTGGACAGTCATTTTTTTTATCAGATAATGCTTCTGGATGAGATGATAGAAAGCTACAATTAAACTGTTAGCATGCTAAAATGACAGACCGGACTTAACCTTAGAGATGCAGAGCTCCATACGTTAATTACTATATAGTTTTCAGAGGCAATCTGAAAAGTAACCTTTGATTTATAGCTGCATGAAATAATCTCCTGAAAGGCTTTATCAGCATCAGAAATGTAAACCTTAGAATTTCATACTGCAGACACAGCATAAAAGAGCTAATAAAATATTTTATTTTACTTGTTTATAACTACTTTATGTAACAGTGTAAGTAATTTTAGAAGGTGAAAGATTGCTCTTACTAATCCAATTTTCAAACTGTCTGCCTGGGAGTTCAGCTGATGGTGCACAAAACCCAAATGTATTTATTTTTATTACTTCCCCCACACACCTGATAACCCAGCAACATGGCAGGTGATAATTACAAGGGCTGCAGACTACCTATTGAGGCACATTAGCATAGCATGGAAGCACAGCATAAGCTTTCATCTTGGAATACCCTGGTCTCTCGGAAGAATGAAGCGAGTTCAAACAATCCTAGCAAAAACTACTGAAAATTTAAAATCAGACAGCAAACCTTACACAAATTAAGGGGAAGACTTTTCAGGTGCAAAGCAGTGGCTCAACAACTTGGCACTGCAGAAGATGTTGAAAACTGTTATCCAAGCAAGATCACCCCCTGGAGTATTTCCATACAGGGGATTGGAGATCAGATACTCATCCTATTGCTAGTATAAAAGGCATGAGAGAACATAATCTGATACCCTTATGCTGTAGGTTACTCTCAGATCTTTGTATCTGCTAACAAGAAAACAAACCCAAAAAAAGGGCAGAGGTTATAGCACAATCTTTTTTATGTTTTGCTTCAGAGGACAGAACAAAAGACACTTCCACTGTAATTTTACTATCTTCACACGTTTTTTTTTTCTCTGGAAAAAAAAACAGGCTCTGACCTCCCTCCTCTCCTAGGCCTACACCTACAACCCAGAGCTGATAAAACACTGCTACAAATGCATTTTCATCTCTGACAAGTTTACCATTAATGCTTTTACTGCACTTAAAACTTTTGACAACCAAAGTGAGACTAAAGGAGAAATAATGATGTCAGGCAGGAATTCTTACTGGTAGTCTCCTTGAACTGCTTCAAAACTATCTTTTAGTGTGGTCTTAACACTCAGGCTGAAATGCTTTACGATATAAAATTATTGCTCTTCTGCACATTTTAGCTAACCCCATGACAAAAGAGGGGTTTTCCTTGTATGTACATACCTGATCCTACCCTCCCTGCTTGAGTCTGATGCCACAACATTCATCGTTTGATCATATACAGTTGTTTTAGATTTGCACAGTTTTGTCGCAGGCACGGCCTTGGTCTCTATTTTAAGGGTGCAGTAACAATCACAATAGCTGCACGTGCCAGATCCCACAGCAAGGTTTGAAGGACACAGGAGGGCTGGGCTGAACATCCTTGCAAATACTGCTTAGCAGCTGGGGTTCTCTGCTCATACTTGAATTAATGCCTTGGATTGTACAGACTTGCTATGCAGCAGGTCTGCTTTCACAACTGGGAATCTGCGGAGAAAAGCATGTGGCTTTCAGGGAAGAACAGGCTAAGACATTTGCTTCTTCCAAGTCTTCCTTCCTGCACCCACTTGGACACCAAACCCACGGCAACCTCACCAAATAGGGACGAAGTAACATCACAGCAAGACACCCAAAGGTGCTACTTTGCTCTGCCTGCAGAGGTTGACTCATTCTGTACACGTGGCCCTAGCACCAGCTTTCCACAATTTCTGCAGAGTTTTGTCAGAGACTAGCACCTACACAGGTGTTTAAGGCTAAAGAAAAAGAGCCCAGCTACACGGGTGCTTTTCTGTTGCAAGCAGCGATTTGGTAAGAGAACTCTGTCAATACTCAAGATGACAGTGCATGTCTTCAAACACAGGACTGGCTGTGTAACCACTCTCTTGTGACCATTGCTCTATTGGCAAGACATACACGACAGGTAAGTAGGTTACTACCAGCCTGGTCTTTTTTTTTCCCCCAATATTTCTTCCAACCCAACTGGTTCAAAATGCTGTGTCTATGCAGTATAGCCATGATCATTATTTAGCACTTCAGTTTCAACTATAATTCACTGCAATGTCACATACAGTAAGTTGGGTGGGTGCACGTATATGACTGCCTCGTGTATCAATCCTGGAAATACACATGCAATTGGATCAAAACAAAGCTCTCTGTGAATTCACCACCTAACAATACTATCACAAAGTTCCTTCTCAAGAAGGAGCTGGAAGCATTCAGTTTTGGTCTGTGATCTCTGATCAGTCACCCACTTTACATCTCACAAGACATAAAAATATCAGAACTTAGGTATGATACCCTGGCTGCTCCTTCAAGGTCTGATTCTTCCATTAGTACAGGGAGCCTGGTGTCTACAGCCACAAACTCAACTCAGAACTGTAACGCAGAACTATATATATGATAATTTGTAATGATGAGTATTAGAAGTAAGCACTGGTTTATAGCACATTCATCTTTGAACCTATGCAAACTTCCACAAATAAGCAATTGTCAGTGTTAGAAATGGCTACTTGCAAGACCAGGAGAGGACACTTGAAGTTCAGCTTCCTCATTTTACTAGCCTGGTTCCAGAACTCGGCCATTACTCAGTCTGGAAAGGCCTCTCACAGCAGCTGGCAGTTTCCCTGCTGCCTGTCACATACAATTTTTATGATCACTTAGGCCTAAGCCCACACAAGAGCTCTTTTATTTTACTATACTCAAAGTAAAGTGTAGCTAAGAACATTAAACTGCATCTGTTTCTTTAAAGGATATTTTTCTTTTGCCTGGAACTGTTGATTTTCAAAGCTTATTTCAGAAGTTTTATATTTTCAGAGAGATATTTTGTTATGGTATGATCCATCTAATGTTTTGGTTTTGTTTTGATGCAACAACCAGAACACACTGGCAACCAGGAATTCCATTTTATTTCTGGTTTTCAGTTAGTCTTTTGCACCCCTGGTTTTCAGAAGAAAACTCCTGGTCTGCCATGCTGTTCCACTGAGGCCATGATGACAGGATCCAGATTTTAATAAAGCTAAGAAACCCATGAAACTATTCTTCCAGAAGTTATCTATCTGTTAGCTGGGCTTTATTTATTTGTTTTGAGGAACAGACCGAATCATCAACATCAGCTTGAGTTCTAGCCAATTTCTGATGCTGTTTCCACATCAAATATGTGCAGTGCAAGAGGCCTACCAGCAGCACTGGCTTTGTAAGGGAACTACGCTTTGCAAGGGAAACAGTACAAGCAACCCCTGCCTTTATGGCGCAAACTGGCCGTGTCCCTCACTGCCAGCTAAGCACTTCTTCTAACTACCTCAGCAGTTCTGAGCCGCTGTCCCGTCCCATGTCCCATCCGCTCCCTGCCTTGTGGCGTAGCTCCCCTGTCAGCTGGACCGAGCAAGGACTGTTGGCGCTGGGCCCTGTCCCAAATCTGCGAGCAGGGGCACACCGGCTCCGTTCAGCCGTAAAAAAGCAGCGAGCCCCCGTGCTACCTGCGTGCGCCTCCCGCCAGCATCACCTCCCAGCAGAGGGGCAGGGAGGCTCTGTGAGCACACAGCCGGCACGGACCGGGCACCGCCGCGACCCGCGGCCCCCCCGACTGCTCCACCGCGACACACGGGCTGCTGTCACCACAGGGCTGTCGCGACAGGCTGCACCGCGAGCCGCCCGGAGCCCCACCCCCACCATCCCGCCGCCACCCCCGACCCCCCAGGGGTCCCCCGCGGCTCCTCCCCGCCGCCCTCGCCTCGGCGGGGCCGGGCCACCACAGGGGGTGCGGGCGGGCGGCCGGGGCACGGCGCCGGTACCGCGGCCGAGGAGCTGAGCGGAGCTTACCCCGCCGCGGCCATGTTGCCTCGCCGCCCTCCGCCCGTCACGTGGCGGCGGGGCCGGGCTGCGGGCCGGGCGGGCTGCTCGGCGCAGGGGCGGGGAACGGGCAGCCGGGGAGGGACGGGGTCGGAGGTAGCTTGCAGGGGAGCGACAGAAACTGGAAAGTAAATATTAAATAAAATAAAATTGCAGGTTGTGCGGGCCTCTCTAGTCTCTGCGTGCTGCTGCCTGGGACACAAGTCCTGTGAGGAGCGGCTGAGGGAACTGGGGGTGTTGAGGAGGCTGAGGGGAGACCTCGTTGCTCTCTGCAGCTACCTGACAGGAAGGTGCGGGGAGCTGGGGGTCGGCCTCTTGTCACAGAGAACTAGGAATGGCCTCAAGTTGTGCCAGGGGAGGTTTAGGCTGGAAATGAGGAGACATTTCTGCTCAGAAAGAGCAGTCAGGTGTTGGGACGGGTTGCCCAGGGAGGTGGCGGAGTCACTGTCCCTGGGGATGTTGAAGGAGAGGTTGGAGGTGGCGCTTAGGGACACGGCTTAGGGAGTGTATGGACTGCTGCAGGGACAGTTAACTACATCCCGAACAGACCCAGTACACATCAGTGATGGTTGGACCAGATGGTTGTTCTTTTCCAACCTTAATGATTCTTTGATTCTATGACAAACAATTGCTGACCAGTGAACAGGTGAAGAACTGTGACATTCCTGAATCCCTTAACACAATGTGATTCATTTACTCTTCTTCAAATTAGCTGTTTCATTTTTTTCATTTCACATTAATGGAAAAAGACACATACTATTTTACATATTTTTCATATTCAATATCAAAATACGTGAGAAGTTTCATTTATTATCTGTGTATAGTCCCAAACCTGTTTTGCTTAGGTATAGCCATTGGTTGGAGTAAGTCCCAGCACTGGCAGTGGACATGGCCCTGAGTACCTGCTCATCTGAGCAGGACCCCATATAGCAGCAGCACTGGGATCTGTGTTAGCCTATGTCTCTGCACGGGAAGAAATCCATCACTATCAGCTCTTTCCCTGCCATTTCACTGTGCAACTATAAAATGGATCCATATCTGCGGATGCCAGGGTACTATTGCAATGCTGAATGTATTATTGACCAAATCATGCTCAATGTTCACAAAGATTAGCAACACTTCTACAACACTAGCCTGGCTCTGCAGCAGCACGGCTTCCTACTCAGGCTCTGCACTTCTCTCTGTCTCTTTGCAAAGCACTTGACTCCTTCCAAAGTGCTTTACCCAAATACTTTGCTATATCACAATACTTTCTTCTGATATCAATATCAGAACTATAGTGAAAAGGCATTGGTCATCAGCAGTAGAGCAGTAACTCAAAATTGTGTTTCTCAGTTGTGTTTCAAAATTGTGAAGGGCAGTGGTATGCAAGAAAAGCTGCCAGCTCAGACTGGTACTTATCACTATTTGTATGAAGGTTGCAGATGAAGTTAATGTTTGTTATAACAAAATTGTGCAGTATTATTAAGAAATGTGCATAATTAAACACCTTTTTGATGGCCAAATTTGGGGAGAAAACTGCAACTACTCCACAGCTGGTTCTGAAGTGGTGTGTGAAAGCTGCAGGGCAATCAAAGGGAAAGACTGATTCCAGAAAGTTTGGAGAGGAGCATGTATATTAAGAAAACTGGAAGTCACCTAGTCATCCTCTAGCTCTTTATGTTTTTTTACCCAAAGGTCACATTTACTACAAAATACATAATTCAAGAATCTGAAATTTCTTCCCTGGACTGCCCATTTGACAATAAAAAAATACTTTTTGGGGGCCCAGATTAACAGACCAACACCCTCTTTAGACATTCTTATTGATAAGCTGTTGAGCTGCATGGGACTTCCTCCCATTCACTCAAAGAATGAAAAAGTTTTTTAATGTAAACTGGAGTAAAATATTGCAGTGCTTTGTGTCCCTAGTGGTGATGCTTTCTGCTTAGACTTGAGCAGAGTTAGTGGGAGGAGGAAGGGAAGCTCACTTTGCCTTTCTTTCTTTTCCTGTCACAAGTATAGAGAAAAAAAATCTTCAGTATACTCTTCCGAATACTGTTATTAATGGCTTCTGACATTCTTGCCCTCCTTAGAGAAAAGGTCTCCTGCCTTGTAGTGTCTGTTCTCTAAAACAGGCTTTCTGGGCCTCTTACTCCAGTTTATTTTAATTTCCTCATCTCTTACCCTTGTCATTTTAACCTCTTTTCAAAAACAACTGATGAGAGTTAGAAGAATTACCTGTGTTGTATTAAATCTCAGAAGAAACTAAGACTCTATTTCTTCATTCCATAGGGAAGAAACAAACAAACAAAAAAATTACGTTGTCTCTTACCTAAGACATCCTGTCTCAGGACTTGAAAGAGTGAAATTCCTGCAATATACACAAATTAAACATTTGCAATGTGGCTATACAGGTAGCCAGTTGAAATCCCAACCACAGAAATTATACTGGTAGGCACCACCAGCTCTATGGCACACACAGGTAATTCTGATTTTCTCTTTGCACTGCATTTGACTCTGCAACTGAGATAATGTAACCTTAATATCTTAGAGACTAGTTTAGAGCATTTCCCTCTATAACAAGATTCAGTCATTACTGTCACTTACCTCCCAGTAGCATTTACCTCCATGGTAAAGATCATCCTCTTCCAAGTTGAAGGCCTGATTTTGCATTTTTGGTGTCTTCAAAATTGCCACTGTAGCAGTTTGGGTGTACAAGAGCTCCAACGCTGGAACATGTAGTTGGATTTGGCACTAGCCAGATTTTTGAGGTAATTCTGCCTGGTAGATACATAAAAGGCATGGTGAGGGCTCTCATCTTCAACTGTTATTCAAACACTGAGTAGAACAATGTATTTCTTAAATAGGGAAAATTCAAATCTGTGGAATTAGACAAAGCAAAACAAAAAAAGATTTGAACATGAGCATGGCCTGGCTGGTTGTCTCTTTGCATAGGTGATGAGGGAGGAACAGCTGCTCTGCTCTGAGTCCAGGCCGCATCTTTCTGAATTACATCATGCTGCTGAGTCCCCAGGGATCACTAGGAAAATTTCCTCTCCCTCACCTCTGAGACTCAGCTGTGTGTCTTCTCCCAGCTCCTGAGCAGTTTGCACTCCACCTCTCCTCTGCACACTCTGCACTCCTGAATCTGCCACTCTGAAACCAGCACTGATAAATTGGTACCAGGATTTTTCATTTTTCTGTGAATTGTTCTTCATCCCTGTGTATTTTAAGTTTTTATTCTGCTGTCCAGGCAAAATAAATCTTAGAGTTCACCTTATTGTCTCAGCAGTGTCAGTGAGTGCATTCATAGCTTCAGTTACCCTATATGAAAAGGGTAACTGAAGCTTTGTCCCTTCAAAGTAACAGACTGAAGAAAAGCATCTGCCTTTGGCATTTTCATCATGAAACACTGTTGAGTAGATTTTCCCTCAAGCACTAAATGTATACTACTGTATTGATTTTTTTTGGATCTTGAAATAAAAGTGTGATTTTCCCAAAGTCTGCTTGAACTAAATTATTATAAAAGACAAGAAAGGTAAAGCATTATACTGCCTCATTACTCTCCCCATTGACTTTCACTTCATTGTAAGAAAATCTACTATGATCAAAATGCACCCATCAAGGTCTGGAGACTCTAAGGTAACTTCGCAGTCTGTTAACTGCTTTTTGTAAATTTTTGTAATTTTATTTTTGGGTAGGGGGGGCAGATCCTTAGTATAGACCGCCAATGTTCCACTTAAATCAATCTCTCCTCTGTATTTGTAATCTGCTGCCACAGGAAACCTTCTCTCATAAAACACGTATTACAACAGCACTAGCAAAAATGCTTGGAAGAGTTCTTTTTAGTGGGGGGGGGGGCTCGGTTGTTTTTTGTTGTTATTTGTTTGTTTGTTTTCATAGGAATTGGTGGCCAATGTGATGATCTCTGTAATGTTTCTCTAAATCTCTGACAGCTTTAAAGAATCAGTTTTTGTGTATTGCCACATATTGTTTTGCTTCAATAAAAGGAGACTTCTCAATGATTTTCAGTCTGTTCATATATTGGCTTTTTTGCTAACCCATAGCCATGGACACATAGATTACACTCATCTCTGTGCCCTTTGCAAAGTGCACAGATTCATGTTTCCTGAGCTGTCAGCTTTGTTTTCCTAAGCTGTGTTCCCTTA
This sequence comes from Anas acuta, assembly GCF_963932015.1. NCBI lineage: Eukaryota > Metazoa > Chordata > Aves > Anseriformes > Anatidae > Anas > Anas acuta. The sequence continues at coordinate 10,488,153 of NC_088988.1, read as the reverse complement.
TCCTACATAAAAAATGTGCTGCGTGATGTCAGCACAGGTCAGTAATGGTCAGTTGCCAGGTGTAAGAGGTAAGCCACTATCCTGTAATTTCTTTTTTTAAATTGTTGCTAATTAGTATGGACATTTTTGTTTATTCTAAGTATATATTTTACAGAAAGGGATGTAGTGACATTTTACAAAACTGTTTTTTAGACATGTAGTATTACTGCAGCTGTTACCCCAACAGCATTACAAATGCTAGTGTGGAAACAACTGAGGAAAAAAAAGTTACTTCACATTCCTCATGATTTATTCCCTCAGCATTTGTCATTTTCAAATGCACAGCCTTTTCTGCGGAGAAGTGGTAAATTGGCTATATTGCGAATGGCAAACCCAAAGTGGCACTAATGGCAGGCAGAGGGGATTTGCACCACCTCCTGCAGTGTTAGTGGGGGAAGAAACTGATGAAGTTAAAGCACCGTGTGACAGAAAATTTGCTCTAGCCTGCATTTGTGAGCATCTGACCAATTGTACAATAGGAAAGTATCATTTCCTACACAAGTTCCTTTTGATACTACAAATTTACTTGAACCCTAGCAATAGATTGTACAGTCATAATACAGAACATGTTTACTAATTTTAATTTTTCTTTCATTAGTCTGCATAATATACTCTCCACCTAGTGCACAACAAATCCCCAAACAAGCTTATAAGATGCTTATGTAAATATTTTCTCAAAAGATTAATGCCTTCAGGCTTTTGTACATTATGATTCATATCTTCACACTGATTTCAAGTCAGATTTTCCACATTTTTGTCAGAAAATCCTCTTTAATTATTTACTGTTTATATGGAAAGTATTTTCCACTCTGAGGTCTTGCATTAAAATTTTAAGCTACTGGTTTATCAAGATTTACATTTGTTGATGATGAAGAAATTGCTTTCTCTTGCACAAATTACAGCCAACTATGAAGAGAGGAAGCTAATCTGAATGAGTGAATACGTTCATCCAGGCTTTGCACGGATGACATTGCCTTTTTCTACATGAATCACCCCTACCCTCCTTGCTAGGAAAGAAAGACCTGCTTCTTTTGATACTGCCCTCTAATGATTGAAACAGCCCTTTCTTCAGCTCTGCCCGTTTTACGCTGTTCCACCGTGCAGCAACAGCAGGGCTGCAACAGCAGACGGACGGCAGTGCTGCTGGGGACGCGTCTGCCACAGCACACATCCTTTGTGCAGCCATTTCTGGCCAAAAGTCACCAGTGCTCCTGCCCCAAAGTGAAAACAAGGGCTCGCCTTCAGCACCAACCGCAGAAGATGAGATCTACGACTTCCTATTCATACAAATGGCTCATCTGATCTCCTCTTCATTGGACTGAAAATTCAACCCAGCTGGCTCTTGGATTCAATTTAAAAATAAAGTGCTAAGCAATTGGCCTATCGGATTATCTAATCATATTTTATGCCCTGTGACTACAGCAATGTTTCAGTTTGGTCAGCCCAATTACGCTCTCCGTTTTCCAAAGCCCATTCCCATGAGAAAGCTCTAACATGGCAGCTGAGGTGGGAATGGAGGAGACTGGGCAAGAATATGCTAGAGGACAGAGAAGATAAAAAACATGAATCAGAGAATTCAATTATCTTTTGAACTGTAAAAAATGGTATTCCAGACAATTGCTCTTCCCCCCAAAAAGACAAAATACAGCCTTTCTACCCGGCAGTGGAAGCTGTACCAAATGTACAAAGCAGTCTCCTATCTGTACTGAGTATATGCTATGTCTCTTTGCCTTTTAATGAATCAACTGACTAGCATTTATTTTAAAAACGGATCATATTTAGAGACATTTTTCAAAGAGCACCAGTTTGATCAGAGTGCAAGGCTGGGTTTATTTCAGAGACACAGCCTTCCTTCCCAGAAACGGACCTGCTGGGTTCTGGGCACAGCTGCTGCTCTCCCTGGCAGCCTCCCTGCACGACGTCTGGGCACAAATATTTACAAATATCTGCATGAAAATTAGGCTCAATGAGATTCAACTTGGGCATCAAACATAATAACCACAATCACCTTCCTTTGCTGGCTAGCCTCTAATTTAAGGTATAATTGTCTGATTTTAACTTTACAGTCACAAACATAAAAGTAATTTCTGAGAAAAGGTTACTTGCTGTCTGAAAAACTGCCTTGCTAAACTACCCTTTAGTTCTGGACAAGTTTAAGCTATTGTGAGAACAGTTTCACTTGGTTTCCATCAGCATTTGCAGTGTTAAAGCAATCTGTGCTAAGGAGAGTCAGAAAGGAAGCTCAAAGAACGTGTGTGGTTTAATCGTGTGCATGTGTGTATGTGTGTGTGTGGTACTTCCAAGCATCCTGTATTTCAGGTGGCATCTGTCTGCATCCTTGAAAATAAAAAGGCTCATACAATTTTGCTAATGTGGTGCTACAGCTGTGCCATTTTTTCCCCTTAAGCCCTGACAGGCATCTTTGTTTGTTTGTATGCAGGGGCTCTGTTTGAACTCTTGCCTGGTGTCCTTGCTTTTTACGCTGGCAGGAGAGGTGACTTTTTTTTTTGTTTTCATTTTCAGAAGATGTGGTAATTTTTTTGCTACCATTACTGTTGACAGCAATGACTCTTGTAGTCCAGGCTGGCATCACACTAGGGTCAGAGATAAATAATTTGGCTTCAGAAAATAATGTGGGTTCTTATTGAGTTTCAGAACTGGGGAGATGCCAGGGAGCAGCGAGCAGAGTGCAGGCCTCAACCCGCGTGCGGCCTGCGCTCCCCGCAGCCAGCTCCCCGTCCAGTGGAACTACCTGTGGGCTTACAGAGGACCAGGGCGTATAAAGCATGTATAAACCAGAACAGCTCCACCACTAAATGTGACACAGCAGTGTTAATTTAGGACCTGATTTATGCATTGTTTTACTTGTTACTACTTGCACACTGTGTGGCAGCCCTTTCTTCCCACTGCTCTGCCCCTTTGCGTTCTGTTGAGTAGGGGCAGAAAAGCAACAGCATTCGCTGCTGTCCCAAGACCAAAAAGAGGTGATTTTCACCTGTTTCCAGATTTAAAAAAAAAAAAAAAAAAAGGGAGAAGGAGAAACCTCTCCGAGCTCAGGCCTCTTTCTGTAATCACACCCCTGGGCACTTCGTCAGGGTCCCCCACCTCAGCGAGGCTCGGGTCCTGCGGGAGGTTTTCCCAGCGTGGCGTTTCCGCACTGACTATGGCAATGCAAATCCCTGAGTCACACCCGCAATGCCTGCCTGATGACAGGCTGACTAATGCTGCTTTGACAACACCTAATAGATTCTGCAGAGAGTAAGGTCTCGTCAGAAATTTGTCAGCAGTAGTTTAGGAAATACTTACTGAAGATTTGCAGAGCTAACAGCTCTGTGGGTGTTTGCTGTTTGGCTATCTACATAAACAAACAGCTGGTGCAGCTGGAATAAAATCAGCGAAGTTGTTACTAATTTAGACTCTTTGGGCACGTCTCTGCTTCAGGCGCAGAAATGACTGCGGTGGAGCGTATTGACACCCCAGCTAATTTGAAACCACCTAGCTTTGTACCAGAGGAAGTCAGCTACAGCAGCACCAAGCTCATCATGGATTCATTTACCCAGCTTTTTGGCTTGAATATTTGTGCCAACAGGATTAGTGAAACCCTTTTAAAACCAGAATAAGGAGATACAAAGGACTTGATTCAGCAGCATTTTGCTTCACAGAGAAAACTCACAGTAGCTCACAATAAGAGCTGTGACAGTCTACAGAGATGGAGACAAGGAGCTTAAATCTGCAGTGGTGGACAACAGGGAGGCAGTGAGCCAAAAAACGCAGTGGCTGTGGGGAGGGGTCCAGCCCTCACTGTGCATCCTTTATGTCACTGCAAATGGAAAATGTCACATAGAAAAAAAGGAGACTCCTATTAATAAAGAGTCACTGGGGTAATGTGCAGCAGAAGAGAAGGAGGGATTATGTCTAGACTTGTTTATCTGCAGAGAACTTTATGTGCTGTGAGAGCTCTGACTGACTGCTTCTGGAAGACTTTCTTAACTTTAGAGTCAAAGTTCAGGGACCTTTCCCACATCACTCGGACTAGCTGGCAGGAAAAAAAACACCCTTTATTTGTAATAATTCTGTATCAACAATGACTTGTTTTATACATGTCACTTTTGCTTGTTAGGAGCTGGTCAGACAAACAGGATAGGCAATTAATTGCCCAAGGCAGTCAAATGCTCATTGTATGGTAACTTCTGGCTATGAGGAAGGACACAGTCCCACTTATTGACCTAACCCTAATCTCAAATTTATTTTTAGATTTATTCTTCTCACTAGTGCGAGAGTCAGCACATTTAAAAAGTACAATAAACAAAAATGTAAAATATAAAATGAAAACATCTAGTACACTTTAAACCTCCACCACAAGCAGCACTGCTGAGACAGCAGTCTGTGAGAACAATACTTGCTGATAAAAGCAGTTTCTTGTAAAAGACTGCCTCGTTCAAAGTATTCAGGACCATGGGTCATTACTAAGGCATGGATTAGGGCTAGGTCTTCAAGTAAGTACAGTGAAGGCTAAAGATCTGGACATTAAGAAGCCTCCTAAAGCTATGCCAACCAAGCCCAAAGGGGATGACAGTAGAAAATATTACCCAAATATCAATTGGAAAGCAGTCACAGTAGTACACCAAAGAAAGAGTGAGGAATACCATTGCTACAGGCACCCTGCAAGCCTGCCAGACTCTAATGAGACAGCCTGACTAACAAGGGAAAGATATGGGAGATGTTCAGCAGAAGCAGACCTCGACCTTGGAACTGAGCCCAAATTCTGTAGCAGAGGCAATAATGAGAAAGGCAAGATCAAAGGAGACAGCTCTAACAAAGAGGCAAAAGGGATAGGTAAAGACACATGAGCACTTACCGACTACGTGGCTTCTTAGTCCTATGCTTTGGGCTTGACCTCTTCTTCTCCTGACTCTCCTCTTCTTCTCCCTTCACCATTGAAAACCCAAGCCTGGTGACAGGGACATCCTGTAGCTGAGTTGATGCAGCACATTGTTTACAGCACGCCTGCTTGATACATTCACAGCCATTATGCATGGGTAATTTTTATTACCCAGGGGCTTTTCTCTTTTACATATCCCCAGCTACAATTTTACTGAAATCATTTTCTTTTTTATTGGCCTCTTACATTGTTAGAGTGCCCGTGATTTCCCCAAGGTTAGATGATGAATGACAACATATCATACAAAGACAAAATACAGGCATTTGCCAACTATAAAACTGATTTTTTTCATTTGATATGTTTCTTTTTCTTGTGCAACAATGATAAGTTACCTTGATGGTATGAACAGTACAAAGAAAAGTATAACAAGGACTCTTCTGAGCCCAGGATCATACAAAGAATAGATTTGATAAAGATAACAGATTTCTCCTCACATGATCGACATTCAAAAATGTTTTAACCATTTTAAAGACAATTTCAGATACAATTGTCTGGGTTCAATTCTGCAATCAGTTGTGCCTAGGCAGCCAGCTGGGTCCTTGAGAGGTTCCAGTAACTTCAGCAAAACCAGAGGGAATGTAGAGACATAGCCTTAAATCTGTACCCTACCAAATCTAGTCTCCGTTTCTCAGCAGCTTAGGGGTCTCTTTTCCACCCTTCCTTTTCCCCAGATCTCTCCCTCAAACAAGGCAGCTCTTATGCCAGCTGGTCAGCCAAAAGCCGGCAGCGTGCCTCTCCTCCTCCCTCTTCCCCTCTTGCTGCAGGCATTTAATAGCTGCAATAGCTCCCAGCCAACCCCATGCAGGAGGTGGCTTTTGCACAGACAGTATTTTCTGTTCAAACAGGCATTCCCAGCTGCTCCCAGGAAGTGGAACATGAATATCATCGCTTTTCTGGCTGAAGTTATGTGATCTTAGCCAAGCTTTAATCTGACCAATTGGTCTTTCTTTACAAAGCTGGGAAGAAGTAACAAGCAATGTGTAAGCATCCACAGGCCTCCAGTCAAGCACCCGGTGTGAGACTGCTGCAGTACCTGCAGATGAAAGGGGCTCAGGGATGTCCATGGAAACACAGTATTGATCCAGACGTGTGAACAGACGTTTCCTCCCAAGCACGTGTAGACTCTCTACGGGTAGCAGCGAGTTGGCCTTAGAAAAAGAAACTTAATTTCAGATGAAGAAACTAAAGTAAAAGATAGACAACAGACACTATTTAATTATGTTAAATTCTTCAAAAAATATAACAACTATAAAAATCTCTCCAAGTGAACGTTTTTAGGTTCACAGCCCTGAAGGTTAATATTCTGGTGACAGAATGGCGGGATATAAGAATACCACATGCTCTGAACACTACAGAAATACTTTAAATCAAATACATCTGCCTATCCATACAACATTGGAGGGAGAAGAAGATAGACAATTTTGTCTTGCTTTGTTCTGTCCTGGCTTGTTGCCCAGATAGGACTAGTGACCAAAATAACCTGATACCTCAGTTAGTTCTATCCACCTTTTCCTTGACTTGATCCAAAACTGAGAGAAGTTTACGGAAAGGTTCCAACTGACCCAAGTCTTTGGTTGACCTATGTACTGGAATTTCTTGTTTCCAAGATGTCTTGAAATACATTTATGACAATTTTAATGCTAATGTTGCTGTGGATTTCAGAAGCTTTAATCACAAAAATTTTCAGACTCGGTGCTTTAAAATGTGGCTATTTTTCTATCAGCTCAGTAGTAAAATCGGTATCAGTTGTGCTCCACAGGGTTGTATCTATGGTTGAGCTGGTTTCAATCCACTCCAGACCCACCTGTAAGACCTTCTCCCAGTCCTCTCTAAAGCAGGAAGTCAAACCATACTGCAGATCAATTTGGAAGCAACCAGACACCATCCCTAGGAAGAAATAATGATGTGGTATGTCATGTTATTCCCAAATAAGAGATTATATTTCTGAGAATTGAATCTGTGTTATTTTTCTGGAGAAAAACAAAACAAACAACAATAAAAATAATAATCAAACACACAAACCACCAAAAAACATGGCTAAAAAAAAAATCTTTTTTACAAAAAAAAAAAAAAGGGTAGGACAGAATTTCAAGGCATCTAATGTAACTCACAGGGTTTTAAAGAGAAGGCCTAAACAGAAAGGATAAATAACCTGTAACCCAACAAGAACTTAGAAAAAAGTTATGTGCCTGAACTTTTGAACTCAATCTTTCCACTGTACTATCATATATACAAATGACATGACTGATGGAGTTGAAAGCTACATTTCAAATTTTTCAGATGAGATTAAATTAGAAAAAACATCAAAACCATTTCTAATACAATGGAGGTGTTAGATTGATTACACTGTTGGATTAATAGATGGTAATTGCAGATATATGAAGACTTTTAAAGTCTTCAAGCAAAGAACCTGAAGGAGAAATAGCTATTATTTGGAAAGGCACTAGAGCAATCTGCCTCACAAAATAGATAAAACTTACAGTTGTAATATTGTTAAGGTTTTCAGCCAATGTACATATGAAATGAAAAATACAGAATCAGATTGCTTAAGGAATAATGGAAAGATAAAAGGACCAGTGGTTTTATTGTCTGAGTCACTGGTTAGATGTCACATAGGCTTCAATCACTGAAATGAAAAAATATTTTCATTATACCAGTAGCGAGCAGAGGAAGAGTAATATAATTAAGGGTGCTCTCAGACGCACAGTGTCAAACCTCTGCTAGCACTTGGAAGAGTCAAGACTAAATCAGGATATTCCACCCAGGGAGTTAAGGCTACCATGTACGATTCCCCCCTCGGGAGCTCACAGGAGCAGGTAGCACAGCTCATGCACTGAGTGGTGCTAATTCAGCTGTTTGCACCCATCTTGCAAGTACAGGATTCATGACTGTACATCTGGCAGTATTTGTGCTCCTCAGGAAGACCATATGTGGAGTCAGGTTAACACAAAATGTATAGCAAAGTATCCAAAAACAGTATAGCTCTTTATGTAAGTTATTTTTAGACACCGTGGTAGCAGAGCAAGTTGCAAGTGGGAATCCTCAGCGTTTCAGCATTCGGCAGCAAAGTGAAATGGATCCAGATGCAGTAGCTATAAAATCTCATGATTGAGCCTAATGTTTCTGTGCTTGAAGGAGGCTTTTATATCCAAAGTTCTGCCAATCATATATAAATTGCTGACAAAACTATGAAAATCAAAACTAAGGGTTTTAAAATGCAGAGCTTTTCTTGAGTGATCATAATATTGATAAACAGATGGGCTGGGTGATACGAATGCACAAGCCTTCCCATACCAGGTGCAAAACTTCTGTTCTCGCCCACACATAGATATAACCATGCTTGACTTTCTCACCCATGTTCCTTTGATTAAAACTATTTATACTGGATTTTCTAAAGCCTTCGTAAAAGCTGTGTATATGCTGTGGAGAAGTGACATGATCAAAATATTTGCAACAGCTCCTACCTTGTGTAGTCCTGGAACAATCGATCTTGGTCATAGTATGACTGGGCATTACTGTGCTGTGAAAGCTTAATGAAAGGCAATGTTAAATGTGTTCTCGCAGCCAACAAGAAAGAGATACCATTCACCAGACTTTTATCTACAAAATGCTGTCCTTTTGTTCACTTACAGAGATGATTAAGAAGTATTAAATGTTGATCTGTTCTTCGCAAAAATGCTATGTGATTTCCAAACCCCTACTGACCCAGGGTGTTTGCAAACAATGGGAGGTTTACACTACTCGATAGCATCCTCTGAAACTGGGAATTCTACTGACAAACTGGTGGAGGGGTCCACCGAGCCCCCCTGCTCTGTGGTGCTAGAGCACAGACCGAATGTTTGTGTGCAAGAAAGAGTGGCTTTTCTCCCACAGACAGGCTTTGGAAGCTTGAATTCGAGAACAGCATTTATTTTTTTCACAAATGGACAAATGTGGAACCTGCTGAGATAAAGCTATCCGGAAAATACCAGCTTACATTGAGACCCTACAGAAGCATCCGGAAGGTGGGAGGGATGAGCTCAAACTTGTTTTGGGATGAAGCAATCCCTTGCCTTCTGGCCAACACCACTTCACAAGAAGAAAATTCAAGTGGATGGCATTTTCCTGCGGACACCTTGAGATGACAAGGGAGACCCTTGCAGACCTCGCCTCCTGCTCTGAGCCCAGCCTGTCCTTCCAGTAAGTAAATGGGGCCCATGTTGAGCCAATCTGTCCAAAAACCCTGCCTAATGTCCTGAAATCACTGTAATTTGGCACAAATATTTCAGCTGCACCTCAGCTGGTAGTGATTTTTTCTTGTGTCGTTCTCTGAGCACCAAGGTGACACACCTGTGTTAAGGTGAATTGGGAAAAACTCCTGGCAATGTAAGGGTGTTTGGTCCGCCGGGCCTTACACTGACACCGGGCACTACTCTGCACAAGCAAATGGAGAGGTGAGGGGTGCACAGTGAGCAGATGTCATTGCCTTGTTTACTTCCAAGATCCAGTAGCTGTGGCTTTATGAGGCACTGACCAGAAGAGAGAGCTCAATACCATAGCCTGGAAGGATCAGGAAGCTATCAGCCATTCAGTGCACATGACCGGCACCACAACTGCTCAGGGAAGTCATCATCCTCCCAGTGCTGAGCCCACCTATCATGCTGATTGTCATGACATCCTGCTCCGAACGATAAAAATAGGAATCAAAGAGCCTCCCGCTTACAATGAATGGTCTCAACTCACTCCAGGGACTGAAAGCACTTTAGAGATTGAATTAAAAAAAATAGAGCCTGTTTTTATGAAAACTGCACATTCTCAGTCCTAGCAGATTTACCACCAAGTCTCATTAAAAATAAAATAAAATAAAACAAAAAGTTATAAAAGTCTTAGCTGATTGAAAATGATGCTTATTTTCAGTGCTTTCTTCCTGCTGAGTTTCCGTTTGAATGTAGGCTTAATACAATTTTCCCCCACAAAACTCCAAGTCTGGAAAAGAGGGAACCTTCTCATCCTGCTTTATTGCCTAAACCAGACCTTCTGGAGACAGTTCTTCCTTTTTAAGAAAGACCGCATTAGAGGTGACAAATAAGACTACAATCAATGTTTTATTAAGGATAGATTCTCCTCTTAGAATTGGCTCAGATTATTTTAAATCATAGCTGTTGTGCCTAAGCTGCAATTTTCATTTGAATAGTGTTTTTGGATAGAAAAAGGAATTTGTTCTTAATGCCTAGAGTCCTTGTCAGGTACCAAAAATAAAGCAGGAGCTGTTGAGAAAGCACGCATTCTCATATTAAAGCTATTATTCTGACCAGACCATCTGCAGCACAGTACCACACTTGTAACTATCTCTATTTCCATTTAGATATGTTCTGTAGCAAAAGCAGCTTTGCCCTTGTAGCCACTGCAATAGCACTGAAGAACTTTTAAAATAGAAACAGACATAAAGGATTTAATTATTCTTACCTAGGCTGCACGTTTGCACATTTCTCTCTTGAGAAAACAAAAATTCTGCGCATAGATTTGCTTGCAAAACATTGCTTTAGATACATTCCTGAGCAGGCATTAATCTGCTTGCAAGTTTACAGTAAATGCCATTATACCCAAACTGAAGTTTGGATGTCTCTGAACAAAGAAGCATATTTGAGACATTTGTATCTGAAACAAAGCAAATATTGAATTATGTGCATTTATGTTGTATTACAGGGCAAGTTGTTATGGCAGCCTTCTCATTAGGAAGCCATTGAAAATAAAATTACACTGAAAAACTGCATAGATTTCAGAATGTAAAACCAGTGGATAGTTAGATTTTGATTTATTTATCAAAAGCATCTAGATCACATCCCAAATATTAAGCATAGTTATTTGTTCATACAATTCATTAAAAAGGACCTGCAGGGTTAAGGGATGACTGCGTTGAGGTACAACTGAGGCAATTCAAGGGGGCTGTAGGACCACTAATCCTCTCTGGCCTGCAGCAGGATGGCTGATGCCTGGGCTGCAGATTGCCCTGAAGCTGAACTCCTCTTTCTGCCAGTGACACAGAAGACTTCTGCTCAGAACGCACACACAATGCTGGGGACCAAAGCTGTTTTAGTAAGCTGGTTTCTCTGTATGCTGGTGATAGATCCACACAATCCTGCTAAATAAGTTATTGCAGGCACAAACCTAGATTTGAACTTGGAAATGCTGAAACAGCACTTCAAATTTTAGGACTATAATTTTACAAGCCTGGTTGAGAATTTTATCAGAATATGTAAATCACATGCATAAACTGAGCTTCTATGCAAAAGTAACACATGGTCTAAAAGCCTACCATTGACATATTTTCTGTGCTGAATTTGCTCTTGAACTTGGCAAAATTAGAGCTCCCAACTACAAATTTCTAACTCCCATTCTGCTACACGTACTATATTTGTGCAGATTATCATAGAAGAAAATTAACATTTCCATAAACCAGGAAGCTTGTACTAGGGCATGAAATGGGTACTTAAAGTCTTATTACTGTTTAGTCCTTGAGATGAGTATGGTACAACAAAAAATAGTATAATACGACATCATCCCATGCCTAATAGTTATGTGGAAAGCGAATAACAACATGGTTACAATTTTCTCTGTGGAATCTCTGAAGAGATGCTATAAGGAGGACAGAGGAGGACGATGAAGCACAGATCTGAAAGCACAGCACATCCTGCTGTCTCTCTGTGTGAGGATTAGTGGCCCACCATGCCCCAGTGGAATTGCTTCATAGTTTTACACTGCAATAGGAGGAAGAGAGCAAAGAACATTAGGAAAGAAAGCATCGTTTAAATTTGTATTTTAGTAAACAATATACCTCAAAAAGTTTGTGAATTCTGGCTATAATTCCGCCTTGGATGATGATCATGAGAAGAAATAGTTCCTTCTTGTTTCTCATGGATTTAAGACACCTCCAGGCAGACTCTCAGAGGAATGAGATGCTTGCTGTGGGTAGTGAGGGGGTGTTTCCAGATCTGCTACTTATATTCTTTATGAGCTTCTTTGCTTTCTTCCACAACACCCCCACCCCTATTTTCTTTCCTCCTTTGCACATATGCATACAGGAAAGACAAACTCTCTTCATTCTCCCTTCAATGTTACTGCATCATTTTGTTAGTTCTGTGGAAAGATGGGGCCAAGAGGCCAAAAGTTTAACTTCATTCCATGCCACAAGGATGGGGGAGAATGATAAATTTATGGCAAATAAAGAAGTGTTATCCTGCAAACTGAAGTAGGTGCAAAGCAGAGCCATCTGGTAGTCTCTCCTTCCTCCCTCTGAATTATCACATTTCAAGATCAGCCTGTGTTTTCCACCAAAAATTGGGAATCTATAGGCCACAGGCTGGGAAACATCTATAGAGTAGGTGGAGCTGGGGGCAGGAAGCTCGAATCCTCCTCTATTTTGTATTGATTTACTTCCAATCTGCTGCTTCTACTTCTCTGAGGAGAAGGAGAGTAGCTGGCAGCCAGCTGGTAGACAGTCACTCAGCTATTTTTTGGCCACTATCATGAATGCTGGAGCAGTCGAGAGGCAGGACCAAATCCTGAAATTGCCCGGGGGTCCTTAATTTCCTCCATTGACCAAGGCTACTGCAAGAGACTCCTCGTCTGCAAGAACGCATCCTTTCACCCCCAACTTGTAAGCTGCAGCACTTTTGGCATTTGACTCCATATTGCTGTGTTTGAGCAAACAAGCTTCTGCAGAGACAGCGTGAGCATAAATTCAGCTCTTGTGATGAAAAGAGAATTCTGCTCTGTCTGTGTGTGATTGTTTAGGCTCTGCTGGAGCAGAGTTCATGGGTAAGCAGGGGTGCCCATGACAACATGGCACACACAGGCCTGGATTCACTGCGTGGGGATGGTGGGTTAGGACATCGACAGCAAGGAGGATCTTCCAAATGAGGGATGACAGCAAATCACTTTCATCTGTGATGCAAAAGAAAACCTTGCCACCTCATTCTACATACTTGAACTCCTTTAAGTACCTTTCTCATTTGTCCTATAAATAAATAATAGTTTTACCTGTAAGAACAGCGTGCTCAAAGTGAGTGAAAAGGCTTGCTCTCTTACCAAGCAGGAAAAATGTATTGGCTGCAGTAATGATAACAAGGCAACATTTGTACAGCCCAGTGAACCTCAGAAAAGAAAATAAAATAGAAAAATGATTCATAGAGTGGGCCCAGGTTTACTGTGCTTGCCATTCTTATTCTGTTTATTTCAGTTACGAGTCCGAAATTCTTGAATTTTGGGGGCAAAACACTGGCTTAACTAGCAAAGCAGAACTTCACTGTAATCACAGTCCTGACCAAATTATTTCAATCTGCTTGACAATCATTCTCTTAGGTAGGAGAGGGTTGCAATGTGAAAAAGCAGTAATTTGGAATGAAAAAAACTGCATAAGGATAGGATTATGCCCTATTCTTCTGTTCCTATACATGCAACAAGCACAAGAACTGCTGTGATGCATCCTTTGGAGGATACAATACATGGAGGTTTGTACTTCCATGCAGTTGTCTGAGTCATGGAGGACTTTATAACGTATCTTCCATAGAAAGACCGCTTTTTTTTTTCTTCCTCTTTTTTTTTTTTTTTTAACACAAGCCATAAATTCTTGATCTGAGTATGATGCTTAAGTGGGACTTACTCATGTGTCAGAAACTGCATCACAATACAAAAAGAGGTTTTTAAGTGCTGCAGAAATATTGTCCCTTAAAAAGGCACAGAAAAATGCCACAGAATGCAGAATACATTTATGTCTCTTTTACTCATACTGAGTTCTTTGAATAGTTCTACTGAGTATTACTGTTTATTTGATTGGGGCAATATTTACTGCAACATATTATGCTAATTTTCAAGCAACTGCCTCAATCAAATTCACGATGTAAGTTGTTTTTGTTTAAGCCATTCACCCAGGTTTTCATTAAAGTAGAAGAGAATCTATAATGTATTCAATGTGTAATGGAAAGATTAGCTTTAAAATAGACTTATTTCTGCCTAAATCATCAAATATTATATATACATGGGTCTAAGTCAAGTGAAATAAGAAGCTGCCTCTGAAAATGATACCATGGATACAGGGTATTACACAGATTTTTCTACTTGCTCAGTTTCCTTGCTACTTCTGTACTCCAGTCTTCCTTCCTAAATCTGCACATCTTCCCTTTCCATATCCTGCAGCCTCTTTGCCACTTCTGCTCCCTGACACCTCGATCTCACGTCCTCCTTCATGCTTGTCTAAGGCCCTGGAGATAAGGTACATGGTCTTCCAGTAGTTCTGCAGCACCAGAACTGGTAACCAGCCAAAACTGTCCATCCTCATTCGGCAAAGCTTCCACCAAATTTAATAATTAAGGAGCCAATGAGTGATTTTGCATGGTTTGGCTTTAAACACTGTGTTTATTAAAATGGAAAGGAAAGAAAAGAGATGCTGTCAGTTAGCATTCCCGTATTTGGGTACAAAATTAAGAATCAAAGTCTTTTCTCAAATTAGAGCAGACATGAACTCTTAAGAACAGGGCAGAACATACCAGCAAAACATACAAATGAGTTCTGAAAAGCTATTTCTATTAATAATGAGCCATCAATCCACCTGGACAAGATTTTTTAACTTCTCAGGGACATTTACAAGCTAATAACTACATCAAATGTGGTAACAAGGCAGTAAAAGAACAGAAATCTTCAAGGCATCAGCTACAGTACATGGAAGCAATGGGAAGATATCCACAGAAATTATTTTTCAGCAGTTTGCTATGAAGGACCTGCCAAGGGCATAAGGTTAAACTAAGCCCTTCAGGAATAAAACCAGCAATGACATCCATCTGTTTGGATGTGTAGCATGTAGATACAAAATGAGCAAAGAAATTCCTGAAGAATCTGAGCAGCTTAATAATTTGGCCACATAATTTCAAAGTCCAGACAAGATGCACCGGTGAGCCAAGCTAACACAAATTAGGTGTAATTCTCTGACACAGGGCCACAGGGGACCAGAAAATTGCTTGATTCATATCAGATGAATGACCGATATGAAGACTTTGATTTATTTGGAATAAGGTAAAATGCTTCACCTTCCTCCTTCCCATCTTTCTTTCCAGTCTATACAGCTGCATAAATGACTAGTGAATATATTCATTGAACACTTTGTTGGATCATTTTTTCAAAAATGTTTACAGACACCAGATGTTTTTTTCCTTTTTGTTTTCTTGCTCACGTCATCCCACTTCACTGCGAATCACAGAGGGCCAGCAGCACAGGAATCAGAGCCCCAGGACCCCTCAGACTTCCTGGTTACAAACACCAGCACCAAGCACCTCGTCCTTAGCAGCTAGGAGAGGCCTCACACCACCTGTGGCCACCCTGACACCATCCACCAGGACCATTCCCCTTTTACCCCAGGAATACCCAAATCACTCCGGTAGTCTTGGGAACAAGAGGAGGTATAATTACATAATGCCAGAGCCTGAGGTACTCCGGTGACTGAAATTCTAGGATGCTTAACACTTTGTGTTTATTTTTAATGTTACTCTGTGTAAAATCAGAATCCTTACCATTCCTTCCATTAAGACATTTCAGTAAAAGCTTTGCTGGTAAGATGAGAAGATGCCTGATGTTTAATTCCTGACATTTCTGCTATATTTTTCCTGCTGCTCTTGTTGTGCTCAGTTCCTTTGCTGCTGGCTCAGTAAAGCTGAGCATCATGCTACTAGTTGCTTAGATAGATCTGGAGGAAAAAACGCAACCCCCTTACAAAACCCTAGCTGACGAAACTACCAAAAGCACCAAGTGGCTGCAGCATTGTCCCTGCATGTGGGTGGCCAGAGAGCACAGCAGACACAGCAAAGCAGCAGAAACCTGAATGCTACCGCAGCGTTGAGGATCAAAGCCGGTGCAATGTAAGCAAGTGCAACTACATCCAAATCGGTAGTTGTGCCTGCTTTTCCCAGTACAGTTTTCTGCCAAAAGCGTGTACCAGCAGCACGCAACCACAGCCAGGGCTGGTCAACCTTCCAGAGAGCACTGCTGGCCAACAAGGAGGGATGTGCTAGGAAGCCAAGACCTGCCATTTTATAAATATTGTTGTTTAGCAGTACTATTACTGCTTCTGTTCGTGTGCTAGGAAGCCTGTGCTGCCTGTGAAAGGCTCAAAATAATGAATTCCTACCTAAGTGACATGCTTGCATGACATGCTGGCAATGTCACCTTTCCTCTACAGGGAGCAAGGTGAGGATCAGATCAGAAGCTGGAACTTCAGTAGCAGGTAAGGTCCCCAGGGATTTACCTCTGAAGCCCTAGCACAGCAGACACCGCAAGCAGAAGCTTACAGGATGCTGCAAATCAAACAGCAGTGCAAGCCTTATCAAAGCCCAGCTCAAAATTGGTGAAGATTGTGCCACACTTTTTAAAGTCTTCTGTTCTGCATGGCAGAGATTACAGTGACATCGGGTCAAACCCTGACGTGGATCAAAGCTCACACTGACTGTTCTCACTCATAGACCCTACTTCAAATAAAGAAATCCGAGAAGGGGAACAAATGATAAAACATACTCCAAATGCCAAAACGTATCCCCCAGCTACTGCTGAGCCAGAGGCGCAGATTAACTTGCCATGACACACAGGGAGCAGCAGCAGAACTAGAATAAGCAATCCAACTTTTAGCATTTGAGATTGCTTAATCATAATGAAATATGTTGGGCCCGTATACCATGTGTCCCCCAATCAGACATTGCTCACGCTCTTATAGCAGGCATTCTCATCTTTCTTCCTAAAACAAATAATCTCTCAGTCTCACTGTAAACCACGGGCGACACTTAGTATTCTGATCACTCCGTGCAAGTCCACCTGGTATATAGTGGTTTAAATCCAGGCACTGTTATGGCTATGCATTTTCACTAGCTGCATGGTATAACACAATAGCACCATTCAGTAAGAAGTAAATCTAAATTCCAATCCTCGACCGATGAGGTTTATACAGGTATTTTTTTAAAACTTTTCTGCATCTTGAAACCACATCTGTCAAAACACGTTAACTAAACAATGGGATACTTAAACACTGCAATAGCAAGAAGCTTTTTCTTCCTCCCGTTTCAGTAGTTACAAACCTTTTTGATCTTAAACGGTGACAAAGGATCATTGAAAAAGTCCCCACTGTCTGGTAATGTCTGGAAAATGCTATTTATCCTAGACAGTTTATCAATGTGTCATTTAGCTCAAGAAGATTATAAAAAAGGATGAAACACACCAGCTCCAGAGGGACTTTCAGAAATCCTGACAACACCCCCACATGGCTCATGGCTCGGCTGCCCCCAAATCCCTGCAAAATAGGATCCTACACAGATTTCTACTCTGCTGCCTCATGGATGGAGCTGTGCAGAACACCCTCGTGCCTAGCAGGGGGTGGAAGCCCTGACACCGCTACTCCTGAGCGCATGAGGTGTGACCCCAGGCACAGAGGGGTGAAGCAGCACACTGCACTTTGACAGCAAAGGGAAGCAAGATACAGGGTTTGCTTCCCAGAGCACAAGAATCACCAGGAGTTTTTCATGAATTCTGAGTCCTTTGCGAACAGTTTTGCTGCTCTGTAAGCTGAAGTCATTGATAAAAGTGGAAGGATAGATGTGAATCCAGATCTGCCTGAAGTGCCAGGTCCAAGTGATAGCTGACAGAATGATAACATCCAGGAATTCCTGCAGCTCTCCTGACATGCAGCTTCTCTCATTTACCTCTGTCCTGCTCTCCTGATCCAGGGTGCTGCCCGTACCTCCCCATTAGCCTCTCTGGCAAAGCCCAAAGTTTTGTATCACAGAGCTCTGGTGTGATTTATAAAGCTATCCAACTTGTTTTCTTTCTAGTGTATCTTGTGTAACCTATTTGTCTTATTATCACAGCATCTTATCTGCCCCTTATTTGCTGTAGCTATCTATCAAGGAGTTCCAACAATACCTAACCCTCTACCATTATTGATGCAGATGTCTCCACGTGTGGTCAAAGGCTCGATTTTACTACAGGCTGCCCATGCTGCTGTGAGGCTGACGAAGCACAAGCTGTGGGGCAGGGACCCTGCTGACCAACACTCCCTGCCCATAATTTCACACATCTCCCACTCTGCCTCATCCCACACTCACACACCTTGCATGAAGCCTCTCCAATTTGCTCTGTCCTTATACAGCACCACACACATGGATATTAGCGCGATGCAGCTAAACACACGCTCACCAGTAGTTGTTTTCCTCAGCTGCTGAGGGTTTGCTTTGACTCTTGGAGGCTGACTCACGCTCTACCTTAGCTTGTCTATTGTAAATGAGTTATACTGGTATTTTGCTGCATGACAGAAGATTTACAAGGCTTAGATCATTGAGTATGTAGAGCCCTCGAGAGATGTGCTTAGTTTTATTACTCTATTGCCAATGCTATTGCTGCAATACTTGTGGTTATTTCCAATCAAATACCAAGCTCTTCTGTGTCAGTCAGTGACAGCTTTTACGGCTGGTTTTGGATCTAATTTACTAGTTAATATCAGCTTTAAAGAGCTAATGAAGAACAAAATAGTGACAAAAATATTGATGTGCAATATTTTAACTAAGCAATAGGAGAAAATGCTTCTCAGGAAAATGTGTACATGTATATTTGTATACATGTCCACATATCTGGGGGCAAGAGATGTTTCAAGGTGCGTGTTCAGCGAAGCATCTTCCAGGTGTCAGCTCTCCCAGAGAGAACTGCTCTGTGGCATGTGCTGGGAACACAAAGCAGAAACTCCTTCCAAGCCTTATTCTCTGTATTTAATACAGGAAGTTTTATAAAAGCAAAAAACCTTCTGGCTGTTTGTTGCCATTTAGAGATCCCTGGATTTTTTTTTTCCTGAAATACAGAGATGCTACTTTACTACCCTGAGCAACAGCCACCCAGCACATGTAACCAGGCTGTCTAAAATGCCCTGCGGTGTCAACAGCTAAGAGATGCTCGACCTGGTGCTGCATGCACCTGAACAGGGACCCGTGGTTTGTGCTGTTCCATGCACCCAGCACCGAGTGCTTCACAGGACTACGCAGTCAGCTACATATCTTACAACAAAACTCTCTCCCATCAGTGGTTGCTTTAAGATCTGAAGCCAAGGATTTTATTTCCAAGCACACACAAATATATCTTAAATATACATCTTATAAATATCTTCTATTTATTAGATCTTCCCAAATGATATGAATTCTCTTTAGCCATATACATCAATGCCTCATTCCTTTTCCCATGAACATCACCATTTTTTTTATACAAGAGTAGCAAGTTCAGCGCACTCCTAATATTAAAAAATACTAGTTTAAAAACTGTTGTCTTTCAATGCAATTTAAACTTTCTTGGTTCTTTCATTTCTTAAAACAGTAAATAGGAAGAATTTTGACTTCAAATTCTGATTTATACATTAGCTCCTGCTAGTTTTCTTCAGAACTAGCTGGTATTGACCTTTCTAACCCTGTCTTAACACAGGAGTCAGAACTTTATCTAATTACTAGGAATCCAATTCTCATTTACAGATCTATCAGGTACAGAAAAGTCTTAAAATGGGTGAGCGACAAGTACGAGAGGAGTAATAAGACAGAAAATGAGGTGGAGGGGTTATAAGTAAAGAAAGATTCTGCAGAGGCACAGGGAGAAAATCACGGGGTGAGAGTAGTCATGCTTTATTAGTTGTGAAGGGGTTAGATTTTTTCCAGCGTGGGTACTGAGTGGTAGGAAAGAGGTGGTAAAACAGAAGTCAAGATCTGGGGATGGATCCTGGTTAAAAGAGCTGGGAAGTCCAGAGGAAGAAGACACTATTTCCTAAAGAGATGAGATGATATCATCCCCCAGCAAAGGCTCATGCCCAGCTGCAAGCCCAACCACGCTCCTACCAAGGACACGGTGGCTGCAGGCAGCCCCCCAAGAGGCCGCCCCCTTGTTCAGCCTCACTGCTCATGGCAGCACATACAGCAGGGGGCACAGCTGGCCTGACACTGACCCCTGGGTTATCCCATAAGGAGGAGGGCTGACGCATGATGGATATCACCAGACTTCTATGATGAACGTGTCCTGCATAAGCTGCCCAGTGCAGGCACGGTGATGCCAGAGCAGCTGCCGAGGCCTGAGGACTTTTTGATCATGTAAGAAAAGTGGTGCAAATGAAAATCCCTCCATTACTTCCCACTTTGTGCCTATTATCCCTTAAGGGCCAAAGGATCCTGCCAGTCCTGGGATATAAACGGACCAGCTCCAGTGGGAACTGGCTGTAATTCAGAGTCTGGCTCACACTTGGGGAGGCTGTGGACTGGGCCCTCTAGGGGAATGTAACTTCCCTGTGCAGAGGGTGAGAGGGCTCTCACTACGTGCTGGAAGGAAGATGAATCAGGCTGAAGTAGGGCACTGAAGGAAGGACCCTGCTACTGTTGTCAGAGGCCCAGGGCTGAAACCAGGAGAAGAATGTCAGTACCCACAAGACTGTCTCCTTTAAATCCTCCTCCAAATCTTCCTTATGTGCCTGCTGAGCCCACTAAAATTAAGACACCAGAAAGTAGTGGATGGCAAAGTAAATGGAGGGGTCAGGCCTGGGCAAGGGGAAACAAAAGGCACTACTTTATCTGCAGCAAGGAAGCAGTGGGATGCTGCAGGTACTGAGTGACCTGACCACAGAATACAAAAGGCATTATGAAGTCTGCAGTAAGAAGGGAGAATAATTTTTTTCTTTTCAAAATCAAATTCAAGCAGAAGCAGCCTTAGCAAAAGGCACTTCATATAAATTAACACAATTCTTCCATACATCACAATGAGCGCTTTGGCCAGAGGACTTTCATTGTCTGCAATTTCCTCCCAGCTGCTGTCCTGGCTCCACTGTATACAGCCGTGTAAGACAGAAATGCAATAGAGCAGCTACGCATGAAGACAGGGATTGTCTGTGATATTTACCAGTTGCCTTCTGCCTCCTAAATGGTAAAATGAGGACCAGATCACCTCATTAGTCTATACTGACTTAGCATGGACTCAGAACAAGGGATGAAAGTGACTTCAGGACATACCTATTTCTGTAGGATCGCTGAGCAACTCTGGACGAGCAGAAGGGCTGTCCTTAGCAGACCTCTGGTTCACCACTCTGCAGGACATCCCCTCTTTGCTTCCAGAGTGATGTGGTTTTACAAAGCACCTGAACCTATTGGGGCAGACATTAACAAACTGCAAAGTAGGCTGAGCAAAATCAGCGAAGAGATATCACAAAATGGTGCAGCTAAGACACTGTGAGTGTAACTGAATATTAAGATGAAAACCAGGAGCAGTGTCATTCTGTGGCTCAGCAGAGGTGAATGCTGATGATTTCAAGGCTTTCTTCTCAGCAATAATCTCAACTCAGTGTAGAAAACTAACAATTAAAACTTCTGATCAAAGTTTCTATCACCATCTACATTAAGGGAAGAGAAAAATAAAAAACTTTCAAGGGTACTTCAGTAAGTTAGCTCTATCTGATTGCTTTGGCCAATTAGTTTCTGAGACATAGATCCTGTTGGTTATTAGGCTGAACCAGTCAGGGACATCATTAGGAGTCCCTGGGAAGGAGTTCACCTTTGAGAATCCTTGGAGGAGGCACAGGACAATTGGAGAACAGTGCCTGTGTTTAACATAGGGGAAGAAGGCAGAGCTGGAGAATAAAAGGACAGCCAAGAATCCTGTAACAAACAAACAAGTGATTTGTAAGCCCACGGAAGACATGAAGGAGATGAACAGCACCACAGATGAATTTGTCACGTAAAAATAATGTCAAAACAATATAATTTAATTCCGCAACAAGGTAACAGACCTTGTGGGCAAGGGAGAAGAGAAAATGTCATACTTCACCTAGTCTCTGACACTGTTTCACACAGTATTGTATACATGTTATGGATACACAATGTAGATGAAACTCTTGCAGGTGAATGCAAGAAAGACAAGGTGACTACAGCTGGGGAGGAGTTATTGATTGTTTACTGCCAGAGTGGAAAGATGCCCAAAACAAAGGGATTCCTTGCGGATTTGTCAGGAGCCAGTTTTGTTCAATGCCACATTAGTGACCTGGGAGACAGAATATATTCTCAGTACATTTGCAAATGACCCCCAGCCAGAAGGGACTGCAAATGTGTGCAAGGATAGGATCAGAATTACAAATGGTCCTGACAAGCTGGAGACCTAGTACAGACAATAGGGTGCATTTCAATTAGAGCATACAAAAATAATCAACTGCACAAATACAGGATGGAGAAAAATTGATTAGTTGGAAGTTCTTTAGAAAAGGATTTAGCAATTATAGTAAATTACACTGTGTGAATCAAGAATGCCACAATTTTGAAAGAGACAAACATGCATGCATAAATAAAGGATGGTCTGCGAGGTGTGCAGAGCAGCCCTCCCATTCTTCCCAGCACTGACAAGGCTTTTGTTGGGAAAATGAAGCCAGTTTGGGGCAATGCCCCTCAG
The DNA here is from genome assembly GCF_963932015.1 of Anas acuta. Taxonomy (NCBI): domain Eukaryota; kingdom Metazoa; phylum Chordata; class Aves; order Anseriformes; family Anatidae; genus Anas; species Anas acuta. The sequence goes on along the minus strand of NC_088988.1, from coordinate 10,465,712 downwards.
GAGAGACCTGGACCAACTGATAGGAGTCTGAAAGAGATCAGCGAGAAAGGCCAAAGCTCAGGAAGTGGGCCTACATGGCCCCCGTGAATGAGCATTTTTGTTTAGCCTAACATTCTCCTGCAAAGCCGCAAGGAATCAAACGCTTTCTTTGTCCACAGTTGTCCAAAAGGAAGCAGTTGGTTTTAATGGCAGCGAGAACGATTCATGTTAGACATCAGAAAAAAGTGTTGTAATCCTCTGAACAGTGAAGTATTGAAGAAACACTGAAGCTCCCTTGGGGAGGAGACACCAGGCCGGGGGGCAATAAGAACGGGTTAAGGAGACCCTGTGAGGGGCTGCGGTTATGGGAACAATGGCTTCCTGAGGCGCCTCAGCCGTCCCATTTCTCTCTGATTCCCTCCCCTCCCAGATGGGTACGTGTGGCCGTGTGATAAGCCAGGATGACATCTGGGAAGCCTGCCGGCACTGTGACTGCCCTGCTTGCTGCCAGCCACCGCAGGCACAAGCCTCAGCCCCCAGAAGCAGGCACCACCACTGCCCCATGGGGAGGAGCTACCCTCAGCCTGCTGATGGGGGCTTGCAGGAAGGGACACAATAAGCCAACTGCTTCATTTGTCTCCAACTAAGGCTGCAGACAAAATTTGCATGTGCCTATAGTGTGCTTGCTGCCCCAGCAGGGGCTGATCCCCGTGTCCAGGTGGGCAGAGGTGGGAACTCCCCCAGAGGGGACATTCGGGATCATCCCAGTGCCCTAAGGGGTACAGGCATCTGTCTCCACTGGGACCCCAATGTGCCTGGCCCCACACAAAGAGAGACCTGGTTGAGCTGGTTAATAGACAGTGTGAAGATGACAGTTTTTAGAAGAAGAAAAGCCAAAACCACCCAGATGATCTGGAACTGGTTTAGCAGGTACTCACACAACTACTTCAGACTTCAAATAATCAATCATGGGATAAGGAAGGCATTGCCAAGATCAGCATAGGATAATCAGGGAAGGTTTACTGAGGAGTTGAGTTCAAGGGATGCCAATCAATTAAAGGGAACAATAATGGAAAACAACCTACTTTAATGATTAAAGAAAAGTCATGATTGGCATGTTCAGGTGATTGCAATATTATCAGAGCGGTCATCACATTGAATATTCATAGACTGCCCCAGGCAAGGACTTAAAGTAGTCTTGGAGAAGTCTCTGACTGCCCAGCAATATAATTTTATTTGTTCTTAATCAAATTTTAGAATCAGACAAGCTTGTGCAATTGCACTTAAAATGCCCCCTTGCTGGAGAACTATCCAGTTCACACTGACCTCTTACTGTCTAGCTCCACATCTTTGGGATTGCTGCTCAGCCCAGAGCTTTTCTGCCAGCTGCAGAGAGCCTGCTCCACAGCCTATGACAGACAGCTTCCCGAAGCACAGACACTGACAGGGAGCCCTCCAGCAGCATCCCAAAACCCCAGACTCCTGCAAAGCACCACAAAGGTGAAGAACTGAGGAGAACCCTGTCTATTTGGCAAAAGCACATGGTCACGTTGCTGCAGTCACCGTGACCTGGCTCTTGGTCTAGCAAGCACAGCCTCAGCTGCACCAGCCTACTCACCTTCACCAGTCAGGAGCTGCACCCAACCACCTAGACCCAACAACAAAGCATCAAACTCATAGCAAAAACCCTGTGAAAATCTGATTTGCGAGCATGTTGCTTTTTTCTCCTTATAGCCATAATGGTAATATTCACCCTGAAAAAATCCCACATCTTATTCCAACAGCAACGCGTGATACTGTAACATTAATGAATTAGCAGTAGGAGAAAACTACTCACTTGGAAGAAGGATTCTGGAGAAATATAAAGCTGCAGGAAACCTGCCTGATTTGTCTTTTGGCAGCTTCTGCTACCAGCTTTAAATTAACACTGCAAGTGTTATCAACTGATTCTCTATAGTAACCAGCTGAGTGAACCTGAGCACACCTGTAATTGCACGTTAGAGTTACACAGGCCTCAGGTTTCTGTCTTAGAACAAATTAGGTTTATTTTTAGGTTTTTGTCTCCAGCTGAATCCAAAGCTCCAGCCACGGCATTGCAATGTTAAACTCACAAAGGTCAAAATCAGAAGAATATTCTTGCAGCAGCCCTTATGAAGTGAAACATGCATTTTACAGAACTCTCTCAGTAACATTTTGTTCTGCTTCTCTGTTCTTTCAAAATTCTCTGCACAAAGAGAGGATTTTGACACTGGCATTGTATTCTGAGTGCTGGTTAGGAAGAACTTCTCCTACTTACACAATCATTTTAAAACCATGATTTTTCTGGCATGATCTTCATCCCTCCCATGTCAATTCAATGATGATAGGAAAAGGCTAATTGGGTTCTTTGTTTCTTCCTTACATTTTGAGTGTAATACCGGGGAATTATTTGCATTTCTGTTGGCAGATTACAATGTTTTAATAAATATCCTAACAGCTAGGGAAATCTTAAAATTAATACATCTTCTATGCTCTTAGTAATATATGTTGAGCAGGAGGAACTTAAAAATAAAAGCTTATGGAAATCTGAGAACATTTAAAACTAAAATTAATGCCTTATTCAACATGCTTACTAGCGCTGCCAAGAGCAATCTGGAAGTTAAAGTTAACAAAAACTCTCACCCCAAGTTATCCATATCTCAGTCGCTGTCAAAACCTCTAAAGTATATCAGATCTTCCAGTCATCTCTAATTAAGAGCATTCTGGAGACAGAATTTAATTCCTCATAATTTTGGTAGCACAGAAGTCACATTTGCTCTCAGCACTGCTTCGTATATCAAACTTTGCTGTTTCACCTCTCAGAGCCATGGACCACATTCCTAGGGTCCATGATTACTTATTAGAGAAAGTTCTAATGCCTTCAGAGTGTTTTTATGCCCAGCAAGACACCTACCCAGTGCGAAACAAGCAGAAAATCAAGCAGTCATGTAGATGGTTTCAGCAGTGCCCCATCAGCAAGTAATTCAGCTCAATTGGAAAGGGTCAGGAGATGCAAGCAGTGGGTGCTGAGACCCCTCAGATCTCCAGCTTGTATGGATCATGGATTTCATCTGTATTAGATTTAGCTTGATCACCTAGAACAAATCTTCCCCTTGCTCAGGAAATCAAAGCTGTCTGTAATTAAAAAGCATTAGGTATGCTCTGAAAAGATCTTGTGGTTCATGGAGAAGTTCAGATCCCAATGTCCTGTTAAGCACTAGACCAGAGACAATCAAGTGGCTCACCTCAAAACATGCCACTGCCCCTACAGAAACCTCCCTACTAAAGTCCTGTCTTCCCCACTTCTCCATCCCAAATACTTGCAAAGTTTCTTAATACAGCTTGCACAAAAGGTCCATAATTTTTTTAACATCTCATTCATTTTCATAATTCCTGGATGAAAATATTGTGCATGATGAAATGGTACCTATACTCTAAGGGTATTGGGTTCATTTTGCGAAGAAGGTTGTAGATGTCTTGAGAATCCACGCTTAATGCAAATCTAAATCTCACTTATGAAACACCTTAATTATGCACTGCTGTTCTGTATTACATAGGTCTAATTCACATTTGAAATGCATTCAGCTTCCAGCACAAACATTAGATTCAATTACCACATGAATTTTAAGAAATGGTAACATTGCCAACCAGCAGAAATCTACCTAAGCTATTTCAGCCGCTTTTGATTAAGCAATAGTGCACGTTCCCCCTCTTTGCATTAAAATTTTGCCAACTTCCTCTTAGTTGCAAAGTTGATATCCAAAGAGGCAAAGAAACTAAAGTTTACGTAGAAAATCACTTTGCCTCATAATCTCAAGATATTATGGAGTAAATTTCCAGTGCAGTGAGTTACCCACCCAGCTGCAATTATTGCGTTACAACTCCCTGTGCACCAAGCAGAAAATTTGCCCCTAAGCATTTTTTAGATTTTTTTTTCCCATCTTGCAAACTGCCAGAATACTAAACAGATTTTTAGGAAATTGCTCTCAGTGGTAAGAATTCACCATCTGATCTCCAAACAGAGTTATAAGCCTAAAACAAGCAGGCCAGATACAGCATTCTAATTAGAACTGGGCAGGGATTTTCTGGCAAAACATGTTTTGTCAGAAAACATCAATTAATCAACTTCCCCCCACCTTCCCCAAAAGTGAGAATTTATCTATTTCATTGACATATTTGCTGAGTAGCGTCTCCGTGCCAGGCATTTCTGGACAAGGCAGAGAAGACCAGGCTGACTCCCATCAGCATTTGGATGGGGATGCCACAGGGAGGTGCCCAGGCTCTCCTGGCTGGGAGAACTCCCAGCAGTGCCTTTTTTTTCCCTATTTATGCAATTTACTGCATAATTAACTATTTAGTGGCCCCAAGAGCTTGCCAGGGTAGCTCAGTGGTTCTGCCACTTTCAGAGGGGAGCAAATTCAAATATCCCTGACATGGGAGATACTGGGAGAAAGCAAACAACAACTTACCTCATGACTGCGGCAGTTTCTGGGGTTTGGGAAACACAAATTCAAGTCCCTCCTAGCAAGCTGTTAGTCCAGATATCTCTAGTATACACAAAATGCCAAATAAAACTTGCTCAAAGTCTCAAAAAGCTTTGTGGGATGCTTATATTCATACACTGGTACATGGCTCAGTCCCAGCTCGCAGATTAAATTGTGAACTCTGTGAAATTATTCTAAGTCACCATGAGCTTTGGCTAAGTACAGAGGGTAGCCTTGGACTATGGCAAGTTATTTAAGGATAATAAATACTAGGGATTTGTCATTTCTTCTGCAAAATGTGAGAAAAGTTATCTGCCAATCTTGCCTCTGTTTGCAGTACTATCAATATCTGAGTCTTGACTAGAGTTTGACCAATAAATCACAAAGTGATGCTCGTGGTTGAAATTCATTAAAAGAGTTATGTCTGGGTTGCTTCTTCCGGAGGAATGAGATTTTCTTCTGCAAACTGAGAGCTGATAAAAATTCCCTTTGTAAATAACAAGGTTGCTTGGAATTTTTCCATCTAATTTTCTTTTATGAATGCCTTGGGGAATTTCTGTGGGGGATGTTTGAGGGGTGAGTTACAGAACAAGAGATGGCAGAAATGTGTGTGGGGGGGGTTCCTCCTGAAAGAAGTCCACCTTTTTATGGTAAAGCTGAAAACATTTAAATTTTCTCAAGTTCTAATCTGAAAATATTTATTTTTGCAGCTTCTTAAGGTTTCTATCAGAATTTTTTTTTCTTCCAAAAAATACTCATTTTACCAAACCAGGCCAGCATCTCCCAGAAGACTGAATTGCAGGCCTGTTACTCACAGCTGCGCCTCTCATCCATGCTCAGCAAATTCTGTACATCAGAAAGAGAGAAAGATGTGAAGAACTATTGATCAGTGCTTCTTAAATGCATTGAAATCCTGCGTTTAACAAAAGCGCAAGCTTGACACTGGAAACATTTGTCCGTTCACAAGACAAGTGCATTACAAGTACAGCTTGTGGAGATTTCCTCACCATACCCCAGGTTCGGTTATTTCCCCACAAACAAACATGCCTCAGCCCTGCTACAGATTATTACCGGGGCCACCCAAACCGCCTGTCAATTAATGTTCAGCTTGGAAGACTTTTATCATGTCCATAAGAATTAGGCTGCAGCGACTGCTCTCACACACTGAAATCAAATGGAAATCACAGCCAGCCACAGCCAGCCCGGGATAACGCCTCACTGCTAACCTAGCCATGTACTTTTAATTCTGTCCCAGTCTCTGTCCTCAAGGAAATCCCACAAGAGAAAACCTAAATAAATGAAACATAATTATAGATGCTGTTTATGTAATTGGTAAATGATGCAGAGATAAGTGAGCACTGCTTATTCCTACACTTGCACAAATAAATACGGACACTGAACCAGAGGTACCCTCTAACGCGCCAAATTTAACAAGGTTCAAAGACTGAAATCACACCCCACTCCTGTGATTTGCATCTCTTTCTAGCACACCAACCCTTCCCATATAAGCATCCAAATACCAAGCATCCCAAATTGGAATCGCAGATCACTTATTTTCAAGAAAACATAAGAAGTGCATTTTTCACGAAGTAAAAAAAACAAAAGGGCAAGATAATCCGTCAGCCAGCTGACCCCTTATCGGGATCATGGGCAGTCCCATTACTGCTATGACAACTAGCTGAGCTGTGAGCCAAGTATCTGGAAAAGGCCAGCCAAAAATCCATCAGTAAAAACTCATTTATCATGGCTGAAGAAAAAAGCAGAGCTGCCATGCACAGCTGGGGCGCATGGTGCCGGACGGGCCTTTCCGCAAAGGCCAGGCCCGGGGCCCACAGCACAGCCCCGGCCTTCGCGGCCCACGGAGGAGCTTCCTCTGCCTGGAAACGATGACATTTCCATTCAAAACAAGATCTATTAAACCAGAAATAATTAGTGTGGGGCACAGCAATTTGCAGAGGTCAGTGTGGTGTTGTCTGTGAGTCACTCCGAGCCTGCTGCACAGCGAGAATCCACAACGCGGGGATTTTAATGTTTCACCAAATGAAATTCAGAAGATGGATTATTTGGGGGAGTGAAGAAGCCTATAAATAGCAGCAAGTAGGATTTTTGAGCACATCCTAACTTTTTTCATCTCTCTATTCCAACGAAGCAAAATGCATCTGTACCTTTCTTTAAAAGCATCTTTTTCAGGGACTTCAGTGCTGGTGGAGGCGCTGGATTGACAGCTCCAGAGATTCATTCTGCTGTTTACCCACCAAACAGGCATAACACAGGCAGCACAAACTTCTCTGAGACTGCCCTACCAATGTGCCTTTGGCACTTATTAAAAAATTTAACACCCTCAGATATGCTGTATGCATTGCAGAGGGAGCCAGGCCGAAGCACTGCATCTCCCTGCCTCTCAGAGGCGGCTTTGTCCCAGCACTAACCAGCTGCAGGTTGACATCGCATCTTCCTTCAATGCCCCATCATTTCCACGTCAGCTCATGGGGCCAGCAACAGAGATGTGGGGATACTATTGCCTGAAAGAACATTCTGGAGAGGTTCTTTGTATCAAAGACTGACAGCACTGCAGGCCCCCTTCCACTGAGGACCCTCTCTACTGACACAGCTGGGTCAATATTCCTGTCCTAAGGAAGGCAGGAACATTTCCTTCCTGTTTGCCCAGACACTAAGCACCCAAGATGCAGACCCTGGCAGCACCCCTGCCCTTCTTCCCCATTGGCAGCACCCAGATCTCTTCCAGGACTCACCCAGGGCTGAGCAGGACAGGACTGAGAAGGATTTGGGGCACAAAAGCCAAACAAATCCAAGAGACTTCATTTTCAGCAAGGAACCCACGTCTCATCTCTTAGAGCTGGTGCCAGGCAATTTGCCTTAGAGACTCTGCACGTAGCAAATCCTCAAATTCACCATTTCTTATTTCAGCAGAACACTTGCAGTCGTTACAAAAGAAAGACAGTGATGTAAGAGTTGACAGAAAAGAGCAGGAGATTGAAGTCTGCTGTTTAAATATCTTCAGTACACTGTGTAAGCAGATATGAGCTCAGCTTCCTCAAATTGCTTTACTAACCACATTAACCTCAGGGACTCCCCTTTGTTTCCTGGGGTGAGTGAGTAATAATTCAGTGATAGAACGGTAATGGCTGAGCTCACTTTCCAGTGAGCATCATATGAGATGACTGGTACAACATGCCCTACATTTGAAGCTGTGGTTTTCAGAAATGATGTATTATTAGCACTGCATTTGAAATAACCCAGTAATTGCTTAATGTTTTATATTTACATGGGCTGTACATTATGTTTGCTCTGAGTGAGAGAAGGAGAACTAAGCAGGAAAGGAGGTTGCAATAAACCTACAGTAAGCAATAAAGACCTGTAAATGGTAATCTGTCAATAGTAACAGCTTCACTAAGGGCTTGATTCAGGAAACAAGGAGCATCCTCAGTTCCCGAAAGATCTAAGCCAACCCAAATTGGATGTAGTACCTAGTAGGACTGAGCTCTTTCTGAAGGCTGAGTTATTAAATTTAAACATACATAAAATCTTATTTGAAAGATTATTATTAATAAGAGGAGAGAAGATCTTCCAGATAAGATGCTTCTGCACAGGGACTCTGCACTGAGCTCCAGCTCTGCCATGGATTCCTCACATCATCTGAGCGGCTTCCTCATGGTCCCTGTTCCTCATTTCTTCACCCCTGCACTAGGGATAAGTCCTCTCCTTTCATCTCTCTATTGGCCTGTGTTGTCTTTCCTATGAGCATGTAAACTTACTGAGTAAAAGTAGGTCCTTCGGTTCAGCTGTAAAGTACATAATGATTGGTAGTAACATTCTTATGCATTTCTTTTTTCTTTCCATCTCCGTAACCCCTTCCTACAACACTATACATCACAGTAATATTATGTTACAGTGGATTGGATTTATGCTGTGGGAGAAAGGGGCAAGGACCTGTTTTATTTCATTTGTGTAGTAAATGAATAATTCTGCAGAGTTCACCATATTCCCTAAGAAACAGACTAAAACAGTGACTGCTGGGTCTTCGTTTTGATCACAAAAATGTTTGGTCTTTTCTATTCTGAATTTGCTGGCTACATTTAAACTTGTGTCACCAGGAAAAGGAAAAGAACAAAGCCATGCATACCAAGCCATGTATACCAACTTGCGGGTGCTTATCTGTTTTTTAAAAATAAAACTTCTGCAGATTTTAATAGAAAAACTGCCTGTGCTGAGAAGCAAACAACCAAACCACCAGTAGTGAGTAAGCAAGTATGTGTACATGTGTATGCTGTGCAGGGTGAGTATAAACTTAATGTGGTAGTGGATAAGAAAAGTCTGCAATCTACTTGTTTTCCAGTTCCTCAGTCTTCAATTCATGCTGCAATGAATGCCAAATGAAACAGGTCTGAGCTGTCCAGGCTGAAGAATGCCTCTGAAGTCAGCAATAACAGCTAAAAGCTATGAGTATTTAATGCATGTGCAACGTGGGAAAAACTAACCAGTGAGTTCTCTGGATGAACCACCAGATCTGGTGGAGGGTGGAAAGGCAGGTGAGGCAAGGCGCACTGCACAGCCTCCTGCCAGCTACGCGCTGCCATATGGTGGATGGTATCGCATGCAGAAACTGCCAGGTATAAGGGTATAGGAAAACTGGGAGCTATAAAAACTGTGAGGATATTATACAAGGATTACAACATTATACATACTGCAGTCTAGTGTGGGAAAAAAAAAAAAAAGAGAGAGAGAGAGAGAGAGAAAGAAAGAAAAAAACAACCAAAGTTAATTCCCTCAATTTACATACTGTTGTGTCTTGCAAGTAAAACAGGAGACTCAGCCATTCCCAGCTTCTTGTGATTCCAAGAGACATGGCAAAAGGGTCAGGCAGGGGTGAGCAGCCACGTGAGCAGGAGAAGATGTGATAGAAAGGAGTCTGGGGTAGGAGACAGTGAAGGACACAGATCCAAGATCGTAAACCCCAGGCTGGTGTTGAATTAACATGACAACTGCATCCTCGGGGTCCTGCTGCACGAACTGGGGCCAGGCTCAGCCTGTGCCAGCCTGGGCTGGAAGGGGAGCAGATCTGTAGCTCACCTGCAAGGCCAGTAAGGACAGGGTTTGCCAACATACAAGCAGGATCACACGTTGCAGCCCTGACTGTACGGCTATCAGATGCAGCGATAGGGACTGCCACCTAACTGTGGAACAGAGGCTCCCCTTTGCAGTGAGCTCTCCCTTCTATACCTTTTAAAAAAATCACACATATTCCAACATCGACGCAACTGCTGGGGAGGTTATAGGACACCCTTTTATGTGCTTACGCAAAAAGGCTCCCACAGCACTAGTGCTGTACGCCGCAGGAGCTGAGGAACCCAGAAGTAGATACCACCATCCCTGGGACTGAGAGAGTTTTATTAAAATTATGGGAAGAAAGAACTAATTAGCAGTGAGTGGTAGAAAAGGATGAACTCTTAAAAAGGGAAGACCTCACTTTCATGCCTATGGCACTTCAGTAACAAGCAGAGAGGAAAAGAAATATAGCAAGTACGTGATACTGATGAGAAATTATTTGAAAATTCATAGATCAGGACTGGGCATTTAGTTACAAACACCGAACAAGAAATGTGCTAGCTGCTCCGTGCCAGAAATCATGCAAGGAGGCACGGGCATGGCCTCTCTGGCTCCAGCATGCATTTGCTGGGGCAGTAATTCTCTGCTGGCTTGTGCTGCAGACAGAAGGAGGGCAGCTTCAAGGTCCAGTGCCCTAGAGAACACTGCCCATATCCGTCCTTACTGAGTTCACAGCAGCTGCAAACACCACACAATGCTCAAGAAATGAGAGAGAGCTTACCTCAGGAATCAACCAGCATCAGCCTCAGTCCTAATAAAACACACTCCATTATGGACTAACCCAACCCTCAGCGAGCACAAAGCAAAGACCTCACTGACACCAGCAGGAGATGGACAAGACTGATTGGCATTTGCCAGAGGCAAATGAAGGAATATTTACTCCAAACACCTACCACCAGGTCAGGCAATGGGAGTCTGCATGCAGAACGGAAGGGGAAGCAAATCCCGGTCTTAGCAGTGAAACAGAAACAGTTACATGGAAAGGCTGCCTTCCCTGCTGCCTTCCTCATTTTGGTTTCCCCATTGACAGTGCTGCAGCAACTGAAGAATCTGGCTTAACAAAGAAAAAGATCTTATTTCTGACTGAAGAAAACCCCACCTCAGTCATAAAAGCTGTGCAACAAGATACTATTCAAATAGCTTGCAGGAAAATCTTGGTCAGCCCCACTCCCAGATCTGAATAGCCTGAAAAGTCTGAATATATTTAATTTATTATTTTCACCATGGAAACGCTCAACAAAACTGACCTTTTCAGTTTCAATAAAGCTGGATTTTCCTGTAGGTCCCCTGTCAGCCACTGCAATAATAAGTGGAAGTGCTAAAAGCCAGAGTTATTAAAAACTACGAAGGAGTGAAATGGTGCCCCAGCCCCGGTGCTCCCGGGCTGCTTCGGCCGTGCTCAGCCCAACAGGAGCTGTACGCCCTCACTTCAGGCCTCAGACAGCCCAGTTCCAGCTGTGACTATGCCAATGCAGATACCGAGCATCTGCTAACTTCAGAGCAGTTAATTCTGGCTTGCTGGGTCCCACTCAGCACAGGATGCAGCCATCTGAACATGCTGCAGCTACTTTTATCTAAGACATTCAATTTATGGCACACCTTCGGTACTGCTGACCGTTGTGGTGTGTGTATCCTTTCCAACCAGGCTCTTCATCTACCTGTTCATATGCAGAGTTGCTGGCACGCAGTGCAGGGAGGGAGATGCTGCTCTCCCCGGCTGGCCAGGGCATGCAGGGATGGTTGGATGAGGGTACAAGCACAGGAAGGGGAATGGGTTGAGAAGGGGACACAGCAGGGCACAGAGAGATAAAAGGAATCATTTCAAACCCCAAGGTCCCCGTGTTTTTTATCAAGGAATTTGGTGTACCCGTCCTTCAGAACACAACCAGTCTCAAGAGCGACAGCTCTAAAAAATGGCTGGAAAAATAGTGAAGATGTTTGTTTAGATGCACGCTTTGTTAAGTGTCTGTCATTTGGCAGCAGATGAACAAAGAAATTATTTCTCCCTTGTGTTTAACTTTCTCTGCTGGCTGGGCAGCTTTCCTTTGTTCAGGAAGGTATCCTAAAGCTTGAAAAAATTCAGGCATCCACATCTAAGTCAACGCTCCCAGAACTGGCTGGTTTTGATCTATCCTAATCTACATTTCACATGTCACATTTTAGTAAAATACAGATATGGGCACAGAAAACATAAAACACGGAAGCTTTTAATAACTCCATCGTCTGGCAGGCAAATCGCACCATTAACAGCGGCTACAGCCGCTCTTCCAGCGCGCCCCTCTCCACCCCCTGCATGCGGCAGCAGCTCAGAAGGCTGCATTTTCTCTCCAGACTCAAAATGGGCCAGTAACTTACTGGGTGGACAGGGTTCGGTTGTTTCCCATGTCAAGCAGACAACAGCAGCTGGCTCCCAATGCCAGCCACCACACCAGAGCCTGGGAGCAGTTGCCTCGGGAACCCAGCCAGCACCAAGCTCCTGGCCCTGTGTCCCCTCCCATAGCCACAGTTCCCCTACACAACACATGTGGGGCTGCATTATGTCAGCCAAAAAACTCTGTTTTGCCAAACTTTCAGTAAAACACTGCACGGATATGAATGCCATGTGGGGTAAGGTACAGCAATTACAAAGTAGCAGCAAAGACATTTCCATTTGAAACGTCCTTTGAAGACCACTTGCACAGTGAAAAGACACAAAGCCGGACTGAACCTTTTTCTCAGCAGCTTTACAATCCCTTTGGACTTCCCAAAATACAAGACCATGTAGGTATGCATTCACACTGCTTTCTTTCCTTGTTTGCTTTTACAACAGGAGCTTTGGCTCTCCTTGTTGCAGCGGGGGAGCTGCTCCCCTGGTGGCTGAGCCCAAGCTGGCCCTCACGCTGGCCACAGTGACGATAGTGAGGGTGAGGACGGGCTGTGCTGCTCGTGCAGCAGGGCCCCGAGGCCCCGTGCCACCAGCACACCCCTGATGTGCCTTGTGCAGGGGCACGAGAGGAGCAAGGCCCACCTTCTGCTCCCGGTGCTAGGGATGCGGTGGTGATGGGCACTGCCTGGCTAGGCTTCTGTCCTGGACTGCTTGAGTACGTAACTGCTGCTCTTCTGGAGACTAGCAAAAGTAACAAACAAAACAAACCCAAACACATAAAAAACCCCTCTCCTATTTCCCACTGTCATTTTTGGAAGAGCTCTACAGCAAAATGGCTGAGGAGGTTGGCATGGTGATAGCTTTCAGTGCCTGAGCCATCACCACCTCACTCATTGCCACCACAGAGTGCATGGACTGCCCAGCTCCTATTCTTTTTAAATATTTTAATTATTATTTCTTTCAGTTATTACCTTAATTGCCACTTCTAGATCTTTGAATGGCTTAAATTACACACACACACACACACAAAAAAATAAATAAATATATATATATATATATATATAAAAGGAAATAAATAGTATGCTGTAACTAGACATCGCTACTTAGCAGGTAGCTGATAAAATGCCAGCCATACCATAATAACAGCATAAAATCTAAACAGATTTTTCTAATACTCCTTCACTTCCATTCAAGAAAAAAGGGTTCGTATTTGCAGCCTGGCATAGGGAGATCTGAACACCTGGATTTTTCCTTTGGGTTCTTTACTACCTATCCTATTTTCTAAGCACAGTTCTCAAGAACCATCCACAGACTTTTCTGAGTTTTTATACTTCTACTCCAGTTTTTCTCAGTCCCAATATTCCCACAAGAATTAAAGCAGCTGAGTACATGATCCTCGCCCTCATTGATCTGTTTTGCTTTCCAAGAGACACAGCTCTTTGTCCAAAGGCAACGACTCCAGACCCTTGCTCTCTACCACAGCCCCTCAGCACACCCCTCTCACTCCTCCATGCAGTGACCAGCCCCGCCTGCCTATAACCGTCTCTGCAGGTAAATTTACAAAAATACGAAGGCAGAAGGTGAGGGTTTATGTGACGACAAATATTGTCAGTGTAGACAGCGCTAAACCTAACTCAGTACTGGGCAGCAGTACGAGGTGCTTCTTGGAAAACGCTCGGTGGTAAAGCCCCTCCTGCAGGCACAAGTTGTGAGACAGGAGATTTCAGAAGTGCCCCAGAAGAAAGGCCAGTAGCTGCCAGGTCTATTTGCTAATCCAGTAGCCGCTGTTACCCTGTGCTAGGCATGGGGGCTGGCACACTCAGATGCTGACTCCAGCTGCCTTCTGCTGCCTTCCCTGCTTGAGCACGATTCCTTCATTAAGCATGCCAAGGAAAAGATGCTTTGTTTTATAAATTAGACTATTATCTCAGATTCACTTTCTCTCTTCACTTAATGAAAAGCAAATTTCTACAGCATGTCAAATAAATAGCCCATATATACATACATACAAATAGCCCCTATATAAATAGCCATAAATGCAACACAGCTCTTTCACATATAGATCTATACAAATACAGTTCTCTAAATATTTCTCAGCAAACTGAGAGTTCTCATGGTAGGTTCGTGCATTTCTATCCATCACAACCCCCAGTGACAGGTCTACCAGCATCTCTGCATCCCAGTATAAAGCAGCACCACGTCTCTCCTGTTACCAGTTGCACATATCTTCAGATGCACTCCCCCTTTTTTCCCTTCACTTCTACTTCTAGGCTCCTTCCATTGATCAGGCATAAGGCAACAGTCTAGCTCCATTTCTTGTTTTGGCTCCTGGAGACTCTAATTTATTGGAAGGAGGAGATTTCTTGCTATCCTCAAGCCACTTGTTTTCCCTTCTTTTTTCTAGCATACACCTGATTGCTTCATTCGTACTCACTACTCTTATCCCTTTTACTATTTTTTTCCATTTTTCTATCGATCCATTTTTCTCTTCTCCCTCTTCCCTTCATCTCTTTGCTTCTCTTTTTTAGCCCTGCCCCATCCCACAGAAGCTTTCCAGCCAAATGTATTACCTACTGCACTGAGGGGAAGCACTGCATCCGAATTCAAGTTGTACTGTACAACAAAACCAAGATTATAAATACTTACAGAGTCAGCAAGACATAACCTTAGTGTTCTCCCCTCCCTGTGCTAAACTCCCAAATCCAGAAGCTTCCTTTTATCAAAGCAATTTTAACTAAAACTAAAGTGAGAATTAAATGGAAAATAAATTGGGTGCTGAATGCCCAACCCCAGAGCATGCGGCTCCTCTCACTTCCAGAGTTGCACTGCACGCCTTTCATCAGGCTCCTACTCTGCAAAGGTGTCTGTTTGCTTGCATGTTCCCCATCCGCCAGAGATGATACGGACACCCTGTGTTGTCAGATAAGCAATATATGTCACTCTTCCTTGCCTAAGGTTAAAACAAATATGTTAATTTATTGCCTGTTACAGGCTGCACTAAGAATGAGAGCGGGAGAGAGAGCACGGTACGTTCTCTGCTCCCTGCTCAGAGCCACGTGTTTCCCCCCAAGCAGACTGTGCTGTCCTGCACACGCTTGGCTGATCAGCCCCTTGCTTTCATGGCAGTCCCTTAGGTACACGTGCACAAAGGGGGTGTCAATGAATAGCTACTACTCTGAGATTACATGATTTTGTGCTTTTTACACCTCAAGCAAGTGAATCCTGACTTACCTTCCACCCTCGATCCTTTAGGACAGACCCCCACTGGCTGGGAGGAGGCAGAGCACATCACAGTGACATTCATTCCCATCGTAATCAATACAATATTGTCTGTGAAATAAAAGTGCTTTAATTTCAAGCAATGTCAGGAAAATCAGAATGACTCCAAGAGATCATTTTTTCATCCTGAAAGATGACCAGAATAAAAATGTAGAAAGCCGTGGTTGGGCGGGTGGAGAACAACTAACTAAAATGAGATAACACTACAAGTTTATATATTCTGTGTATTTTCTTTCCATTTTCAAGAGGATCATTTCTAAACTGGCTGTCACCCTTGCATGAATTATTACATCAGGCTCAGTAGGCTGTAGATATAGACAGAGACTAAACACACATATACCGCACTCTTACATGCTGACACATAATTCTTTCGTGCACTGCTAAACGGATGCAGAGAAAGCAACAATAAAACGTCTCTCTTGCATTTATATTAAAAGTCGGAAGAGGAAAGTCTTCTCCCCAGTGCAAAGCTAAAGAAGATATAATTTACTTATATATATATATATGCATACACATAGATATACATGTACACACACATCACGTGAGGGAGAGGGAGAAAGAGATAAGGAAAAACCACTAAGATCTTCCTTCTGCCACCACAATGCAGTAGTCCTGCTAATATGAAAAGATCCAATCCTTGTATACAAGCGAATCTCCAAAGATGTGGTCTGACATGTAACTCTTCCTTGCTATGTAGATGTACTCTCAGAATACTGAGCTGCAGATTTAAAATACGCAGAATCAGTGCAGGAAACTGTGGGGAAAAGCAGAAATCGGTTCCTTCTGAAGACTCAATTGAATTACTCTGAAAAGATTAATTAAAATTGAATTCTCTTTTGACACAAAATCTCCTGTTTGCTAGTTCTTGCTATTACTATTACCTAGTTTCCATTAGGAGATATTATACTCTGTAATGAAATAAACCTCGTGGACCCTGTGGGATCAAGCAAAGTTTACTGTATTCTGACAGCAGCAGAGGAGAGGTTACAATGAGAGCTGGCAAGCTTAATGAAAAAGGGTTGACATATTATCACTGAATTCCTATCAGTGATCACTGCTTCTTTAAGGTACAAAAGGTCAAATAATTGAATGCCGTGCTGATTAGGAAACAGCTTGATTTGCCAGCTGACAGCCGAGACTCAGATCTTCATTCAGTCTCTCCAAAAAACTACGGGGAAGGAATGGGAGGAGGGGAGCTCCTCCAGGCTTCGGGTACAGCTTCATAACTAGAATATGAATTATTAAAATAGAAAGGTCATTTGCATCTCTAGTACTCAGCTGTGTTTTCACTGCCAGTATTTGGGGAAGCCATGCAGGGGATCACCTTTATTAGGGATCAGTGCGAATGAATTAGATAAAAGACTGAGAGCATTTACATTGCAGTTGGTGCTTCAAGTCTGCGCTGCTATAAAACATTGCTTTGTGCTTCACCACGGTGCATTTGGAGACTAATGAGACATTTGGCACACTAAGAAACTATCCAAAATGAACGTGAGGGCAGAATCTGACCCTGGATGATTTAAGGAAAAATTCAATGTAGGTGGAATTAGCAGGGTCACACTAAAAGAGCTACCGACCACTTTAACTGTATAAGGAGCATCGATTTCAGAGAGCCAGAGCAAAACTTATTTGCATCTCGTATTTCTGAATATTCTTATTTTCTGTCACTTACAAAGTCAAAATGAAATCCCCAGTGTCACAAGTCTTCGCCCCAAAAGCTGGCACTCACATCACAAGGATATGTGTTTATGTGTTGGCTGTTTGGGTCACCGTCACAGGGCCCACAAAAACAGGTATTTGCCACATCCTAAATCTGTGCTTCCAAGTACACAGCCAGCAGCCTCATAATAGAAAGTTAAAATGTAAACACAAGCTGCTATTTTAGTGCAATCACACAAATGCAGCAGCTTGTGTTCTCTCTTCCTTTATTTCCAGAATGGACAGAATGCTTGAATTAAAATATACAGATATTCCTTTGTTGTTGTTGTTGCTCTCTAATTGCCTGGTCAAATAAATCTTGCTCACATAAGTAATCCTTACTCACCTTATTACCTTATTCCTATAATAACACAGTTGACAGCGTTTGGACTAAAGGATGCCAAAAGCTGTTTTTCCCTAGATAGTTAAAATACAAACAGAAATCAAAACCAAACAGCCTAATAAAGGACTATAAGAACTGACAGTGCTTCGTGAATTTGAAAGGTTACATTGCTCAGATGAAAATAAAACTGAAATCCTGATTCAACCCTGAGCTTTTGCCTCCCCTTTTCACAACATTTAAAGGCATTCTTCCCTTCGTCATATGGATAGTTGTTCACAAAGGAGTTCATCGATATCACCTTGCTCATCTAGACCAGATGGCCAAAAGTGATGAAAATCCAAAGGTATTCCAGAAAGTGACCTTGGAGATGCTTTTGTGATTCAAAATTCAGGAAAGATTGTAAGCCTGATTCTGGAAGCATCCCTGCTTTAGCTCTAAAGAAAGCCAGTGCACCTAGGCAGCAGCTGATTTTAAAGGACAACAGCAGACTCTCCCCAGTTGACAAGACATCTGCTACAGTATTCCACAATCCCCCATTTACAAAGGAAATAAGAGCTAGTTTGAATCACATATATCAATAGCCAGGATTTTTGCCTTCTTACCTTTCAGATTCTATTACCTGTAACACGACAAGATGACGATGCCTATTAAGAAATGAAAACTGAAAGGTAAGAATCAGGAAAAAAAAAAACAAAAACAAAAAACAACCTACAGACCAGATAGTTTAATTTTCCTCTCCTTTTTTTTTTTTTTTTTCCTTTTTTCTTTTCCCCCTAAGTTGATCCTCTAGCTTTTCATGGAGAAGTTGGCCAAAGTAAAATCGCAGGTGTGTGCTGCCCTCACCCTCTGGGTGCAAAGGCATAGTGAGTGCCTCTACCCAAACCACGCCTGGCTCTGTAAATAAATCAACAAGAGTTTGCAACACAAAAGCCACCCTCTCGCTTTTGCTGAGCACTATTTGAAATAAAGATAGATCATAACGTGAGTCATTTATCTCTCCTCTCTGATGCATTCACACACACGCCTACCACTGCAGGGGGATTGAGAGAAGTGACCTGAATCTCAAGCACCGTTGGGTTTGCAAACAAAACCCAGCCAATGAGGGGATGCAAAACCTGAACTAAATCTACGGCTTCTCCTTTACCCCCCGCTTTCCTCCTCTTTTAGCTGGTGCAAGTACAGGAGAAACCAGGAGCAGTGTCACAGAATGAAACCGTGCATCATGTAACAGCTCCAAAGCAAGACATTCCCATTTCACACCACAGACATTCAAGCAAGCAGACGAGGTGAAATCCCAGTTGGCTGCAATACTTGTACTTATTTTAATTGTTTATTGAAAACAGCATGACAGATGAAAAAGAATGGTAGAAGGAAGAACAAGAAATATTGGCTTCTTTCAGATCCAACCCCCTGCATGAACCAGATGCAAAATCAATTCTTTACATTATATGTAAAAAAATAAAATAAAAAGTAGAACCAGCAATAGTAGCATGAGAGAGAAAAGAAAGGCCACAAAGGACAAGAGAAGAGGAGCAAGGGAAATTTGGACAGAGGCACTGGTGTTTCTGGTGCAGGAGCACGGGCAGCACGGCGTGGGGGCATGCTCCCGGGGGCTGAGGGGTTTCCCTGAGCACAGGAGCAGGAGGCAAGGCAGGCTGAAGAGAGAGGTCTATGGTAAGGGATGCAGGAGCAAAGCTTAACCTGAGGCTAGGAAAACCATTACTTATTACACTCTAATTATTTTGCTTTGGCTGGTTCTCAGATGAGTACTTCGGGAGCAGACTTACACGCCTGCACTGTTTCCTCCCTGCTGAGTCACCCCACGGCCCTACAGAGCACAGAAAGTCCAAAGGCTGAATCCAGGTGTCAAGAGATCTGCCCCCATCCCTTGCATCCTAAAAAGGAACATGTCCATGTCACCTATGGAAGAGTGGTGGCTTTTCCTCAGTGACAGAGGGATCCAACTAGGTGCAGAGGATCACTTTTGCCGGCCAGCATTAAGCACGTTTTTCTTCAATTTATCTTTCCAGTATGATTCATTCCACTCATCCACTTGAAAAAATATGCTCAGGGTCATCCCGGCTGCTTGCACAGCGAAGTCCATCACCATACGGATAAAACAGGGTTCAATTTCTTGCCCAAACACAGATGATAAGGAGGCGCATACAAATTCTGTCCCTGACTTTCACTGTCTCTGGAAATGACACAGCAAATACATCCAGGACAGACAAGTCATTCCTAAGGAGCCCTGAGCTCCAAGTGCCAGAACTGGATGGGACTGGAATAAATCTAGTGGAGACCCAAAGTTAGAACAGTTAGGACATCACTCGCAACAAATTATGGCTTGGAGAGCGACATCCTCCAGAACCAATCCCACAGCCCAGTCCCTCACTGGGCCACAGAAAATTACTTCACCTCAACCACTGTTCTTTGGGGATGGACAGCATATGAGCAGTTAAATACTTCAGATGCTTCTGCCTCTATATGCTGTCACGAGGAGTGCCTCAACATACCTGCGTGCGTCCTGCTGAAACAACCCCTCTCAGCACCGGCCCGCTACGTACCTACTGACCAAATGCTCTGACTCCCGGTTGTCAGTGGAGCTTCTCATGAGTAGTTATGAGGAAGATTTGCAGATTTCGATCTGGTGAGTCTGGCTGCTTTCTCTTAGACTAAATCAAATGCATCTCAGGCTTCCTTGTCTAAACCATCTTGTTCCTTCTGGGCCTTCTGGCTACATTTCATGAACTATCCGATGTCCTCTGTCTCTAGGGGACAACTTGCTGCTGTTACCAAAGGATGAACCATATGACAGCCAGTCTGATAAGGACACTGCCTCACCATGCAAACTTTGCCACTCCTATCTTTCAGGTACTACATCCCTAAGGAAATATTTTGTATTTTCTTATTTTTAACTCCAAGAAAATTCACTTTTATTCTCAGGGACCAAAAGTTAATCCTGCTGTCTTGTATCCCTACCATTACTTACCATTATGCTTTTCCCTCTTTCACAAACCCCAGCTGGCATTGTCCCATTCTCCCATCTGTATATGGGTGTTTTGTTTGTTTGTTTGTTTGTTTTCCATAATCTCACTGTTTCTGGAGGAGGCTGATTCTGAAATATCCTTTCCAAAGTCGGGATGGATGTTTCCAGGTGGGGTTTATTAAGTTCCTATGGCAGCTATTTCCAAAGCTGCTTTGTCATATATTTCTTTGCAAGAGGCTTTAAGAATGGCAGCGAGGCTTTGCAGATAAGGATTTGAATTGCAACCTTTACACTAGAAGTGTAATAAGAACATCAGGGAATTAAATAAAATTATATTTTTCCTAGATGTCTGCTTAAAAAGGAAATTCAGGATTTTATGGATGCCCCAGAGACAAGCTATTACATTACATTCCTTGCAGTTCTTATTTGAGTACTGTCTATTTGAGCACCTCAAATAGCACAGAATCATTCATAAAGAATGGGCAAGAGAGACTGTGTCCCATCAATATTTCAAGCTTGGTTATCAAATCAAGAGAAATTCATGAGTTCTGCTCCAGCTCAACATTTGCAGGTTTGATACTATTGTTTGATAGTTTAGGGTTTTTTTTTCCTCTGCATTCACATTGCCATTAATATTTTATACAATCTTTCCGTTGATGGTTATTGTAAAATTTATTAATTTTTTTTTTTTTTTTTAACTTGGCTGCACTAACCAGTTTTCTCCTTTCTCTTTCAGCAGGGAGAAATTCACACTCATTTGCTATTTGTGGGGTGATGACATAGTGTGAAGAAGCAGTAATGATGACTGACTGATAGAAGACACCATATGTTCTCTTCATTTTTCTCTGTGCTATTTTCTGAGAGAGGAATAAAGACTCAATATAAGATGAACTTTCCTATGATATATAATATTAAAAAAGCCTATGACTTTTTGCAAATAATTGGCAGGATAGGGGAAATACTCTTTTTTCTAAAGCATTCAGACAGTATTGCTATAAATATCAGGCTCCAAATCATTGAGATAAATATTTTTTTCCACCAGAAATATTTTACATGCATCTAAACACCACCAAAATAAGCTTTACAATTAATTTCACTCTCCCCTACGTCCTTCCACAGCAAGAATTCTGAAAATAGAGGTTGCATTTGCTTATGACTAAACAAAGGTTAACAACTCTTTCCAATTTTAAAATAAATGGGATTGTATATAGGATTCTATGTGACAATTCATAATACAAGGTAGCCAACAATCCTGACTACAAGCATGCTACCAGTATCACTAGAGCGCAACCACAACACCAACATCGTATGCCGGGATGTTTCTTTACACACCAACTGCGTGAGTCTGGACAATTAATATCAGAAATGATTTCCTTCAGTAAATACCATGTTAGCTTTAACATGTTGTAATCTCAAAACTAAATAAGAAATCTCATTTTCTGTAAAAACCTGAATGAAAAGCTCTTACTGTAGTAGCCTATGAATTTAACAAGTATACCATTTTCTTAAACAAAACACCTAAACATTTTAAATCTTTTTTCCCCTGCTTATTTCATTCTCTCCTCTCAAACCAAGGCTTTTTGATTTGTGCTCTTCCTCCTAACTTTGTAATAGCCACTGACTAAAACCAGACTACACCCAGAGCCATGCACGTATCTGCTTGTCAGGCAGTCAGGGCAGAAACAAAGAAGTAAACAAAAGGGATTCATGTTGCCTTCTGTTCCATTAGAGACAAAGAGGGAAAAAATCAATCCTCTCAAATGCAAAAATAAACCCCAGATATCACTGCTTTAAGATACCTTATTAGCAAATTTCCAAGAATGTTTTGCAAGTAAGGGAGACAAAAGTGAAGGAAATCTAAGTGTTCATGAATCCTTCAGGGCAGAGCACACCCTGCCACCGTGGCAAGTGCCAGGCCTGTCACTCAGGCTCTGTTTCAAGGTCACTCTGGTGTCGCCCTTCTCACAGCACAACCTGAACCAGGCACGCAGCGTCCCATCCTGAGCTGATGCAGGAGGAGAGCTTCCCGGCGTGATGTGACACAGAGCTGGTCCTCAGCGTGCCGCCTTCTCCCAGGTCACCTGCCATGGCAACGGACATCAGGGGATGCTTTAAATTTAGTGTGCAACTCAATGTGCTCGCCCCAGTTAGACTTATTTTTGCTGTTACAACCTATGCACCCTGTATCACAAGGAACATGACAGCGGGAGCGAAAGGAAAGGTTTTTGTGTAAGGAACGTGTGTTATTCCGCCTCTGAACTCCAAGTGGCATGAATGCCTCTCCCCCAGAAAGCTGTACTACGTGCGCTTTATTTGTCTATTACACTGGAATTACATAATGTCTTATCCCAAAACTCACAGCCAAATGTCCCATTCCTCAGCAAAGTGCAAAGCCTACAGGATGGGGTCCCTAATCAATACTTTAATAAATACCACCTACTTAGTTGGAATAATTGATTGCTGGGAGCAGACTAAGCGTAATGTATTCCTGCTAATCTAGACAAAGGACAAATGCCATAGCTGATTTATAAGGCACACCTGGAACCCTTCAGAGCGTTGGGGCCAGGTCCGTCGGGATGTGCACATCCACATGCAGCTTTTCATCGGGGACGGCTGGTGGGCGTGCTGGATGGAGCAACAGGGGTGGCTCTGCGGGCCGGCCAGTCCCAATGCCATGGCCAGGTCCCTGGGAGCCTGGCAGGGCGCCCGCTGCTCTGGCCTTGCCTGAGGTCACCCGGGGCCACCCGGTGACACCTAGCCAGAGCAAGGCATGTCACAGGGGCTCTCCTTGGGGATTACTTCCTTACCCCGGTCCTGCCGTTGTCAGAAGGTTTATGCCGCTGCACACTCGTGCAGGAGAAAGCCTCTCGGCGTTTTAAGATGGAAAATAGCCAGCAGAGAGTGCAAGAGGCACCTTCGGCGCAGTCCCTACCCAGTTCACATCCCCGCTCCCAGCCAAGGCACCTTGGCCCCCGCCACCGCGCATCCGCTCGGCTCCTTTGTTGGCGGGCACCGGCCGGCAGCTCTGCCCCGGCCCCCGCCGCTCCCCGGGGGCTGTGCCGGGGGGCTGCCCACCTTCCCGGCGGCTCCCACAACCAGGCGCATTTGCAGCCGCGCTGCCACCGGCAGCCCGGCGGAGGAGATGGCTGGCAGGCAGCCCGCGCCTCCAGCGCGGCAGAGGAGAGCCTCCCGACCCCAACGCAGCCCGGGGAGGGGGGTCCCCGGCTCCCAGCTCGGGACCAGCCCCCGGCCGGCAACTTTCCACCGGGAGCCGCCCGCGCCCTGCTCGCCGCCGTCTCCTCCTCCTCCCTGCGGCGGCCGCGCGGTGCCGGGGGAGGCAGGGCAGCCCCGGAACGCCGCAAACTTGCGGAGCGGCGGCGGCGGCACGGCTCCGCCCGCAGCCGGGGCCGAGGAGCCGAGGGGCGGCCGCAGGTGCGCAGCGGAGCCGGGGCCGGGGCCGGGGGTGGCGGAGGCGGGGCGGGGGCGGCGGCTGCCGGAGCCCCGGGGGGGCCGTCCCGCACCGCACCGCGCCCTCCTCCCGCCCCGCCGAGCCGCGCAGAGCAGCGCCGAGGCTGCGCGGAGCAGGTCAGTGGTGCGCGGGGCGGCCCCCCCGGGGCACTCGGGGAAAGTGCCCAAACTTGCCGTGGGGCCGTGCCGGGATCCCACACACACCCCCAGATCCCCTCAGCCCCCGGAGGCTGCGGGGCGGCGCCGGGCAGGTGGCGGAGGGGGGGCGCTGCACGGAGCCGCCCGCCCCCGGGCTGCGCGCCGGCACCGAGGGGCTGCGAGGCAAAGTAGAGTTTGTAGGCGCCGGCGTCTCGCCGGGTCGGGAGCGCTGCTCGCCCGGACTTCGGCTCGTGTGCCAGCAGCGGGGGGACCGCTGCGCCTCGCCAGGTCTGCAGGTGGGCTCGGGGAGGGGGGCTGCGGGCGCTCCCCTGCCCGCCCTGGGCTCGGAGCCGCGGGCAGGGAGCGAGCGGCGAGCGGCGGGGCCGGGCAGGGCGGGCACGGCGGGGACAAAGCAGTACCGGGTCGGTCGGGTTTTCTTGTAAGGTTTTGGAGGGTTAGGAAAGCCCCGTTCGGTCGTGTGCCAGTGTCGCTTTCTGTCTGGAGCTTACTTGTCTCGTGTGCAGATTACCGTGCCTCCCAAACACGGAGATGCTTTTTTTATGTTAGACGCTTACCCCGAGATGCTTGTGGTTTACTGCGAGATTTAAAAGTTGCAGCTCTTTGGAGAATAGGCTGTATGTACGGAACCAGAGGGGCTGAACGGTAAACCTGCACAGTCTCCTAAGTGAAAATCAGAAATACAGTCGCTAATCCGTTTTGTTTATTAATGATGCTCACCATCTGATGAGAGAGCTATCCCTAGTTTATCCTGAGATTTCATTTTGTCAGATGTCTGGCGTCTCATCAATTCCTTTCATGTCCCCGGGATTTTCTCTTTTCCAGGAGCAGGCCACAGAAGCTCTCTGTGTGGGATAACCGCTAAGCTCTTCTTTTGAATTCATGAGCTTCCAAATTAAACTTTCACTGACACCTGCTACCTAGCCTGGTTCAGCAGAGTGGCAGCAACACCCGGGCTGCCAGAGCTCTGCTACCGAGCAAAGTAAATCACAAACAAAAATAGGTGCAAAGTGCCCGGGCCAGGCTACCCAACAATTTGGAGGAGCTCTCTGAAACTGTGGCTGCTGGAAATCTAATCACAGGCTGGTTCCAGTGGAGCAAAGTTTCAACAGCAATCACTGATAGGAATGAAATCCATAGTGCAGACAGCAACGGAGATTAACAATCATCATCATCAATTAGCTGATGGAATCAAACAGAACAAAACGAATGTAAACAAAGATCTGGCTTCCCCCTCCCCCCTGAATCTCACCCTACCTTTATTTATCTGGTGCCAAGGATATTTTCTGAGCATTAGTTCCAAGTGTCATCACGTGAGGTCAGGACTTAATTATTTATATGGAGACATCAATCATCGCATGGGGATGATTTATTTATCAATCACCAGAGCTGTATAACGAGATGGTGAATTCCATTTTTCTCTATAGGTGGTTGAGCAGGGCTGGTGAGGTCCCAGCTGCTGCCCGGCCACCGTGGGAACCCGCAGAAGTTTCTGTCTGGCCCAGCAGAGCAGGGCTTTGCTGTGCCTTTTACATCTGGTAACTTCCCAAAACGTCACCTGGGAAATCTCATGCACATTGGCTGCGTCTCGGTAATGAACATTTACTGATTACGGATTATCTGGAGAATTTAGCTTTTTAAACATTATTCAAATTTTCATGTTTATGTAAGCTAATAAGACTGAAGAGATTCAGTAACTACTCTTTGCCTTGTGGTATTTGCGAAGTGTGTCCGTTGGGCTTATCTCAGCATCTTCCAGAATCACTTCAAAACACTAAAATAGAATTTTTCGGCTGGAAAAAAAAAAGTATCTGTACTCAGTATAATGCTCTTTGCTCACAATTAATGCCAAAAATCAATTTGCTAACATGCTTTTTATGTTGCTGCTGATCACAAACAGGATGGCACAGTAAAAGCTTTTATTGCCATCTGATTAGTCCACAACGGGGTAAGAGAATAGCTTGGGCTAGTGGGGTTGCGAAAGTCCCATGCTGAATGCAGCGGATGCAGAAAAGAGCACGGGGTGCTGAGCACCAGGCATCAATCCTGCTGTCAGAGTCAGTCAAAGAGACGTTACAAACCACAGGAGCAGGATCAGGCCCCCAGGTTTTCAGATAGCTGGATGAAAGTATTGAACACACATATGGGATGTTCCTGAACATCCTCCTCTGGGTTCCTGATGAAGAGTTAATTACAACCAGGGACTTCCAGAGATTTTTCCATTTATCTATCTGTTAATAGAAATGGTGCTGCTGATCTTATTTACATGATTGCATTTCAGATAGGGAGATGATTAACTCAGTGTGTGAAACTGGTGGCAAAAAAAAAGCAGGCTATGGGAAAGGAGAGATGGAAAGGAAAGCTATGGTGAAAATGAGCTGAGCTAGGAGGGAAGGTGTTCTGCTCTCCTATCATTACCTCCTCAAACTCCACATACCACAACCTATATGCTTTACCATTAAAAAGGACTATTCAAAGCATGAGTAGTACCCTGGGCAGCTTGTGATCCCTCTGAACTTCATGGCAGGACTCCATTTTGGCAAGAGCAAGTCAATAAGCTCTCCTACACATCCATTATACTGTTCCTGCTGATCTTAAACCAAGACAATTTATCACTGTATTTCAGTGACAGAAATACTAAAATAATATTTCACTGGGTATGTTAAGAGGGTGTAAATTACAGGTTAAAGGACAGATAGACTGTCCACTTTGTCAAAGAACAATTAAGACATTAAGAGTATGGGAAAATATTTTTAGACATTAAGCAATCAATGAGAAAATGAGAATTTAGGACCCAATTCTGTTATGAGATGTTCCTCGAGCACCCCCTGGATTTTGCCCAGAGCATGTGAAAAATGAAAGATTAATAGTATTTCTTGTAGGCAAGACCAGTCAGGTGCTTCTGTATTTTTATAGTATGCTGGGTGTATTTATAGCATTTAGTAATGCCAGCAATGTTCAATATAAAGAGTAACAGATGACTGTATCATGAAACAAGGCACTAGCAAGGCAGGTGGGAGATGATTTCCAAAATATTGCAGTAACCAGGCAGGGAGAGATGTCCTAAGATTGTAAACATAATAGACGTAAGTGGCTTTAACCAAAGCCAGGGGTAGAGCTTCGGGTTTGTTCCAACTGATGCAAGATTGAGCCCAGCCCACGCTTTACGTAGAAGAGGAAAGCCAGGACTTGCTGTGTGCAGATCCCAGCAAAGATGGCTTCCACGCTGCTGCTTCCTGGGGCATGGAAGGACAAAAATGACAGTGAAATCACAGCTGAGAGCAAGGAGGCGAAAGGAGGGGAATAAAACCATATTGGCACGATTGCAAGAAACAAACCACAGATTTCCCTAATCAGGCAGACGATGCCTAACTAGGGTACAAAGCAAACCATGAAGGAAGGTGGCAGATTTCACGAATTAGTCATGGCAAAAATGGTGAATTTCACAGCTTGAAGTGAATTCACGTTATAGGATGAAACAGCACAAAGTGATTAAGAGCTCTAACAGATAGAAGTAAGGAGCATGTGAGCCTTAGTCATCTCACAGCAGCCAACTCCTCCCCGACCTCAGCTGAGCCACAGGAGCGACACCTTCAGCCTCTGTCTGCTCCTGGTTGTGAGTGGGATGCGGTGAGGACAACCCCGAACGAGTTCCCCAGACATCTCTGGGAGTTTCTGGACTAGGGCACAACCGCAGCAGTCACTGTGCTGGGAGAGATTTTGCAGGCACAGTCTGCAGTCCCAGTGCCACCACCGTGGCTCCAGCCGCAGGGCATGTGCCATGACGAGAGCAAGCCATGGGACGGCAGGGCCTGGTCTTCATGGCATGACCCCAAGGGTGAGCAACGTGGCAGGAGGGTGGCTGAGAGGTTGGAATGAGCAGGGACACTGCTGCAGCACACTGGCTGCCATCTGGAGACAACCTGCCAGGTTTGGCAGTACCACTTTTGGAGCCATTTGGTGCTGGCCTGTGCCATCCCGTGGTGACCATGCCACAGCACGTATCCCTCATCGCAGGCTACAGCCTGTTCTGGGGTTTTCTTCTGAAATCCACCCAGTTCCCCTTGTTTCAGGGAATAAAGATGAATGTCACAAGCCTCGCAGGTGCTGCGATGTGACTTTTGCTGGCAAAACATTTCAATAGCTCTTACAGGGCATTTTCAAGGAAAGCTTTGTTATTAAGTACTGAAACCTTACCCTACCATTTGTATCCCTGCTTAAACGAAGATAAAAAATTATGGAGAAAAATGTCACCATTGTATCTTAATTCTTTTCTTTCAATGTAGGCTCTTCTATCATAGTTATTGAAAATCCATAGAGCAAAATGCAAGCAAAGTGAGCTAATACCAACCAGGATGAGGCTGCCCAGGAGGATGCTTCCTCCAGCTGCATAAACCTCCGTCAAACACTTCCCCTTCCCAGCCATCCCTCCTCTGCCTGTCCAGCCGGACAGCCCGGAGCAGGGTGGCTTTGCAGGCTGCCAGGAGGTTAACAAACCCTGTCCCTGGCAGGCAAAGCTGGAACTGCAGTGGAGTCACCAACGCTTGAGAGAGAAGAGCGTGCCAGCTTTCCTGTGTTTGTTGAGGGCGTTCCAGCGTAGCCAGGTCTGCTGAGCCCAGCTGTATTAATATCACACAGGGAGAGGGGAAGCTGTTGAAGTTGCCAGGACCAAAGCCATGGAGGAATGTAATGGGGCAGTGCCAGTTCCTTCAGATCCCATGTGGAAGTTGTTATCCATCCACTGGAGGCAGCGGAGCACCTGCATCCCAGAGTAGTGAATGCGCGCTGGCTGCACGGAGCCCGCCTGCACCTCAGATGGGCACCGCTCGGTCACAGCCCCGCTCCTCCTGACCCAGGGAGAGGATTTAAAACAGAAGAAACAACCTAAGAGGAATCGATCGCTATTGAACGAGGATGGGAAGACAAAGTTTGAAAAGAATTAACATTTCTAAGGCATTTCTAAAGGAATGCCCTTGGACTGCTGGTAGGGAATTAGAAAGGACTTTAAAAAAGGCAGGGGTTGGGGAGAAGCCCTCTTCTTTGGGATTGATTTTTAAAAACTTGGCAGATTTAAGAAGCCTTTCAGTAACATTTTGCGGATCGATGCTAATTTGATGCATCGGAGCTCAGCACTGTGCCAATTCACTGTCAAAGTGATATTAACTAGGCACTTTTCTGAGCATGTTTATAGCTCAAGGTCCATTAAATATGCAGACCTGACAATTATCGCACCTCCCTTAAAATACTTAATTTGAAATGTATATCACAGCATGCATAAATGGTCTTTCACTCTTAATCACAACGGAGCCTCGCTCCCCGGCAGCTGCACGTCCTTGCCCTGGAGAAGGGGCTGGAGGCTGCGCCTGGGCTTAAGACACAGGGTGGCCAGAGGGGTCGGCTGCTGCGCTCGGTGCTGCCGATGGGCAGCAAGGAGATTTCATCATGGCCTAGGGGCTGATCTTACATCCCCCATCTGTGCAAGAAGTGACCTCCTGAAAGTCAGTTAATTTAAGTAAATGACACTCATTGAGCTAGCAGTAACTATTTGCATTGGGAAATGCTGCAGGATCAGTTACATAAACGGTCAGAGTGGCATTTGAACTCGGACGCCTTGCGATCTGACATCCAGGTATATCTGGGAGATAAGTAAGAATTGCTTTGTTTATAAATAATAGCTAATTTGAGCCAAAGGTGCAAGAGAAGCTGGTATTTAAATTAGGATCCCTTTTAATTCTATTAAAACCCTCACAGAAATAGTTCGAGAAGTATCTTTCTGCTCAGTGAGACTCCCAGAAGCAAAACTTGTCCCTTCTGAGTTTGGAGAACCAAAGCAGCAGTCAGCTAGTAATGCACATATATGGATGACTAACTTTAGGGCAGCCAGATTTGAATATTTGATTTAATATGCCTTCGATTTTATATCCTGAAATGGGTACACTACTTAACTCGAAGATCAATTAATTTTTGTTGCTTTTAAAGTTCTTTAATGGAAGATGTTACACAGATAATTATTTAATAGACATTAAGTTTTTTTGCATGACCCGCTTGATCTGCTTAAAGCATATAAATCAGTATGAGCTGAATCAGTAAAATAATTTCAGAAATTTGAAAGCTGCATTGGAAGTTGGACTAGTACATAAGAAGGAATAAAAACATTGCTCTTTCATTTGGCAAAAAACAAAGCCAAAAAAAATCCTACAGACCTTCAGTTTCCAAACTTTTGGACATCTCATTTTTTAAGGAATTACAAAATTCATTTGTGAAAAGAGCTGTGAGATAAAGGAAGAAAGTGTAAAAGTATCATCATGGTCAATAAAAGATATGAATCTGCAGGCACATACCGGGGAAGATGCCATGAATCTCCTCTTTGCGGTGTAGCTCAGAATAGTAGTTATTTTCTTCATTTTAGCAGATGCCAAAGGCTTAGAGAAACGAGTGCTCACAGAAGGCAGCCCTTGTTTCTCATGGCAGAAATGTATTTGCTTGGTTTCTCCTGTAAGAGAAGTGATAGTCCTGTCCTAATCTGCAGTGACTGAAACCTGCTCGTTTGGAGGTTATCACGGTGTTGGGATGGGGGTGACAGAGCATGACCAAGTGCTATTTCATTCATGTGTCTCCCACTGCAGGGCTTACTCCATCCAACACACACTTCAACATCTGCCAGTTGTAGGGAGTTTGTTCCCTCCCATCTCTACAGTGTTTTACAAAGACTTCTATTCTTTATTCCAGCTTTCCCCAAGGGTATACTTCATCACACTTTTTTTTTTTTTTTTTTTTAAAAAAAAAAGCAACACCACTTTCTTTCTACAACAGCCAGTTTGTTACTTCTTTGGCTTTTCTTCACAACAGCTACTTAGATCAGCCACAGCACACGGCTAGCCTTTCTTGCTTTGTCCCCTGTTCACGAAGTCCTGGGACAGCCCTTGAAAGAACCAGTTGCTGCTCCCTAGCAGGATGGTTCTCACTAACTTGTGAGCTACAGAGGGAAGATCAAACTGAGGAAGCTGCTGCCCGCTCAGGGACTGCTCTCTCCTGCCTTTACTCAACCCTGCCCAAGCTCTCACATCTCCACTGCTTGTCATCACCCAGCACAGTGCCAGGGCACCTCCTCTAGCACTTAATGCTGGTGCTTTTCCCTCACAGATGAGGGGGAAAATGCTTTCCTGCTGCCCCTTTGCCTGCAGAGACTGACAATAACATCATTTCACATCTTGTAACACAGGTCTTGGAGTTAAGTGGCATGACAGCTAGACACAGAGACTTTACATTTATCATACAGAACATTTACAGGGATTTAATTTTTTTTTCCAACATCTTAAATCTAAAGTAATTTTCCCATTTTTAAAATAATTAATTCACCTTTCCTCTTAAAATTTATTTCTTAGTGTTTTGGCGTACACAGGCTGTGTTGTTCTGTTTAAGATGAGACCCATGGAGGACCCGGCCCGGCCCCACAGCGTTAGGTACCGTGTGTCCCCATAGCGTAACAGGAGCCACTGCCCTAAGAGCTTGCAGCTGGTGAAGTTCCTCTAACCCTGCACCTTATACGTGGGTCTCCAGCACTGACAGCAGTCTGGAAGTTCCATCTACAGCCAAGACATCACTGCACTTAATGGCATTGTGTTGCTCTAACTACGTCACCAGTAACCTTCAGCACAGCTTTTTTAATTCAAGATACCAGAAGCAGCTCATTCAGCCTCTGAATTACATGGGGAGAAGTTTGGTTAATGTCAAGAGTTTATCTGAAGTCTTTTATAACATCAGCACATTGCTAGCACAGAAATCCATCTGGTTTTCATAAATATCTGATAGGGCTGTATCATCCTCCTCATCATCATTTTGGGCTCCCCCTCCCCCACGCAATCACAATCCACCTCGGAGTCATCGCGGAAAGTCGGCTGGCAATCCTATAACAAACCCCATTCAGATTCTTTCTGAAAGGGAGCTAAGGCTTCACCCTGCTGCTCAGAGAATGCTATGCTAAATGCAAGCTTCCCAGGGGCTTGGCTGCAGCCCAGCGCTCTGTAATTTCTGCTTCTCCTTCCTGATGCGGGCTGTGACCTTGGCACCTAACTCTGGGCAGATCACTGAAGTTCACCCGGCCTCCTGCACTCGCCATGAAAATGCAGCTCTGAGCCCCGCTGCCTCATCCTGCCCACGGCACCACGCAGCTGCTGGCAGCTGTGCCCAGCTGGGAGCCGTGCTGCAGCGCGCAGGCAGGCGGGCAGCAGGTAGCAGCACCAGGGCTCGCGTCCTCCTTCTGCCACTGCGAGCACATCACCGAGCGGTGCTGTTAAGTGGCAGAAGTTATTAGCTAACTTCAAAGCATGAAAATGCATTTGCAGAAGAGGTTTAAATTATATTAGCCAAAGGCGTTTACTGTGGAGATAGCCAGAAAATGGCTATAATTGGAGATTTCCAAACAGCTGTTGTGCCCTTTGTATTTACATGGAGAAAATAACTTGACAGATTAACATGAGAATTTTATTTTATTTATTTATTTATTAAGTTTTAACATTAGCACTCTTATTTATAGTATGCCGTGGGTGTCTAGGATGCTTTACTGACAAACGCGTGTACATGGCCAGAGGAGCTGATAACCTAAGATTGTAACATGACATTTTTAACGGAAAAATGGTGTAATTGAGAGAAGTTATTGCCCCTTGAAGATTACATTCATTATAGACTGTAAGAGAGATATGTCTTTAAAATGACTGCACTTCCCTTCAGTTACACAGCTATTTAGAAATACGATTGTTTGAGCTTACGTACGGAACTGCAGATTGTTATAGCCAAGTTATTGAATGAAAGCAACTTTGGGGAAAGTCTAACAGACACAGACTGCTTTTTTGTGCCTTTATTCGTTCCAGATTTTTCAAGGGCATACCTTCTGGAAATGCTTGTACTTTCCTATCTAGATTCCTTAGGACAGAGAACACTTTGAAAAAGAAAAAGGGGGACTTCTAAGATTATTTTACAAGTCTTTTAGATTTGTTACTTCACCGGTAATTATCAGTGAAGTTTCAGCGCAACAAGCAATACAGAATTAGCTTTAAAACCAAAATAAATGCAAAACTTGTCATTGTTCCTGGTCTTCAAAATACTGTATCTGATATTTTTAGCGATTGGCATTACCATGAAGGGATCTCCTCTGTATTCCGGTCCTACCCCTGACTTTACATAGTAGAAGAGACCTTTCCAAAAAGATCTGTTGTGAAGATGTCAGAGAATCATTACATTCATTACATAAGTATATCATTACATAAGTAGTTCTTTGTAAACAAGAAACCAATGAGACCACGAAGCTCCCTCTGCAAGATGCTTGTCACCAAGATACCACTGGCAAAACATTCATCAGCTGCCTGGATCGGTCTTAAAAGTGGTGATCCTCTGCTGGAGATCAGTATAGACTCACCAGGCTTTTTGGTTTCACTAGGAACAAGTCTAAAATTAAACTCTTAAAACTGTACAACACTGTTTCGGATCCAGTGTTGCTGCTACACTGCTGCTTTTGCACCAGCATTAAAGGTGCAGCACGCATGAGAAACACCTTTCTCTGTGTGCTACAGAAGTAACATCAGCCTGTCTCACACCTGGCCGACCCAGTCCCCTCCCATTTCTAGGGCAAAGACATGTAGCGAGGAGCACTGGCATGGTGGGGACCCACAGCCACAGTCCACAGGGCCCTGTCTGCTGCTTCCCTCCAGAAAACAAGCATCTAGCTTCTCTTCGGAAAGCAAACCCCTAGCTACTCATTCCTACATGACTTGGAGACCCCTGATAGCCCTTCATGTTGGCAGCCTCATGGCTGGCCCTGCCTTACTAACAGCTACTCCGTCTGCCTGCTGTTCTGACATCACTGCTGGAGAGACAGAAAGCAGACTTCAGGAAGGGGGCACAATCTGGGGTTCATCCACACCTGGATGTGGGGACATTCACGTGCCCAGGACAGATAACAACACACATAGGTGAGCACAGCAGAGGAAGAAGCTGCTCTAGCTCAGAGGCGGCTCTGCCTTGTAATTCCACCTAGTGCTACGTGGCATTAGTGGAGCAGAGACCGCACAACCACGAGGCAGTCCTGCCACCTCATCTGGCTCTTTGCGTGTGATTACAGCCTCCACCTCTTATTGTTTTTCCTCCCAGTGATATGCCATCTAGCTGTTGCACAAAGCTGGCAGCTATGCTATGCTGGACACTCTCCCTGTCCAGCTATTAAACTGCCCTGTCGCTTTCTTTTGTCAGGGCTTCTTTTTCCCCCTAATATCTCACCTAAACTTTTTCTTTCTTAGCTTCAGGCCATTGCTCCCTGGCCTACAATTTTCTCAGACTGTGAATAATTCCCTCCCTTCGTTCCTATTGTTACCTTGAAGGTATTTATAGACCGTGATCATGTTCCCCTTGAGCCTTCTCTTTCACTAGACTCTGAATTTAGCTTTCTCAGCCTCTTCACATGCTATACTCTCTAATCCATGTATCATTGCCCTCCTTTGTTTTCATCTTCTTCTTTTGAAGGTTGGTAACTAGAAATACACAGCATCATGGCTTTGCACAGCCATTACTTATATGGATTTACATGCAGTTCCCCCAGTTATCTATATCATCTTACCCAGAGGCACTGTTTTTGTTTATATTGGTTTATTTTATGAAATCTCTCTCTTCTCTCCAAATTTAATTTGGCAAATGATAATATACTGAATAACTCTCGATTCCGCTGCCAAGATATAAACAGAAA
Organism: Anas acuta; assembly: GCF_963932015.1. Taxonomy (NCBI): domain Eukaryota; kingdom Metazoa; phylum Chordata; class Aves; order Anseriformes; family Anatidae; genus Anas; species Anas acuta. Next base: position 10,431,074 of record NC_088988.1, on the reverse strand, counting down.
GAAGCAAGGCTAAAGAACGTATCTGACAGCAAAAACTCCTAGGGTCAATTTCTGTTTGAAGCAAAAACCTTGCACGAGTTGGGAGCAGCCTTCTGCATAGGTAAGCTGCTCACCTGGGAGGAAGAGCTCTCCTCAGGACCGGGCCTGGGCCCACTGTAAGGGCCTCCCTCTCTGCTGCGCTGGAAAGTAAAGTTAGGTACCCAGCCCAAACCATTCAGTTTCTCCATTTAGCATGCCTCCCTCAGTTTTATTGCTGAAATAAGAGTTTCTGACCTGTAAATATGGAAAATTCTAATTTTAGTTAAGATTAAAATCCTCGCTTTTAAAACTTGTCATGAAATACAAAATTCTTGGGAAAGAAATGTAGTTTTGGGAAAGGAGAAACGCTCCATCTTGCGGTTTTTGATCTGCCCTAGATCTACCCTCTGGTCTGGTGGCATTGCCAGATCTGCCTGTGACCCCTCGAGCTGAGCCCACCCAGCTCGGGGCTGGGTCCACCTGCCCCATGCAGTGCCCAGCAAACGCCACCACTCAGCAGCCTCTGTGGCTCACAAAGCAGGACTGTCTCTCTTCACCTTACTGCCTTTTTTTATCTCCTCCAAAAGTTCACAACAAATCTAGCAAGGAGAAACATACAAAGCAAAAAGCCTCAGGAAAAGGTTGTATCACATTGCGGGAAAGGAGACCACAGCTGGGAATGAGAGCTTTGTATGGGGAAAGAGTTACAGCTCCCTCACAAAAACAGGAAGGGTGAGGAAGGGAGAAGTCTGAATGGAAATTTGTGAAGTTAGGCCACAGTAAGATTTCTAAGAAAATCAAAGTACAGGAAGATAGAAAAAACCTTCTAAACTGTAGCACGGGTCCCTTTGTGCATGTGCCCAGATTAGATTTCTGCACATCTCCCTTTCACTCTGATGGCTGCGTGGAACCTGACAGTAATGATGTCCCCTGTAGGACAGAACAATCTATCATGCTAACCAGTGCTCTCCAGCTCTCCCCTGTACTTCTCCATCACTCTATCAGCCCTCTCATTTTACTTAACTCTGTGTTGTTTGAAACAGAGTTGGCTTTCCATCCCAGGCTTCTGCTAGATTGCATCTAGGGTCTTAGTTCTGAAAAATTATGAGGAAATAAATGCTTTTATTAATAATATTGTGTTTAAAATAACTAATTCTAAGTTCTAAGTCTACTGGGGAAAACAAAACACCCTCCAATAACTACTAACAGCAATAAGTAGCAGCGGCAGCAATGACTACCATCATTTAAGATGCATCAAGCTTTCCAAAAGATCTTCCATCATCAAACTGTACAAATATTTACTCTTAGCAATGCAACCAATTTTACTACCACTTTACCTGCCCCATCAGAGCCACGGCTGACTTCATACAACAATATGAAACAGACGAACATCTGCAGGGCTTGTCCATGTGAGAATCGAACTGCCTGAATAATTCATTGTTCTGCTCTGTGGTTGATCCAAAACTAGTGGGGGGGAGAATTGCTTCAGGTGCGTCCCAAAACCAAACGAGTTTTTCACTTTACTCACTGAAACAGAAGTCTTCAGAATTTAAAATAACTCCAGATAAACTTTTTTTTTTTTAAATGATCAAAATGAATTTAAGCTCAGAGTAATTTGTAAGGTATTTAGTTAACTGTCACCCTCATTTAACAAAATAGTTTACAAAAATATTGTACATGAAATATTTCAGTAAAGTTTAAGAATCTCAAGAAGCTATGATGTCCTGCCTCTCAGAGAATCTGTGTTTTTAATGGAGGCCAAAACACACTCTGGAAATTGACTGCTGCTTCTGTCTGTTAGTTAATTATTAAATTCTAAATGTTTGAAATATGCATTGTAAGATGACTTTATTTTAATTTTCCCAGCAGACACATTGACAACTCCTGGATGATACTTCACTGAACTGTCCTCTTTAATGACATTTTCTTTTTAATAATCATTGATCCACACAAATTTGTCAGGTCCTAAATAGGAGCTCATCACTCACATTGCTTGTGAGAGCTCTGTCAGGGGCTGAGCGTGGCACAGAAGATCTCCAGCTACGAAAGCCTGCCATGTAATCACGTGGTACCTTGGATTTGATTTGGATCCTAATTTTCTGTGGCTGTTCTAAATACAACAGCGTACCAACATGCCTCTGCTTTTTGTCCCTGTATACTGACAGTGTTCAGAGAGGGAAGATAAATCCTGTGATAGAACATCAGCAAAAACTCTTTTGGAAAGCACCATTTCCTGTCTGTCCCTAAGAACAAGAACCCCTTATCTCTGCTTCCACTCTAAGTATCACCGTTTTCTCTAGTAATCACTTAACTGATTAGCCAGCCCAGTTCTCCATGCACAAGGAACACGAAGGTCTTGGCGACCCTGCAGCAGGGAATGGGGCTGGCTACCCCTAGGGGCAGGAGCAGGCTCTGGGGGCAGGCAGCACAGCATGCCCAGCTCCCAGCAGCCGGCCGGGCTTCGTGCTCACCGAGCTGGGCTCTGCCCCACCAACAGCCAGGTGGGAGAGTGGGCAGGGAGTGTGAGGAGCCCTCCGTGATGAGGCACCAGTCGATCAGTTCTGCTCTTCCTGATCCCCTATTCATGGATGGTGCTGGCAGAGTCAGCCCCGCATCCCCTTCCAGACACCACTGACTTCAAAACATACAAACTGAAGTCTGGCAAAGCCAGCACAAGGTGTGGCAAGAAAAGAGGGGTAGGACTGTCCACAGAGGCAAAGGGAAAAAAAAAAGAAGAAAAAAAAAAAAGGTGTGCAAGGGAAAGGTGCAAGCCTGAGAGCGAAAGCTGAGGACTTGAGGAATCAGTGAGCTGAACAGAGAGCTGCCACCCCTGCCCAAGAGACTGGTGCAGGTGGAGTACTGGAGGCTGCCCAGCCATGAAAAGCTGCTTTCAAAGAGACCTAGGAGGCGGGGGAGCAGGGAAGGCACATGCAGATGATGAATACAGGCACAAACTTGGGGATGGAACATCATTTAGGTGACTTGCAGCACTTCCTGGTGGCAGCATGCCTCACTGAGCCTCCCATAGCCTGGGCCTTGCATCAGTGAAAGCATGACAAAGCTTTGTTTTGTTTGTTTGTTACTGCCCTAGGTGTTGTTCTAGTCATCTTGAATGTTGCAAAAGCAAACACCTGCTTGAAATTAAATTGTAACCTGTGGCATAAAAGCACACATGAAGCCATGAAAAGCCATTGCTAACATCACAAAGTGATGTCCTGGAGGGTCTGGTGAGAAGGAGCAACTGCATCTTCCAGCGGCTGTGCAGAGCCCTGCGGGACATAACCCTCTGCCCCTTTCTCACCTCCTCTCTGCCTTTCTTTACAATGACAGTGAGAAACAGAGATCAATATTGTATTGTGACTTTTTCCTTGAGTCCCATAGGCAAAAGAAAAAGTTAGGGAAGAAAGTCGTTTCCCAGAGAATCCCCTGGATCAGGGGAGAAGATCCCTTCAGGATCCAGCCAAGACCATTGCAGTATTTATTCCTTTTCCAGTGACTCCCAACAACCTCTGCAGATTACCACCCCCGCAGGAAAGCGCAGCTCGCAGACACACAATGCTCCACTTCCTCCCATTCCTTCCCTCCCTGAGCAGGAGAAAGGTTTACAATCCTGCCCTCTTTTCATCTGGCAAAGCGTACCCTGATCTCACTCTCCACTGCGACACAAACACTAAGCCAGGAATCCCGGCATGCTTTGTCTGGGTAATATTCCATTTCTCTATCAGACTTTAGGTCAGGTGGCAATTTGGGTGAGGTATCATCTGTAAAGACAACAAACACAAGAAACAATCTTTCTTCCAAGCAAAGGATAAACTAGATGGCACAAGTGATTTTCTCTGTCACCACTGCCTTTGTTTCTATTATGGAATAGAGTGCTGGACAAGGAGAAGGATTTAATGCTTTGACTGTCGTGATGGATACTACCAAAAAGCCCAGCTTAATTCACCTCCACGCTGCCCTACAAGGGGCAGTATGGTGTACCCAGCAGTTTAGCGGCATTTCTCTTCTATGCACAGCCGATCTGCAGAGCACAGCGTATTCCCCTTGGAGGATGTCAGGAACCGCAAAGATACGTGGCATGGATGGTTAGGGGGTTGAGTATCTGGGCAAACTTAGAGGCTGATTATGTCTTTTGTTCTTCATCTTTAGTCTTTGTCAGACATTTCAGGTCTAGAATGAATTCCTAACACCCACATTCTGCCCATACAGCTATGTGAGTGTTAAAGCAAGGAGAGCTCAGGGGAAACGCATGGGTTACAGCATTTCCTTTCAGTGCAAACCCAAGGACTGCCTCGAGCAGGTTCATGGGCTGTTCACTGCAGAGCTTACGAAAGGACAAAAGCTGAACTCCTGATGCCAGCACAAAACTCCTTCAAACAGTCTGTTTTTACGATCCTCTTCATTATATGGTAAATATCTTACAGGCAATCTGTTGTTTTACTTCTCAAACGAGAATACAAGTCCAACCCTTACCAACAGCAAGCTACCAGCCCTCAGCCTTGTGTAGTTGCTTTTCCTAGGCAACTGAAGAAAAAAAACCAACAACTTCTGAGCAGGTTTAACAAAGGCAACCAAAGATAATTACATTTATGGTTCATAAATGTGAAGGTGACTTGTGGATGTTTATACTACTCAGACAGATGTTGTTAAAGGGAACAAGATGTCATGATCTTATGGTATCTTTTTTTTTTCTGTGAAGCAAAACTCTGTAGTACCGGAGGGTGAATAGTTTTCTTCTGCTGTTAGCCCCTCAACTCTATTAAGAAATTCTTGAATATTATTTCCCTGCCTCTTCCCTCTTTTTATTCACCATATAGAAAAATGCTTCGCTTAAACTCCACGGTAGTCAGGGAGTGTCTCTAGCTGACACTGGATCACATTGTCATTATGATTTAGAGTTTCACTGATCGTGCTTTATTATTTTTGTATTTTCCAAAAGGTTTTAACTCTCGTTTTATGTGTTTGTTGAATTGTTTAAAGTGAAGGGGCTCTCAGTCTCCATCGCCATACTGAAAGGAAATAGAGGAGAGCTTGCTGTTATTACCATGCAATCCAGACAGTCTGAACAGTGTCTTTTAGCCAGATGTAAATCCACAATTATAAATCACCATGGGAAGGGGAATGGCAATCACTGCATTTTGATTTACTGCCACAATACTTTTCATATAAATATACTGACCAGAATAGGGAATTGAGATGTATTTTCTATGTCTTTATGCAACAAAGAGCTCTCCTTAAAGCACCATTTATGCTAGAAGTCAAAAGAGTATCTCTGAGTAAAACTGCTCACAGAAGAAACAAAATATAGTGCCAGATTGATGCTCAGTAGAGGAATAAAAAATCTGCTGCATGGCATAACTACATAGGGCTGTATAATTTCTCCAGATTAGGATGTACAGCATGTGTAGTTGTGTTCACACAAGGTATAAATAGTTCCCTCTGCTTTGAAGGGAAGGGCTGTCCTGGGAGCTAGGGGCAGAGTTTTAGTTCCTACTTTTCCATACACTTCTGTGGTATTTTCTGCAAGTCATTTAATTTCATTGCGCCTAAGTTTCTTCATCTGTAAAATAAATCCTTCGAATACAATTGGATCAGCTTCATACAGCAAATTACATCTGATGCTGAATCATGTCTTTTATCTCTCTATCTGTCTGCTTATTTTTATTGTGAGCTCCTCAGGGCAAAGACTATCACTTGAAGTCTCATATATAATAAAAGTGTCTTTAGCACCACAGAACCCCAGTCTCAGGGACTAGAAGCTCACTGTAATAAAAAAACAAATGTGGCCAGCCACTCAAATTCAAATAACACGTTCAAATCAAAGAAAATCTATACTTAGGACCTTTTCTCATGAATACTCTGGTCCCCAAAACAGATATCCTGTTTAGGTGCATCCCTAGACAGATGTAAAACACTGGATACACTTTAGCCTTTGGCCAACTGAAAGCCTTAAAGAAGCTTTCTTGCCACAACAGAGTATTTAGGAATAAAATAACAAAGACTGCAGGTTGGGCAGAGGGTACTCAACAGTTCAATGACCTGAACAAGGGACTGGAAGGGAGCATGAGTGTTCTCCAACCCCTACTTTCAGCTGTAGGAAGGGGTTAGCTGGTCTGAACATACCTGAGCTGGAGAAAAAAAAAAGTTGTGTTTTTGTGTTTTTGGTTTTTTTTTTTTAATATTTATATGGATACATGGAAAAGCTTCCAGAAGACAGAGCTGAGAACACAAAGAGGTTTGCCTGTTCCTAGAATAGCCTAGACCAAGGCTACCAGCCAGGCTCTGCTGCATGCCCACAGAGCATGGAAAGACCAAGAAAATTTAAAAATAAATTGTTTTCTTGGAAGACAGAAGGTAAAATTGTGCTCTTGCTGAAAATGTCATCTCCTGATAGAGAAACAGAATAGAGATACAACCCGAATAGATATTTGACAGGGATCTGGTCTGCTGAACAGTTTCAGAGCAGTTTGTTATACTTTACCTGGTTTGAAATTGAAGAATAGCAGAAATTGATATATTTTTTTAAATGGATAGATTTGATAGCTCTGAGCATTAATTACAGATAAATGCAGAGGCTCATTAGGCTGTAGAAACACTCTTGAGAGCTGTGGGAGGAGGTCCTGGGTTGTTGTTTTGAAATCAGTCCCTAAGCTTATGCATGAACTGCAGACAAAACTTAAATGCATCCCACCAGACTTTGGCTGCAAGTCCCAAGCATGGAGTTGGGCCCTAATGATAGGTTCATGATACATTGCTTGTTATTTTCCATACATATTAAACTCATTTTGTTCACAGAAGAGGTCTCTAGGGTCAGGAAACTCGTGATGTTCATTGCCCTTAATGGTATTAACACCTTATGTGGCAGTCATTCTGCATTTCTGCTTGCTGTGCCTGCATTTTAAAGAACATTATTTTCTACCAGAAAAACATTTCTGTTCTTGCAATCAGTGCTCGTTTTTGTAAATTAAGGAATGACTTGTGCCAAATTGTTCTCTTTTACTCTCTTCCAGGATTATCTGCAATGTAGCTTATGCTACTGTCTGTATATCTATTGCGTGCTTTACAAGAAAATGAAATCATTACACACAACACAAATTACTAGCCCTCTTTCATAATCACACACCCTTAATTGGCACGTAAGCACTAAGATCACTGTAATACATGCAGTAAAATGTCTCCGACTTTTTTTTTTTTCATCCCAGGTTTAAAGGTCAACAAGAATATTTTTCTTTAATTTGACAGGCACACAAGAAATAATGCAAGACTCATTTATGGTCAGGTAATGCACAAAGAAATCTATAAATCAAGCTAAGGGGAATATTAGATCATGCTCATATCTGAACCCATCTGGCTTAGTTCACGAAAGAATCAATATGAGGCAGAGCGCTCAGTATTACTAGTGATTTATGCTCTTGCATCTAAGGGGAAAAACATTTGCAATTTTTAAGTCGCTTCATCTCCTCCTGAAACAATAGGATATGGAAAAGGAACTACAGTTAGCTATTACAACATATACATAGGTAAGTAATTTGATGACAACTTATAGCTGGAGGAGGATGGGATCATTCCACTTAATGACTCAGCACTTTGACTTTTTTATTTTTTTAGTACTCTGATTTTCCTCCCTCCAAGGTACTATTAGTATGGAGCTGTTAAGAAATAAACCTAGCCAGATTTCCATGCCTTTGATTTTTGTAGATTAATTGCAATTCAGAGTTCTCAGGCACAGTACTGTTAGCCTAGCATACTGTAACCTACACAACATGCAGCTTTTCTTCATCGTCTTCTTTCAAATACTACTTTCACCAATAAACCCCACACCTTAAAAAAAACATCATGACCAAATAGTAATTGTACCACATTAGACACATACGCTTTTGATCATTCTGGGAACATCCAGGATTTATGTGCAAGCTTTCTATGTATATAGCACATCTCCACTAAATAAAATCTCCAGTTGGCCTTAAGTTCAGCCTCCCCAAGAGGCAAGATGAAAAGTGTCAGGCAGCGCTGCAGTTTGCTGTGTGAACGCACAGGGGTGGGAGGCAGAGGGGGAACGAGAGATTTCACAAGGCAATTAGAGTATGAAAAACAGATACTGCAGCTATGGGTGCCATAAAGGCATCAGGGGAACCGGGACAAGTAAAACATCCATTGCAGCTACAGTGATTTGTTTTACATACAGTGCTAATATCCTTCATACAAACACTGAATGCAGCTTAATTTAAATCCAGAAAGGCATTTAGACTAAAGGGAGAGCCTGACATATTTTTCTCCCATCTAACGTGCACAAGTAGAATCAATAATTTTCCCAGTATATGTTGATAAATTATTACATCAGACATTATTGATCCAGCCAAAGAAGAAGGACATCAAAATAATGGAAATCAGATGGTTGTGATTAGAAATGCTTGGGATATTCATTTGGAAACAGCTGATAACTAAAATGGTTCATGGGCTTTACAGTTATTGATTTAATAAATAGAATAAGCCCTGCTGATCCCAAACAAGGTTACTTGCGTAGGTATTTCAGGGCATTGTGCTACAGAAAGCCAGTCTATATGTCTTCTGTATGTGTGGGAATTATATTTTAGTTCACCACTCTGAAAGCATTAATTTTAAACACGTGTTCCTTTCAGCCACAATTTTCTACTGCATTTTGCAGCTGAAGCTTAGACTTCATTCTAGTAGTAGGCTTAGTACTCTTTGAAGTATTCATCTAAAAGGCTTTCACATGTTTGTGTCATTATTAATAATGAATATGTTCATTAATTTACACATGCTTTACAAACACTGGGCAGGATCCAAGAGCCTCCTGCATGAGGAGCGATGTGCTGAGGCGATGCTATCGATTCTTTCTTGGGTATATCCTTTCAGCAGATAATAATACATCAGTGTTGCACCTTTCAACCCCAAAGATTCCAAAACATTTTCTGAACCAAAGAGGGCACTGTGCGTGCTAGCAGAGATCACATCATCCCTCACAGGAAGGGAGACACCTTTGAGGCACTGTACAGCAATATTCTGGCAACACTGAGAATTCAGGAGCTATGCAGGCAGGGTGCAGAAATTGCCATATCACTCACTATGCACAGCGGAGAGGAAAAAAAGAGATAGAGCATGATTTACCTGGAGGACATGGTGAGGATACAAATTCCACAGCTTTCTCTCCCTTTGTCTTCACACCACTCTTCCATTTCAGAAGTCCCACTTATACGTATCTCTGTTTCTTCCCTCACTGGCTTTATGATCCCAAAACTATGCCTCAGACTGGGACTCAGTTTCCTTTTTGCAATCCTAGCCTTCTTCCCCCACACTTCTACCTTGTCCCCAGCTACCCCTTCTCCATGATAACACTCCTGCATCACACATCCTCCAGCCAGCAGCCCCACGCTTGCCCTTCCCATCTCCCCGGGCTGAGCTGGCCTTTTTGCAGTGCACCTCACAAGTACCAGGGTACGTCCCCTTCCTGGCCCCTGGGCTACTGTCTCTCCCTGAGCACCTCAGAAGTAAATAAGAGGTACTAGCCACAGAAGGGCCAAACCAAAGACAAGAAAGCAACATCACCCTCCTTGCAAAGACTTTGAATACTCTTGATGAGAGTGATAGCTACCAGCTGGGGCTTGTAAGGACTGAGTGGACCCAGAATCTGTTTCACTTGTTCTCTCACAGACAGCATTTTTAGCATCCTGGTACCCCCAGGAGCAGGCTGGAGCATTGCCTCTATGAAGGGTAATTTAACTGAGTGTATAATGCAAGTATTATTGCCATAGTCCTGAATTATGAAAGAGAAGCAGAGCTTCACTGCATCTCTGGAAAACCATGGGGGTTGGTCACATCTCATCAGTCTCAAAAGTCCTTCTAAAATATGGTAACACAGGAAATATGTATGTGCAGATATGGCTCATTGAAAGTCAAAAAAATCATATCCCATCTTCTTTCCATGCTTGGGATTTTTCCAAAGTTTCTCTTGAGCACGAGAAACCAAATATGTTTTCCTTACGGTCTTCAGAAACTCCTTGCTCTAGTTCTGGTGTAATGAATACCAACTGACTGTTGCGTTGACACTAGTTATGAAACCTGAGCCCCGCGGGACAGTAGTATAGCGTGAAAAATGAAAACATCCATATGTACTTCTCATTTGCTGTGAGTAGAAGGTGATCCTGAAAATGAATTCTGTATTTCTTCCCAATCATCCTTCACCATGGCCAATACCTAAAAAACTGAGCTTTCCCCTGCCAGGAGTGCACGTGGCAGTTGTAGCAGCTGCATCAGAGTTATATTGCAAGGGTGACAAAAGTCATCTTCCAGATAGGTAGAAAATGATACAAGCTCCCTAACACGTGACTGGATTTATCATTCCTGCTCTGCATTATTTAAAGGTACGATAGCATAGCATAGCATAGCTAACTGGGCACAGCAGCACTGTAACCTCTGTACTGGGTTACAGTTATTAATCTCCTTTGGACAGTGTAACGCGACTGTTTCTGCTGGATAAGATCCATTAGATTTGTTAGCTGCTCTGCAATAAGACACCTGGAGCATCACTATCCCATATGAACTTTATAGGGTCTTTTGCCTGACCAGATTCTTTCATTCCAAAACTGACCAAAATGAGCAGTGCAAGAATGAGATGGGCTGGGGTGGAATGGGAGAAGAGGAGCAGTTCCTTGTTCCTATATGTGCTGTACGGTGGAGCAGCCTCTTTTGAATCACTGCAGTGGGGTGTGGCAGAACATTTTGGTTGTCTCTAAACAGCCCACGCTTCACTGTCACGGCAGGGCTGTAAAACATGAGATCACAGAGGGTGCTCAAGAGGCCAGTGCTAAACATCTCTTTCTCTTTCCCTTTCCGGGCACTAAAGTCAGCTTTGAACATTTACGTACCATAGTAGTTTAGGATTGGATTAAGAAGTACTTCGTGCCTGGGATGACACCCAACTTTGTGGAAATTGTTTCAAATTTCTGAGGAGCAGTCACAGCCTGAAGCAGAAACACAGTTGTCCTGCATGGCGTGAGGTGCCGCAGGCTGAGCACTTAGAAGGCAACAAAGAGTAATTTGATGTCCCTCCACTGAAATGAGATACTTCTTCCCCAGCAGGGAGATCAGTGTTTCTGGGGTTTCTTGTGCATGCGGGTGATAGTGTTTATGTATTTCTGCTAAAGCGGCACATTATTCCTCAGTGCTGATATCTTTCTGGCCACAGAGGCTAAATTATTATTTCTTGTTCATTTTATTTATTTTTTTTTCCCTGAAAAGGTTTACTCCTTTAATGCTTGTTATTTAGAAACTTTGTGTTATGCAAATAAAAGTTGTGACCTTTGCCTTTCCATAGGCTAGAGCTAAGTTAATGTGAAACAATGCAAAGAGGCAGGGAGTAAACAGGGTTAGAGTACATTTTAAAATGCCGTTTTCTTCTTTGTAATTTATTCTTCCTACCTCTAGCGTTCCTCTGCAGAGATATTTATAAAACTAGGTGTTCCATGTACTGTATATCACAGGTTTATTTAGGACTGTTGTTGAAGATTTACACTGCTCAAAAGAGCAGTCATAGTAGATAATTCCATTTGCAAGCTTCAACAAAATGTTCCAGGGAAAGTACTGTTATCACTGCGGAGAATTTTAATGATGACAGAGTTTACAGACAACTTATTTGGCAAACAAGGCTGCAGCAACAAACACCTCAGCAAGTTCTTTTGCCAGTGCTGGTGTCTGATTGTTGTTGCTGCCTGTTAGACACACTTTACAACCACCTCCCAGCTCCTCCCAGAAACTTCAGAATTGTTTTTATCCTGAAGTGCTAACCTTGCTCTTCATAAAACACCTCTCAGGAACTAATCTAAAAAAGTTGCTGAGCACCTCACAGCCCTGACCGGTGAACTCGCTCACTACTTGCTTGGTTGTAGAACTTTTGTTATAGAAACAAAACTTTTGTCTCTGCTATTACAAAAGCTAAATAAAATTAACTTTACTAATAAAGCAATATGATGCAAGAAGACAGAGGGAGAAGCTGGTGAGGGTGCTTCCTACTTTCTGGTAGATGCTGCCCTAGTTCACATCCCACTAACCATGGGCTTCGCTATTGCAATAAATTAATAGGGTGCCTTGCTCAGCTGTTATCAGCTCTTGGAGGGAGTGAGGAGAAGAGGAGCTTGCCAGCCAGTTAACTCTCTTTGTCTTACAGTCCTTGTTGAACGGGTCCTCTCTGCACACATGTAGACCTGCAAGGGCACTCCACGGGGACAGCAGTGACATCCTGGCTATGTATTGCACACAAACTGCTCCCTGTGCCGCAGCGCAGGTAGCAGCCCAGGACCTGCTCGCTGCAGCAGGCTGTACCAGTGATGAAAGAGAAGACAATGTGTGTGGTCTTCCCTTAACAATTGTTCGCCAGTCTCTGAAAAAAGGAAATTCGGGCTACTCCTCATGTAGTGCCTGTTCAGCAAATACATTGGGGTTTGTGCTGCCACCCTGACACCCCTTCATTAGCACTAGAAAACCTCACAGATGTAATCCTGTATGTCTCACACTGGAAACCTTGAAAGATGCCACACCACTCCCAAGTGATTTTTTCCTCTTTCTTGCATTGCTTTTATGTTGTCAGCTAGAACAAAGGAAGTTTCTGTTAATTATCTGTGTATTTGCTGAAACCACTAACCTACATCCTATCTAGTGTGAAACAGTTGCTTAACTGAAATTCTTGGCAGATTTATGTAACTTCTGCTGTAAGCTTAAAAAATTCTATTCTCGTATTCAGATTTCCATATTCAATTTCCTCTTATATAAAAAATAAACATTTTACCTTTTTCATTATTCTCCAGTAACTAAAGAAAAGGAGGATGATTCAGTACCTAGAATATTAACCTGAGCTGTAGAAAATCCAAACTCAGCCTCTCCTTGTCCCCAGATTTCCCACTTTTCTAAGTGAGTTCTTCAGTTTTCTCTACCTTGGCTTCTCATTTATAAAATGGGAACAAAAACATTGTTTTCACAACTGCAGATTGTGAAAATCTTGGCTATTAAAGTGACAGGGACCATGCAGGCGACTAAATAGATAAACTGTATTTCAGGACTAGAACATGCAGGGTTTTACTCTGATTTCGTGCTTTGAAAATACACTTGTCTCCACAAATATGACTTTCCTCCAGTGCCATTCTTTTTTGATGGACTGTTTCTGAGCTGAATCAGTTTGCTCAGTTCACTTCACAACCCAGCTCACAGACATTATGCCAATGTAATGCAGCAGGCAGGAGGAGAGGGCTGAAAGTATGAACTGCTTGAGTTGTACAGTCACTAATGAGCAAATTGTGGCCCTAGAGTTCCATGAATCATTTTTTTGCACAGCAGCACATGACATCACAGGAACTCAATTAACATTTCCACCAATTTTGCATAGAGGTGTGATCTTGCATACATTATCCCAGCAGATCACATGCAAAGTCACAGCCACCTCACTGACGGACACAAACTGAATGTCACCATCTATGCACCCACCATGTTGTCCTCACCCCTGACAGTAATTAAATGTGATTCTTCTCCTCCTGGGCAAAAATGAAACATCTGCAAGATGTGAAGATTTTTTCATGGATATGGAGGGAGAGGGTTCAGATCTCTCTCTTCTTGCAGATAATTGCTTAGTTTAATGAGGAAGTTTTGCAGAATTTTTAACCATTGCTTCTGTGCCTTGTTTAATTATTTGCATATGGCATCAAGTTAAAAAGAGTGTGCGTATACAGCACTTCTTCTCATTCCTCTACCAGACATTAATGAAAGGAAGCATGAAGTTTCTCACTAATTATGATGGAAAATTGGTTTCAAAACCCCAAAGGTGTCTTGAAGGGTACACCAATGATATATAAAGGTCCAAGGAGAGAAATTCCACACAAAATATTGCCTAGACCCTTTTGGGTTCTTTTTCCAAGAGATCCTGTTCCCATTTAGTTTTGTAGTTACGGGGGAGGAGGATGAAGAGTAAATGCAGAAGGATTTAAGAGACTGCAATGCACACAGCAAGAAAGTGAGGCTGATATACACAGTGCAGACGAGACAATGAATGCCAGCATGGCATATACAGTAAAGGTTACACGCCTAGAGACCGACAGCCAAAGACAGATTTATGGCTTTTTTTCCCTTCTTTTTTTTTTTTTTTTTTAAAGTCTCTAGCTAGTGAAAAGTTGAGTGTCTGGAGAGGAGCAGCCCTTTATGTATTAGTCATAACATTTTGAAGGGCAGCAAATCCACAGTCAGCAGCACAAGGCAGGAGAAAAACAGTTGCTAATTGTTCAAGGTGCAGTCACCAGTTACTCTAAGGCATCTCACCCAAGTAACAGCCCGCCTGCTCAGAAAGGATCATGCTTTACATACACCCTGTGCTTCAGAACCTCATTTGTAGTATTGTGTGTTTCTTCCCTGATAAGATGATTTCAGTTTTGTAGTGTTTTTTTAGTGTGAAGAGATACTGATGATCATTAGGAATTAGTGCTTTGGTCAGTGGTAAACAGTTGGCCAAGGAAATAGTACAAGAGCCATGTAACAGGAAGGGATCTGTTTGCCCAACTTCACCTTTTCCTGTAACTGAACTGAGAAGAGCTGCAGGAGTGAGGCCAGGTGATAGTGCTGACATGGCTCAGACATTTCACCACCTCCGACAGGTCTTCAGTTTGGGCTTTTTGAGTCCCTGAACAGATAAATAAGTGTATGACAACAAGACTGGTTTTCTTAGATACTTTTGATAACAGTTTAGAAATTGCCCACATACACTCAGCTTGAAAATTCCTCCACCACACAGTCCCTGTTCTCTGCCTACAGTTACTGTTTGTCTGTGTTTCCCCCAGCTCCCCTGGGTTATCACTTGAATGTCTTTGACATTAAAACACTCCAACAGGAAGTTGCTCATTATACATCGGCAGACTAGAAAAAAAAAAAAGGGTGAAGCAAGAAGGAGAAAAATATAAATGGAGGCAACAAGGAAGCTACCATTAATAGTGCAAACCAAAATAGCATTTTTTATGTTTCAGTAGGTCTCTAAAACACAAATACATCATAACCATTAACCATCAGATGCACAGTTTACGTATGTTACTCCTGATGCTCCCAATTCATTATGTTTTACTGAGCTCTAGTAATATTTTGCGCAAAATTATGATATTAGAGCAGTTACTGTATATATATGTGGAAAAGAACTGGTAGTGCATTCTTCACATATTGTGTGCTGGAAGCGTGTTTAAACCAGAGCTCAGGGCTTGAAAGGGTCTCAGCCCCTCCCTGTGTTGCAATGCAACATTTAATAATAGTCATGGTGCTACTGAAAAGGGATGGGAGATTCATCTGTAAAGACAAATAGAAAATTATAAATAAAAAAAATAATGGAGTGGGCTGGTTGAAAGGTGGGAAAATCCAGAATAAATGGTGCACTTAACCCACAGTTATACCAGGGTATTTTGGGGCTCTAACACTGTGGTCCACACAGCAAGTTAGTGTATGGGCTAAGCTGTAATTTTCACCATGGTGAATGTACATAAACTCCAGTCATTGCTAGCCCCGAAGAGGGCTGCAGAGCTGAAACATTGCTATCGGGAACCACAGGAGTTCCTCTAATGGCTTCTCTAGTTCGTTAGATTAAACTTTTACAGCAACATGTAACACCCAGAGCAGCAAAGCTTCAGTTCTGTTCTAACCACAGCTTACTACTAGTGATCAGCCCACGCACTGCTAATAGAAAGTGGGATAGAAATAATGTGCAGCCTGATTTGACTCAAAGAAGTATATTTTCCTCAAATCCAACAGTGTTTTTTCTCCACTGGAGTCACACTGTAAACCATGAGTTGTCATCTGATGAAGCAGCAGAACATACAATAATTACTAACAGATAGATACGGCCTCTGGATATTTCCCTCTTGCTAGGATGAGCAGGTATCGGTCTGGAGAGAAAGGTGCTAAGGAGCCACAAGTTGTTTGCAGTGAACTTGAGCGAGAATTTTGGCACAAGCTTAGGGTGTCAGGAAACATCCCCTGGGTGACACAAACCAGAGTAAGGATGGAGAATGCTAAAATTCCTTATCTAAAACCAGGACGATGATTTACTGTGTTATATTTCTCAAGAAAAAATCCTCTGTGTTATATTTCTCAAGAAATATAACACAGTAAAGCCAGGATGGACAGGTATTAGGAGTAGATCCTTATAGTGTAATAGACCTCATCACCTGACAGCTAACACGCTTTCTCTTGCTCAATTAAAACACCCTGTGGGGGATCCTCAGAAGCTACAAAATTATGCCTGTTCTCAGGCAATGCAGAATTAGCTTTGAGTTGCAGTTGTTGGGATTGGAAGGTAAAACATCTGTGGTATATCCAAAGTTATCTAGCCAGAGAGTATATAGCCACTAGGGAGGCCTTGGATTAACCTAAGGAAAAATTAACAGGAAAAGTTTCCTTCTTTCTTAAAAACTGAACTTCTGTCTGTTGAGAGGCACCATGACTTGTGTGTACCACATCAAACATACAGCTCCATTTTTTTTCCCCTGGAGACAGGAGTCCACAAGAGGATTTTTTTATTGATGTACTATGTATCATACAACATGTTTATATTGTAAAATTATAGTAATATCCAGGGTGTTAGGATTGGCAGTACAGGACACAGAAAGCCGTTCCAAGGAACACACCTTTTACATCACAAAATTATGAGCAGAGATGAGGTTTTCTGAAAGGGACCGCTTTGTTAAGAAGCCATTTTGGCAAAGAAAATTGACTGGCTCTAATCAAAGCCACAATGCTATTTCAGTGTGAAAAAACAGAGAGGTGACCATAATTTTATGGGAATATGTGCATAAAACTGTGAAACAAGATTACTCATGAAATGAAGGAACACAAGGCATTTGCTGTTACAGACCCACTACTCTACTCACAGAAGGGTGAAATCATACTAGAGAACACCTCTGCCAGGTACCAGCAAGGACTAGCACGCTTCATTTCATTTCTCTACTGTACTGATTTCAAGTGTGCAAAATTCTTGAATCATGCTCTTCTAAACAACAAGGTTTAAAAATAGCAAATGCCATAAATGCTTTCTGGATTTTATTTTATAATCAAGATAATTACAACCCTATTCAAGGTTAAGTGCCTTAATGTTATTAATCATTCATTACACACAATTGAATTAAGACCCAGCAGCACTCAGACCAGCCCTGCAGCCACTTGCTGGCTCCCTACCTACCCCTTTCTTAGCAGAAGCAGCACACCTCAGCTGTCACCAGAGACTCTAGCAAAACATTAGCTTTTGTAACATGACTGGAAAGCCACCAAGTTTGGGTTATTTTCAGTCTATGTGGGAGTAAATTCCAGAAAAAGAGCTGGTTGGGGAATTCTCCAGCAGAAGGATTTTCAGTGAAAAAATGCCCTTTTCACAGATCTGAAGTTTTCTGTGTGGAAATAGAAAGTTTGGAAAAACATATTTTTCACTGGAGGGATAAAAATGATGGCTCATCCAGCTGCTGCCTGCACTGAGAAATGCTTCGCAATTGCACTTCTGGCAAAAAGTGAATTTTGCAGCTGCTTCCTAGGGAGCTGCTGGAAGTTGAGCCCCAGTCTGCACCCTTCCAACACATGAGGGAAGGGGAAGAGGGTGAAGAGGGAGAATCAGAGCCCTCCATGGGCCTGGGAACCCTCAGCGGTTTTCTGCATAGCATCCATGCAGGGAGCAGCCAAGCACAACGAGAACTCCACTTGAGGTCCCAATAAATTAATTTTTTTCTGAAAATCCATTTCTACAAAAAAATCTCACTTTGACATTTTGTCCTGATTCAATACACATCTCGTTTCCCTGGAGGCGAGGCTTTCTGTTTTCCAGACAGCTCTGCCCACGTACCTCTGCTCTCGGCAGGACACTGTGCCACCCACTCCTCCGGGCCTCTAATGAGGGTACTCGGCTGGAGCGACCTCGCTGGCCGTGGCAGCGCGTGGGGAAGGGCTGTCCCTGGGATCAGGCCTCCAGGGAGATGCTGGGATGCCACCGAAAGCAATTAGCAAACAGCCTTCAGATTACAGCTGAGTTCTGAGGAAAAGCTCAAAACCTCGGCCAGCAGAGCCAGGAAATGTTTGTTCCAGCCACAGAATAGAAACATGGTTTTAATGGCACTTAAATAAATTGGCGTGTTAGAGCAGTGGAGGCCATGAATATATTCCTCTCTTTACTTAGTCGCAGGAAATTGCAATGATGGATTTACATCATTTTATAACTGCGTGTGATGCACAGCCAAAACAGAGGGCTCAGGCAGGGAGCTGTATTCTAACAAATTCTCAATATTTGCTCATAACCAAAGTTAGCTAGCATGATAGAAGAAGTGCATGGATAGGATGAAATATTCATTCACTATGCTTCAGTTGAGATTTTGAGGTAGTCTTATTTTCCTTGAATGTATGGGTTTATCATTATCAGCCTGAACACAACTAGCACTCTTCAAGGTTTCTTGCTGAAAAGAAATTGAGCGTGCAAATACTCTTTCATCATAATCACACTGGCTGCGCAGGGTAATTCATAAAAGAGCCAGAAATATATTGAAATTCAATATTGTTTTAGTCCAAATCAATATTAATAATTGTTTGCATTTTTAAAGTGCAATTTACAATTGAAAAATGTACAGAGATCAACCCATAGTTCCTAACACATCAAATTTTCCTATTAAACTTAAAAGCACAATAATTTTACTTAAAAATGTTTCTTATAAAGCAGGAGAAGGCATTGATCTGTGAAAACAGCTATCTATTATTTATATGCACAACATTAGAACTGGTTTTAATTATAAATGAGCTGAAAGGTCAGTAACTATTTTATTTTTAAGGTCTTGATTTTAAATGTGGATAGCTTAATACAAATATTTACACACTGCGAGCTTAGCAGTTTCTTCCAGTGGTGGGATGGCTCACGGTGAAAAGTGCTCACAGAGATTAGGCAAGGTTAATTCCCGAGAACGGGAGTAAAGCAGAGCCTCTGAGCACCAAATGTAAATGTTCCCATCTGCTGCACTGGAGAACACCGTGTCTGTGACAGGCTTCTTGAAAGTGTATGAAGCGAAACCATGGAGTACTCATGGATGGCTCAGGAAATGCAAATAGTCAGAATTAAGCTTTGGAGGATTTTGCCAGCACCAGAGTTGAGGGTAGGGGAGCATAATCAGTTTGTAAATGTACAGCCTTGTGGCTTGGAAGGGAATTTTTGTGAAAGATTTAAGAAGCCATCAGGTGCTAGGTTGGAGGTTGCTTTCTGGATGTGTAGACATCAATATCAAAAGAGCCCGATGGAACCAGGAGTTAAACCTTGTCTCTTTATCATCCTGATCTGAATGGCAGACTTGTTGTCAGCCCACTGTGGGCAGCCTGAAGACTGCTTGGCTCCGCGTGTGCCTCAGTGCTCCTGGCTGGGCCACACCAGGCTTCTTCATCATGAAATAATTGCAAGGTGATAAAAGCAGATATTATTATTAAAATGGTCAATTCTTTAAAAGTCCTAGGAGACCATTGAACCTGAGTTGCTGGCTATTTCTGTGGACGGATTTGCTAAGCATCTTTTCTCACAGGTTAAGCATAGTTGATCTAGTTTATCCTGGGGATAACTCCCACTGTGGGCAAACCAGAGAAGCTCAGCCTCTCTGGAACTATCTGCTGGGAACTTCTGTTTGTAACCACTAGCTGCTGCCATCCAAGTTTAATGAAAGCTTAATGAAACCCTTGATCTGAAAATGCAGGTTTTTAATTTTTTAATCAAACTGAGCACGTAGGACAACATATTCGCACAGCCCCAGGAGCTCCAGCCGCAGAGCTGTAGGGCTGCACACTGTGCAGTTTCCCCAAGCAACCCCAGTAAAGTGAGGTATGACTGAGCAAGAAAACCATTTAGTGATGTGCTATCATCAGAAAACTGAAGCCTGAAAGGGATATTACAATGATGCAACCAATGAAATCCAAAGCTAAGCAGTCTGCCAAACGCTGTGCAGAACGGAGAAGAATCAGACCTCCCTTAATTGCGACGAAAGCTGCAGTGCTCAGCAGGCTGCAGGTGTGGAACAAGATCTACAGCATATGGCAGCACCCCCAGTCCCTTGACTAAAGCCTTTTGACTTTTCACAGGTCACCTTTTGCATTACAATAGCATTTCTTTTTAATTCTTCTTCTTCTTCTTTTTTTTTTTTTATACAAGTTTCTTCAAGCTTCATGGAATTAAGATTATATATGACGCTACCGTAGTAATATTACTAGCAGGAAATACCCCTCAGATACACATTTTATTCCATATGGGTTTTGTATTTAAAAGAAAAAAACTTGAACAAGTCTTCAGGAAAAAATGTATAAAATATTAGTTTAATTTTATCTATCGCTAACGAATTCATGATTACAGCCTTTATCCGTGGCATAAGAAAACCAGCATCAGCTATCGCTTTTGTAAGAAACAGCCTAAATGATCTCATGCAAATCATGTAACTCCTCTCTGTGCAAAAATGCATCCTTATGTAAAACAATAAAATAAAAATCAATGCAATTACTTCTTTCCTTCAGACAAGTGCTGAAGAGGAAACATTGAATGAAGACTGTGAGGCACAGAAACATTACATTAATGGGAACTGTAAAAACAAACCAGCAAGAAAACAAGAATTACTTAGTTGTGGTTTACGGGTGTCAGGACAAAGACTGATGCTGTGGTGTGTGCAGAATCTCTCTGAAATTAGTCTTACAGAGCCTTAGTCAGGCCAGCGATCCCTGCACTGATGTAGTCTCAGCCTTCCTTTACTTTTTGACATTACCACAAGATCTACAGTTAAAACCTAATTCTTCTGGTACCTCTAACAGAACCATTAAATGTTAATGGCATCAGAAAACTAACATCCATTTCTTTGAGCATCAGTCAGGTTCTTTGGATGCAAATCCCTCCATTTCAGTAATGAAAGCAGATATTGCTGCCTGCAGTAACAGCCCCAGCCCCCAGCCAGAACTTGTGGTTGGTGTCAACCCAGAGGAGATGCAGCATGCACAGGAACAAGAGATGCCAATGCTGGCCTTGGCACTACAGTAACCCTGCCTGGTACAGGGCAAACACACCAGACGGGCAAAGAACCCCATTTTATATTATTTTTCCTGTTTAGTTAGCTGAGCCTCATTCACCAGCCCTAACACACTGGTTAGGATCTCAATCGCACAGCCAGAGCATTGGCACTGTGGAGGGGAATACCAGAAGACATTTTTTTCCTTGGTGTGACAACTACTTTTGACAAATAGTTCCATTGTCTAGAGCAGGCATCATTATGCCTCTCTGTATTATAGCAAGAAGGCGGAGGAAGGGAGAGGAGTTTTGAGGCTCTGTTTACCTTCCCCTCGCTGAATGCAGATGAAGTTACAAACCGCGTCTGATGTGAAATGCACCCAGTCGATAGAGGATATCCATTCCTATGGAGTATCAATGTAACAACGGGAACTTTCCCAGTGACATTTAATGATCTCCGATATTTACAGCACCAAAGTATGCCTAGCAGCTAGTTGCCTTATCTGTTCTTATTACAAATCTGACAAAAGGTGCTTAAAAATAATTGAATAACAGCAAACCAAACAGTAATATTCTCTCACTCTACTACCATCACAGAACTGATTTTAAAGAGAGTTCATGCCTACTCAGGATTCTCATTACAGCTCACTATTGAAAATCCTCTTCTGTTTAAAAGGCTGAGTAGTTGCTCTAAAATCCACAAGTTTTCTCTGACTCTGAAATTTGGAGTGCCTGAAATTGTGGAGCGCAGTAGCATACAGATAGGGAAGCACTGTGGATCCCATGTGGGTGTCCCAGCTGCTTGTACAGCGACCACCATGCTGGTCTCTGCTCCCCTGTGTAAATGGAGACCTGCGGTCCTTTACCAGACAGCCTTGTGCTGAACCGACAGGAGGTGAGAGCTGTACCTGTGCCGAGGTGCTCAGTAGCTCCTGATCATACACTGTGGCCCAGGACTGTCTGGACACCTCTCTCTTTCTGCCCAGGAGCTTATGCTTCCAGGAGCCCTTCCTGGCGTGGCAGGAGATGGGGTGGTGGGAACCCAGCTGCAGCCCCACCAAGTGCAGGTGCATTTCTGTGCCATGCCCCGGCTGTGCCTTGCTACCCTCTACACCCCCGCACTGCCACTCAGCCAGGAGGGGCTGGGGGCTCCTGGGGCTGTTTGATGAACCACAACACTGGAAGAGTCCAACTTATAAATCTCTTGCTCTTACTTTGTTGTGTGTTTTTTTTTGTTTGTTTGTTTTTTTTGGTACTGCTGGGAGAAGGGTCCACGGGGCCACGGAGCTGGGGATGGATGTGTCTTGTGCATCTCTCAGCCTCTGCACCAGGTGGTTGGGAGGAGGGGGATGCAATCACACCCCATGAGGAACCAGCAGCTTGCACGTCCCCAGACACCTGTGTGCATGTCTGCTTTGGTTGGAAAGACTTAAAAGGGCACCAGGTTCAGAGAGACCTTCCTGGTTTTGAAAATACTTATCAAAATACCTCTTCTGTGGTCCAAGTGTCTTCCCAGTTTCCATGTGAATGACGATCTGGGAAGAGCTGATGGGATCTATGCATTGCCAGAAGGGGGAGAAAGGGAATTAAAAGAAAAAATGAGGATGCACCTCTTTTCTCACACAGACCTCCAGTTCCTATATGCAGCACATAATGAAACAGTCACGTTTCTGAGCGCAGACCATGTCTGCCTCTGTTAGCAGCTACACACACTCCATCTCTCAGAGCATGGCCGAGCTAACGCTGCAGGTGGTATTGAACACCTTCCCCAGAGCTGACCTTGGTGAAATGCGAAACTTGCAGAAGCCAAGCAGTGCAAGGCTAGGGCAAATACTCACCACCCTATGTAAATGCTCCCATGCAATACTGATAAACATACCTTCGTGCTGCCTTTGAGCAGGCACTATCTACCCCAGACACTTGGCTTGCATCCCCCAGGAACCTCCTAAACACATCTGAGCTCTTGACTCTTTGCAAATCCTTATTACACACCAGCTTCCACTTGTATTTTCCCTCACTTGTCATTACACCACAACAATTCACTCCTCTTTAAGCGACGACAAAGCCCCCAGATATTTTAATTCCCTAATATATGCCTAAGAGATCTCTCAGCTGGCAGCAGGGCTTTTTATTTTTTTATTTTTTCCCTTTAGGCACACATGGCATCAAAGCTGGGGGGGTTCAATCCCTGTTTCAGACCTCTCAGCCTATGCAGACTGTCTCATGTAACAGTTACGTCTGTGTACACCCACGCCAAATAATCCTCCAGCAGTCAGAGCAGCTTCCCTTTATACACTGCCATAACATGACAACTGAATTCCAAACAAAAAATCTATTTCATTTAGAAATTTGCACTTCAAAATAAAATGCAAATATTTATTTCAGTTTGCTTTACTATGTATCCTGGGAGAAGATTTTCAGATGGAAATAAAATGTAACAGAGGCATTTTAGAGAAGGAAAAGACATTGTTTTCCAACTAGACCTACTTACAGAGTATCTCCTTTCAATTAGCTGCTGCATTTCAACTGCCCAAATCAAGAACAACAGGAAATAACTTATCTCTGATATACTGACATGGTCCAAGTGAAAAAGTACCTTGACTCAACAGATGGTGATCTCTCATTAGGGAGAAAGCATTTGTAAAATTTCAATAAGAAACAAATTAGTCATCGTGGCTAGAAGGATTAAGAGAGCTAGTATTAGGTGAAAACAATCAGATGTACACAGTTACGAAAATTGCTTGAGTCAATAAAGGAACCCACTCAACCGCCACAGCAAAATGTTCCGTTTCAAGGTTATGAGGGCTATTTTCGTCTTCCTGAAGTAACCATAGTAGCATCACAATGAAACAGACACAGTATGAGCTAAGAGGTAGTTTTCTTTCTGCTTTTGCAGAATTTTTGTTGCCTGTTGTTTCCTCAAGTGCAGAATTAAAACCACCCTCACATGTGACAAAGGTTTTTAATTCCCAGCTTACGGGGACCATTTTACAGTTTTCCTCAGGGTTTTTTTGCTTGCTTATGACTCCTAGACAAAGACTCTCCATATAGTTTTAGGAAAAGGAAATAACATTTGGGAATCACGAACCTCCACACTACATTACGTGAACCACGATGCACATGGCACAGAGGTAAGCTATAATGCTGGAGGACAGGGCCCCACACACATACATGAAACCACTCATAATCCTTGTTGTAAAAACTATTTAAAATCTCTTGATGTCAAGCAGTTTGGCACGTGAATAGAATTTTTACCCAATGGTTAGGAACATAATCTTTATGTGTCCATATATACAGATATAAAAAAGCTCAAAAAATCTTTAAACTCTGTCCTCTTTCCAACCTTAACACATTTAAAACTGAACAGAAAAAATAATTTATAAAAGCAAACTCCAATGTACATTTGCTTCATACAGACATAAAGGAGAGAATCTGGCTAGGCAGTCACTTGTTTGGTGACCTACCTCTGGAAGTACAGCTCACTCCAGTTGCTCCAGATCTTCTGGGAGAAGTTGTTTTTATTCAGAGTAGCCAGGAAACCTATACAGGAGACAAATGAAACAACTTCAGGACAACTGAAGAAAGGTATTTCAAGGGGTGCAACCATCACTGCCATATAATGATGCAATCATCTAAAAAAAAAATTAGAAAAGTGTGATAGTTGCTTTAAATAGAAGTGGCAAGTATTGGGAGAGGGAAGCATTCTGACTGAGCTCTGCCTAGAACCAAGTGGGTATCTGAAAGCCTGGGCACCTTTCCTTTGTATTTCAGAACAGAGTTCATTGCATTCAGTGGAGTTTTCTGTAATGAAACGCTTTAGGAGGGACAACAGCCCTACAAACCTTGCTGGCAGGGCTGGGGGCCCGGCTGCAGGGATCTGCAGCGCCGTGTCCTTTCCATACCAGTGCAGAAGAAAGCCAGACAAATTCGTTATTTACACTCACTATTTGCACTGCCACTGTACAATTCCTGTGAGATGTTAATTTGAAACAAAGTAAAGAAGACTTTTTTTATTTCCAATTCAAACTGCTTTGGAGATTATATTTTAGCTTAGGAATAGCATTATAACTCCTCAAGGACCTCGGAGAGGTGTGTGTATTAGCTTGCTACAGACCTACTGCAGTACTGAGGGGATTAGTAACACATGACTCCTGCTATGATTTGCACCCAGAAAGATAGGAATGAAAACTTCTCGACTTTGAAAGGATTATTTTGGTTGTTTACTGAGTGCTGTCCCTTTTGGTCTTTGGTCTTAAATTGTACGTGTGATGGAGATGAGAGGAGCAGCTTTGCCAGGGGGTTCAGAATGGGAAAAAGGGGTCATGCACTACTGCTCTGACTTCAGCCACATAAAACAATTTTGTAGCTTTTTGCAGTTATGACAAATTCAGATTTTAGCATGTTACATGGGCTAGCATACCTTCTAGTGGTGCACACGTTGAAAGGACAAAACTGGCACACATAACAGAATAGAACTGGACCTACTGGTAGATGACAAAGTAAGTTTTTACCCGAAGAAGAGAAATCCTTCTGAACCCAATTTTTCCCTCTTTTCGCAGAATATGGGTTCATGTATATATGAGCAAAAAGGGGCCCTGCAATTTTCAGGATTCTCTTCATATCTTGAAATCCCCATTTTGCATAATTGGAGGAGATGCTGAAAGCTGAGACACGTAATGACATCAGAGACTGGGGAATAGAGCTGTTAAAAGGCAGTAAGTTCTGCCTGATTTCCCACAACACTGATGGTGTGTGCAGGGTGGGATGTAATTTAGGTGGTCGGCTCAGTGTGTGCGTTCAGGAGGGCTGGGACATGGGAGACACTAATGAAGCTGTGGAGAAGAAGAGATGCCAGCTCATCGGGCAGGTCAGTAGGTCTGATTCACCCGAGTGCCAATTCCTGCCTCTGCAAGTGGTTCTTAGGAAAACTGAGAGCTTAAAGTAATGCTGCATGAAATCACACGAGGCGAGTTACGCTTTCTCTTCTTTAAATTCAAACTGCTAAATTGCTCTGTGCATCTGGCACCCCTGGCCAGCTGCTCAGACCGTGCCCAACAGA
This sequence comes from Anas acuta, assembly GCF_963932015.1. Taxonomy (NCBI): domain Eukaryota; kingdom Metazoa; phylum Chordata; class Aves; order Anseriformes; family Anatidae; genus Anas; species Anas acuta. The sequence goes on along the minus strand of NC_088988.1, from coordinate 10,404,969 downwards.
GCTACATGTACATGGGTGAGGGCTCACCATTAGACTTTGGAGAGAGGCTGCTATGGCACAGAGGTGGGAAGGCTGAGGCACTTCTCTCTGCCCAAGTACCTCAGTTCTGATTTCCAAGAACTTGCCAGAGCTGTTTTAAAGAAATTAAACTTAAAATTTCTTATTTCATCTGTCTTCAAAATATTTGCTTTTTGTTACTCAAAGACGAATGTAATAACATACAAAGTTGAAGCACGCCAAGCAAAACTAAAGTGTGTTGATTAAAAATATCAGCCGGAAACAATTTTGTCTTTTCCCAGTCTTGGGGCAAATCAAAGCATTTGTCCTATTGGTACATCAGCAACTACAGCGACAGAAAATCCAGCACCAAAAGATGAATGTTTGGTGAATGAAAGCAGCCACAGAATTAATAGTTTCTTATTTCTTTCTGTGCTGAAAGAGTTAGAGGATTTGGGGCATAATACTTGGGATTCATTTGCATTTCCTATTTCCAAGAAGAAGTGCTGACAGCTACAGAATAATATGACTTTTAATATCTACGCCTCAAGTACCATGCCTGCATTTGTAAAACTGCTATAAAAAGTTAGTTTTACCTATATGAATATGAGTAATGTTTATACATCCTTTTATTATTTTTATTATTATTATTTTTGTTCTGCAAATGTCATGACAAGCCCGATGTTGGAGTCAGGAGTAAAGCAGAGAGTGGATGCTTGAGTGACAGGGAAACTTAGTGCCTGGTGCTTGAAGGCCTTTTGTCTCTGTAAGTGCTCTGCATAAGGAAATGCGTCCTTGGCTCGGCTTCAGATCCGAGAAGCAGCAGTTGTTCACACAGCTCATAGGAACACAGCTAATGCATCTAGAAATGATCATTTCTCTAGCAAATCTTTTTCTAATATTCTTGTAGTACTAGTATTTTGATATTTCCCATTCAGCTAATTGCCCCCTGTCACTATCCCAGCCTCTAACTATATTACACAATCTAACTAAAATTAGCTTAATAACACATGAAGTGAGTGCTCCATTATGGCCCCCTTTCAGAACACACAAAACAGAGTACAGCAGAAGACAAAAACCCATCACAGCTGCCAACAGCTCTCAGTTAAAGCCTCTAAGATCAGCTGGAGGAATGCTGAAATTTAACATCTAGTATTTATTTCTACTTCGTAAAGATTGTTTTATAAAAATATTTCTGCCTTTATAAACATCTCTCTCTCTACTTTGAATACACGGCAGGCTCTGACACTGCTCTAAATCAGCAGCCTGCTATCAGCTAAAGGAACTGGTTGTTGCAGCCTGCACAGCACAAGAAATGATGCGTATTGTGTACGTGCAAACTAGACATTTACATTGATTCATAGGTGACTTGTAATTGTCCAATTTAGCAATCAGTAGATGTTTGCAAACAACTTGGGTAGTTTGTTGACTTGCTGATGTCTATGGCAATGTAAACTTGTGATTGGCATTACTTTGCTTTCCTTGATTGACTTGGAGCTGTATCAGCAGCTCAGAGCAGAGCCCCAGAAGGGAGAGTACGGACATGTCCTGCAGTGGGCAGGAACCTTACAGGGTCTCTGCCCCACCTTGGTCCTTCCCCTGGTGCCACATCAGAAAACAGCCTCTTCTCTTCTCATCTTTGCTCAATTTCTTCCATCTGCGGGCTAATTCTGCCTGTTCTCACTGAGTGACTGAGCTCTTGAAACACTTTTTAAACATTTTTTACATGTTAAAAGTTTAAACATTTGTAGCGCTGTGAATGGTTCAGGCCCTATCATGTTTTCCTAGAACAGTCAGTCTAAGATACACTACGCACATAAAAAGGTGACCTCCAGTAAGGATCAACAGACCTCTTCTTGGGAGCAAGTTACCCTACCGCTTTGCCCTGCAAGGTTTTTGTACTTCAAAGCATCAACTTGTGGCCCCTATTAGGGAAAGATCCTCTTCTAGATGGACCAAAGACAATCCCCTGCATTTCTACCTAAAGAAGTAAATCATGCCCCTAGATTATTACCTTGCCAATGTCATTCTTCACACAGACCTGTTGGTAGACAAGAAAGAAAGTGTAATGTCCACAGAACTCATGAACGCACAAACAGCTGTGTGCTATCAAATACAATCCCAAGTGCAGGCTGGCTATCACATCTCGTATGAGGAATTAAACAGGGACATTTGCAGAAAACTGTCTCTCTGTGCCTTTCTTGGACTGACCACTACCATAATGTCAAATTGCTCGTGGTAAAAATGTTCACCCACTAGGCTTCCAGAGGGCAACTGCAAAAACAGCAGACTTCCAAAGCACTGCTTTCTGTGTCACTCTTCTCAGAAAATTTAAATTAACAAGTTCAGTTTAACTTTTGTCTATACAAAAGTTGCTTTGTCAGAAGGCTGAGGCTCTCCTTCTCTGAGCCAGACCTTTCCCCAAGGAGCTGCAGGTAACTCCTGTTCAGACGGGCTCGGCAGTAGACACTGCAGTAGCACAACTCCAACTAAACAGCTAATGCAAACCATCTCTCCCATCAAGTTGGTTTGCAGTGTCTTTCCAATAGGCATTCAGCTCTGCCTGCCTGGGAGCAGCGGGAATTAGTCCTGCTTCTATGTTTGCAAATAAAAGCTATGATGTCTGAAAATTTTGCTAAAATATTCGACTGTTTTCCACAAACAAATTTTTTACCTAAAACTGTACAGCTTTTTTCCTGAGGAGGTTTGCTTTAATGATGCAGCACCTCTTCTCCTACCCAATGCTAATACTTCCTCACCTCACAATTCTTAGGAGTGCTGTGGTGATTAATGAATGTCTTTGAACTGGAAAGTGCTACCTGAGTGCTAATTATTATCTGCACATACACATAGCTCTGCTGCTTTCAAGGGCAGAGCATTCACATACCATTGTAATGGGAAGCCTTAGAAAAACACATATTGATACCTAGGAGTTTTATCCACTGCAGAAATGTAAAAAGGAAGAATAAATTAAAAGTTAGATGTTTCAATTCATTATGGCACATCTTGGTGAACCATTCTCCATCTGTTTTGTGAGTTCAGGGCAGCTGAAAATGGAGTTTTGATTGGAAGCTGCTTGCAACCTTATCTTCTTGCACTCCCAGTAATACTAATCAGAATTATAAAAACATCTTATTGCCCACTGCAAGGAGCATAGTTAAAGTATGTGACTACAAATCCAAAGTAGAAATTGAAGGCTATGGATTTGCACAAAATTGTGCCTCCCGGACGATGGGCTCTGTGTGCACCAGTCCTGAGCTGCCACGTGCAGCATGCCTCTGCCTCGTATGCCTGAGGAAGCATTGCCTGAAGAAACTGTTAGCTGATGCTCCACTAAGACTTCTCCTCACTTTTTTTCTTTTAATCTAATCCATCTTTTAAATGATGCAGTTTAACTACAAACAATATTTTCAAATGTTTCTTAATGAGGATACTTCATTCACATGTATTAGTCAGTGCCAACTGTTTTCAGAGTTTCTCTGCTCCTGCAGCTCACGGCCCAGCCTGGCAGGGCTTGGGAAGCACACACTCAGCATCTATAAAACAGTAGTTCCCATTCAGCAGGTTTGCTCTCCTAGGACACATTAATTAAAATCAACTGATGGAAAAAATAATTACAGGAGAATAGAGATGGGAAAAGCCTAGTCCCATAATTTAAAGATCTCTGAAGTTTGTGTTTTGTTGAGAGGTATTAATTTTGTTGAGGGGAAGGAGGCTCTCTTTCATCTTCCTTCCTGGACTCCCTCTACATTCAGTCCTTGCAAAGATTTGTGACCAGGGAATAACAGTAGTCTTGCTTTGGAGTTATGTAATCACATGTGGCCTTTTCTTCTGTCAATACATGCTTTCATCTAGCCTTCATTACTGCTGCATTGTGAGGTGTCCCTGAAACACTGCAATGTCTAACCTAAAAGACTATGTGATGCTCAGCACAGATGTCCTATAGGATATGGAATAATGTAAACATTATAACTGTTAAAAACGGCTACTCTAGCATTTCTTGCGCTAATTAAAAACTGACTAGGGACCTTCTTTCTTGATGCTGCCTTTACTTCAAACAAAAACATTTCAACAAATCAAAAAGGGAAAATGGTTTAGCATTTTAAGCTAATAATAATTGTTTGAGAAACCCATATTTGCTCAAGGGTATAATTCATTCAAAAAACGACCTTAAAACTCAGCATTAAGCAAATACAAAAACCTTGTTATTTGGGAATGGATTTTTTAAGCTGCTCTCTCTCAAATTATGGTCATGCATTTCTTGCCAGCTCTCCCTCACCAGCTGCCTGGGCATTCCCAGCAGAGAAGGGCAGCACTGCCGACTCCAGCTCAGGGCTGGGAGACCCTTCAATTCTCACTCCATCACAGCCTTCCTGTATAATCTCAGGCAAGAAATTTACCTCATTTCATCCCTGTGAAACTGGGGTAGTAGCATTCTCCTCCCCATGGGTATGCAGAGAGCATAAGTAGGTTAGAAAATGGGAAATATTTATATTAGGGAACTAAATATCATTCTTAGAATGGTCTGACTGTACAGTATTACAAAATGATGGTCTGATTTTGGTGTTGTACCAGCCTTGCCACAGATGGATGTGGTCCTAAATACTCATTTATTCCAACTACTGGCTATTTAGTGTGAACACATTCTGTAGTAAACTCAGTGCAAAGTTGTTCATGTTCCCTAATTGCTTGCTTACAGCAACAGTGGTTGGAACTGTAACACGACTGCTCTGAAGCCTAATCCTCCTTCCCTAATCTGGCTCCACTGGGGCTTTAGAGTTAGTACTCGATCCTGAAAACATACATATATACAAAATGTATGTGCAAAAAAAACCCACAAACATCCATCCATAGACATGCACACAACACATAGATGGAATTGCACAAGGACCCATACAGATTCAGCTTTGCTTAACATAATTTTGTTTTGTTTTTACTTTTAAAAGGATGAGAAAGGTTTAAGGGAAAAAATAATAAAAATACTCAGTTAATGTCTGCCATAATTTTTAACAGACTGTAAAGCTGCACTTGCCTATGTATAAAAATAACTTAGTGCTTAGCCTTCATTTAAGATACATGCATCCACCACTGTTCCTGGCCTGGAGCTTACCTCTGGCTGCTTTACACACAGAATAAATATAGTTGCCACTAAATAACCTTATCAGTCAGAGTCACAGAAATTACTTCATTGGGACTGCACAAATGGTGTCCTTCTTTGGTGCATTTTAGAAATTTAGAAAATCAATACCCTGCAGAGAATTGAAAACCAGCCATGGAAACCATGAAAAGCAAACAAGTTGCCTCTAACACTAAATATTCCGGGAATATAAAGAAATCTTTAAAGACTTTTCCTGGAATAATTACTTTGAATCATCATCTTTCATCCTCTCTGCAAACTAATATAACACTGTCTCTGTATCCAAGACCTCTTTTGTAAATAAAGACCACTTTCATAAACCTTCTCACCAGCTCACATTTTCAATTAGAAATACAAGAAAAGTGAAGTGATGGCCACTGCTGTGATCTGTTGGTGGTTTCCAGCCTGGGTCCTTGTGTTGAATAATTTGCTGATAAGAAATCTGACTATGTTTATCAGGAACAAGTTGCAATGCCTGTGCTCTAATGGACCTTCTTATATGTTACCAAAAAATGCAGGCGCAGCAAACTTGTGTGGAAAAGCATTTCTTTTAATTATTAAAGCCATGTGGCACTGCTAATGGTTTTTCTCTATGGTTCCCGTTCCTTCATTTATTCACTTCTTAGTGTCTTACCAGAATGGACATTGGTTCCAGTGGGACTATTTGTGTGCTTAAAGTGAAATATTTGCCTTAGGACTGTGCTCAGTCAGGGGTTTAGAATCACATACACGGTGCCCATCTGGGACTAGCGCTGCTGCTGTTTCCCTGGGATGGCACATAACTGCAAGCGTAAAAGAGAGCAGTGAGAATTGCAGCACTGAGCCCAGAAATCTGCTCAGAGCTCCCTAGGGAGGAGAGGCAGCAGCTCCAGTGTCCAGTGCTACTGCAGACAGCCAGCTTGCTCCCTGCGCTCTGCTTGCTAATGCTTTGTGCAAGCCAGTGAAAGGTGGCCCAAGCACTGTGACCAGCATTTCCCTTAGAAAACAACACTCCCACAGAGCTTTTTCAACAGGCTGCGTAGTGATGTATGTGAGGTGTACCACTCTAGTTCGGCTATTTTTCTTAAGGCTGAAGCAGGTTCATCACTCTCCCCGTGTTTGACATGCAAGGAGCTGCTCGTGTGGTCTTTTTCTCCATATTATCTCACTTTATAGTTTTCATATCATCAGTGGAAAATAAAAAGTGATACGTGATTCACTCGATGAAAGAGAACAATTACAAGGGTTTTGTCTTTAAATTACAGCCATGGCATGACCATTTTTCCCAAGTTACACTTTTTTAATGATATTCTACATCACATTTTCAACATGTTAAAACGGTGACATATAGTTAAAGACAAACCAATGGGGCAGAAACTGACTGGATGACTGCAATTAACTTTACCAAGGAAATACTAGAGAAATCAGTTACTTGATCTAAACAAGGACTTAAATCAACTAATATACCTCAAACAAATAAATGTTGCATGTGTTAAGTTTTAGGGGTTTGTGTTTTACCTTTTGTAGGCAATATTATGCCAGACTTCAGATGAGAGGATGAAACTATGACTGAAGAGCGCCCTGGAGATTGTGTGCAGTTGTTTTCCTGGGTCAAAACTGGATTGATCTGAGAACAATAATTATGAGGCTGACATGTATGTTCTCCTTCATCTTGCTGTTTGGAGCAGCTGGGCTCATTGTCTTCATTCACCTGCAGGATCCAGAAGAAATAGTTCATCAGCAGACACCAGGTTAGCATTCCTATTTCTGTCTGATTCACTAGCTCTTTCACGTTCAACATTTTATACTTATGTCCTTAACACATTTTACATATTTCACAGAGGTTTCCTGAACACAGGTATGTATTCTTTTTTTTTTAAACAAAAGCTATTTGGAGATTAATTAACACTTTGGTTTTGTTGTGGTGGTATAAAAAAAAAAAAGTTTGTAAATAAAACAGTTCCAAGAAACAACTGACTGATTATGCGGGAATTGTTGCCAAGGTGTATTGGGTCCAGCTGGATGGAGTTAATTGTCTGCTAAAGTTGAGGCCCACTTCTGCTGCCAGTTATACCACTGTAAATCTGGAAATTAGAAATTTTGCCCGAAGTTCAACTCCTACAAATACAATCCACCTTCCCTTGTATATAATATTCAGTGTCATAGAGATGCAAAATAAAAAATGCATAAAATAAGTAACATGACAAACTTAAAATACTTGAGGATGTATTTCTTTAATGTGTATAACTTTCATTAAACATCTCATAGTTTTATTCATAAGCACGCCATCTTCTCAGGTTACTAACTTTAAACAGCAAAAAGAGCACATTACTGTGAGAGCTGGAAAACTGGACTGAAACAGTGGTTTCCTTTTAACAAGGGGCATGCAAGAAGTGTGAAAATGCACAAGACTTCTCTTGATTTACTTAAAGTCGCTTTCTCTTTGACTAAGGCTGTAATGAAGGCTGGTTTAGAGCCTAGACAAATGTCAGTGCAGTTACTTCAGCCCATAATAATACCCTTATGCTCAGAGGTTTGGTCATTGTGTTTGCTCATATGTGCACTGAAATTCTCCTTTGACTAAATGCGTACTTTACAAAAAGTCTATTTAATTGATGTCTTCATTGCACAGTCAATGTGACTGTGTATATTTTAAAGATAAAATATTATTAACATCTTTAAAGGAGCTGAACCCTAACACAGAGAACTCTTAAATGGTTACATTACGTGCTAATTAAGTGCTAATTTTTGTGTCCTGGTTTGTTAATTCCTTATTTCCATGTCACTGAACAATCTATACTTTAATATTTTCATTATTTAGTCCAACTGCACACCGATCTTGAAAGCAGGCACTCAGCTGAAACTGTAGATGTAATGAATCATCAGCGTGCCATGGAAAGGAGAGAACTAAACAGTTACTTCGGTGCTTTTTTAATTTGTTTTTGTATATTTAGAAGCAAAAGAGCTTATAGATTAAAACTGACAGTACTGGCCACATTCAAGCCTGTGCATATTCATTTGGAATCAATACTGCTATGAAGTCTGTACAGTAACACAAAAATAAAGAAAAAATCAGAAACGATACCTCCTAAATTTACCATACAAGTTCACCGGTGCATCTGTGATAGCACAAAATGCATGTGAGAGAGAAATCACTGAGGCACCTCTACTGTTGAGGCGTGGCCCTGGACCTCTACTGTCCAGGGCCTGCCTTTTCGTCTAGTAAATGTGGTTTGGTTTTATGCTGAGAACAAACCCACCTTTAAATTGTTGTTAGCCACATACTCGATATGCCGTGGTTGTGCCCTAACAAGCAGGATTTAGATCCAAAGTAATCAAACCATCAGCAGATCACCTTCAGTAACTGCAGGGGCCCAAACTCCAAAGGATTGTTTCCCCTTTTCTCCTTTAAAAGGTTATTACCTTAAAGCCCATGTTAGCCTGCTGGGCTGGAAAGCCCTGGTAGAGGCAGGTGATGCTTCAATTGCCCCAGCTGGATTTGTGTGTGATGGTGGGTCAAATCCCTTTTTTAAGACGCAGTAGCACTCCTGATCAGACAGTCCCTAGGGCTTAAATCATGTTTCTGCACAAAAGCTATTCTTTTCTGAGAACAGGCTTCACTGCTTTTCCTAAAGACTTTTATCCTGTTCCCTTTCTCTCCCATCATCTCCTTTCTGGTTGCTTTTAACTTCTTGCAATCTCTGAAGTTTCCCTTCCCTTGGTCACCTAATTCTCCTCCCCCAACACTTCCAACATCCTTGTGTCTGAGCATACAGCAAGACAGAAAGCACAAGAGCCAAGCAGAATGGTAATTTCTGAGCTCGGTGTACATTCTCTTCCTCAGCAGGGTCACTAGCTTGGGTTTCTTCCCTCTGCCCAGCCACCAACTTGCATTAATGGTGGGAAAAGTTTTTATCTTTGGGACTCCAGTCCGTCTTAGAGTCACCTGCAATTGCCAGTGGATTGGGAGTGAGGGGAAAGACAAGTGGGCAGCAAATACAGGCAGGACTTTGGTGCATCATTAAATGTGTAACGTTACATTGAAAAAAATAAATCTTTGCTCCTGAAGGAGAAGGAATTTCTAGTGGTACCTCAAAAACAGTGCAATCTCTATCTTTTTATTACTGGTCCCTCATCTTGACCTGTATTACCTCTGTCCTCTCACTCAGAAACCTCTTGAAAAGACTGCTTTACAGTGAGGTGATATTTGAGAAGGATCTAACTGGTGAATGGGACAGCCAAGCACATTTAAGTACAAGCAACTTTGAAGCAAGGCCCTCCCCTTGTCCCTCCCTGCTGCACTCCCATGAGGAAAACTCACCCCATGATGTGTTCTGCTGCTGGGGGCAGGGTTCTGCACAGCTAAAAAATGAACATCCCAACAATGCTGTTACTGCCAAAGGTGTGTAATCAATTGCTTGATTCTCACATTCAATTACAATTTATGTTAATAGGAAGCAGACTGTACCCTGGAGTAAAAGGTGCTCAATACAATTACTCTTATTTCTGTTTGGCTGATTTTCATGTGTGTTAAGTGCTTTCAGCTCCCAGTGGACTCAGAAACTCCTCACCTCCACTGCTTCTGAAAATGATGCCAGTTATCACTAAAAGATAGTAGGCAGCTTAAAGGGCACAGGAAAAAATAGCCATTCATTTCATTAAAAAGAGAGTAGACATATTTCATTGCCAGACAGCCTCCTGTGAAAATCTGTCAGTCACAAGAGGCATTTTTGGTGTGCCGAAAAGGATGCTTCCCTTCCGCTCTGCAGTGCTTCTCCTCAGAGGGGTCTGTTTCTAATGGAGATTGGATATTGCTATAATTTGCTTGTCTGATTGCTCCCTCAATAGAATTGAACAAATGCATGTGTCATTAAGCTACTTAGGACAACAGATTCTGCATGGCAGAGTTTTATTGGATTAGCCTTTGGTTTTGCATTTCCCATGTAGTTTCTATGTAGCAAAGTGCATTTGCAGGCACTGGAATCTCATCAGGAAAGCTGTAGAAAAGTCGATAATGCTTATTTTCCACTGAAAAGCACCATAGGAGAGTTTTGCATTGTCCAAAAGGGCATTTTTCACTGTTAGTACATTCAGTCATCTTTAATTTAAGATGGTACAACTTATGAAACAAGATTAATAAAAATACTTTGGTACTTTAGTTTTATCTGTCTGTTCCGGAAATTGCCCTTGATTGTTTTAGTCCAAGCAAGCATGATGGTGAGACCTTGATGTACTACTTAAACCAGTATAAAATCCACAGTCATAAAACTTTAAGTAATGCTTACATTACTTTCACTGAGCAAAGTACTCCTGACAGTAGCTGTTTGTGTTGATTTGTTACTATTCATTTATTCTTTCCCTGTGCTTCACATTGCTACCTAATTGTGATGCTGTACTGAGAAAGCAATATCAAAGTAATTTTCCACAACATTAGTTACAATTTTCTTCTGATCTTTCGAGTGAAACAATCCCATCCTGTTGGCTTCTGTGAGCATATAAACCTTGATTACATTTATCTGTTGGAAACCACTGCTTACAAAGTATATATGCCCTGGATAGTGGGTGTAGAGCCTTTCTTGCTGATTGACAAGCATTCTGTCTGTACAGTTTTATTTATATAATGCACATCACTCTGAGCAGATATATTTATGACAGACAGCCATTTAGGGTGGGCAAAACAGATTTCCCAAGCCAATACATTAAATGCAGCGGATATTCCTGGGGTCATTAAAGAGACAATAACTTCACTTACAACAGACATTTTCTGGGCTTCTATGGAGGGTGCTATTACCATGGAGAATGCAGGATAAAGCAGGGGAGTGGGTTGAGAAGCAGTGCGAATGAGAGACAGTCAAACATCGTACAGGAATGCAATGCTCTCCTAACAATTTTCCCTGTGTATTTATAAAAAACTTTGTTCTTAACAGAGATGGTAAAAATAACTGTTTGGGATAAGCTGAATACTTGGTGCACAAGCAAACTTTAATACATACATCCTCGTTGTAATGCTAGTAATCCCTGCATAGACGTATCTCCTATTTGCAGTAGGATATTAAAGATACCAAAATTTTACAGTAACTAAAGTCACTTTAAAGTAACTAAAGGTGCAGCCACTCCACTGCTGTATTTGTCCTGAAACCGCTTCCAGCTTGGGGCTTGTACAGGCCCCATGGTTAGCAAGAGCCTTCCTTGGCATAGTGGCCTGTTCCTTCTCTCTTGGGACTTACAGTGGAAGAGTTGACAGGACTAACGAGCATCTTCATAGCCTTGGTCAAGGTCAGTGCAGTGTATGAGATCACCAACACCATGGAAAACTTGGGTTTGTGAGAGCTGCATTTGGGTGGTACGACAGATAGTACCTTGAACAGTGTCAGTAAGCAAGAGAAGAGCCCAGAGGATGCTTAGTCCACCCGAACACCTCCATGGTGGGTTTCAAAAAACACCTACAGAAACTTCTGAGCTGCAGAAGCGCTAGTCCATGGGCTGGAGACAGGACTGTGGTCAGGAATACCAAGTGGCCACATATAATCATGAATACCAGAACCACTGCTTCCCATCTGCACCAGGTATATAGTACCTCCCTCTGTTCTTAAGACCATGTAGTCTTAAGGGATATTCTAAATATATAAATATATATTTCTAATAGAAGATGTAGCCAAATAAAATAAATGGGAGGAGCATTAGTATTTCTGTACACCTATATTTATGTAGCAAATTACTGTCTATATAATGAATATATCTATGGGGAACAATTACTGTGGTTTTTGTTGTTGTTGTCGTTTTAGCCATATGGTTACTGAATTCAAAAAACCTCTAAGTTTTCCATTAAAACTTTTAAGGTGAATAAACATGGACGTACAGTCCTGTGGGAGCTGGTAAAAGGTGAAAAATACATCTCAAAGGATGCATGTTGTAAGAGCTCCAACAGGGTGAAAACCGAGAGTAGAATGGAAATGCCTTTACACTCTGACAGTATCAGCATTTGAAAGTCAAGTAGGAATATAACCAAGCCTGAAACTCATCTGACTGAGATTCTGCAGCAATTGCTCTTTCCCTCCCTCATGTACCAATTCCTAACATAATGCTGTTGACTTCTTTATTTTCTGCTTTACTAAGGGTGTGTTGGGATGGAGGGGGAGGAAGGAGAGACGACAGCCAGAAGGGTGTAGCAAACCCTGATGGCACAGGGGAGCCACAGTGCACAAGTCTTACTGTATCTCGCCTTAGAGCAAATATCAATATTATAGGTGTAATGAAATTTTCTCTTTCTTATTTACTTATTCAGAGCACACATGCCTTGCTACTCACAAATTACAGGCCTATGCACATCTCCATGTTAGCGGTACATTTCCATAATACTTTTCTAGTGCACAACGTAATGCTTGTTTGTTGTACTGGAAACTTTTCTATAAATACAATTGAAAATGAACTGGTGTCGATACATAATTTCAGAAGTAATTTTCCTTCAATTTACAACTTACTTCTCTTTATAAACTGAAAGCCATTTCCTCTGCTTCTCAACTAATAGTACCAGTAGAAATCATGACGAAAAGAATCTGGTACAGGAGGCAAGTGAGCTCTGCAATGCACTTTTCAAGCAGAAGCACCACTCTGATACTTGTGTAAGGCTAGTTTCCACTGACTTAGGGGCAGATGAACCTCTGCAGTCCCATCCTCTGAGCCTTCCTTAGCTCAACTCCCCTCGACAAAGAATTTGCCTGTGAGCAGACCAGTTCCCAATGGTCTGCAGTCATCAGGAGTAAAAGAAAAAGATCCATCTCCGTGTCTGCAGAGGCAAGGCACTTAAGAGGGAAATGTGGTCTTATGAAACTGATACTGCCTTTTCTGTTGCTTGAAATGGTTGTGTTTTAGACTAACTGTGAACCTCGTTATTTAGAAAATTGGGAAGAAATGCTGGCAATGGCTTCATCAATCTACTACTACAGGGGAATCAAATGCTGTCCAGATGGTTACAAGGGATACCTTGTACCATGCTGCCAGTGGAGAACTGTTCAAGAGAAATTGAGTTTATTGCTGAAAACAATCACATATTGCCTGCTTTACCACACACAATGTACAGAGATCATCTCCTACACCACTTTTCCTTGCTTTCATAACTATGCACACCACTTTTCCTTGCTTTCCTATCTATGCCATCTCCTTGGAAGTCTTATGAAAAACAGAGCATTTGTTTGTGACTTGGTATTGAACACATTGCCTTTTTTTTTTTTTTTTTTTTTTCAGTTTATGTTAACATAGTTTAACAGCTGAAAACTCACTGCATCTCTATCCAGAAGTCCACTAAAGCAAATACAGCTCTTCAGCTGTAATATCACAGGTCAGCATTTGCAGGACCAGAATTTCCTGTCAGCCATCAGCCAGTGCTTCATCGGGCAGTGTTGACAGTGCACTGTGCAAAGCTTCTGATGCTCATTCCTGTCGGCCCCACTGCTCAGACACTGGGCTTTATTCTGTTAAATCAGGCAAGTCACCTGCTAAATGCCTCCATTCCCTGTTATAAAGGGGGTCTCTTCAGGGGCCTCAGTGTACCTTAAGGGCTGCAGGATCCTACAACAAAAATGCAAGACCAAAGCTTATCAACTGTGAGATTATCCCCCAAACCAGTGCAAAACTGGCAGCAGTTATAATCTCACTGCAGTGGTGAACACACATCAGATGCCTGAACTCAGATCCACTGCCCATTTATTTGATGGCATAAAGTCCCTGTCACCTAATCCCAAATGTATTTATCAGCATAAAACCAGAGTGATGTGGTGCTAAATCAGACTCATAACATAGTGCAGTTTCCACTTCCACAAATTTCCCTATCCTCTCTTTTTCTGCGAGCATTTATTCTCAGATACTGACTGGTTAAAAAAAAAAGGTTTGATATTTCTTTTAAAGCCTACTTTTAAAAACTGTCAGAGGTTGACACTTCTTTGTTGTGTCTGGCAAAATAAAAAGTGACCTGCCATCTCAGAGCTGCAATCGTTTATGGTGCTTGGCAACATATCACAGGCAAAACTCTGCAGCACTGGGATATGTCAGAGGACTCTAAGAATGGCAGCTTTATGAAAGTACATTCCTAGGGAGCAAGGCTGTACGGTTCTGCAATTCCCCTAGAAATTTGCAGGGACATTACAGAAATGTGCACAAGTTGATCAACAGACCTTCATGTCACCTCAAAACATTTATTTGGGTATGAGACTATATGAGATTTTTCGTGGAAAATGTGTCAATACTAGAAAGCTTCCTTCCATATGTCAGCTATCAGTCAGTTTGCTTGACTTTCAAAACCTGATACCACTTTGAGGAGATTAGGTAAGTTTAAAATACTTTCTGGATTTTCTAAATTTTATGCCATTTTAAAATGTTTTATAATGGATGTTTCTATTTCTCAAAGTCATTAATGTTCCTCTAAAAGCTTAAACAAAACCTCCTCTCTCCAGCAATATCATCCTTTTTCATTTAGTAAACATTAATTTTCCTTTCACAATTCTAGTGGAGCTTGAAATTAAAGGTGGCTTTTTTCTCTATTATGGCTTTCTTTGCCTATCAGCATCAAAACTGTCAGTTACCTATTACTTTAGCACCAGTCAAGTGAGCATAAAAAGCCAAATAATTGATCTTGTATAGGTCCTACACAAGAACAACTTCTTGTAGACATCATTATCATGTTCTCTGAATTAATAATCTACTTACTTCTTAAAGGAAGTGATTGGTTTTGGATCTGTCAGCACTTGACATATGAAAGGTGATTAAATGATTGTATCTAATTCTGTACAGGCCCTATCATACGTGATGCTAGCTCATAGCATCAATGCAGAAAAGCACTTCAGTTTCAACCAAGTGGCTGCCTGTTCAGTCTCCTCAGATGTCTGAAGTGCTTTGCTGTCCAAGAGTCGGATATTCTGCATCTTGTAGAATTAAGTCCCATCTTTGCCCCTTTTCGCTCTTAGCCACTTCAGAAGACCTGTGTGGTGATTAAGTGGAAAAATGCTCCAGCCAGGCCCTTACTCTGTTGCCACTTCTGCACATTAAGGCAATTCAGACGTGCTCTTTTCCTCTTTTTTCAGATTCACTATCCACTGGCTGTTCATACCTACAGAAATTGAGACCTTTCGGGCTTCTGTTCCTACTATTTAGTTGAAAACCACACATTTTATCATAAAACTCTTTGTAGGGACTGGATATCTGATATTTTGCTCTTTGTGGCACATTAGCCAAGATCAGTGCTTACAGACTTTGGGTATTCATATACTATGAAAGCAAAAGATTCTGTCCTATCGGGCATGCCTGCGTGTATGCAAGGAGCAGTGCACAGGCTGGAGGAACATGAACAGACATCAGGTTCCCTAAGGGAGCAGTGAGAACTGAACAGCCTCATGAGGAGAAAAAAAAACAACAGAAGTTGTGAATGTGATCACTCTAATGCCCTGCTCCTTTTATATTCTAATTCTTTACTTTTCTCTTTCCATTTAGCATCATGATATGCCAGTATAAAGCCCAGTGCTAGGCTTTATATAATGATGGCACAAATATTGCTGGGGACAAAGGTATATTTAGCTTTAGAATTATTTTAGGATTAAATTCACAGGAATCTTTGGATGCCTTGTACCTGCTGTAGTCAGTAGCTGACTTGCAGTCCCATTTACATGGAAGCAGAACAGACACACATACTTATTCTTGTGGCCAGAAGAGACCCTACAATCCTAAGCAGAGGAAACTGTCAGCTTGCAAAGTGGCTGGTGAGGGGGTGGAAGGGGCTCCTTTATTCATGCTGCAGGTAGTGCACACAGGACAAGATCATACATACTGTTTTCCATCTTTTTTGTCTTGACTTGTTTGACTTGACTTTATTTGTTAATAAAGTTCTGCAGAGCTTAATGCCCATAAGTCAAACCACAGGAGAAATTACAGACAGCAATCACCGACACTCTGTGTGAACTGAATGCAACTTTAATTGGGTCCTACTAATTGTGCATGCAGCTGCTAGGAAAAACATGATGATGCTTATCTCATACAAGAAAACAAATTCATCTCACTGCTCAGCTGTAAACAAATGAAAAGGTGTATATTCAAATAGTCACAAAAGTAAATGTATATACTTGCAGGTAGATACCGTGACTTTTGTACAGTGCTTATCAGAGCAAAGCAGTTCTGTGCTTATTTTGACTTTTTTTTTTTTCCTTCTGTTATTGTTTTAAACTTGCCCTGAATACTCTGGTCAGTGGGAACCTGAGCAGGGATGGGATTCACATGCCCTGAACAAACTTGGGTACCTCAGCCACTAAGTTCATTTAACATGGGCATAGACAAATACTATGAACAGCTAAGATTAATATTGAAAACCAATCAACAGATTTTCTTATAAGCTGCTAAATTGAAACCTGCCCCTCCATTCATTTAGCTCAAGAGATGTTATTACCTTCGAAACAGGAGGCATCCTTAAGTCACCACGTAATTAAAATTCCAATTATTCTGCATCTATGAGCTGCTCATTCTCAAGCTATTGAAGGGAATTAAGTTCCTTGAGAATGTACAAAGTCAGGAATTGTTTAATACATATATATTGATGATGTGATCAGTGCTGCATGTTAAACCAGCCATGGCACTACCTGCTTCATTGGCCTATTTCACCAATATCTGCACTTTAGTAAATACCTCAGAATGTTTCTCAGGATGATTTACATTTTGTAGGAGGAAAATAAAATGAACAGACCTTAGCAAGCCATTATAATAGCCTTCTACTCTTAGCAAAGAAGAGCGCATAAATGGGAGGGAACCAAAAAATAAAATGTGCACAGAACACACTGGTAGGGAAGGGGGTCTGAGAAAGAAAAGCTGAGATAACTGCCTTTACTGTTCTTTATATTTGCAATTATTTAATGAAGAGTACTTTGAGTTTGTTTGTTTGTTTGTTTTGTTTTGTAGAAAAACATCCAGAAAAAGGAGTTCTGCTTGATTAACACCTCAAAAAAGGGGAAAAAAAAATACATGCTTAATTAAATTAGAATATAGCAAAAAATTTACTGCAGTTTTATAATTAATGTTAATATACAATGGGTTCAGAATTAGTGTGTCTGAAGTTCCCAGGGGTACTAAAATGGAGACAGAGAAAGTGGTAAGGAAAAAGAATATTTGCTACAGTAAATTTACAGTAGATAACAAACTTATTTCTTAAAGTTTTAAAAGCACTAAATATTCCTCATGTACAATAATGATTTTATTACAGCTCCATATACAAATCTGTAAGAACCAACACCTTCCTACTGTCTACGCATTTGCCAACCATATTTTTCCCCTTGATTGTTTCCAGAGATCAAATTATATAGTCAGTATATTCTGATTGTTCTCTGCCTTTTCCTCTAAAGGCACTGGCTTCATTTCTTAATTGAGACCCAGTGGAGATAAGTTCACTACAACATAATTTAATGAACTACGGAAGAGTTACCTTTAACTGCATGAAATATCAAGCTGCATGACAGAGAAAGAATATCTCCTAGGTGATGTTTCAGTAGACAATAATTAACTAAGACTTCTTCTAAAATAATACCACCCACATACGCGCAGCCTCTTCCCCCCCCAGAAACTGGACAACACATAAAGCAAGCTAATAAGCCAAGGGCAGCTCCTGAACGGAGCTCAGTGGCACATTTGCCTTCCTCCATGAAATCACAGATTAGAAATCAGAGACATACAGCACTGAAGAGTGAATTTTACTCTTTTTCCCCTTCAACTTCAAAGGCTGAATTGAACTTGATTTACCCTTCACATTAGTCTTGGCTGTGCCATCACCACCGTCTGCTCCAAGCGTGCAGAAGATTCTCCATTTCACTCTGAATGATACCAAGCAGATCAGCAGAGGTGCTCTCACCACACAAAGCTGCCATCTCAGCACCTCCGAGCCAAAGCCTGGCCTGTTTACTTCAGGGATATGAGGAGAAACTTCTGCAGCACTGGCTTCACTGTATATTTTTGCTTATTTACTTAAATTTTGGGGGTTGAGGTGGGGGTGGGGATATAACCCTGACTTTTAAATGTCTCACACAATACAGCCTCGAATAAGACCAAGCAGGCTGCAGTCTCCCTCTTAGGGTCATGGCGGACTGCACACTGCCATCCTTCACCTCTCCTCATCCAAAATGGCCGCCTCCAGCCCTGCAGCTGCCTTACACAGTGGAGGCATCCCACTATCCCTTGGTCTTTGTATATTTTTGTTGCAATTTAATGATAATTAGATTTCTAATTCCTCAAATTAGGGAGTATGAATCAAACTCTGGCTCCTGCTGAGTTCAGAGGGGTACATGTCTTTATATGCATTTTTAGCATTCAGACCACTTTGATCGCAGCCCTCCATGCCACCACAGATAGTAATGATTATAATGAAAGATGTTTCACAAAGAACTGCTGATGCAGCATTTCAAGAATTCTGAATATGTTAATTTTCTTGGTATCCAGAGTTTCTGTCCTTTTCTCACTGATGTTGTAAAAACATCCAAGTGAAGGGCAGATAGTTAATATTCCAAGAGAAACCTTATTTACTATGAGAACCTCTCTAATTACTACGACAAACTATCTTCTCACAGTTATTTAGAGCAATTGGAAGCAAGCATGGTGACGCTGGTCTTGATAGTAGCAAAATATTTAACATCTGCCTCAGTGGAGAAGGTGCCCAGAGTTAGAGGCTTACCTTGGGAAAATGACATCTGAAGGACACATTACATCAGTTGCATCTAACGATCACATTTTCTTAGCCTAGTAGCATGAACCTGTCTCTTTCTTTCTTTTATCTAACAAGCTGAAATGTTCTTTGGAAGTAAATTCACAAGGATCTCGTGAACACACATCTGTATTTGGTTTGCTGTGCCCATCTTCTCCACAGTCACAGATCAGGTACAGAATATTCAGGGGAAATGGGAATGCAGCAGCGGGGGGCCTAGAGGGCTTGTTCAGACACAGAAGGCCACAGTCCACAAGTCATTTCTCTGACAGCATTCTTCTATCATAAGGAGGAGAAAATTGTTATTGACTAATAAATACAGGTTTCGCAGCCAAAGCAAACTCATTGCTAAACAGGCAGAAGATAGGAAGGCCCACTGGCTCCTGCTAGGGCTGCTGCCACAGACAAAAATCGGAGTCCCGCAGACAGATGAATAGCAGGGGCAGAAAGCAGTTGAGCTCCAGTTGTGGAAACAACATTTAGCACAGCTAATTACCACTCCATCACCACAGTGTTTTACAGCAGCCAGCACGCTCTGTGTGGTGAGGTGAGGGCAGACACAGGCTTGGAGGCCGCACCTCACGGCTGGGAGCTGCTGGGGGTGGCCAGGGCAGGCAGACAAAGCCCCTGCAAAGTACATGGGAAGAGTTGTACACTACGTTTTCAAGTTTTGTTATCTCTCCATGCTATTTAAACTTACAGAGCTAAAATATCCCCTTTCCCTTACCAGCAGGCCTAGGTAGTGCCTAATGAGCTCACTGAAGATACCGGATTGATTTAGCTGGTTCGTTTTCTCTGCCACAGGTTTAATAATTGCACAATTCTCTGCGCAAAATTGGATCCTAAAGACGATAGGGTTATTTTCCCCTCAGTGCAGAAGCAGTAATAAAAGCAGACTGGAAGTCTCTCTGTCCTCACAGTGGGCACTGTGGTGTCAGTGTCAAATGCAAGCTGATGAGGCGGCTGATACCAGCAGGGCTCCCAGAGGTGGGGAAGCCAATGCATGATGTTTCTTTAAATCAAATCTATCTTGTAAGTTATTTATACTAAGGGGGAAAAAAGTTTTCTAGTTTTAATTCTATACATCCTGAACTTAATACTTTTCATTTTTTTGTTTGTTTTCAAATGGATGCTCAAAGCCTACGAAAGCATCTGGGAGTTCGCCCGTTACCCAGATAGGCCGTGTTATGACTGCAGCACGTCAATGCCAAATAGCTCTTGTCACTGGTGCGTCCCAAATGATCACAGTTTAAAACAAATACTACTCAAGCTCATTGACCTTAGGGTTACTTTCCAACTCATGTCCCAGGGCAGTGCCCCCCACTCATGCTGGGCCCACCGTGGCAAGGGTTTCTCGCAGGCCTCAGGTCCTGCGTGCTTGGTCTTGCCACTGTGAGCACAGTGCCTTCAGGCTCAAGGGATACTTCTGACATAGTAAAAATGAGCCTGTGGAGATCTAGGTTAAGGAAAGCCCTGGAAAGATGTCAGGTAGCTCCACAACTCCCCTTTCATGATAGCCCAGGAGCTGCATGCAGCCCAAACGTGGCAAGGCCCACCCGCATTCTGGAAAGTTTCGTGAGTGAGCTCAGTTAGGGGATTTGCTTGCCCTGCTGTGGGTTCCCTTCTTCATATGTTATAGACAGTTTGCTGGCAAGATTATGCAAAAAGAAAAGAAAACAAAAAAAAAGAGTTTTAAGTGACTATTAGAGAATGTTTCCTGAAGTGTGTTTACTGTCCTTAAATAAAACTGTAAATGAAAAAAATAATTGAAAAATAATGAAATATTCTAAAGAAATTCGAATAGTCGCATAGTCTCTTCACTGGAAAATTCACATTTAAAAGTAAATTAGTCAATGGATATTCCATCAGCTCTATTGAATATGTACTACAGCAAAGAAAACCATAAATAAAATATGTACAAAAGTTTATAGTAATCTCTGTCTCACAGGTTCATAAATCTCTTTTTTTAAAATTCGCTTTTCTGATATTTACCTTTCCATTCTTTTAAGTGAGCAGTATCCACAGTGCACATCCCAAAACAAAATGAAATTTTATGGATTCAACAAAATGATCCACACCAAAAGATAAGTAATATTGCTGCAGGAAAGAAAAGTTGTATTTATTTTTTAGTTTAGCTACCAATTCAAAATGTTGACATAGCCTACTCAAGTGGCATGTCAAAGGAAACCTCATATTTACAAAGCACACCATCACTCTCTTTTAACGTGGCATTGAATATAACTTGCTCTCTTGCTGCACAGAGCCCTCTTCTCTGCTTCCCATGAACCAAGTGAAACGATTGGGTATTTTTAGGACCTACCTGATATGAAGTGAGGGATATAAAAAATAGGGTTTATTCTTAGTTAGAGAATAGTATGAAGGTAAAGATATAATCCCTTCCTCAAGCATTCTAGTTCTAAAGAAAATAATTACTGCCAAAGAAAGAAAGCCTGCTTTTCATAAAACATGTACAGCAAAAAGACCGCCACCAAGTCCAGCAACCATCAGCTGTTATGTAGGAGCACCGACCACTCACTGCACCATGCCTGAGCAAGCACCTGCCCACAGGAGGCTAGTTTCAAAAGCCAGAAGCAATAAACCCTCATATACAAGCATATGCAAATATATAAATAAAAACTAATACATACAAAAACACACATACAAGAAGTAATGAATTCCAAAATACAACTTCACAGTGTTTATCCAAAGCTTTATAGAAAAGTTAATAGTTTTTTAAGTACCACACAAATTTATTGAACTGTAAAGAATATTGACATAATATGCTAATGAAATCTGCATTTAATAAGGTATATATCCATTCAAATTCTCTGTACCTTTCTGTCAGCAGAGCATATTGCAAAAATGAACCATTGAGGCCGCAGTTTAATCTGATATAAAATCAAATGATCCATGTTAACAAGACAATTAAGTAACTGTCTGAAACTGAAGAAAAAATTATCAGAAGTTCACCAGATAAAAACTGGTTTTGAATAATGTGAAAGTGTGATTATACAGTATGCAAACTGAGAGTTGTTTCTGTGATTAGAATAATATGAGTAGTAAATTAGATATCAATTTTAAAACACGGTAATTATGAAGAAAGCCTACCTCAGGTGCTTCAAAAAAGAAAGCAAAACTACAAATTACATGCTGTTTGCATTGGCCTATTCAAAATTAAAGGAGAATGCATTACAAGGAAATTAACACTTGGAAAGGTTATTTGATGGCAGTAAAATTGAAAATTACAACAGATGTTTTTTTGCTGGACATGGCAAACAAAATGATGCACCATATATGTTATTCAGAGGCATGACAGATACTGTTACCCACAACAAAACCTTACCATGCAGTTGGTACAGATCTCAGGGAATTTAACTTTCCATTTAAAATTCAATGATTGTAGCTAATAATATTGTATACCTAGTTTGATGATGCAATCTAGGGATTTTTCCCCAACGAAATGTTATTCTAGAGGCAATCCATAAACAGTCTGGTACAGCTCACTCACAGGTATATATGTCAACTTTACTTCCACCAAACCAGCCCAGATGCTGGATGCTCAGAGGTGCCATGGAGCCAGCCGGTGAGTACAGCTCTGCAATCCCGATGTTTGTGCCCCTCCACAACGCACTTCAGTGCAGCAGCTGTCAATTTAACACCAGTGACAGGACCCGCGGGAACGGGGTTAAGCTGAGGCAGGGGAAATTTAGGCTTGACATCAGGAGGGGGTTCTTCACAGAGAGGGTGGTTGCACACTGGAACAGGCTCCCCAGGGAAGTGGTCACTGCACTGAGCCTGTCTGAATTTAAGAAGAGATTGGACTGTGCACTTAGTCACATGGTCTGAACTTTTGGGTAGACCTGTGCGGTGTCAAGAGTTGGACTTGATGATCCTTAAGGGTCCCTTCCAACTCAGGATATTCTATGATTCTATGATTCAATAAGTCAGTATGACCCGTGGACCCTGAAGTCCATGGATTGCTTTTAAGGTAATGAAAAGGTCCAAAAACTGGTAAGAAAAATAAGCTTACTCTTAACAGACCTCAATATAAAGAGGCCCATATCTCCACAGAACAGTTTTAGAGGCTCACAGACTGAATGAAGATAGAAACCACTGCTTTAAGGGTATGATTACCAGAAATGCACCTAAAGCTATGTATTCTGTTTGTTTTACAAAACAGAGATGATCTCTCCAAAAGACGAGTGAAGTAAAAAACAGTTTTTCCTGGGTGTGTACTATTAGGGGTGCCCACACCAGACACAGCTAAAAACTTGTATTATCTCACTGGGCCAGTGCAGGATCCACATCAGCGGTAAATGAATGTGCACTTAATGGACCTTTTTGCAGCCTTGCACAGCTTCAAGAAAAAAGAAAAACAAACCCAAAACCACTCAATTTCTTCAGAAGCCACACCATATTTGTTTTATTTATATCTGTGGAACTTTTGAGGACAACTTTTCATATAGCTCATCTCTTCCCCTCCCTATAGTTGTCCTTACTGCTTGTCCATCAGACTGGGAGCGAGCAGAGCCAGATACAGAGATATACTCTCTGTTAGATACAGTCCAGCTGTTCATGGCAACCACATTTAACCCTTCTTGCAAATTTAAATCTTCTAGATCTCTTTTATTATCATTTATTCAGATTTCTGGAACAACAACAAGGTAAGGATATGCCTGGGGAAATATCTCAGGTTTCAGAATGCCTGATTTGGTTTAAGCTCAACTTCCTTAAAAAGAAAAGACCCAGGAATAACATCCGCAGCCTCTGCTATCCCTGAGGGCAAACTCACGCTTTAAGCTGCAGTCAGGTCCAGCCGCTATCCTTCTGCCCAGGTGAAAGCACAAGCCCTTTTGGGAGTGACTGTGACTGAACAGGGACAGTACCTAGCACTCCTGCAGGCAGGTGACAGCCTTCCCACTTCAACACCCAAAAGCAGCAGCGGTCCATCATTCTCACCACCTCCAGCCTTTTGGTGCATTGGGCGCACAGATCTTTCTAGGACCGCTTTAGGTATTTATGTGTATGAATGGCTAATTTCCCCAACAATTATGCTAGCTCTTAATGCATGTGAGGATTCACGTATGTAAGTGCTTAGAAAAATAGCCTTAGAAAACCTTATTCAAAGACCATTGAAGTCACCAGGAACATTTTCATTGATTTGCTTTGCACTCTGTCCCAGGTATTTATCAGTTCCTTCAGCCCCTCTTTTTCAATAGAGTCGAATGGCTTACTAAAGAAAATACTCTGTTTTTTTCTTATTACTGGTTTAAATTCATATTCACAATGCAGCACTTCGAATCAGAGGTTTTCCCTAGATGCTTCTGATGCTTATCCTCCTTTGTTAAAGAGAACGCTACTTCACATAACAGAGCTGGTAGCCTCTATTCAAAACCTACCAAGCTGCAAAGAATGATGTTGTCACACAGACTGATCTTTCTCCAATAGCTTTTGCAGCACTTTTGTTATGAAGATGTTAGAGATAACACAGAAGAAAAAAGGAACTGATTTTGAGTCTTGGGATAACAAAATACAAAGAATGACAAAGAATCATACTATTGATACTTGTAATTGAAAGAGCTACAGAGAAAATGTATCCACTGTTTTGGAGAAGAATGGGGGAAAACGAGAGTAATGTGAGCTGCTAAAAAAAAATATATAGGAAAAAAAGATTTTGAAGGATTGTTGTTTGTTTTAATTGCTGTAATTTAGATTTAACTGTGATAACTGGAAGGAGCATCAGCCCAGGACAGCACACCTTCAAGGTTCTCAGCCCCCAACTCACAAATGAACCCAGAGAACAATGAAGTACAATAAAAGATTATAAACAGCATGTATATCTTAGTAACAGAGATTCAGAGCGGTCGTCCTAGCTCTGTAAAAGACAAAGAGAAATTATTTTGAAATGCACTGATAGTGAGTGTCCAAAGCAGCATTACACTAGCTTACACTATGGTGCAGTGTCTCACACCAAATTCTGTTTGCATAGTCAAGGTTTGTATGTGGACTGTGAGGTGCTAAATACCTAGTGAAAGAAATTTCAGATACTGAAGACTAGAAAGCAAGTCACATAAAGAAGAGCTACTTAAGCTGTACAGGGAACAAAGTCCAAGATTTATTAAGAAAACTGCATGTGCCCAAAAATAGCTTATGACATAATGAGAGAGATTCTCCTAATACACAGCACCATCCTTCATGTCCTATGCTCTAACTAAAATAAATAAATAAATAAATAAAGAGTGCAGGTTGCCCTTAACTCATCTGACTGGTTAGATTTCGTATTTCTTGGAGTTAGCCCTTTTTCTATCAGAGAAAAAAAGAAAAAGAAAAAAAAAAAGATAAAAACCAACCAAACAAGAAACCCCAAGACAGTATTGACAGTTCTGTTATATAAAAAATGGATTTCCTCATTGCTGAGTAATTGCCACACTCTTTAGCGTGCGCCAAGCTGCAATACCCAGAGAAGGGTTGTTTTAGCACGCTGACGGGCTGCTTAATGGCTGAGTGCATTACAGCCTGCAAGCCAGGCTTTCTGGCATTCACTCGTTCCCTGTTTCTCTCTCTTTGGTACACCTAATGAATAAGTTTAAAAGGATCAAACCACTGAGTGGATAATGTACCTGGTGGGCTCTCTCAAAGTATCTTTTTCTTGCTTTGTACCTTTGTAAATAAGTTAAAAATGCAGCAGAGAGGAAAATTGCTAGTGACACCTCAGACCTCGCTGGCTTTCCTACAATACCACAAGTTGTAAAAAGCCTCTCTGAACAGCACAGAAAAGTAGTTATTCCAATTAGAAGGGTTGGAGTAATAATTTTGAAGTAGCATATGTCTAACTTATCATTTTTAAGTGAAGTCTCCTAACACATTTCTGTATTTTCTGAAATTTTTGCACAGAGTACCGTAGCTTGCAGAAGCCTTATAATTAAACACCTATCACAGTGAATAGCGGGTACAGGAGTTGAGGATTAGGTGATCCTGTAATAGGATTTGCCTGCTAATTGTCACTGAAATGACAGCAGCCTTTGTTAATAGGAGTCCAGGAATTGCCATGGTGGCTTAGATCAGCAGCCCATCTTTCCAGTGAAGTATCCTGTCTTTAGCAATGGGAGGTATGATATGATTCGGAGGAAACTGCAAGGTAGTCTGCTACAGAATAAAGTACTATCAAAGTAAGGTTTCTCCAACATTCTCATTAGTAAAAGACAGCCTATGCCCTAACACAGAAGCGTTCACATTTCTTTAAAAGTTCTTTTCATTTTGGCAAAGCAGCCCAATCTTTTTCATTTCTCTTCATGAAATTCTTCTTCTGTGACTCCTGAACAATCTTGTAACTCAGCAGGCACACCGTGCCTGAGCTGCTCAGGGCATAGCCGTGATGCCTTTCTCTATTCATTTGAATATTTGCAGCATCATGGTCATGCCTAGATGGTGGCTGCGTGGTTTGAATTTCAGGGAGAACAAGGACCAGAAACTGGTGGATTCAGACAGAATGGAAACACGCAACATGGTGGTGCAAAAAGTGGGATGCATAGGGGAGACTTTCCTAAAGCCTGTTGGCTTCTAAACTCTGCAAGCAGTGCAAGAAACCTTGGAATTCACATAACAACAGCAATGGCAGGGGAAACTGCAACTGAATTTAGTGGTAACTCCTACCGACTTTAGGAGAACAATCTCAAATCTTTAGGCAGGGCTGTCAGGAAGGAAGTGAGCTACAGCAGCTTCCCTGGGCATACCATAGAAAGGGATCCAGAAAGAGCAAAGAAGCACTTCTGCTGGGCCAGCATGGTCCCACCCCATCACCCTATTCATAAAACGTGCAAGGAAAGGGGGTACTGAGAAGGGAGAAGGATGGAGGTGGGTGATGTGAGAAGAGAGGCTATCTGAACACTTGTCTGATCAGGGCTTAAAACAGCATCTGCTCACGGTGTAGTTTGCAGATCGGTCAATTCCTAACTTCACTTGTAAGATGCCATCATTGAATGATTTGCGATCCTTGTTTCTTTATACTCAGGAATAAAACCAATCATTCAGAAAACTTACACCATGACTTTTGCATTGTTGTTTCTGTTGCAAGAATAAGACAAAAACAAGCTCTGAAAGCAGTAAGCTGCAATATCAGGCAATTATATCGCAATACACTCAAGCTCTTTCAAATAATTAGTTAGTCAAACATCTGCTGCAAATTAATATTGGGCCAAACTCATCTCTTGGGTAATTCAATGGACTTCAGTACCATTAGGTAAGGGATGATCTGTTCCAACACATTTACTGTCTGTGGATAATTTGCTCTGCTAGAGCTTCTTCCTTGCATTGGTCTAGCTTGAAATCCTCTTGCAGTTGCTATTTACTAGCTTGTGCTGATGCATCCACTTTTTCAGGCTTAACTCACGAAAATTCAAAATGCACCCACTGCCAAGGAAATGAATTTATTCAATAAGCACTGCAATGTCAACTCTTAATAATTCTGTAATGCTGGAATAAACAAAGTTAGGAATTATGCTTGGCTTTCTACCCATCAATAAAACCTTATAAATTTGTAAGGACTCATAAATTTCACTGTACAAAAACTCATATCAAGGCAACTCTTAACTCGGAAAATTCAGATTGCATTTTAACCAAACAACAAATAAAGCTAATATGTATCGACTGCATTAACAATTCATAAATACACAGAAAAGAAATAAACAGTCTTTATAGCATTGTCATGTCTTTGAGGCATTGATTAAATTGTATAGATGCCAGTCTGTCACTCTAGCAGCTATTCGATAAGTCCAGTGTTTGTCCATCAATGTCTTTTGTCGTTGGTCTGACTGACTGTCCTGCTCCTGCTCAGGTTGGCAGCTATTTCAAAAAATGAACTGTCACCCTGGGATAATCAATTAATCAAGCATGAATTGCTTGACCGAGCCTTCTAATGAATGTTAACATGTAAACACTTGTCATACGCTTTGCAGACCACAGGGTTTGTGCAGTTATATTTGTGTCCGGGAATCTGACTGGCAGCGAAGCCCGTAAGCACGGACCCATCTCATTGTGTTAATAATGCACATGGCTTGCAAGCATGTCTTTAAAAAAGATTAGCTAAACCTATAATGATTTTATTGATTTCACAATTTTCTCCTCCTCTATGAAAATTGAGGTGAATCTTTGGACTGAGCCAACTATGCATCGCGTAGCGCCCTGGTGTGAAAGGTTAATGCATTTTCATGAGCCATTACCTCCCTCCTCTCACACACAAGAGCAATTTATATCCAAAACCTGTAATTACAATGCAGCTTAGCAACACCCCAAAAATTCTATTGCTACTGCAGTGATAAGCCTCATTCTTAGGGATTACATTTGTCAAATTAATACTAAAACTATGCAAAAGTTCTCTGTGAAGATCTGCAATTTAATTATTTTGTATAAATACACTCGCTTGAATCACTTTGGCTGTTATTAACAGAAGACCAGAGGGTAAATATTCAGTAAGCAATGTTTACTGTCTGCTAAACTATATGGGATCCTCAGGCACACTGAAGTATCAATTTTGTTCCCTAAACTTATTCTTAAATCCTTAAATAATTTTTATGTCTAAACTGTTGAACAAAATGGGTTAAAGATATTTTTAGACAAACAAAAACATTTTATTCCTACAGTAACTGCATTTCCACAAAGGAACAGCAGATTTTGTCCCTTGCGTTTTGTTTCTTTTTTTTTTCATTGAAACCTCCAACAAAACCCCCAAAAGAAAAAGTAATAAGGAAAAAAAAAAAAAGAAAAGTAATTTTCTGCATGCAAACACAAGAGTTTCACATATAAATACATTTCTTTTTGGAACACTTCCACTCCTGAACAATCCTCACTGAACTCAACTGCACTTTTTAAAACCAGAACACTTATTTAGATGAATGATTATGGATTTAGGAGTCCAACTTTAGTAAGGCTGGTTGTAAATTCATAGCCTCTAGTCATGTATTTATAATTATGAGCTTCCCTTTGCCAGTTTGTAAGCAGAACTCCCCTCTGATTAACATGAGGAGGTATGCTGGAGTCTGGCCGCATGACACAGCCAAGCATCAGTAAGACCTTGCATACAGAAAAGATTTTACAATATGCCCCTTTTTTTAAATTCAAAATCACAATTCATGGACAGGAACTCTCTCTTTATTTCATTTTTAAAAATACTATCCCTTTTCTGAGCACATTTTTGAAAATGCATGAAGCTAATTTAAACATGCAAAATGTCATCCTGTACCTCTGTGCCACATGTCAGTATTTGCAAGTCTGCATGAAAGGGCACCCATTAGGTACAGGAGTACGCAGGATGTATTCCCTTCTGGTACTGGCACACACGAGTTAAGCATATGGGAATGTGTGCAAGCCACAGTATGCACATTAATTTGGAAGATCTGACATTTATGAACTTGGATTAAACTGCTTCTCATGATTACAGATTCATGTTTCTGGATGACTTTACCAGGAGTATCTTGGATGGAACCCTGTGGGATTGTTCCGTGAGGCACCAGACGGGGTAGCAGCATGCGTGGTACAGTTAGCCTCAGATTTCTCTGAATCCCAGTAAATGGTACACAGCAATAATTCTAGGAAAATTCCATTTTAATTATACTAATTCTTATTTATCAAACTCAATTTCTGAACACGGCATACAGTACTGTGAAATCATATGCACTATGCTACTAAGGACTCCAGTAAAACTGAATGCTGATAAAGCAAGGTTGCTCATAGACACGGACATTCACAACCTGGTTTGTTTAAAAACTCTAAAGACCTCTGACCAAAGAAATGACCACAGAGGCAAGTTTACATCCTCATGTCCTTGGGAAATTGGAGCAGAAGCATACACGTAGCCTACTACAGTTAAATAAACAAATAAATAAATCTTTGTTTCTACCTTCAAACACTGCAATCACTTGTTAGTGCCCAAATATTCTGAATGCACTTTTGGGAAAATAATGTATTGTGCAAGAACATATCAGAGGCCAAGGCTAAAGTTCAGTTTAGGAAGCTAATCCCAATGACCTATATGTTTTTATCTCTCTACCAAAGGTCACTGTTCCACAATGTGGCCAATCAAAAAAAAAAAAAAAAAAAAAAAAAAAAAAAAAAAATCACATGAATTTTTATTTTCAGTAGTTTACAGAACCATTATGAATAAATACACATTTATTTATTTATTTATTCCCCTGGGTTATAACAAGACCAAATCAGTTTTGCAGGTACCTCACCCTCCTGTACATATCCATCTATCCTTGCTCACCAGGGCTAACTGCTGGAACCAGTGCAGTTGCTGGCTGTAAAACAATCACATGACCAAGCTCA
This sequence comes from Anas acuta, assembly GCF_963932015.1. Classification (NCBI taxonomy): domain Eukaryota; kingdom Metazoa; phylum Chordata; class Aves; order Anseriformes; family Anatidae; genus Anas; species Anas acuta. The sequence goes on along the minus strand of NC_088988.1, from coordinate 10,374,811 downwards.
GACAATGCCAGGCTGGACTCAGCCCAGCTATGCCCGGGGGCTAGTTCAAACTCGCCTTCATTTAAGCCACCACTAAAGGTGCTTCGAGCTCAGATTACTGATTTTGCCCGATGCAATCAAACAAAAACAAATGGGTAAAGGACGGCAACATCTTAAAATGCCACAGTTTCTACTATGTATTATCTGGCAACACGCTTACTTCCCAGAGGCTTTCAAGATAAAACACTGCAGTGAGTACAAGGATTACTCTGTTCGGAAATGAAGCTGTATGTTCTTCTGTGCCTCCCAAATCACACCGTGGTATCATTCTGATACAAGAAGCATCAAAAAATGAAAATGGCAGCCAAGACAGCACATATCACACTGTATACATGCTTTTAAAAGCATTAGTATGGCAATGAAAATATGCTTCCAGTTATTTTAATGCTAGTTACCCTATATATTTATATTTTTGGTACATTATTATAATAGAATATTTGCTTGCAAATACATTAGTTTATTCATTGCAAACACCTGATATCAGTTTTAAGAAACAGACTAATCCTAGAAATCTTGGGCTTTATCAACTCTCCAGTTTCCAAAGCTTGTGATTAGATCAGCCAGGGTAGAGATATTTTGTTTTAATCAAAATTGATTTTTTATTATTATTGCCACTTCCCTTGATTTTATGGAACTGCATAAGTGATAGGGCAGCACATCATGTCTCATTCATTCCTTATGTTACAGTTGGTAATGTAAGTGCTTCTTCTGAATATCCATGAAATTAAAATGTATGGGAAATAATATTTATTTCCTCAAGAACGAGAAATGCCTTTGGAGGAGAGGCAAGCAAGAAAATCTCACTCAGGATGCATAATTTGCTCTCCACCTGTGCCCTCCTGAGTGTGGTCCTCAGACTAAAATGAGGGAGAGCAAGGAGGTGTTCAAGTGGAACAAAACTGTATCAGTTAACACAGCTATCAAGTTTAGTTTGCATGATATCATGGAGCCTGATTCTTGTTCACACTTTCCCACTATAATTTATACCCTGGCAAATTCCTTGCAAATTGCTAGAAAGTATAGAGGGGTGTTAATGTCATCAAAAATAAGGCTCACATAATGAATTTTTTTATTTTCACAAAATGGCCTTGAATTTTCAGACGTTACTTTACAGGTTTTATTTAAGGAACAGACATTTTTGCTGCTTCCCAGCATTTAACAAAGTCAAGGGAAGGTATGCCTGGCTGGAAAGGGCCCAAAACCCTTCGCCTTTATGAAGCTTGGGTTCTCCCCACCTGGGATTCTCACTCCTCTAAAATTCCATGAAGGCATTTCTGGGTTGAAAACAGCTATTCTACAATATCATTCAGCCTTTGTCCCAAGTCTCTTTAAGTTTGCAGTATCTGTATGGTTGAAGTTGAAAAGAAATAAAAAGGAAATCACAGCAAATACATGAAGTCTAACTGTGACTTACAGTGTAGTGGAACCACAATGCTGCACATTAGCACTTAATTTAGTCTACTGCCTCTCTCAGATGATCTAACCTGGCCCCTCCGCACGTGATTTCCCATCCTGTCAAGAGCTTACCCATTTCCAAGCAGACCATAGCCTGACCAGATGCAGTCAGCAAACTCAGTTAAGCGCTAGGTTTTAATGAAAGATGGCCAGACTAAATGTGCATGAAAACTACGGTGCACTGATACCCAAGAGTACCATCTATTTTGAGCAGCACTCAATTTTATTCATGAAAGAGCAGGGAAGTTTCTGACACATGCTCTGTTGCTGTCACGACATTTTTCTTAACCCTTTGCCCAAAGCAGCCAGGGCTGGGAGCTGCCGGTACCTGCCAGGGGCAGATCCCCTGTGCATGCTCTGGATGAAAGAAAGACTCCAGCATCTCCCCTAAAGCATCAGCCCACAAGGAGCTGCCTGCGAAATTATTTGCCTGTCAGCCTCGTGCATTTTCTCATCTAACAAAGATTTTACTTTGGGGAATCCATGAAGAGTATTTCATATGGTTTCAAATCCATTTTCATACCTTCTAAAGTGTTTCATCCAGAGCACATCTACGACTGTCGAGTACCAGATTGCAGGGATCTTTTTGGAAAGACTTTGCCTGAAGCATTGATTTGCAAACGCATTCATACATGCTAAGCCTTAATCATGTGCCTGCTCCCATGGACATCAATGACACAATGTGAATATTTGCTTCATACTTAATATACTATGGAGCAATACAACAAGGACAGAAAAGCGTCCCTGTGTAAACACAGGACTGCGAGAAAAAGAAACTGAAGCAAAGAAACAATGCCTGCACTTTCCCTTCCTCCCTCATTACAAAATTACTTTCTCTCTCTCTTGTGGTATTGGCGTATATTTCAGCCTCCCCTCATCTAAAGATCTTTTTAATTCAGTGTTTTCATTTAAAAATGCCAGCTGAAGATATAAAGAACCAACAGCATCAACATGTTGAAGGCTATTGGAACTCACAGGATCAATTTACATGATTTTTAATTCTTTTGTATTTATTTGGTTAATCTTAACATAATAGAGTTTTTTCCTGTAGTCATCTCTAATATTTTTCTGCTAATGTGAGGGCTGAACACTTTTTCCATAAGAACAAAATCACCTGACTGCATGAGCAAGGGATTTGGGGGAAAAAATAAAACCCCCTAATTTTTTAAACAATTTAAAAAAATAATGTTTAAATATGGCAACTAGTAATACACATATATATGTATTAATTACAACCTCTTCCCTCCAAGGTTAACTCGAGCTGTATGTGGAGCACATTTTGCTCAGGACCTGAGCAAGAGCTCCTTGCAAGTGGCCCAGCTGAGCCACAGGAAGGATGCACAGATGGGACTGGCTCTTCGAGACTGGAGATCCCTCTGCTGCTGCCCAAAAACTTGGTTTGTCAAGGAGCAAGGAAGGACCAGGCTGCAGGGGAAGGGGGGAGCTGAGCCTGTTACAGGAGCCGCCTACACGGACACCAGCAGGAATGTGGTGAAACCGCATCCCTCCAGTGCCAGCCTTGCAGCTCACAGGCTCTGAGGCAGCAGCAGTCCCCTCCAGACTTCAGCAACAAGCCAGACTTTTAAGTCACCTTCCTCCTACCGGTCTTTGAGATAAACACAGTGTGCTCCTTAATCCTACCAGTGGCTTAGCTGTGCTTTTTCACTACCTGCAGCTTAGAGGATCAAGCCCTGAGTTGTTAAATGATCCAAGGGAAATACGTTTCAGGACTTTCCTATCTTCCAGTTTTGCAAAAAAGCTATCAGTGAAAAAGACAGCAAATAATCATATTTGTTCTGCTATTAAATAGCAAAAAAAAAAAAAAAAAAAAAAACCAACAACAAAAAAAAAAACCACCTTTATCTGGAGCAGACTAATTCAGATGCATATGCTGCAGCTGAACGCCACCACATCCAGCTAACCAGCTGGGTAGATCCGATGGAAGATTGCATCCACTTAGAGCTCAGAGCTTTAAGTACAGGCTGCATATGGTATACATCTGGTTAATCCTCAGAAATCAGCAACATACACAAAAGGAGAGTCTGAAAACCCCCAGCAGCACAGACACTCAGGTCTGGAACTGCTGAAGCTCATCCCTAACAGCAATTAATTGCCTTTAACTGGGAGGGAACCTCATGGAAAGCAACAAATAGATTCAATTTCCATTAAGAAATGTGAGATTCCTGCCCACCTGGTGAGGCACACAGCACTGCAACAACCTCCTCCCTCATACATGTTCATCCCCACTCTCTCCTTCAATCAAACAAATTTTGGGCAACTGTTTAGTGGAATTCCCATTTGAACATAATTTTTAACTAAATCTTCCAATGTAGCTGACATATTACAGAAAATAGGATCAGATCTTCAGTTACTGAAAATCCATCAAAGCAGTCCTTGCCAGAAGCAAAGGAGCTAGTTACCTGCTTGATTTCTTTGGTTAATTAAGTCTTCTACACAAGGTATTCTTTTGCAGACAGCATCGCATTCATGGTGAAAGAGTAATAAAACAGTACAGCTGTTCATGTTCAGCATTTGTACTGCTTGTTATTTGGTTAAAGAAAGTGTAAAATCTACTTAGAAGAGGAATCATTGCCATCATACAGGAAATTAGCTTAAGGATAGCTAATTTGTCAACTAAATATACGTCTGTACTGCCCTATATATACATACAGATATAAAACGATGAAAATAATCCTATTTGTAGGTTTTATTTGTTCTTGTTCAAAGTTAACACCTCTCTGCCTGCCTAAAAGGAATGTGCCTGGCGCAGCTTAGGAGCCATCTTCAGATGGTAGCTTCATCTCAGAAGTGCAGTCCTTGTTACCCAGAGCTCTTGGTCAATGAGCAGTTCCAAATGCAACACCAATAATGTAGATCTACTGGCAACAGCAGGAGACCTTCTAAACACCTGTAATTAATTTAACTAGGAACTCTAATTTTCACAAATGTCACAAGTGACATAAAAGAAAGAAATCTGCTGTATTTAACAACCAGCACGCGTGGACATCCTGCTGGCCAAGGGACATGGTCAATTCTCACTGGTTTAGTGTTTACTTCATGGCTCCTTTGCAAACAACAGTGGCTAACTATGTTGATGGAAGTCTTGCCTGAGGTCCCAGAACAGTCATTAAACTCTTAGCCTTCTGTTCAATATAAAATGACATGTCCATTCTGCATTTCTTTCGCTGAGCTGCTATGGAGGAGCCACAATTCGATTGATATGCCTGGCTCAAGCCCAAAAATGATTGCATTGCACTTTCCTCTAGCAGCCTGTCAGTTCACATTCAGAAAGCCATACAGGATGCAATTGTCTGGTCACCGAAAATAGCTTCTGTGCATATTTAAGCCATTTCAAGGTGGCAATATGAGAATTAATACTCTCTTCTCCTTCTGGAAATTCATCATTTGCATGGCGGTGCTGTTCAGTGTGCATGGCATCATCGCATCCCATAACATATTAATATTTTAGTTTGTTATCCCTTAGGTTATTTTTAGCAGCCAACTGTCCTTGTGTGAAGCTCAGCACCGCAGCGAGATGCTTAGGCATGTTCTGTGCATGGTCAAGGACGTATCATCATACATCTGCTCAGCAGGCTGCAGCGTTGTCTATCATTAAAGTAATCTCTGAACTGCTACTGTAACACATGTAATCATCAGACGCAGGATGTCTTTTCCCACCTGCTCTCATTTTATTGCCCTGTTATCCTACAAGTTTTAATGGTAACTTGCATTTCAGCAGATAAACACCTAGAACGGAGACTCGTTATACCAAAGCACAGAGTATGTTGTGACTTCATTTATTTAATTTCAGTTTGAGCTAATAGAGGATATTCTCATCTCTCCACCATGTGCTTCAATTATTAGCATTAGTTGAAGGACACAGATTGATAGCAATTAAGAATTAAATATCAATCTTCTGGACATGCAGGGAAGACTCACATTTAGTAAACAAGTGGCTAGCAGAGTTTATTGCTTTGTTTCTACTTTTTGAAAATACACAGGCTTTCTATAGGACCCGAAGTATTAGAATATCAGTCTCCAAATGGGTTTATGTCAAATTCTATATGCTCAAAAGATCAGTGGTCCCCAACTGAAGACTTTACTCCTTTTCCTTGACATAGTAATGGGCTCAACAAGCCCTATAATGTGTTAGCTGCATACACTCCCCTGCCATCAGGTTAACTACCTAATTTTTCTACCACTTGAGAGCAGAACTTCTGCATGTAGGTATTAAGGGATAAATTCATTTTATTATTTCCCCCCTTCTACTCAATACAAAAAGCGAGAATATAAGTAGTTGAAACCATCAGCAAGAATTAATGTTACAGCTTTTGAAATTACTAGGCAGTCTCTCAGAAAACAAGGGAAATAACAATGTCACTGGAGGTGCATTGCAGGCTCTCAGCCTCCCAGGCTTCACCTTCAGGAACCAACCCTTCTGAAATCATGGCTTGATTTGTTTAGCTGGCTTGCCCTCCCCATCTAACTGCATTACACTCATGCCATGCTCTGCAAAAAAAAAAGATGATTCCAACTTTCTGAGAACACAGAACGCAAATTCTCATGCTCACCTTCAAAGACTAAAATAAAAGATTGTTGTTGGATAACTGTGTCATTATTTTGCCTACATATAATTTCTGCCCAGTACTACTGACTGAATTTAAGAAGAGATTGGACTGTGTGCTTAGTCACATGGTCTGAACTTTTGGGTAGACCTGTGCGGTGTCAAGAGTTGGACTTGATGATCCTTAAGGGTCCCTTCCAACTCAGGATATTCTATGATTCTATGATTCTATGATACTGTTTGGCAGTTGCCATCCCTGAGAAGACAAAACTTTCTAGAAATTGCAAATACCGAGAGCAAACACTTCCCACTTAACAACAGCACTTGTGCTCAACTCACTTTCCTTGCTCATCCTCTCCTCCAAAACATCCAGGCAGAGCATCCCTGCCCAACACCACATGAAGGCTGTGGGGACACTGCTATTGCTACTACATCCACACTTTACCTTCGCTCCTACTGTTGCATCCCTGCTCCTACAGACTCTGCTGTCAAAACATTTCATTCTGAAAAAACAATCAAAAGAAATACGGTAGGAATGTCATTCCTTAGGCAGCAGGTCACTGCCAGTTGATTGCTGTCCCTGATGACAACCAAGTGCTAGAGGAGCAAAACAGGAAATATTTACACCAGTTACTCTCTGCTTCATACAGAGCAGATCTGCATCACCACTAAATCAGAGACTATTGCACATATTTACATTGATTGAGTTTAAACAGCACTAAAGGCCAAGAGATGAAAAAACATTTTCTAATTCAAAAAATGAAATGTTTCACAGAACAGCTTTCTTTTGCTGTAGGAAAGTGGTGGATCCTACAGCTGTTGTGTGTTGCAGAGGTTGTTATACACAGGAGAAGTTAGCTAGAGGTTAAAGGTGAGCACTTTACAGAAATGCTAATGAAGTAATGCTTATTCCATTCCTGCAGTTTATTTTGCAGCCTTTTTTTTTCTTCACTCCATGCTTATAGATACATATTCATGTTCGCCAACTCACACGGTATATGATGTCTAAAATTTTAGGCATGTATTCATTTTAGGGGAAAAAAAAGATAAATGTCTTATGTTTGTAGCCAATATGTGATATAACAAATACTAAAAAAAAAAAAAGAGGTAAAGAAAATATTTAAAATCTTAATTCCTATGATGCAAATCAAATACTATGACTGCCCTAACTGTTCAGGTCATATTCTCAAGGAAAGAGAGACCCCCACCCGTATGATTTCTGAATAATAATTCTATAACCATTCTATAATTTTATAATTGGTTACACAAATTCAGAGGCTCAGCACCAAACTATCTACTCAGAATAGAACAAGCAAATGACAAGGTATTTACACAATTGACAGCACACTACTTTTCAGGAAGGATATTAAAAACATAATTGGTTTATAATTTATTCATGAAAAAAGTAAGGAGTTGGAAAGGATGGCTTTATTTAAAACACCTAGACTTCACAGTAACCACATGTTAAAATCTCAGCAGGATGCCTTTTAAGAGGAAATGGGATAAAATTCACATAATTAATTAAATCATAATTCATTCATGAAAAAGGAATTAGAAGAGACAGTCTTATTTGAAATGTTGAGACTCCAGTGCTACCAAACATAAAAATCTCAGTAAGGCAGTCAACTCACTGTACCAAATGTGTAAACCAAGGGCTGCACCACTTCTTGGGCTTGGATCTGGGTGGGGTGTAGGGATGCACATCCTCTTTACAGAGAGCTTATAACTAATGGTCCTGCCAAGAAATTTATGTTTAAAGGCAAAACAATCATGTTTAAAATATAAAAAAGATCACACTTCTCACGAACTAAGATGTTCTGTGGTGCAAGTAAAGCCAGACGTCCCTTTCCCTCTGCTGAAATACCCAGGTTGTGAAAAACTTGTTAGGGAAATTGGTCAGTTAAGGTATCAACAAGTAGGCTGTCCCAAGAGCCTTTGGGCCGAATATTCTGGGATGAGTGCTTAAACTTGTATAAAAAAGTACAGTGCTTGGAAATTGAGGTTGATAATGGCTGACTGCCGGCCTGGATCTAATGAAGTACTTCCTCGCATGCTAAGCTTGAAGTGGGCAATTATTTTCATTGAAAGCAACTGGACTGCTTACATGCTCAAAAAAGTTAGGAGAATGATTTCTGTAGGTAGCAGCAGCTCTGGCAAGCTAAACTGAGGCTTCCTCTAAGAAGGCTGGTTTCTGAAAGCAAGCAGAAAGTTGGCCTCTCTCCCTTTCTGCATGTCACGTTTCATTGCTAGGTCTCACACTGCAGATAATAAGATGACACTCTACATCCAAACACATCCATTCACTGCTTAAAGCCACTGCATGTCCTAAACAACCTAATAAACAAAAGGTTTCAGGTGCTCAGCAACACTTTTCAGGACAAGGCTTGTAATGAGGGGCAGCTACTTGCATGGCGTGCTTGCTTGGTAATCAACACTAAAAGACAAGGACTTGTGCTTGTACTCGTCTACAGAAAAAATACTCCTGGTCGGGGCCTTCAGCTGGTTGCAAAAATAGGTTCCACTGTCGCAAATAAAACCCTCTTCAGATGCAATATCTGAACTGGCGAGAAAACATCAGTGCCCCATTTGAAAGAAGAGCCCTTGGTCATTTCTTTCCTCTCTTTTCTTCCCATAGCAGTGGACATATGACATAGCCACGTCCTGCATTGGACATACATAACCAGCTCAAGCTCTTCTGTTTGAATGCAGTCTGGGGATAGCTATACAATACACAGAAAACATCCTGTGCAAAAGAGGCAGTATTTAACATAGCCTCGATGGCTCAGGAGCAATGAATTCATGACTGATGAGCATCATTTCAAACAAGCATCATCTGTGCCTCCCTACAAGCATATGCATATGCCATGTATTGTCCGGAAAAGTGTTTAATACATATTTAATGTACTTGTTCTGTAAACATGTACTAATGGAAGCAGCGTTTGCTAGGAAAGGTGGCTCTGTCCATGGCTATTAGTGGGAGTACTGAACACAAAGTTATTCTGTGCTTTCCTGTGCTAGACAGATGGAGCTCATCCCTGCACTGCACGGCCTGTGCTCCCATTCATGGTGGTAGAAAAAGCACACTCACATTAGTTTTCATCTCTGACTGCGAAGTCAAATGCCATAGTTAACACGTATCACAGTGCATGAAAATCAGAGAGCCAACAAAGCCTCTGCGTGTGATCCCCAAAAGAGTTTTTCTAAACTTAAACATCACAGCCTTAACACAGTATCTTAAATTGTTTAAACTGGATTTACATAGAGACAATTGAAGACACCAGTCCCAGATAACTGGTGGTTCACATAAAATGGACTCATCATAACCGCCACAAAGAGACTGAAGACCGAAAGCAGGCAGCTTACCCACTGGTGCTGGGCAGCACTGAGGGCCCCATGGCCTCCAAGTTCAGGGAGAGCATCTTTTAAAGCCCTTTGAGAGATACAGAGGAGCACTGGCTAGGCTAACTGGAAGGGCTTGCCCTAGTTTCATTCACAAACTGAAGTTTTTTTACATTTTATCTTCAATGTAGTCTGAACCAAACTCCAGAGCCTTAACTAAATACTCGCTGAAATCTGTCATCCTTCTGGGGTAATTGGTGAGGCGTATGTGTGTGTGATGGAGCACAGTTTTGTATCAGTTTTGACTTTCTTATGGAGATTCATTTCCACAGGCTTTTATTTCCCATTGAGTATAACAATTCACAGCAACAACGCCTCACAGTAACGTATGATAAACTTGCAGAGTTTTGCAGCAGGAGCTAAATGAAATGGTGCCACCAATGCATTGTAGTGCAGTGCATTCACTATGGCTCCTATCAGACAGGCAGATATTACAGTTCCCATTGCCTAAAGAACAGTAAGATGAACTCTTCTGCATAAATAACATTGGCATCAAGGGGTCAACATGTAGACTGATGCAGTGAGGAGAACAACGTAAACCTCTTCCTCACCGTGTGCTGTTTGTGGTAACGGGGAAAAGAGACCCCTGCTTCCACTTTCCCAAGTGACTGCTGTGCTGATCTACACCAGGCCTGAGACTACAAAAAGGGGAGAGCTACACAGGACACATGGCATGTGCGTGTGTGTAAATTCTTCCACTGTTTTCCACAGCAACCTGAACCTTCTCTTTTATATATATATATATTTATTTTTTGTTTAAAAGGCACAGTGAGCTAAAAAAGGGTTAAAAAGAAAATCTGGTCTTCATACTTTTTTGATTTTGCGAGCATGAATCTCTTTCACGGAACAGCTGTCAAGTCAGCCAACGAAACAGGTCTGCTTAGGTCTCTTGATAATACCAACTGCTGTTGTTCATGTATCCTCAGTGACAGCAGCAAGATGAAAATCGAAATGAATCGCTCTACAAATGAGACACTTTTCTGCTTTGACTTTCCAAATGTGACAGTGTTGTTTGTTTTCTCAGTCAGCAACATTTAAAGATGTTAGAAAGCTCTGGTGTCGGAAAGTTGCTCAGGGGGCAGTTTCAAAAAGAATAAAAAAAAAAAAGAGGGGAGAAATCTGCATGACAGCTCCTTTCACAATTATGTTCAACTTTCTGTCCATTAGTACCTTCAACAAACTGAACTGCAAAATATTGCTAGCAATACAAACTACTGCTGACTTTAAGAGGCAACGGTTACCATTTCATATCTCTCTACAAAGTATTTTATTCAATATCCTCACTGTGCTACAGATGCACAATGTTGGTTCTCACCGTAAGAGTTACAGATCAGCTTTAGCTCCCACTGATGAGCTGCCATAACGCAGATGCATTAGCTTCTGTCAGCCTGCTTAGGAGAAAAGTGTTTTCAACAGATCACACATTACAGAGAAAAAAGATTTTTAAAAGTGCACGTTCCTCAATATGAGCTTGAAATATGAATATTTGCCTTTCTATCTGAGAAGCTGAAAGCACCCTCCAAATATAAATGAATTAAGCTTCTGCAATATGTGTGAAGTAAATATTTCTCTCCAGCTTGCACAGGAAGAACCTAAGGCACAGGGTACCCAGTGGAACTCATCAATTACTCTCGTTTACTGCAATATGTAGCTGGAAACAAAAATTAAAGTTGTAAAAGACAGTGGGTGTTTTTTTGAACAATTGCATTAGAACTCATAAGCCGTATGAAACACTGAAATATATTCTTACACATGCAAAATTAAACCTGCCTTTTAAAATATATTTATGTGGCATAATTTCATTCCTTATCCAACTTCCTAGACACCATTACCTAATACAAGAAGCACAACCCAATGTTCAAACACAGATTTCCCCACAAATTGATAAGCATGTTCCCATTCTTGAGAGTGGAAAAACATTAATACTTATCCACCAGATTATTATTATTATTTTTTTTAAAAAAAAGGCAGCTTTTCAAAAATGCTTTATGAATCTAAGATCATTTAGTTTCAAAGGAACACCGATTGTAAAGATTCATCCTCATGGATGGTTACAAACATACCTGTTAGAACAGCTTAGCTCAGAGCAGAACTATGCTAACACGAAGAAAACTGTCCCATCACTATGGTTTGGGGGTACACCGAGGGAATACATGTGCATTTACCCCAGTTACATAGTGATCTCCCATACCTCCAGAAATGTTTGAAAGTTTCACTCTAAATCCACTGAGCCAAAATCTGTTCTCATTCCATGAATGTATCTCCAAAGCTCACCCTTGCCAAATAATCAACTTTCAAACTTCCTGTTGGGTCCAACAAGCTTCATTTGAGAGACTGTTCATCCAAAATCTCTGGGTTTGCAGGTGCCAGCTGTGAGACATCCACAGAGCCCAATTATGATTTAATTATTAATACCAGTACTATGTGCTAACAGCACTTTCAATCTGAGAGTCTCAAAGTGCTTTGCAAATACAAGCAGAGCATCCAAACATTGTGAGTGTCCCCATGTTACCAATGAAGGAAGCAATACTTAGTCATTTGGTCATTTTATACAGAAAATCTGTGGGAAAAGCAAAAACTGTACAAAGAACCCTGTAATCCAAGTATTACACTACTAGCACAAAGCTATCTTTTCTTCCTGTTCTCTTTTCTTTTTAAATTACTTTCCGATTACAAAGAGACAAAATTTCTTGAATCACATGGGTAGATAATGCAACCAGGTCCACATATTCTCCATCTTGAACCAGATTATTTCTGATAACCACATGACTTTGCATGAAGAGAGTTTTTGGCACTTGGTCTTGCCTGAAACTGAGGAATAACTGAAGATGTGAACCATGCAATGTGAACATGTGCAGTTACCAGCAGTGACCTGTAAGATCCTGTAATTCAGCTGCTAAACTTGGAGCCCATTCTTTAAAATTTTCCATGCCAGGAATATCTGTTTGGATTGATTCTTTATTTATTGATTAATATTTCAAAATAAATGATCCAACAGTTTTCAAAAATGAGCTGAGGAAGGGGAAAGGGCAATTTTGGAAAGTTGGTTTTTTTTTGTTTGTGTGTTTGTTTCATTTGTTTTTGATTTTTTAACCAGTAATCATTCTATATTTTGATGAACAAATGGCACTGTTGCTGGTAAAGGGATAGTGCTGATGTTAGAGAGATTTGCCTTTTGCTCTCTTAGTTGGAAGTTACTCACATAAGCATAAGTTACTCACATAACCTTTGCTCCCACCACGGCCAATTTCCTTGCATTTCCAAATTGAAGACCTGAGGTCAGCTCAAGCTTAGGGCACTGAGAAAAACTCGGAAGATCAGAAAACTAACAAGATAGTCAATTATATAAAATCCTTCCTGAATGACTGACTATGCTGCTGATCGCATGTTTTCTTGATTTTAGTCCTAATGCTTGCGTACCACAAACCTCCCTCAGCCATCTGTGGAGGATGCCATAGCAGAAGTATTAAGTATTTTGTTTGCGTACTCTGGCTTCATGTATAAACAAGCATGAGGTAGATCAATTAAGAGGACTGCACTCCCTAAAATGCGAGATATGGAACTAAGTAACGAGCAATTCTGCAGCATATGCAAATGCTTTCAGTGCTGATCAATCATTTCACATCTCTTCCCAAAGAAAACAGAGCCGGTGCCACCTGGCAGAGTGCCGGCACTCCCAACTGTCACCAAAATAATTAGCTCACCTGTAGATCTCCCAGCCCAGACGCTGCAGGGAACCTGGCAGCACAAGGCAGCTTCCTGCTCCCTCCCGCAGTGGGAGCTCGGGGTGGGGGCTCAGCATGTGAATGGTCACTCTACCTGGGACTTCAGCAAGTTGCTCGACAGGCAAGACATGAAATTTTAAATATGAAGCTGGCTGACAGGTAATGTGGCCGAGTTCGATTCTAGGACTTCTGGCGGCACTGTGCTTCCTCAGATGGAAGCAAAATGATAATGCTCCACAGCAAGCCCTGCCACAGGGATGCACACACCAGTAAGCCACTGAAGACTGCAAGCAGGCTGCTTGCTGGTGTGCTGGGCTGCTGAGAGGCCTGCTGTCTTAGCCCTCCATGTACCAGTTTGGAGCTGAGCTGAAAGAGCAAGACTGGCCGGAGCCTGTCTTCTACCAGGCTCTATGTGGGCAAGCCAAAGGGATCACCAGAAAACATTCCAGTTGCTAACCTGCCGTATGCTAAGCATTGGTGGTTTTTCATAGTTTCTAAAACACAACAAGAAGTTGCTTATTCAGATCTGAGCTAGGTTTGGGGCTGCAAAAAGGAGGAAAATTTCACATCTGCCATGTCAGTTTAAATATGGTTGGTTAGTTAGAACAGTTCAGTGGTTTGGAAAGCCAAAACAGGTCCTTAAGAGTTGAGTGGGGCCTCAGAGAAATAAACAAACTTACCATTGGGCTATGCAATTTTCTACAACGTTATATACACATATGTGAAAGCCATGCTCTGCAATTTGTATGTGCATGCACACACTCGCAAATCAAAATTTAAAGTAAGACTGAGGGGTCTTTTGTCCCTTAATGTATTAGAGCAGAATGGATTTAATCAGCAGCTTGATAAATGACACGCCTGCTTAATTTGCTCAATCGCCAGGGCACAGATTTAATGCAATGCATTTCAGTGTCTCTGAACAAAGGATGAATGGCAAACCCACAGCCCATGGAAATGGCATGCCTGTTACTATCCACAAGCCTCTACACAGCAGCTAATAGGCACAAACTGGTATTTGCTACCACAAATATCCTGCTGTGTGGTCCTTTGTTCATTGCAGGATGCCTCCTTGCATTAATGTAGCCGCTAAATTAGTCTTTCTTTAATACAGGTTTCATACCATTTTAACATCTTGAACTAGGTTTGTGTTTGTAGACTCGATGTCATAAGTACAATCCGATCTTTTATGAGGTATTTCTGTATTTGAGCTACAACAGAAAGATGTAACATTGACTCTTTCCCAGCATTTTACAGCATGCTCCAGAGGCCCAAGAAATGCGGAATGATCTCTTTTTCTTTCTACCTGAGCATTTGGTTTTTGTACGTAAGCAGATACCAACTGTTTTAACAGAAATCAGAATCTGGTCCAAAGAGTACACACAGTTATCCCTGTTCATTTTCTCTGTACTGAGGGTAATACAAAACCCCCTGGAGTGGCATGCCCTGGTAGATAGGGAAATGTGCTAGATAAGTAAGTACTCACCCTAGCCATCAGCCTGGTTATGACTCAAAATGGGCCTTTTTTCAGATTATCAGAGCCTCTCTGACAAGGGCTTAAAATGCCCCCTAAAAATAAATTTGAAAGACTTGGGGAATATGGTTGTAAATTTTGTACATTACAGAAATATCAAGCTACATACAGAAAAAGATGAATCCTATATTATTCAGAAGTAAAATGAACATGAAAGTGAGACTGGACAGCATTTGGTGACAGTGACATCTCTTAAGCCACCAGTATGCTTTGATGTATTTTGTGCAATCCCTACCTCTGCGCTCAGTGCAGGTAAAGCCTGTCTTTGTACGGAAAGAATCTCTTGCTACTTTTGCTAATGTTAAAGATATGTGAAATGACTTAATAGGTTCAAATAAATTCTTACAGATACTATGGCCTTGTAGTATATTTTAGGTATGATTTCATTAAATGAAACTGGAAATGTTAATTGTAGAAACACTGCATGTAATACAAAAATGCTTCTGACAGGGTAAGGGGCAGTAATTTGAGTATACACATCAGGAATCTTGATTTTTATTCTTACTCTACAGATTTGATTGTGTTACAGTTTTTACTTTGCTTTTGACATATACTATGTAAAATGACTTGTAGTAAAAACTTATAAATGGGCTACCACCTCTGACTCGCACTAGAATACGTCATGCTTAGAGTCCCTACCTCTTTCAGAAAGGAGATTTTTCAGGGAAGCTTTGTTTCCCCTGCTTGCTGTTTCACTACTCCGTTGCAAAGTAGTTGTTGTGGAAGTTGTTCTTCTGATAGAAAGCTGACGTCTGTCAGTATACTACATGCAACATTTTTTGCATAGTAAATTTAAGAGAAGGTAACCTCATTATGCAATCATTTTTTGTGAACATTAGGAAAACTATTAAAATTTGATGTGATCATTTATCACAAGCATAGTTATTACAAATACTAATACAACAGATGTGATTATAGTCTACAAGTCAGTGCTATGAGAGGATGAAATGTTGGCAATTGTCATTTGTCACACTTGGCTTAGAATTAATTCGTATTAAATAATATTTTAAATACATCTTTTTTTTTTTTTCCCCTACTATGCTCCCAGATGGATGTTTCTCTTCTAATAGCTCACTGTTTAAGTACTGTAAATAGTTGTAACTTCTAAAGTTAAAATGCATAAATTACCGAATAATGCCAAATACCTGTCATCAATACATCAATCTTTGTATCACAATCTTTGTAAGCAGTTTGATAAAAGAACTGGTTGTGAAGAGTGAAGAGAACATTGTACAAGGTCACTAGCTTTACAAGCTAATCTTCCTTCTGATTGGGTACTAGAAAATATTTGTTCTGAAAGATTTATTTATTAAAAAACAACAACAACAACAAAAAAAACATACACAAAAGTCCTACCATATGGTTTCATTTCAGATGTGAAGTGTCATTGAGGCATGCTGTGCTGGCCAAGAATGTTTGCCAGTCCTCTACACAAACCTTTGTATTCCGTGTTTGCATTTTAGACAACTTAAGTATTTGCTAATATCAAGATGCTAAATAAATCAATAACATGTCAGACCTTGCATGAAAAGCAACAGAAGAACATTGCCCCAGCATTAATCAAGTCATGTGATTGACAGTTTGTCATTTCCTACCTAGTGATCTATAGATAAACTCATTTTGGCTTTCATAGAAATTCCAGAATATATTCAGATAGCATCAGAAATACCTCTTCTACATTTTCATTTCTTGTGACCCTTGCTTTCAACTGATCCAATAACCTTTTTCATCAGATACTATCAAGAATATGCAGTTAAATAAGAGCACTTCATAACTGACTAGAACTAATTTCTAAGGCCCTAATCGTTACCTTTAATTAACTGTAGGAGCAAAGCTGCGATCACTGTCAAATATAGGCAAATCAATAAAATCCTTGGTGGTGGCCACAATTTGAGCGGTTTCATAACCTACATTTTCTACTTTGTTTCCAAAAATTGTTGTGAGTTGTAAAATATGGAGGTTCCTGAATGATGTCCTCAAAACCATTATGAGGAATGAATCCAAATACCAGGCAGATAGAAAAATAAGTTTAAGGTCATATTAAAATACCCATGTCTGTACATAGCAGGGATAAAACGGAACAGATACCTCTCAGTACGGGGCTCTCTTGCAGGGCAGCTCAATTCGTTGCAATCTCACCGTTTAATCCAAAAAGAGGAAGAACAGTTCGAGCAATTTATCAGAAGTAAAAAACCGTAGCTCTATCCTGCTGCTCTTCATTCACACAGAAAAACAAGTTGTTTAGAGGAACCACAGATAGCATTATACTCAAGATTTCCAAGGAGCACACCAAAATCGAGCTGTGTGCTCCACATCCATGTCGCCCCGTGCTGCCAGTCGGCCCCTCTGTGGCCTCCGGCCCACCAGGCCCGGACCTTGCCCTGACAGGCCTCAGCGCCAGCCCGCTCCTGCTGGGGCTCACCATCACCAAGCACAGAAACAGAAGTACACAGAACATTAAAACACCTAAATCCTTAATGATCTGTGAAGCAAATTAAGATGTAAAGCTAGCCTTCCTCACACTTTCACAGAAGATAAAAGTTTAAAGCCAAGGTTTTCGAATTTCTCTGAATGCAGGAGCTAGAAATGGAGCAGGTAAACTGTTATTTTCACTTCTGACAGAAAAACACTGAGAAAAAGCCTTTTGTTCCACTCCACATGACAATTTTAAGAGGAGAGAGGGACCAGAAGACTCTGTGGCTTGCCAGGTATGACATTCACTTTGGTTACAGAAGACCTAAGATCCTGTCCTTGTACCAAGTTAAACGCAACAAGAGTTTCAGTCTCAATTTTGCCTGTCCCATTCAGCCATGTGCTTTGTGACTCAACAGATGTTTAGTTATTTCCCCAAATAGGAAACATCTGTAGTGGATGAATTAGAAAGAAGCATATTTAGAAGTCAATGAAGTGATGACTTAGGCATGGAAGCTTGAAGAGCCACATCTAAGCCGCAGATCCGTATCAGACGTAAGGTCTTTCCTCAACCGACTACATAGCCACCAGATGTTCCCTCAGAGCCTAAATATTCTGACCAAAACAAACAAACAAAAAATGGGCAACAAAGCTTATGGAACTGACCAGCATTAGATATGACACACTGCAATGAGGAAAACCATTTACTTCTTACAGGACTAACAATTCAGCAGGTAATTTCTCTAGCAGTAGACAGTATCACTTGCTTTTTCAGGTGGTTCTTTATGAGTGAGCTTGGGAAGGAGTCACTAAATGATACTCCAACTTAGACTGTCATTAGTAACCAGAAATGCAACATGCAGTCACTTTTAATGGGTCTTGGTATGCGAGTTAGGTCTGAATATACACATTATTAGAAAAATAGACAGGAAGAGACTTAAGCAGCCGAGTTTCTGACTGACTGATCTCCTCTTAATGTATCACCCTTTAATACTGACATTAAACCATCTTTCATCAAATAGTGCAACATACGCAGTTCATTTCCCTAGAAAAATTTACAAACACCGTAAAGAAATAAAATTGTACCAAATTCCAAATCTGCCTATTCTGCAGCCAGTTGCTCATTCATAAATGCAGCTCTCGGAAATAATTTTGGCCACAGCCCGTCCCTACCCAATGCAGCAGCTACCTGTCCTCTCTTACTTCCAGCTGCCACCAGCACGAGCACAGCCTGTACAGGGCTGTGCTCGTGTGTACACTGTCACCCCAGGAGACAGCAAGGGGTGGATGTGTTTGCCCTCATTTAACATTCTTCCCTCTGTCTCAGGTGGTCACTGAGATCTCTCTCCTATCTGCCCTTGGTCCACCCTTGGCAGAGCTAACAATGAATGTCTGCTTTGAAATGCATAAACACATGGGTTTGGGGGGAGGACAAAGGGCATGCTTCAGTTTTATGGAAACGTTATTGAAAGTCTTTTTAAAAATTGCTTCTGTGAAGAGAAAAAAAAAAAAAAAGACAAGGGAAAGGGGAATGACAGCAAAACAAACAAAGCAAAACCCCAGAGGCATTTTTATTTGCCAAGCAATGTGCACACGTACACACACAAAAACAATTAATTTAAAGTTACATGCATATATTTTAAATAGTCTTAAATTATTTATTTCCATTTTAAAAAATATCCAAGCACAGTTGCTTTGGTAATAAATTTTTAAGATGGGAGAACATTTTGCATCATAGTGTCCTCTAGAGACTTTGCTTTGCATCTTGGGCTGTTCATTAAGCCAGGGATAGTGGAGTAGGGATTATTGTACAACACTGAGCAAAATATTTCTGGATCTGGACTCACTGGGCACAAACACTGGAAGTGGTTAAAGTGTAAGGAGGGAATTGGAAGCACTGTACTCTGCTCAGCTGGCATATGCCTCAAGAACGAGGGCCAGCGTTGTCAGCACTATACCACAGGGATGCCCATAGCATTCTTACCTCTACAAGCTGCTGCTGCAGTCATGGTTAATGTACAGCACAGTAGGTCATCACAAAGTTTTTTTTTGGCAAAAGCAAGAATTTACATTCTTCTTCTCCTGCTCTGATGCTGTGACCCTCCAGTGAGCTTTCCAACCCTGGGCCTTGAGCTTGGCCCCTTCCCTGCCTGTCTGCGGACTCAGATGATGTCCCCACTGCTGCTTCTCCTAGAAACTGTTTAGGGAGGCTGCAAAGAACTCCCCTGCTTAAGCTAAGAGCACCTCATATATAGAAATTTCCTACAATTTATGTAGACAAATAAAGCCACCCTTTCATAAGACAGCATCTCTTGCTATTTTAAAACTGTCAAGATCAAATATTATAATAGACCAGTAAGCTATAAATCTGCACAGAATTTTTTAATATAATGATGCACAGGCTGCTTTACTTTTAAAGCTGCAAGTCCAGTGAAGTTTTATGAACACAGAAAAGCCTTCATGGGTTGAGATTTTAGTCAGCAAGTTCTTGCAATTTTCTTTCAAAGATTGGGGACAATAAAAAGTATCTCACCTGCCTCTCCCCAACTCCACAGAGCGCAGGACGCGCAATGAAGAGCTGAATTGGTACTTGACACGGAATACAGCTACCAAAGCTGAAGCTTTGAGCTTTTGACAATTAGAGCTCTACCCTGCCGTCCTTATTCAGTGAAGCTGACGGGAGTTTTGCCTGAAATTGGTTCTGTGAAGCCAGCAATGTGAGACTGCCATGAATATTTTAAAGTAAAGGAGTTGAAATACTCTAATGATCTTATGTAAATCTAGACTAAGAATTTCATTGGAAGTTTTTTGAATGGGTCATTAAGCAGGGGAGAAAAGGTTGGAAAGCAGCCTGAAAAGGAGAACATTTTCAAAAGCCAAAATACTCCCCACATTCTTCAGAGCCATCCAATTAGCCTAGCTTGAGGAAGTCAAAGAAGAGCAATGTGACAGAAAATCAAGTGCATGTGCAACCATGGGCAGACCCTCAGGTTTGTCAGGAAGGAGACAGCAGGAAGGCCATAATATGAAGTTAACATGCTTAAATGCCAAATTTGAACCCTAGATTGATAAAAAATTACCTAAGATGTACTTTTTCTCCAGATCATTAGTGCTAGGAAAAGAAGTTCTGCAGAAATTCAAGATTAAGCGATGGTAAAAAGAGCAGTGGCAGTAACAGAGGTGACAGTGTGAGTGTCTCATGGCTCCCGTCGGACCCCAGCACCTGGCTCACCCAAAACATTCACCAGCGCGGGACTGGCTGCATTTGCACTGGGTGCCCCAGCACACAGGGCACTGTTTGATTAGCTGCTCAGCTAATTCTTTGTCTGTTTTGAAGCAGCACAAATATTCTTACAGAGTTTCTTTAAAAATAAATTTGTCCTTGGCAGCTGAAGGACTTTTCATGCCTGATTTCCTTAGTTTTTATATGAATGCGTACTCTTATTTGTAATGTGGGAAGAGCATAGTTATGAATATTTTTGGTGAAGAAGTGATTAGGATAGATCTATATGTGCACAGTAGGCAAACAGTGTTACAGTATGTGCCTGGCACAGCTCATTCATTAAATCTCATCAACTTTTGTTGACTTTTGGATATTTATTCCAGAATCTACACTTTATGTCAGCAGCATCTACACTGCATTAGCAATTACTTAAATGCCTTTGGAATGTTGCAATAAAGACTTATTCAGCACATGTCTGGGTAAAAGACTTTTCTTCAATATTAGATCTTATTTTGCTGTACTCAGAACCTAAATGCTGTCCAGCCCTGTGTGCAACCTGCACAAGGCCCGTGGGAGGTTTTCTCTCAGGTATATGAGCGCTAAGCTGATGACACCCAGCACCCAATTTTAATTGTGCTTGCCACCATTGCTTGGTTCAGGGAGGCAGAAGGCATCGGTAACTGGGATACACATCTTCACATATAGACAATAATTTTCTGGAATCTTGGCTGAAAGAAGTTCTCATCTGGTCCTCATTACTGCAGCACATGGAGAGAGTTCCTCACAACCTCCACCTCCATGAGCCATCACCCCCACTTGGTAGCAGGGAACTGAGGTTCTGCAAGGTTAACCACCCCCAGCAACCCCACAGCACCAGCAGACATCGGGCTGGTCAAGCAACGGTCATGTAACCATTGCAAAGACACTGCAGAACGGTAGCAGTGAGCAGCTTTAGGAGCCCCCTCTCTGCATTTCTAGCAATCAGCAAACTTTTCAGTGAAGCGGTCATCTGAAAGACCTGGATCACTAGAAGGGATCAGCTTTTACACATGCTAAATTAGCTGAATACCTGACTTTGTTTCAAGCTGGTAGATATTTTTGAAGCAATGATGCTAGTATAAATACCAAATGAGTTTTTATGAGGAAAAAAAATAATCAAGTTTTCATGGTTTTACCTAGAGGTAGAGCTGATGCTAGCAATTCTGGGAAAAGACAGTTTGGGGTTTATGTGGCAGGCACATCTTCACAAATTACACAGGTTGCTTTGTCAGAAAATGATGACATACTGAAATTATTCATGCAATGCACAGATATGATCTAGGACCATTCCAGTGATTTAATGAGACAAGGGCAATGCCAAGTACAAACAGAAGTAAAGTTTAGAAAAAAGCACAGTATTCACGCCTCCTGCAGATAGCTAATCCAGATGATTAAACCAGAATCCATTAAGATACAAATCATCCCTGGTAACGTACTTGGAGCCTTCACAAAGAACTCAAAATACATGGAAAGTGGCATTTATGTGTGCTAGGGAGACAATTAATATTCAAAGATGTACTCACAATAGACAAAAGTATTTAGACTGTTTTCAGTGAGAATTAAGGGATCTGGACCACTAAGTAACACTCGGAAGGGAGAGTAAAAAAGCAATTTCAGTGACGCATTGGGAAGAATAACTAAAATGGGGCTGAGAAACTTCACTTAAACACCAGTTACAAATCAGATGCATGGAGACATCATTCTCTATGCTTCTGATCGAAGAACTTGAATTCCTCTTTGGTTCTTTTTCTGATAGCAAGTGTCCGCTTCAGTCACTTAACAGGATACTCTCACAGATGAAGCTCATAAAGCAAAATAACACTTCCCAGCCACACATCAAAAGGTAAATGTGTAATAGCAGATGGCAGCTGAATACAAAATGACTTAGTACAAAGACATCTAAAATGTTTTCTACATAAATGCTGTATGCTTGAAAATACCACACTGATTAGTAAGTTCAAAGATGTACATAGTTTTGCATGCTGTTAAATGGCAGAGGCTTTTCCTTCATTCTTGTTAGAAACTACAGAGTAGAAAATAAATACACTATTGATAAGCACAGAAACTTTTGCCTATATTTAGATGTTACAATTATATTGCTTTTTGCAATCCTTTAAATAGGTCAGCACATGTATTGGATATTTATAAACTCGTTCATTAGTTGATTGCTTCTTCTTTCCCTCCCGTATAAAGCCGCACAAAAGATGAACGTGAGCAGAAAATCTCACCTAGGGCCAAGGTATTATTGTTGATAATCATGACATTATACATACAACCTTTTACATTTACTACTCTACTAAATGTTACTAAGAGTTAACTCCAAGTTATTGGCACTATTGCAGAAAGAAATTGGATATCATATTTTTGTGTAAATTCCATCTTCTCACCCTGCAAATACCAGTGCATGTTAAATATTTGAATTTTCTCTGCATTAAAGGTTCTAAAGTTCAACAGTAATTAGTGCAATCAGGTGCCAAATCATTCAGTTCCCAGGAGAGCAGTATTATAAAATGAGCTATGGCAAAATTCCAGGGACTGAATCTGTCATATAATTAGTATAAAACTCACAATTTTAGCACAACATAATAATTACATAATCTGTTCTATGGGCTTTGCAAAGAACAACCTATAAAATATTTTTTAAAGCATCTTAATTTGACAAAAATAAGAGTTAAATTATCTTATAATGCTGATATTAATGTCTGAGGGGGAATGCAAATTACCTTAGGAAAAAGCCTAGTTAGTTGGGTAGATGTTACTGCGGCACAATTCAGAAATGACAATTACATGAATGTAAGTGGTGTCTAATTTTCCTTAATATTTACTCTAACTCTCATTTTCCTCCCACCAGTCTCATTTTTCTTTCACATGTTCAATAATGAACAGGCCATCAGCAAGAGGCAGACTTCAGAAACAAGAGCTTACCTATCTACTAACCAAAGGAAAATTACTGAAATGTACGCAGTAATTAGCAGGCATCCATTCAAAATCTAATTTTAGATCTTTGTTTCTGGAAAACCTGACATACTTATCAGCTCACTCACCTGAACACCACCAAGAAATCAACGAGTCAACATAGCCAGTAATTTGTACACTGGGAGTGATATCCTTCTGGATATTGTTTGGTTATAAGTGAATTCAAAGAACCTTAGTGATTCTCTCTTATAAAAATAAACAAAATTATATATATATATATATATATATATATATATATATATATATATATATATATATATATATATATGATAATTAAAGCAGTAACCCTCCCTAGAATACAGAACAGGTGATTCTATCACATGCTCTTAGTAGGGGGCCATCTAGTCTGGCCTGAGATAACTGTGGTTGTATAAGGAGCAGGTTGCATAAGGTTGTACAAGTGCAAGCATCAGGATTAATGAAACCCTGGTTTCCTCCAGATTTGTGTGTCACAGTTGACTGAAGAAGTGAGCCCAGGCTGAAGCTCTGCCAACAGCTGGAGCATTTATTCTGTCTTTGTCTTGCAAATTCTTGCGCAGTATCCAGCCTGGGAGATCACCCTACCATATTCCCTTAAAGTGGGCATTTATAGTTTTTTTTTTTACTCAGTCACCCATTTCCATGAAGCTAGTAACAGTGTAATTATAGCTGAGACTTCTTTTGTTCCATTGACTTGGAACTGGCCACTGGGTTCAAAAGTTACTAGAGATGGGAAAATACAAACAGACACAGAGTGCACCTTTATAAGTCTTTTCTCCACAAAAACTAAGTTTAAAAAAAAAAAGTACGGAATGTGCATAGTGATGCGAGCAGAGAAAGATTGCATTGATTGCTCTATCTAGTTTGCTGAGCACACGCGTAGTGCTGCTGCTTGCAGTCAGTGTTATGGCTGGAAACATGTAACTAAAAGCTTCTTTCTATCCTAATTCCATCTTTAGTCAGTGTCCTTCAACCTTCTTAAGGTTGTCCACTGTGGGAACAAATGTGACACCTTTAAATCCTACTCACCTCAGAGCATGTTAGAGTTCAGCAATTCCTGGTGTAGGCTCAACATGTACTCACCACTACAACCTACCAGAAATGATAAGGTGATAAAGATTCTCTTTGTCTAGGATTTTGTATTGCTGAGACCACTTTTCCAACATTTTCAGAAGCAACTTACACCATGCCTATTCCAACTGGCACAGCATTGCACGTGTGTTCAGTGTACTGCTTGGCTATGTTCCCCAGCTAAGAAAATTTACTGCACAAGATTGAGCAGTATTTACATGAACTGACCTGGGCATATTAAGTCTGTCAAGAGCTGCATTTTTTGTGACCAAGTTTTCACAAAACATCCACAAAATATGGTATCTAAATTACAGCTTGACTATTTAATACCTTTTAGTGTCTTTTTTTTTTTTTTTCTTGAAAACGGCTCACTGGTTCTAATGAAGAATACTGTCCTTTTAATCAAATGTCAGGTTTGGACATCTCACCTCAAGCCTTTTGATGGGATGCATTTGGGAATTCAGGGCATGTTGAACTGCACAGAGCTGTAACTGCAGTACCGGAAGAGAGCTCCCAAGTAGGTTCTCCTGCTTCAAGGTTATCTCCTAGATTGCAGATTAGATTTTCATTTGCCTTGGCTTATGTCCATGAACACTGTCCTAGACTTCAGGAAGGACTTCCACTACCTCGAAGCGCAGACTGTGCTATATTTAAGGCTGAAATCTTACCCCCAGCTAGATTGTCTGGACAAAGGCCTGAACTAGCCCATGTTCCCTTCTCACATCGAGATATTTTCCCACCACTGCAACTCTTCAGCTCATTCACACTGTAAAATCTTGTCCACTTCCCCGAGAAGGTTTATGTAAATCTTAATTGTCACATCACAGTTTCAATATTTACTGACATGCTGTAAATCCACTGTGTACAAAGCAGGCTAGGATCCAATAATAGAGGCATTGTTTAATTATATGTTTATTAGAGCACTAAAACTAATAATCCCCAGTAAAATCTTTGAAAATTATCCAATCATGGTAATCACTTTCCTTTCAGCACAGAATAAAAGCACAGCAAACAGACATTGCTCTATCATAATGCTGTATCACAGAGAGTTACACAGCCCCCAAGCCCAATTCATACTGCCTGCCTCATACAATCATGTATTTAAAAACATTCATTAGAAAAAGAGTTGAATAATTCAATTTTTGGTGCTTAAATCAATTATTTAATTTCAATGGGTCTCAATCACAGGAAACAGAAGCTTATTTTAAACACGCAGCTCTGATTCAAGCCAGCATCAGTTAGGGGAGTCTTTCCTTCATAAAAACTGTCTACAGATGAAGCCAATCATAACTGAAAATCTTCTGAAACTCCCCATTGCACTTCATCAGGTTTCTAACAAGTTTTTTTTTTCATATGTACAGAGAATGTCCTTCTTCAGACAGAACAATATGAAGGCGTTTTGCTTTTTGCCCATTTACTGTGCGCATGTCCTCTCAATGACAGTGTCCCATAGTGCACAAAAGAATGCAAGCCAGTCATGTAAAACAGAAAATGCATATTTATCACAGGCTTTTCCTATAAATTATTTCTAATGTGGAGGACAACACTTAATACAATGTGCATGTATTTCTCCACGTGGATACGAAGCATCAATGTCTCTATACGCTTGTGAGTTAAGAAGCTGTTCTGTAGAGCTTGTGGGATGTGGCTGTTGCTAAGACAACTGTGGTGCAGCCACTTCCAATGTCCGTGATCATGCACCACAAGCTGTAATTTACCCACAGGTTCCTCATTTATTAGAGCAGAGAAACAGCAGGATGGTTGCTGCACCGTGTCCCGCAAGATGCAGCATGGTGCGAGTGGCTGTCACTACCTGCTCGGGGTCTAAAGTGATGCTGCAACTGAAAGGAACCAAATATCGCAGTAAATGCTTTGTCAAAGCAAAACATAACCTCCAAGCCTGGGAAGACAAATGAAGGGAAGTCCTACCACTTGCCGATGGCCTCAATTAAAAGACAACTTTCCACATTATAGGCTTTTGAAAGACTTACTAGACTTTGGTGCCTGCCTGTAATGAGATCTAAACCTTCAGCGGCTAGGGGCCTAGACCTTCTAGGGTCTCTAGACCTTCAGAGCCTGGGGCAATGAGCAAAGCAACGCTGCCTGGGGCTTTACATTTGGTCACTCCGTTGCATGGCAAGGAATAGGGTAACAAATAGGGTAATAATTAGGATTCTCATACAGAGCAGGCAGTGCCTCATGTGCTGTTCCATATCTTGTAAGGATGAGATAATAACTTTGTTCTTTGGGCAGCCTGCACAGCGCTGTCCACTTTCTGAGAACACCTTTGGGATCACATTCACTAACGTTGTCTTGTTAAATGTGCCACAGGGAACACTGCTGCACTAAGTCATTCCCTACTGTTAGTAGGTTTCTACAGTTCACAGAATTAACGTGGCCAACTTAATCTTAATGCTCCTGTGCTGGCTAAGATATAAAATTTAGGGGGGGCATTTGTAAAGCCTGTGTGTTATAATCCTATGCCCATGCATAAGCAAACAGTAAGTCACTATTACTAAACGTCCACAAGGTCAGGAGATGAGGAAGTGTATGTGATGAGTACGGGTAGGCTGAGCAATCATCTGCTTTCACAACAGCATGACTGGAAGAAATTCTGGGCTTGAGGTTGGAGAAAGAGGCAGTGCAAGAGGCCAGCCAGCCCAGAGAGACAGAAGAGCACATGAACATACACAGGTTATCGTCCGCTGGAAAAACTATTGGGGCAGCAGCATCTGCTGTTTCAATTCAGTAAAGCACCTTGATATACCAAATTTCAGTTTGAAAAACTTCACAGTACTTGCAGCACACAACGGTGTCATATCATCACCACAATGACACTGATACATGCAGAAAAAGCTGCTTAATCTTGCTTTGTATATCCACCCTTCATAGACATGCACCTTGTGTTCAGTAGCATGTCAGGACTGAGCAGTCAGGTCTGCGTTAGTACTGATAACAAGCATCAGTGAAGGAATTGGAAGACAACTGTAAAAGATAACTATGAAATACATGTCAAAATACTCATTTCCTTGTACTCCAGTACTTCCACTTCTTTCTTAAGAGTACTACACAGTCAAAACATTTGTAAGTACAGATTCCTACTCAGATTTTCTAGTCACATTATACAAACAGTGGTTCACACTCTATAGTATACAGGTCTTTAAGGTTCTTCCATTTCCTTGTTTTGTCATGTATTTATTCTATGCATGACTACTGCAGTTTACTGCAATAAAATCCATTCTCCTTAAGGCACATTCTATAATGAACAAATAAAAAATGCTATTTTGTTCAGAATGTGTTATGAACAGCTTAGTATCAATTTTTAAGAAGTGTGACTAGCTTCTTAATAGCTTATTTTAGATATTTCTAGCTGCCACTAAGCTGGAAAAAAATGCTTCAAAAACATTCTTATTAAAGCACTTTGAGGGGTTTTTAGCAATGCTCAGATGTGCCATCAGTATAACATTTTAAGTAACATACCTAAAAATAGAACTGTTTCCGGAAATCACACGGGAAACTTGCCGTAAGGGAAATACATTTATCATAAAACAGGATTCATGTACATAAACAGGAATACTGCTTAGTGTCATAACACTCTTTTGAGTGTCATAACCTCCCATCTTAGAGACAGGAAAGTTATGTACCTTAATCCAATTCATGTTTTCAAATTGAACTGATTTCCGAAGCTGTTCACTATTGAATGTTCCAGTTAAGTCCACAGAGCTTGCTAAAGGTTCAGTATTTTGGGCAAGCTCTTCTGTTGAAGGGCCCTGGTTTCAGATTCTGCTTTTGAGTATTAGTTTCTGTATGTGAAATCACAGTGTAAGCCATTATACTTGAACTCAAGTAACTAGCCCGAGTTTTCCTACAGCGATTCACACCTCCTAGGCTTCAACATATACTTTGATCAATCTTTTCATTTCCTGATTTCAGATTCACAGTAAAGTTCCCCAAATTCCACTGAACTCTGTGGGATAGCTGAGCATGAAGCAAACGCCAGAGCAGCAAATGAATTGTGCATGCATGTCCCACTGAAACTCTTCCTCCTGAAACCCCTTTCTGCACTACTCGCCTTTTTCCCAATAAACAAGAAACACCCAGTATCTTAAGCAGATATATGTTAAAGTAACACATTAATTAGAACTGAATTAATCCTATTTTGACTCCATTTGTTTCAAGTGTGCTTCAGTTGTAATTGGCTCTTAAAATGGTACAAAAATATACAAATATGAGGAGTGTTTGGTATCGCTCTCTATTTTCTCATATCCCTGTACTCTTCGATTGTCATCGTCACTGTAGCTGAGCAACATCTACAGAAACCAGATAGGCAAGTCTGCCGAGCTACACAGATTATCTGATTCTCACTTTTCAGAACCCAGTTCAAGAGAAAGAAGAAAGCTTTATTTTTAGGTAGAGGAGGTGTTTGATTTATCCCATTGGAAATACTTCCTTTAGTAATGCCTATTAGGCAATGAGACCTGAGTGTATTCCTAGGATTTCTATTCCCTACATTCTCCCAACATCTTACAAGATGATACGTCACGATGTTTGCGTATACCAAATGTTGTCCAGATGACTTTGAAACACAACCTTTACAACAGAATTTGTAACAGTTCAAGAGCATGGTCAAGCTCACCTTGAAACACAATGAAAGTGGGAAGACCACATCAAGCACAAGTAATAGGCCTTTCATTTTCCTCGTAACAGTAGCTATAAATAAGTAATAAAGCCAGCTCAAGGTCTGTCTTAATTCCAAATAAATAAATTATTTGCAACCAGTACAAAAGGAAACAGAGGATGTCTTATGTGTCCCCCTAACTGTAGGAGCTGTTCTCAGAAAGAATGACTGCTGCTGCTTCTACCTGGCTGGACAATTGATAGTGATGAATCTTGTCATGGATGGTATTAATGATAGCCTATTCCTGCAAAAAGACAAAGGCTGAGTCCAGTCTGCACCTATCTTTTAAGACTATGGTAAAAATTGCAGTCTCTTTTTCCTGAAGGAAGGAAAAAAAAAAAAAAGTCCTGAAATTCACTTAGATGTGTGTATTCAGCTTTCTATATATCACTTTTTTTATTATTATTTTAAAGTTTTAAGCACAGCATATCATTTCTATTTATCAGCAACTTGAATTCCCTTTTAAGGTCTCAGATTTAAAAATCCATTCAAGAGTATGATACGTAACTCAATCTGACAGAACATGATGCCTTAAGATATTCCATTAAATCCTTACAAGCACCTTATCTGTCAGTAAAATGTAATCAGCATTATGCTTCTACATCCTTATTTCCCACCTTTTACTCTATCAGAAAGGAAAGAGTTAATTCCAGTACAGCAGAGCAAGGTCCACTAATTTTATTCCTTTTTTTTTTTATTGACACATTCTTTGGCTTAAAATCAGTTTAAAAAGTGGGTTCTTCTGACTTGGTTTCAGGAATTGAATCACAGTTTCTCTTTGGAAAGGCAACTCCTTCTCAATCGTATACATATGAAAGGGTCATGAAAATTCATAGCTGCTCGGATCCCTATAGGGTGCTATTTATCTCTGTTGGGTCAACTGCAAAAGTACTCAATACGAATGTAAAAGGATGCTATAAACAATCGGTAAAGGCTGGACTAATAGTGGTTAGAAATAAAAGGAGATGAAATGAGGAGAGTCCTGAAAGTGCAAGATCTATTTATAATCTTATAGATGAAAATTATATATATATATATATTTATACAAATTTGTATTTGAAGAGATGTATTTATAAATAAGTCAATAGTAGTGAATAGGTTGGGAGACCACATACAGCAGAGACAAAGATCTGCTGGGCTGCAGTTTTGCCTGATGGGAATAGTGCCATTTTCTTTGGGGTTGGGGAAGCAGATTTCATAAACAGAACTGAGTTTTTAACTAAAATAACAAAGGATTTCACCTCCCTGGAGAGTGAAGCTTGATGGTACCAAAAGCAGTATTATTATGAGGTGGATGTGGATGTGATAGTCTCCATTCTCTCAGACTGATTGCTCCCCACAGGAAACTCCTGACAGGTTTCATTCTTTCCTTTTGGCACCTTTACATGGAGCCTCTGGCAAAGCAGAACCCCAATAGCAGCAAGAGGAGAAGGGAAAGGGAAATAATAAAAAAAAAGTTTAGAGAAAAGAGAAATTTGACATATATTACACGAGAAAAAAAAAAAAAGTGATATTGGACAAAATAATGCTCAGTTATATGATATCCTAGTGATACGACATGAAAATTAATAAAAGTGGGTCTAAAGAAAAGGATGGCGAAGAGCTGCTAAAAGGGAGTTCAGACAAATAACTTCCAAGGAAAATTCATCTCCCAAGACTAAGGGTCAAAATTCCAAAGGAATGTGAATTTACAAGTTTAGGCACCTCATTGTTTCACTCTCCTGTGAAAATACAACCCTTATTTCCTGACAGAGAGAATTTTCTAAGTGTAGCTGTTCTGGTAAATTAATTATTCAATACATTTTAAAATAAGATAACATTGTTTTTTTCCTACACTGGTAACACTGGTGCACCTTGGTGGAAGGAAGGGAAAAAAAAAACGACTCAGAAGATAGACTCTGTCTATGGTAAAACTATCATTTAGAAAATGCAGATTGTCAAAGAGCTTGCTATGAGTCTGAAATGTCCCAAATAAACCAGTGATTAGTTAAATCACAAATCCCTGAACAAAGTTAAGGGCCCTCCTAAGGTTAGTAAGTATACATGTATTCCCCAAAAGTGGGGGAATATGACAAAACTGGCCTAAATAGCTTGTCAATAACCATCACCAGTGAACTTTCAAAAGGAACTCATTTTTAAATGTCTTAATTAAAAAACAAATACATAGTATTGTTACAGAGTAACTGTAGGATTCTTTACGTCTGATGTGCTTTTGCTAATGAGGAAAGATAATGGAGTTAATTTTTTTGAAAGTTCTTGTCATCCAATATTATTAAATTGGCCCAGCTTTCAAGGGGCTCATAAGCAATTTATTGAAACTGAATTAAAAGGTTCATGTACTGAATTATAACATTTTGGAACAGATGCACAGAGAACATTTCTGGCTCCTGTTATTATTTACTATGCAAAATATGTACCTTGTGTTATTCATATTTATATTTCCAAGTTATATGTGAAAGTATATTGATTCCCACATAATAAATTGAATGGGAGCAGAAAGACAAGAATTGCAGGAGCCTACTTTGTATGTTCGTAAAAAGGAAATACAGATTAGCCTCTGCTGATTGTGGAACACTTACAAGTCTATGTTCATAACATTCAGAAAAAAGGGTTATTTCTTCTATCACTTGGTCATCTTGGGTGCC
Organism: Anas acuta; assembly: GCF_963932015.1. NCBI lineage: Eukaryota > Metazoa > Chordata > Aves > Anseriformes > Anatidae > Anas > Anas acuta. The sequence goes on along the minus strand of NC_088988.1, from coordinate 10,343,075 downwards.
CCTGCTACTGTCTTATTAAAACAGCATTATTTTTCTCCATGTAGTTTAGGGATTTCTTGGATGCTTGAAAACAAAGTTATTTTTCCTCTGTTGTGTATTATCATGTTACCCTGCTCCCACCTCACATATACTTTGGTGACTTTTTTTTGTTGTTGTTAATGAATTCCATGCCCTTGACGAGTATTTTCTTTTTCCCTCTAGCCTCTCCTTTTTCTCTCTCCCGCAAATAAGTGTGTAGCTTAATTTATTTGAAGGCAGGAGAAAAAAAAAAAAAAGTTAACTGAATGGAATTCTCTGAGGTTTTCATTTTTTTATTGTTATTTTTTCAAGAGGGCCAGATAATAAGCCTTACTAACCTTGACATTGTTGCTTTCACTTAAGACCTATAAGCAAACCGGTTGCCTTGCACACAGCACATACGGCCCATTTTAAACAAAAATTGACATGGTCAGCAAACATACCCAACCAAAATGAAAACAGTCTCTGAAAGGCACTAGTTACAGAAAGAGAGCAATTTCAGACAGCGGGAGCTAGAAGAAAGTGCTGTGAAGGTGCCTGTGGAAAGGGGGGGATCTACAGTGCGCTCATTTGACAACGCCTCGTACCCCACTGCTCCCGGGGTGAAAAATGCAGGCACTACAGCAGAGACCCAGCACGCAGGCTCCTTTCAGAAATGAAAACAGTGTTTTTCAAATAAAATCATTTTAAAAAGCAAAGCTAGCTTTTAACATTGAAAAGCTTGATGTGATGTTAAAGATCTTATGCCCTACTGCCAAGTGTCCAGACTCAGCTGCCCAGTACCCAACCACACCACCAGGCACATGATGTGGCCGAGGTACTGGTCTTGTGAGGGCCTTGGAGAGGAAACAGCAATTAAGTCATTCCTAATGAGTTGATAAGCAAGGAAAATGGTGCAGGGAGACACTATGAACTGATTAAATAAAAAGGTGTCAGATGCAGCACTGACAGCACGAGAGAAGAAGGAACCTGAGCTCTCAGCTCAGCATTAACTCCCCCCTGTGCACTTCCCATCAAAACAAAGTCTGCAGTGTGACTCCCCACAATTTAGCCTACAGATCAACCTCCCAGCAAATTGGCTCACTATGCTCTAAAAAGAAATGGAAATTACTTTTCTTCCCTACACTAGAAGTGATAAAATGCACCTGTAATACAAATCATTTGACTGATTCCAAATCTCCTAGGCAGGCATTTTTACTGATAGGATAAGGATAAATGTTTCTATTTATGGAATGATTTTAGAACCTGATATCAAAATGATGAATTTTTTTTTCCTTTTTTTTTTTTTCTCCTACAAACAGAGGAGCAAAAAAAAAAAAAAAAAAAGGAGAGAAAGAAAGAATTCAGCTGGGTGCACCCCGTAGTGCTCCCTGGGAGAAGTTCCTGTAATTCCCCTGCTCTCCCAGGTGGAACCAAGGAGCCAAATTTGCTCTCATTTTATACTGGGACACTGGGCCACGGGAAAATTAAATGAATTCTTGTTCTGCAGCCAATGAGTGTGCTCAGAGCTGGCCACGTGTGCTTCATATACAAGAAAACTGAGGAGCCACGAGAAAGCTGGAAAGAGAGAAATCTTTGAGAAAAATACCAGAAGCTACAAGACCAGTACAAAACCAACCACTCTTCTAAGCATGCCATCTCTCTGAACCAAGCCCAAACACCTGTCTCTATTGAGCCACGTGCAAACACCAATGTCTGTTTTCCTTAAGGCTACATAACTCAAACAGCAGAGGAAACAGAGGACAAGCACAGCTCCCGAACCTTGACACAGAATTCAAGGTAGATATGAAACAACCAAAACTGCATTTTCCATACTGACAATGCCAATTTATTGGTTTTTACTCTAAAGGCACACAACATGCTTCTATGAAAGGGTTTGTGCCCGTGTGTGTCAAAGGCCCATAGATTTGAGTCTTTTCCACTGCCCTCCTAAAAGGCTGAGCTGATTTTGAAAGTGCTCCATGTGTATTTTCTGTTGTATTTCCAAAACCTTTTTGCTTTCCCAAGATACTACATGGTCACGCACAGGCCAGGTTTTGAAAATGACTCTTAAAAATGCTTAAATCTGCACTAGCTATGTTTACAAAGAGTTTTAAACCTGCCAAGATTTGTAACACCACAAGATGAGAGATTCCTGGGTATTAAAGGAAAAAAAGAGTGGCTGTATACCTACAACAACAAAAAAAAAAAAAAAAAAAAAAAAAAAAAAAAAAAAAAAAAACCACCTACAAAGCATACTGAAGCTACAGGAAAGACTTCTGATAGATTTTGGGGGAGTTTTGATGCCAGCCTTTGTAGATCTGCAGCATGTGGTGCCAAGCTATAGACATGATAGAAATCATTAGCCGCTGTTAACTCATTTTATTGTTAATGGCATTATTTTTCCCATTTAAGAGAATTGTATTTTTCCCTTTCTTCCACAGTTCATTACAAAGAGCATTCAACTCTGGGATCAGCTTTGTTTTTATTTTGTTGCATTACTGGCACCGATTTCACCAATTCTGACTGCTTTTATAAAAGGCTTGCTTTCATTTTCAAGCAGAATGCAAATTAGGGCAGACAGTAGGCTAAGGCAAGCACAAAGGCTTTCATTACAATGGTCATGAGAGGCACCAGGCTGATAAAACTGGGAACTGATACTCTGCATTTATCTGCATAAAAGATGCAGCTGAAAAAAGCTACAACATCTTCCTATGCCATCAAACATGCCTCACCCGTTTATTCAAACCAGCCGCTCCAGAGGTGAGGGAGGTGACCAGCTCATGTCTCTTCTGCTCTGTCAAAACTGTGTCACAGTTGGAATGATGATGCTTTGTTAGCAAAACAGTATCGAACAGAAGTTGAAGTAGAAATCAATATATTTAATTCAGAATTCCATCTTTTAATCAGAATCATTAGGGATGGAAAGTAGAGAAGACAATGCTACTTTGGGAGGCAATCCCACAAACCTGCAGCTCTGCCTGGGTTCCATGGGCCACTATGTGCCACTGGGCCTATTCTGACATATTTTATGAAATAACGACAAAGCAGCTGGGATACAAGTGTTTCATAAATATTTGCATAATGAAACATCTTCATTTGGACATATACAGTTAATTATTGAAGCTGTGTGATCTCTTTTTACTACAGTATTGACACAAATTACAGGAGAGGCCTTACAGATTTGATTTGGGGAGCAATTAATTTACACCTTCTGAAGCAATTTCCGTTGCTCAGTTTTTATCTAAGTAAAAACTACACAAATGTTCTCAAAATACAGATGAAAAAACCTGGTATCTCTTATATAACTGAACCAGCATATCGCTAAAAGGGCATTTCAGACTACAGCAGGTACCCTTAGCAGATGGCAAGTCATTGACAGCTTTAGATGTTCTAAATTAAATGAATCAAGATACCGCTTGTTCCAAGTGAGTGGGTGGTTAATCACATTCACCCTTTGCATTGTTGACAGATAATGTTGATTTTAGTAATAAGACTGAGAATTTTGCAGGAGATGGAAATGTGTTTTAAATTCAGAACAAAAGGTCAATTTTCCATCCACAATAAACTTTTTTTTTTTTTTTTCCATATCAAGCCACTGGAGAAAATATTGGGGTTTTCCTCAGTGAAGGTCAAGAAATAAGTTGTTAAAAGGTGGTGTGCAACTGATTCTTCCTGTTACTCAGTTACAGCACAGATCACCATTTCAAACCTTTAGACATACCAACATGTCAAAATTCACATGTAAACATAAATCTCATTTCCATGTTCAGTTACCAAATCATGGCACTCATCTGTACACATCTATTTCATTCCTTTCATTACTGATAGATACTAGAATGTTAAATTCCTCAGATTTCAGCTTGCATTATATAGGATTTCATTTGTAGAATAAAAATCCACAGTCTGAATAACCAGTTATGATGTTTCAGTGAATTCAAAATAAATAGTCATGATTTTGTTTTTCATTTATGCATGAAAATTTATACATGAAAAATGAAGCTATCTTCATAACAGGATTTGGTCGGACTTAAGCTCCTATGGTACTCAAAGGAATCTGTTGCATAATCGATAGCATTAGGAACGTAGCAGGCTGCTTGCTGTTACTCAGAATTCTCTTAATTGGGTTTTCCTCAAGGAAAGCAATTCTGTTTCATGATACTTACTGACAATAGCTGCTGCTTGAGTGTGACAGCATTATCAAATATTCCACCTAATGGTGACATTTGGTCAGTTTTGAGAAGTAAAGTGGCATTTTACCAGGTATTGATTAGGCATGAAATGTTCAGTTCTTGTCTTCTAGCAAATCAGCTATCCTAAAAAGACTAAAAAATAACCCTCCTAAAAATGAAATGCAATTAATATTTTATGATTTTGTTTTAATTGATATTGTATTTTACCTTTTTAGACTTACCAACTGCCCATGTATTCTATCTACCACATGTGAATGTGCCACGTTCAAAGCTCTGCAGAATACATTACTCCTCTAAGGGAGATAATAGGTCCACTGTGGTGTCCCAATTAAGAGAATTCTCACGTACTAATTTTATGCTTTCTAATTAAGGCTCAATTACGGCTCTAGGAGATTGGCCTGGGCTCGGGTTGAATGGAAAAGTATTTGAACTGCAAAGGCTGAAGACATTCAGCTTCCAGGTCATAAGCAGCCTGAACATCTCCCTGATGCGTACTTGCCAGCAGCAGTTAGGCTGCAGGTAGGGGCAGATGTAGTACAGATGTACAGCACGCTCTCCTGAGACAGTCCTAAGCCACCTGCCAAACTTACTCACGTAGTCTTCATGCACCATGAAGACTGAACCCAACTCCAGAAGCACTGCGACAACCAGTCCTTCCCGACAGGTGAACGCTGGCTACCTGTAGTAACAGCAGGACTCTCAGCCTTTGAGATGGGGTATAAGGGAGGTGTAATAATCTCTTCTTTAGACCAAGCACTTGAGGGAAACCAAAGTTCACACCTTCTCGGTGACCTTGATTCTAGCAGCTAACCATTTTGTGGTATGAGACCACAAACAGATGCAACATATTTAGGAAAGAGAAAATCGAAGCGATCTGTTTGCTGTCATTTCAGTCTAACAGTCTTAACACTTTTGTACTCTGCTCAAGGGCTGCCCAAAAGAATGCATCTGCTTTGTGGTAAGAATAGTAACGGGTATTTATTGTATGTCGATATCGGAGAAAAGGACAGACACTGAAGCAAACCTTCCAAGGACTTCACTGGTTTGGAAACGTGTCCCAGAGCACCAAATAACCTATACAGACAACGACCTTGGCAGCAACAGAAGGCTAATGTTTTCACAAGGATGAACTAACTGTTCCTGAACAAACTCTCCAATGCATTAAGGTATAAATGGGCACTGATTCAAAACCAGCCACGTATGTCTTCATCCCCAAACCCTTACCCAAGCCGACAGATTTACAGGGGCCAATATAGAATGTCACTGACTGCTTAGGTTTGAGTTCTGCTTTGTTCTTCCAGCACCACTGAATATTATTACTAGAGCACGAATATGCACACATAAAGTGTATATAATTGTACACACACACACACACAATCCATTTGTCACATCTGGAGTTACTGACCCACAGAACAGAGCACCCACGTTCACAGGTCTGCTAACCTTTACAGAGCCAGCAGATGCATTTGCTCAGCTACATGATGCTAGAGAGCCCTAGAGATCAGGGCAGCACTTCCCCACCTCCCTGCACATCCAGTTCTCCATGTGCCTCTGCAACTGCCACAAGAGTCATCATTACTGTATGTGGGAACAGCCTCCTGTACCACAGCACTCATTACCTCCTCCAGACAATCATTCCAGCAAAGAAGAGAAAATACTCCAGGACTAGAAAAAGAACAATGGGAGTTGGTAGGATTACAAAGATCGGATGGTTTTGTTAGACTGGGAACAAAATCCCATTTCCTCTTAGGTCAGAGAGAACTAAGATGTACAATTCCAACCTTAATTTTAGCCCCTTCTGGACATGCTGTAACAGGCTAGAAGGAAAATGCCTTCCTCAGAGTTTACTCCTGCTTCAGATGAAATGCCACCAGGTAGTCTGGAAGTATGCTAGACAGACTTGACACATTAATTTTTATTTTATGTTATAAATAAATAATATTATGAAAGAAAAATACAAACTGAAACATCTATGTTTACAGTGTACGTATAAGAATTAGTGGGCAGAAATAGAGAAGCTGTCAAAGCATGCCAACACAGGTGCAGTTCTCTTGCTGTGACACCTTTCTTCATTTTTTGAGCATGATAGCAGGGAAGGAAAAGCAGCACAGGAAGAGAAAACACACTGATAATTACAACTACGTTTCCAATAAAAGTTAAAGACAAGAAAAATCTAAGCATTCAGGAACAGTAAATCTCTTTTTTTTCTCCACATTGGTATAACATTAAAATGAGTAAGAACTAATGTCATCATCTAGCTATAAACCTTGTCTCTGGTGAAATACATTCTCAGGGAGTCCTGCTTTTAACACTCTTGTTGCCCAGGCCTATGTTTCTGTTAGTCCTGACTCTAAACATCTACTTGGAAAAAAAAAAAAAAAAAAAAAAAACAGCTCCCTAATTCTGCTAGTAAAAGACAGCCCACTACTACACTGCTTTTCATCTTTTCAGTGCGCTTTCTTTTTCTGAATCCAAAGGAAGGTATTTACACTTTCCAATCTTCCCCCCTCTCTTCCCCAAAGAGGCAGAAAGCCTACTTTCCTAATCAAAATACCTGAAGATAGACAAAATGAACAGTCACCAAAAAAAACCTCAAAGATTTATGAGTAACTTACGTCTTCGGGAGTAGTACAGCAAGCACATAAATATTCAAAGGCAGAGCAGTGATGTGACTCTTGTCTATAAATACAAAATACAGAATCTTCCCTAACTCTCCATTCCTGCCCTGAAACTTCTGTGGTCTAGATTAATTTATTTTTTTCCTAAGACTTTAATCCTGCTGAAACAGACCTTGGTCCCCCATGGGATTGCTAAAGGCGTGATTTCCAGTGATTCACGGCAAGAAGATCCAATTGAAGGTTTGGACATAACTTGGTGTGTTTAGTCAGTGACCTCATTTTTTGCTGGCCTTTGCTGCAAAAGAATTTACACGTTACAAACTAACTGGCTGTGGACTGGATTCTCAAAAACATCTCATTGACTTTCAAGTCAATAGTACTTATGCTCCTAAACTGCTTAAGTGCTTTTGTAAATCCAACACAAGTCTGTAAATCAGATTTGTTCTGTCCAGTTTGCCCAAGAGGCAGCACTTTAAAGTTTTCTTCTAAGTCCCAGCATCAGTATGCTCTGCAACTAGTTTCTTGATTCTTAAATACTCACGGGTCACTTACAGAAAAAGAAAACTGTCTGAACAAAAAAAGTTTTACTTGAAACTTCTGAAGCTTATGTTTCAGGTACGACGTATGACTGCTACAAACATTATTAGAAAAAAAAAATTATGAAATAGAGAAACAATTAAATCGATAGGTTTCATTTGAAATCATCCTTCCCTTACTAAGTAGGAAAACCATCACTAACTGGAGAGAACAACATTCCCTTCCTTGCTACAGATGGGAATTGCACTACTAAACCTTGCTGCTGTTGCACAGGACACCTGTTTTCTAGAGCAAACAAGCAGTTCAGAAAAGATCTTGTTGTTTGATGGGAGGCATCTGGGAATTATAGTGAGTCTATGACCAAGACGGGACATTATTTTGTGGTCTCTCTGGTGTATATTAAATATGAGCAGTACTGAAGCAATCAGTTGCGTAGGTTTGGGTACTGATGGCTACAACATCATTTGAGCAGCATAAGCAGAGCGTTGTGCCTTGAGCTGCACGCTCAGGATGTGATGAAATCTCCATACTTGAATGCAGAGAGGAATTTAAATGAAGGAACTTCAATTAAGCTAAGGGGCTGTGGTTTGTTTTAAACTTTACCAAATATTCCTGTGCAATTTGTAAAATCAGAGCTGGCCTTTCAGCTATTCCAATGAGCTGCCTGTGCCAAAGCCCAGCAGCAGCTGAGCCACGTAGACAAACCGCTCTGTTTGTACGTGACTACAGCACCCAAGCAGCCAGAGCAGAGGAGATGTACAACGAGAGCTACACAGAAACGCCGTGGGGGCACGGCGATGCTCCCTGCCTGTCCCTTGCAGGTGGCACAGCAGCCCAGCCACTAGCGTGCTGTACTCCTACAGCACCCAGCAAGGTTTTAGCAATACAAGACATGCTCCAAGCGATGTTCTTGCAGCTTTACCTAGTATCACCCTTTTTACTTCAGAAGAGTTCTTACATAAAAGCAGTGCGTGTGCAGCTGGCACAGAGGCATTATTCCAAAGCCTCTGGTTGAACATTGCCCTGTAGACGAATAACTGGGTGTTTTGATTTTCTATTACACTTGTTTTATCCAATACACCTGCGTTTACACATACATTTTTCTTAGTGTGGGCTAAAATGCTTAGTTTTGTGCATTTCCAAAGTGGTGATCTAATCTAACAGCTGGGTAATCCGGTCTTTAGAGTTTTTTCATGTGCCATCCCTCTCTCACACAATTCTTACCAAAATAGGCCTGGTTAAATTGTGTGCAGCTACCTGAAAATGTAAGAAAAATACCTTACAAGAACTCAGCTTCAAAATGCCCTTTTAAAATTAGGCCCAAACACACTGGACTAAGTCGTCAATCAGAATTCCTACTGCTCCTATCAAACAAAACAGGAATAACATTCACCAAGTGAATTACTGGATTATAAATTGAAACTGATAACTGCAATTATATATGGCAGAAAACAAGCTTGCGAATATATAGGTATATTATCTGAGGCTTTCTTTGTATTTCTTTCCCTCCTTTTCCCTGTAATGAAGAAGCTGTTAGTAGCAGATGGAATTAAGGACAAGCTGCTTTGAATGCTTTTAGACTGTCACTTGGCTTTACACTCAAGAGCTGACACAGAAAGTAACTCCCTTCTCATAACTCCACACATATTTCCGGAGTCTAATCAAAAACTGTGTGCATTTTCCTAATGAAGTCTGACAGACCTTATCATCACACTGGTATTTGAAACATCAGCTGAACAAGATCTATCTACTGCATATGAGCTTTAGGGAGGCATAAACTTTTGTTTTCTTCAGTTATGATGATGTGAATGTTAAAATCAAGCCCCTAATGTTAGAATAGCTATTAGCACCGTTACTACTAGTTTCTTGCATTTGTGCATTGAAGTAGTTTATGGAATTCAAAGCACTTGGAAAATCTGGACAAGGTAGGAAACTCACTGAATGCTATCTGCATTCAGCTCCCACTCTATCAATTAACATGGAAAAATCTAAGTCACACTGGTGGCAGTTCTCCAAATACCAAGAAGGACATGAGGTGTTCTTGTCGAAGACCTGGATCCTGGCCTGACAGCTTTCACATACAACCCCAATTTGCAGTGTCTGTTACTGTACCAAGCTCACTTCCAGACAAAGAGATAAGCCAGGCAAGATCCTGAAGCCAAGCAGTCTGACATCAGCAGGCTGACATCACAATTTTTGGCACCTGTCACTGATACAGAACAGTTTCCTCTTTGCTATGAGACTGTTGCTTTCAAAGACGTATTACAATTTATAACTGAAATAAATCAGTGTAATTGTGTACTGTTTCACTAGAGGGACAGAATGTCATATATACCTGCCTGCCGATGTCATCAAAATATCATGGATCACATGATAGCATCCCCTCCTACACTGACTGCCCTACATGGAAAGCTTCATGCTCTGATTGAACACTGACACAGAAGTTATGTTCATGATAAACCCTCTAACACTAACTTATTAGTATCATGTTAGGAAAATGTTTTCAGTGAAGTTATACACGGACAGATAATGTGTACAATCCTCCTGACAGCAGCCAGTAAATATGTTCACACCTATGGCTACAAATAAAAATAACCACAACAAGCATGCGGCTGCTAAATGAGAAGCATCCTGCGTTGGCCACTAACTGCTTGCAGACAGGCAGATGAACAGGGATAAGCCAGTCAGGAACTGAGCACTGACAACTTCTACAACTGCATACAAACTAGTTCTAACCATAGCTTCGTGTGACAGGAGCCCTTGCATATCCCTTGTATATCTGACAAGCTCCCTTTCCCTGCACAAACATGGAAGTATCTTATCAATCACATTTAACCTTAAGACATAAGAAAATACCACATTCCGAGTCTGCTGCAGAGAGATGCAATCACCTGGATTCCTCAAGAGAAAGCAGCATTTCTGGAGGTAGCAGTATTGCATCCATGATTTTTAAGCACCAGGCTACATAATACAGAGTCAGAAAATATGATAACCAGCTAAGGTTGTAAAGGTTTTTTAGCCCTTTATATTTCTGTGAATTCTTATCCTATGTTTTTAGACAGAATGCATTCAGCATGTACAAATTATATTCTGCCCTTTTATTTTTTTTGGTTTTGATTTAAAAGTAGTTCCACAAGCAGCAAAGCTAATGTAAGATCTGGAGTCTCCAGTGGCTAATAGGGTGCTAATGATAATTGGATGTTTGCTAGTGGCTTATGGTGGCCATGATATCTTGTTAAAACACTCACAAATCCAAAACAGCTGAGAAAAAAATTGCCTTAAAGTTGACAGTAGTGGTTGCTGTGCAATCCCAAGAAATGCAGTTTGTAGTGTTCTGGATAGCAACCCGAAATCCCAAAATCTGAAATGTAATGAAACATCTCTTTTTACATGTTTTTAGAAATAGTCCATTTCTCTTGGGACTTTACCAGAAAAAACATCTTGAGAAACATCTCTCTACACTGTGAGGCTTCCCTCTTCACTAGCCTTCAAGGATTTCATTTTCTGATGAGACAAGCGAGCAATTCTAGGTGCAAACAGAAGTTTCCCAGGAGATAGTTATTATTAAACAACAGAATTCCTCATTTCTCTTTTCTTCCTGTGCATCTTTCTAGCCTTGAAATAGATGACAATGTCCATAGTGCACCTGATGTGGGCATCTCATTAAATGCAGTTGGACTATTCAGCAAGCAGGATATTATTCTGAAACGAGGGCAGTGGATCCTCATTATTTGTGAAGAAGCCAGACTGAATCCAGAACCACATTTGTTTATTTTCTTCCAAAGATTTGAAACATCAGAATCCAAAGCTTTTTTTTTTTTTTTTTTTTTTGACAATTTCATCAAATGACCAATTAGTTGTGTTGGAAAGCGTATAGCTTATGTGGGTATAAACGCCTTATTTGAGAAAGGAATCTAAAATGTATCTCATTTCGTCAGATCAATTTTTCACTCTATATATTTGAACACATTAATAAAATATGTGCAATGGACCCACTGCCAAAATCATCAGCATTCAGGAAAATAAAATTCACAGTTGTATTTCATTTCACTTTGACTATTTCACATACCTTTCACCTTGTGTATTCATCAACCTTTCAACAGCTGCAGGGGTCTACACGCTCTGGAAGTAGTTCAGCTGTTACCAAAGATGCAGGTTGCACTGCAGTGTTTTAATACTCTGACCTCTGCTTGTAGAAATTTATGTGCATCTACAGCTACTGAAATATTGGAGGTGTCACGGTGCATGTGAAGCAAAAAGAACGATTTGTTTTCACTCAACTTTTTTTTTTTTCCTCTGAAGTTTCACATTCACAATCCAGAGACCTTCCTGTTATATGTTGGGTTTTTGAGAGGTTTGATGGTCATAGAACAAGCCTGGAGACTTTCAGGCTTGTTAGCAGACTGCATGTGAGCAGGCAAAGCCTGGACTGCCAGTTTTAAGCATGGCCTTTGTTTTGCCAGCCAGAAGCTGGTGACCAAAAAGAAAAAGGCATGGTCTATCACACCAATTAATGAAATTTCTCAATATCAAAGATGTCTTGAAATTAAAGAAAGAACAGACCCGTGAGGTTACCTAAGCTACTATCATCAAAACACCGGACTATTCTTGGCAGCATTTTTTGAAAGGCAAGCTTTCAAAGAGCAAAGCGATGATTTTTTTTCCAGCTCTTCCCTTGCAGCAGAGACAGGACCACATATCATCACTGGCAAAGGGCAAAGAAACAGCCAAGGTCCTTCACACTGCTCAGATCCCACGAGCAGAGCGAGCCCTGTCAGCAGCGCTCACACGCGAGACACCCCTGCAGTAAAATGGCAGAGGACAGCACAAGCTGCCACCGCGGGAACCTGATGAATATTTTTCACTGCATCAGTGCAATTTTAGCCAAGGAAAATCCAGACATGCTGTACTAATTGCCATTCCATTAGGGTTTTTAATAGCTCATCAGTGAAAAACAAGGAGAGAAGAGAAAAATATTCCTATAATGAGATATTAACTTCAGAAAACTCTTATAACATGGTAATAAATAACCATGTGACATTGTACTACCTACTTTCTGAGATGATTTTTTTTCAGTCCTATGCAAAGCAAACAAGAATGCCACAATTTAAGGAGACTTGCTGGGTACCGCAGGCATCTAAGGTAACAATATGAAATTAACTTTTCATCTTTGATTAGAATTGTCAGCTACTTGAGGTTCCCATGAAAAGGAAAAGAATGAATGACAGACGCAGGTGCATTTCAGACTACAGTGCCCAATTCCGTCATTTTAACTTCAGCACCTTTCAAATTAAGCTTTTATTTTTTCCTTAAGGTGTGGTAGTTGGCCACTTTGATCACTACCCACTTGTGACATTCCTTTGTGCATTCGCAGTATTGTTCTCCAATACAAATACAGAGGAAATTGTAGCTTAAAAATAAATGAACATTGTGCAGCATGGGGAGCTGATGTCAAAGTAGACTGAATAGGTTTTTATCTAATACTGAAGTCTGTGCTTCCTAAAGCTCCTAGCTCAAGGCACAGTAATTCAATGGCAAATTAGCATAAAGTAGACTCATAACAGACTTTGAAAATGAGTATTATAGCCCTTCCATCACACAGACAAAAGAAATATCTTGCTGTAATATGTGAGGTTTTCCAGCTCTGATACCCTGTTGAGAAACAAAAAATCCTTACATACACCCCAAGTAGTATCACAGCTTAGCCACAGCACACACAAGCATGAAAGAAACAAATACTTTGGCAGTGGGTGAGCTTTGGAAGATAAAAAGGACAGGATTGACACAGAGTTTAGAAATGTGGAGCACCATTTGAACAAATAGGAAATGTACTGGTAGCTCAGCAATGTAGAGCCATAAAGCAGAAGGAATGCAGCCCTGGGACAGCCACCTGGTGACGTTTCCAGTCTTAGGGGAAGAGTTTATGGATGCCCTGGTTGAGAGAACGCAGTGAGCTGAGAGGCTTAAAATGTTCCTACACTTAATCAACTTAGTGGGGAAAAAAATAATTACTAGTCAAAGGAAAAACAGTGTCTTCCATCTCTGTATATGATCAGCAGGAGTTCTGAAGTCCTGTATTAATATAACTTACACTACTACTAAGTGTGATCTGGTCTCTTCTCAAGCCCCTTTCATATATCTGACCACACAATCCATGCCTCTGGTTTCTGATCCGAGAGAAATCTTCTGTTGTGTAAAATAGTCTTTTCCATAAGCTCTGTCTTGAAACAGTTTCCCCCCCTCCCCCACGATCACCCCATTGGCAGCCAGGCCATCTCTTTGTTGCTGTTATGGGGCACCCAGCGCTGCACACACTGGAACCCTTCTCCAGCCCACCAGGCCTTTTCCTCCTGCATCACTCCCAACAGCTTCACGCTCATATCATAAACTTCTGTTAGGCTACTAAAGGTGCCCAAAACAGCAAATTTGTGCTATTAATTTTTCATAGTGGTTTTGCAGTCCCCTGTGCTTGCAGCACTTCACTCAAGCCATCCACCCCTTGCAGTTCACATCATTAATCGATAGCGTGAGCAGGCTTAAGCCAGGACTGATCTCTGAAGAACATCATTAGTAACTGCCATCTGATATCATCCCTTTCAACAGGATCTGCTGCTATCTTTTCTTTAGTTAGTTCCACACACACATTACAATCCTTGCATTGTTTTTTGTCTTCTAAAAGGAGAAACTCTCTGTGTAGGGATCCCGCTATCAGCAAATAGCTGCTTATCTCTTACTCTAGCTTTATTTATAAACCACCTGGCAGGCTTGGTAACTGCCCATAAAATTACAGGAGGCGCATTAAAACAATTCTTATTCATACATAAAATCTGCAAAATCTTCTGATGCCCATAATTTCCAAGGTGGCTGCTGCTAATAGTGCTCTCACCAATGTGGCTACCTTCATTTCTAATTTAAAGTTTCTCTGGAATCTCTAATCCTGTATTTGAAATTCCTGTTACTCGGGGCGCTAATCACATTGGCTTGGCAAGAAAGATGTTTACGCAGCTTCTCTCCATTAGTGCCAACCCAGTCACACACACCTTCCACTCAATCAAAAGAAACTGTCTTCAAGTTGGGAACTACCTTGTGCACTGCCCGCAGGCGTACAATAACGAGTTAGTGTTTGTTGAACCAGCAGCTTTTTTGCACCAACGTTACAAAGTTGGGATTTCTTGGGTTAAGACATTAATAGGAAAATCAAAAATGTTAAACCATTGTTTTCTTGTTCTTTAGTCATTTTCACCTGAGCAGAGTCTCTTTACAGACTCTTTTTGATGAGCAAAAGCTAAAATAAAAGAGGTCTATAATATGCCATATGAATTAATTAGTTTTAACTTCATCCATTCAAGCAGAAACACCACTATATAACCGCATTTGACATCATTTTGCCAATTCTAAAAATATCTTCTCTATATATCTCACTTTTTTTCCTTTCTTCACACACCCTGAGCTTCCACTGAGGCTGTTCATTCATTCATTACATCCCTCTCCCCAGTATCACAGTTGCAGCTGAATACGAAAGATATTACATCTGCTCCAAGCTGCTCCATGCGTTTGATTTTTAAACCTGCAGATTAATCTCAAATCTTATCCTGAAAATAATTGAAAACATCCTTCCTGAACAAGATGACAAATACCTAAATTACAACAAATGAATTTATCTCTAATTTCATGCTTGCCCTTTCCATGAAGCTCATTAAACTACCATACAGCACCTCAGCTTTTCTTGAATTTACTGATCACATCCACACTACTCTGGGTAAAGGTCATTTTACAGGTTTGTGTCAGTCTTTGTTTTGCTCACAGCTGCTTCACTTTATTCTTAAAATCCTTTATGTTGTTTCTTTGTCCTGTTTCTCTTTCCATCTTTGGCATAATTTTCAAAGCATTTCACTGCAGAATTTCATGTCAGAACCACTTCTGGCATCTGTAGGGGTTCTGCCGGGGGCAGCTGTAGGGTCAAGTCTTTTAATCTTAACATAAATACCCTCACCATCAGACATCTGAAATATAAAACATTCATGCATGCAGATGACATTTGAAGGGTTTACTGCAAATGATGTTACGTCCATCTCTAACATGTGCTCTTCTCCAATGACTTAATAATCAACTACAGACTCTATTCCCATCTAATGGTGTGATGAAGATTTCCTTCTGACACGGCATTCAGCCCAGCAGGAACCTGTTGAACAAACACTGAATATTCCTCCTTCAGCCTGTGCCATATTTAACAAACACCTTAAAGCAAAATTGTGGGAATATCCTGTTCTTTAACAAACACATGGATAGCATGATAAAGTCTATCCTTGTTACAAAAAGCCTCTTTATTAAGAACTACACATTTACTCTTGGTGCTACGTACTGATACTTATAATGTGATGCAATCATTTTCTTCCTGAAGAGTTAGAATCAATGTTTTTAGTATGCCATTTTGTTCAGCTGAAATATTTAACATAAAAAAAATATAAAATGATCAGGATGAAAAACAGGGAACTTAATTTTAGTCCATTTGCAATGCATGTGCTTCTACACCTATGTGAATGACTTCTGTTGATTGCAGAAATCAGCATTTCAAGACTGGAGTAGAAAAACCTGCGTTCAGTGCCCAGAACCACACCTTTTACTGACAAAACAGAGAAGGAAAAGGATGCAAGAAGAATATGTGCTTGAACAGAATGGGAACTGACTTCCTTGATTTCAAGCATCAAATCAAGTTTTGTTATGTATACTTTCATGCAATAGATCTACTACATTACATACTTAGAGTCTTCATAATACAGCATTCTAGCTATATATTATTGTTATAAGCATGCTGAAGTGCCTAACTCTATGTATTAAAATAGGAAAAAAAGAGGCTAGGGAATTTGTTTTCCCATTTAAACAAAACATTTTGTTATACCAAAAGAGAGATACATCATGTGGCACACATGCAGAAGCAATTGATTTGCCAAGAAGATTTGTACCTAACTTCTAAATATATCACTAGATGTGGAGCACATACACAAGGTTATTGTTCATTAGGTAAAGTGAGTGAGGGAGAATTCATCTGATTAAAACATTAGCATATAAATATGAAAGGAATCCTGAACTACAATGCATTCCAAGAGCAACCACAAGTTCTTACGAGCCTTAGGGTACAAGTCATCCCTGGCCTAGATGATATAGCAGCAATCAAAATGGCACAGATTCGCTAGTAGGAAAGAAATAACACCAACTTTGCAAAAAGTTATAGCTTTAACATAAGTCTTTTTCAAAAGTTTGTGATACACCACTGGAATACATCGTAAATTCCAGAGGCTCTTAAATATATTGCCTGTGAAGAGAAGTGTACAAATACACAACTAAAGTCCAATTGAATTACAAAAGCTATATAAGTTACTGCTCTTCATCTCAGTCACTACAGCTGACTGTGCAGGCTTTTAGCCTGCTCCAGTTGCACTGTACACCTCAATAAGGAACCTTTCAGCAAGTAAAATTCAATTCACAATTGCCAGGACACAGAATGTGTCCAAAAGCAGCTCACATGAAAATAGGAACATGGGAAAACACCCTAACCTGGCCACGTGCAACTGCAAGTCCACTCCCTGAAGGGGATTTGCTCGGAAGCAAGAAGGAAAATATTTCAAAACCTCCTGATAATAGACAGGATTTTATAAAGGAAAATATCTTCCCTTTTTCAAACCCATCTTCAACTTTACATTCAGTTGGTGATGACAGACTTGACTGAAAATATATTACGTAACTGGTATATACAGATCCCTGATAAGAAAATCTTAGTATTATGTTATCTCAGTGTTCCTGTAGTTCACAATGGTAACTCTGCTGTTGCTAAAGGCAGCAGGATGTCAACCACAATATTTTCATAAAGAGTTCAGAAACAAATTCAGTCTCAACCTTTATCATCTTAAATCTCTGAAATGAGCAATTTCATCCAACCCTGTGAATCCTGCTTCCAAATAAGAGATTAGGCATCCTAATGATCCTCACATGTAGCAAGAAACTGTTTTAATTTCTTTATTCTGAGTGCCACGGCTTTCAGAATCATCCACCAAAACAAACAAAAATTCTTTCTGATAAAACTACACCTCTCCATAAATCCACCCCCTCAATTACATTAATTTAGAGGTAAAGAAAAAACTGCATTGCACTTTATGATCACAGATCCAGAGTTTAAATGAACTCAATGAATAAATAGGCTCTGGTATGCTAGACACTGCAAGCTAGATTCCTCCTCTGGTTCAGGTGTTGACAGGGATATTGTCTATCATATCCTGATACATTATCATTAAAGGGGAAGTAATCAATCCTGTAATCCATGGAAAAAAACAGTAACAGAAATGTGCTGCCTTGCCTGTGTCTGGCTAAGGACAGTGCCTGTATAATAACGTGAATTAGAGAAAATCGTCTGATGCTGTTCTAAATAAAGCAAAAGCGTTAGGGGTGCAATGGTCAAGAACATGGAGTCACAACATTCAATAAAATTACTCAGACAATGACCCTGAAACTCAAAAGTAAAACCAGGTACTTGAAATACAAATACAACATTTTGCTCATTTTGCTATTGGTATACTGAGCTCTATTGACTTAGCTCCTGCTCCCATCTCAGTGCTCATTCTGCTCTTTCTTTTTTTTATCTAGGTGCAAATTCAAATTCTTACCAAAAACATTTTTTTTCAAAACATTGTTTTGCGAGCATACACCAAACACAAGATATATCAGGCCCAAAAGTGATGTTATTTTTTTATAGATATGTATGTATCTTTTATATCTTCTCAACCACAGGAAGCAGCTCCAGAATCTCGCACTAAGATATCTTTGTGAAAAGCACTAATAAAAGTGAAGAGCATCCTAATTCAGGAATTTTTATGTTTAGCTACAGAAATGTTTAACAGTGGCTACAAGATGCTTAAGGGATTCTTATTTTAGTCACTGATTCCTGGGACCAGGCATCCTAAACTTCTCTTCAGGCTCCAGATCTTTACTTTCTTGGCTTCTAGGCACATTCCAGCAGAGCAAGCAGATCAGAACAGGGAGTTTCAAGGAAGTTAGTAAGAATGCTAACAGCTTTGGGAAAAATAAATAAATAAAAGGAGGAAAAAGATTTGGCTCCCCCTCCCCATCTAGAAAAGAAAGGATTGGAAAAGGACATGAGATGAATCATCTTAATGTAAAATGCTCTTACAAAGAGGGAGTTTGATCAATTATTCTCTGTGTCTGCTGGAGAGAGGACAAGAAATAATTGGCTTAATTTTAGGTGAAAAGGATTTAGATTGGGAAAAAAACTTTATACATGAAAAGGTAATTATAATGGAACAGGCAGCTAAGTGAGGTTATGGAAACCCTGTCATCCTTTATAGGCACAGGTTAGGCAGACATCTGTCAGGCACTGTAGAGGTATACCTCATCCTCTTACAGAGCTGCAGTTCCTCAACTTTGTAAATGTACAAAAGGTTTTTTATATGTACTAGATTTCAGCTTGACTCAGCCTTGCCATGTGACCTTTTATAAAACATTTTGAAACGAAGGCAGTATCAAAGAGGGGTGACCTGCCAGACCACCTCCCTGGGCCTTGTAAGCCCCTTTTTGCAATTTTCAGGTATTGTGAAAAAAAGGAAAATAAAAAAAAAAAAAAAGAATAAAAAAAAAAACAAACCATAAAAATCCCCCAGCTATAAAATAGTTACTGATTAATTCTACCAATCCATTCAGCTTCCTTCTCCTCCATGCACAGTCTGTGCTGGTGTGCCTGCATCTGCAGGCCTCCTGCAGTGGTGCCCAGCTCTCTGGAGTGATGGCTGCGGATCAACCCTCGAGTCTGACTCCGTGTTTCCAGCACAGGAAAAGTAACACGTAAGATAGGAAACTCTGTTTTCCTGAGGTCTTGGCAAGGTAGTTTAATCACACAACTAATGTGCCACTAACTACTTTAAAATGTACCTCCACTTTCCTGACCTGTTCCACTGAATTCCCCCTGCAGCAGGCGGGAGCATTCCCCTCAGTGCCAGCCAGCACTCGCACAATCTCTCGCTTCCTGTCCTGCTCAGCAGCATTAAGATAAGGTACCTGGCTCTGTCTGGAAGAAATGCCCTGAAAAAAATCCACAGGATTTCCTTATGCCTTTAATGAGTGGATGAGTATTTAATGGTTTGTAGTCAATTTTCAATGGCTGGTTGCTCTTCAAACTCGAGGATACTCCTAATATTCCTTCTTAACCGATTACCACGGAAAGGATGGTTTTGTAACTATTGCGTTTACTGTGTGGCCCAACATCAAACTACAGAGGGCCAGTGATGTGTCACAGCATGACAGGAATCTGTATTGCTGCACATAACTGGTAGAATTTTAAAACTAGCTTCAGGGACTGGATTAAGTACATGTGATATATGGTAGAGCGATCCAGTGATGTAGAGGAGCCTTGCCAGGTATGTCAGTCAGTGCAAACTGGTAGAAAAGGAGAGGTTTAATTTTCTTGGCATTCATAGATTATAAAGAAGAAAGCCTACAACAAGAAAACAAATAACAGGCACACATCCTGAAGCTCCCATTCACCTAGGAATTCAAAATCAGATGTACAAGCAACAATTTATCTTGATATTCAGCAAGGGAAGGTATAAAAACCCTTTAAATAACAGCCCCGTGAGTAATGATATACATGGGACTGTAAAGTGATGATATGCAGTGATGGGAAAATAAAAAATGAAGTCAATGTATTCACATCCTTAAGTCAGTTGCTATAATCCATATATACTGGTGAAACCACATAAAAATAAATTTTAGTCTTTCATCCTTAGATAAAAATGACTAAAATCTACTTCACTGATTACGCATTGTCTGAAGGAGGACATGCTTATGATGCAAAGAAAGCTCATTTAGAGCTGTTTGCAGGAATTGGGATTTGCACTTGTGTCTTTACTAAAAATTATTGCCACACACTTACCCTGCCACGTAGTAATCATTTGATTACTGCCTTCCACCCGCTGAATTTTAGTGATGCCAAACGCATATCATTATCAAGGATGCTCGCAGGTACTGTAAAGGCATAAACCAGCACTATCATAAACAGCTCAACAACAGGAGGCTATTCACTATCGCTTGCTCCCAACCCAGTATCTCTTCTGAATTGCTTTCATTAAGTAACTCAAAAACTGGAATTCGTTTTGAAATTTATGACTGTCAAACTTGACTTTGACAGAGCAGCTCTGGAGCATCAACATTACAGCACCTGGAGAGTGAGCACAAGGAAGCTGGGGAGAAGTGCTCTCCAGAAGACTGTCACTCACCCACCGCACTGAAGATCAGTCAAATGTCAAAACTCGCACGCTGCTTCTCTCCATGAGGAGCCTGGCAGATCAGCTCAGACCCCAGACAGTCTTCACGTTTTCCTGCCTTCTTTACTGTCAAGTGTGGAGGCAGCAAGGAAATTATGGCACAAATCACCCAGCACTGCAACTGCTAAGGAAAGAGCCATTTCTAACCTGAAAAAGAGCAAACGTTTTGCCTGTACTTAGCTGAAGGAACTATTTAGCTACAGCAATAAGGAATTATGCTTCCATAAATGTGAGCAAGCCCTACAGAACAGACTTGCTTTGCATCAGTAACCTCTGTTTTCTGTCTGTTCTCACTGTGCCGTGGAATTTGGCCACTGGCACCTGAACAAAGGCAGAGGTCTCTAGTCTACACGTGGGCTTTAGGCCTGGGTCCTCTGCCAGCAGACAAGTAGGGTCCATACAAGACTTCTTGAGATTTAACCCACCATCAGGGAGCTGTCACAAATACAACAGGTAGCACGCCAGCCACATCGGAACAAGGTTTCCAAACTCCACCACCACCAGGTTTCTCAGTGTTCGCCACTTACAAGATAAAGTGGAAGTAGAAAGCAACTAGAAAACACTTAGAAAACAAAACTGGGGCCATAATGAGTTCTGGTGGTCGAGGCTTCTTCTTCCCTCACTTGATCAGGCTTCTGCGTCACCTCAGACAGTCAGTGTACCCTTCGCCAGGGCACTGGCTTCCAGCCTCCTGCCTCTGCATTACAGATTCTCCCAGTGTCACCCAACAGGTAATCACCAACCTCTAATTCTTCCCCCAGTGCTCAGCACTTTCCTCATCAGACCAAGGAACAGCCTGACATGCTGAAGTACTCTTAGTAGAGCAGCCTTCAGTGCTGCTGGTCTTTGAGATAGCAGTCCAAAGTAGGGGTGAAAAAAAAGGCAGAAAACTGAGAAAGCAAAGATACTGCATATCCAAAATAGAGTGAGTGGACTGACAGAGGTGGACAAAAGTGACCTCAGTATCAAGCACTGCCTATGAGCTGTGTATGCTAAAGCATTATAAACATCCTCATAAAATCTGAGCTCTGAAAGGGAAGACCAAACATACAGAGAACAGTTCTTGTGAACAAAATTCTTGTAAGCCAAGCCCATTCTAAGTATATTTAGCACTGCTAACACAAATACCACACAGGTGCATGAGCAAAATAACACCATCTTTACTTAAAATACAAGTGTTTTACACATGGGATCAGTTACAGCTGAACAGGACACAGAGGAGCATTAATGCAATGCCCCCAGAACGCAGCCTTCACCAGGGTTCTTGTACCTCTGCAAAATGAAGAAGAAAATTCTCCCCTAATTTAAAGGGATTTTAGGAAAGAACAAAACCTAAAACTTAGCCAGACACCCATGTCCAATATAAAGGCTGAAGGAAGACGGTAGTTCTTCTGTGCCAGATTTTACTAAATGAGAATTAGTGTTAGCTGTGCTGCTTAAGCTATTTTTGAGGCAGGACTCAGAAGTCGGTAACTACCGAGGAACAGAAAGGCTCCAACTCAGAACAGAATTGCTGCCGAGGGAATCATATTGTGAATCATCTGCACATTTCTGTGTCATTTATTAACACACAAACACACCCCTTTTTGTTACTATTTCAAACATACCTACAAGTGCCAAACAAGGGAAATAACTGAGTAAATCCTAAGAATATTTCATTTCATTTGCCTCTCAATATCTAGAAAAGTGGGGGGGGGAGGGGGACGGGAAACAAATCTGCCGGCTTTTTCCTCTGTCCTGTCTTCACCTCCTGGACATTTCAATCTGCATTTTCCCAAATTACAAATCTGTTGCTAATCTATCTTACCTTTATCAGAGTGGTTTATCAGTAAAAATCACTATTTCACCAACTATCTAAAAAAACACAATGGAATAATTTCTTCTTCATCTGTGCCAGTGGTGTTGTGTTGCTTCTTGCATTAAACGTGCAGGTCATAGGTCAGCACTTAACTCACTCCTGGAGAATTCTATACCGTCACCTGCAGTGAGAAGTGGGTGCTGTTTTCATAATCACAAGTAAAAACTGTGGCTGAGAAAATAGATGTGTGACTTCAAACCTACATAAAGAACATCTTGACATTTAAATCCAATTACCCTTTCTCCTACCTGATGAAAATATGATACCAACTTGTGGGGAATTCTACTAGACAAATATATCATATTCTCGAGCTCCCATGAAATTTTCAACACCACTTCTGGTATTACAGACTGCATTCTTTAGCAGTCATTTTTACAAAATAAAGGGTTACAAGTGTGCAGCAATTGATACGCGGAACCAAGAAATCCATAAAAATTCTGTTTGGAAAGTCTTCCTACAACACTGATCTTCTCCCCAGCTGAAATCATTAATTGCAAAGCTGGAATGAACTCCAAGGTAAGACAGAGCACTGCTCTTTGTAATAAATTAAACTGTCAATCACTCAAAGCATCCGTAATATCATACTATTTCCCCAAGGTCTTAAATTACAGGCTGAATTTCATTTATCAACCTGCTGTATGTGAAAAAGGATTAATTAAACTCATTCCAGTATTACAGTAAGGCTCCATTTCTCTTAGTCCTAAAGAATAATTGACTCCAAATGAATTGGAAAGTGGGTTAGTAATTGTAGTTATTATTCTGATGTAAATATTAGTTCTCTTTTGACATTTCAAAAGATTTAGTAGAGGCACTTTAGTGATAAGACAGATCATTACCCTGGCTAGGAAGAAGAGATAGCATAGGGAAAGTGAAATTACAATAATTAGTTTATATACCTAAAAATACCCCTACCATTTATTTTCATATAGTTATGTACCTTACAAAAGTTTTCATTAACTGCTGCTCCTCATTCATTGTATTATGCATACTGCAGTAAAGCCGCTGCAATACATCCCGCTACTTTGGGAAGAATTCAAAGGTAATGAGTTATCATTCTGGAAAATAAATTAGTAGGAACTTTGTCTTGGAGACAGTCACGATGCCGCCACTGCTATAAATTCAAATCAACTGATTGCTACTGTGAATGACTAATTATAATGAAAAAAATGATACCAACAGACATTTAACAGCAAGAAATTGCCTTTTAATTGGACAATCAGGCTAGCTCCAACAAGAATCTGCAGTGTGTTCAGAGAAAACAAAAGGTTTCAGCATCAAGAATTGTGGGAAAATTGGGATCACTGAAGTCACTTTCTAAACAGCATCTCCTAACACCTTTCCAGAGATCAGGCCACACAGTCAAAATTAGCAGCCCAAATTTTAGCTTTTAAGTGCATTTTCATTTTAAGATTTTTCAGCAAATCTAGGGGAGCTAAAGATTATTTTTTAATGCAGTCTTGGAAAAAAAAAAAAAAAAGAAAAGAAAAGAAAAAAAAAGAAGTCAAAGCCTCTGTATCTATTTCCTTTTTGCAGTTTGCTTCCTTTTCTCCTTTTACTTTTATTTTTTCCCTATTTTACTACTTCTCTGTAGTTCTGATTGTCAGCTTCTCAATAGATGATCATAAAAGAGAGACTTTGAAAGCAGTGCTGGTAATGTGGCCTCTCAAGCAGAGACTGAAATCCAGCATTTTGTACACCAAGACCTAGGGCCTGGCTGTTGCGACTGAATTGTCAGCACAAGTTCTGCACTTCCCAGGTTATTAGCATGAAGTGACAGTTCAGACTGACTTTGTTCGTTAATATTTATTTGCTACCATTCTTTTCTAGCATCTACAGGCTAAGATGCACTATTTATTTCATAAAATTTTAAATAAGTGTTTCTTCCCCAAGTGCACCACACACCAAAACCACCAAGGAACACCAAGCATTCCAGACAGGATTTAATTTCTCTAAGAACGCATCTGTTCTTTTAAGATATCCCCTTTTCTTTCTTTCCCATTAATTGAATAAAACTCTTCAGCAGTTGGACTAACACTGAATTTCAGACGTCTTTGAAAGTACATCATGATAAAACAGACACAGTTTTAATACTTGGTACTGACGGGTTTTCTAGTAGGTTGTGTGTAATAGGAATATGGGGATAAGTGCAAGGTGTCTTTGAATAATCATAAGGACACCTAAGGGTGGAAACAGAAAAACATTTAAACCTGTGAATTCAGCTGGTAAACTAGCAGATGAAGACTGTGCAAGAAAATAAGGATCTTCTACAATCAATATTAAATAAACTGCGGCAACAAGAACATTCTTCACGGAAATGTAAACATAAATGCAATGTTTATAAATAGCTCAGAACAGTCAAGACATTATTGAGAATAAATATATGAACACAATTAGCATACTGAAGTGGTTAATTAAGTTATTTCCAGCTATACTTTAAAGACCATTAAGATCAGGGGGTTTCTTATTTTCTCCTTGCAGGTTTGTTTTGAAGTACTGTATTTTCTAGATATTAAAACATTCTGCACTAAGATAATTAAGTTTGCTTCTATTTTGTCATACATTAAGTTAGTGGATCAATGTGGCCACTGAAGCAAAGTGATTCTTTAAATTAAAAACAAATGTGTCTGTAAATTGGGTTTTGCCACTACTTTCCCTGCCTGACTTGTCACCACCTTATTTATTTATTTTCAAACAGGCACTCACATGCAGAGGTCATGTGGCAAGTTAGAAACCTGGCAGGAGACAAATAAAATATCCCCATTCCCATTACTTAATTCCCCCAAAATATAGAAATAAACAAAAGTAAAAACAAAAAGAGATGACAAAGGCTATTCATAAATGTTCTGTAAGACAAAAGAAGCCATATCATTAAAGACTAATCATCTGCAGTCCATGGAAAGTTCAATACCTTAAGTAAACCTTTCAGAGGGTCGTTTAAGATTATAAAACTCTTATTATTTGGGAAAGGATAAGTATCTACTTGACAGAACAAATCTTATGATACCAGAGGATCAGATTAATTTCTGCCTTGTACATAGGATTACAAATTTTATATGAATCTGCAGCACTGTTGGGAATTATGCACTTTTTTTTTTTTTATGAACAACAAGAAGAAAATAAAAAGCATTGCAATCTCAGAGGAAAATAGGCTGAAGACGAACTGAAAAATAAAATTAACCAACTAAAGTTGCGCTCATCATGCTGACATACAAAGCTTAATGTGAAGGGCAACACTTCAGATAAACCAGTCATCACTTCATCATCTTTCACTGAGCGTTTGATTAAGGGTATTTTCAAAAGTAGTTCAATTCCTAGATGCCAAAATTTGGCTTATAAAATAAAGATAATAAATATTTTGCTTGAATAGTATTTACTGGCAGATAGAATGGTAGCAAACACGGGGCGAACTTTTCCATCAGCTAGCCTCAGAACAACCATCTGTTTTGCAGAGGGGAAAGCTCTGAACTGCGAGTTTTGCTCACCTGTCACAGCCTCACCTCTTTTTCTAACACTTTCGTTAGCAATATCATGCTGCTATGTGAAGTCACAACACCCTCCTGCAAAAACCATGCAAAATAAAAAGTTTAACCTTCAACCAAATCCTGACACACAAAACTAGTGAAATAATTGTATGCAGTAGGAACTGCCATACTGCATAGAGTATACATGATGTAAGACCCGAGTTTCTCAAACATCTGAGGAACGTTGGATACTGAATGGATCTAGGGCAATAAAAGGGTAAAATAAGATGTGAATATGATTTCCTAGGAGTTATATTGCAGAAGGACGGGACAGGACTGGCAGGCTCACCCCTGACTGAGCATAGCTGTGAATTAGCGATTTCAGGTAAAACGCACATCTTTATGTGCATTTTCCAACCATGCAGATGGGAAAAATTCCCCTTCTTTGAGATTCCTCAAGTGGTGGTGTGTACTATACGAGTATTTTAGCATCTTCCCAGAGCTTATTATATTGCTAGTGCCAGAGTAAACATGTGGAAGAAGAAACGCAAATAAGTAGATTTAATTTGAAGCAACAGATAACAGCTGTGGAAAACTGCAATCGAGGAAATGCTTTGAGGCATTCCATGCATCATAACTTTAGGCAAGGATCCAGAATGAAATAAGGCAGGAGAGGTTCTTGCTGACCCAGAATGGCTCTGGCATTTCTTCAATGGAAGTAGGAATAAGAATATTTTGATTATTTAAATAAGTTGGTGTAAAATTAAAGCACTATTTGCATCCAGTACGGATTCAAACCAAATTACTAGAAAAGTTCATATTAACTTCAGTATGATTAATATATAGCCCTTTTGATTAAGCACTATGGGTAATTACAATCTTGATTATGTCTAACATTGTATTAGCATTGATGTTTAAATTATATATTATGTTTGAATTGTGAACGATTCAAAACTTCTAAATTTTCATGATCTTACATTTTAGTGACAGGCAGCAACTGGAATCTGTATTCACATCTATTTCTTTGTGTGTTGTGAATGCTCCTCTAGCAGGAGTCTCTCGTGCCCGTACGCGTGTGCAGGTGGCATGCAGTTGATTAAAGGGCATCTTTCTGCCTGCTATTACACACACTAATCAATTACAAATATCAGATTAACAGAGAGGGTGCAGCTGAGATTGCACAGCACGTTTCAAATCCAGTATTATGTTAACAACATAGTTAAGGTTAATCACATTGTTTAAAATTTTCATTGCATAAAGGATTCAGGAGAATCTTCAGACTGCAGTCAAAGCAAAGGTTTAACAATGCCTGGCAGGCTTCTTTCTTTTGTAGTTACATTTTGTGATCTTCACTCTAGTGACACCTCATTACCCAAATAGGCAGTAATGCCAGCTTTAAATTTCATCAAGCTCATGCTTATAGTGGGCTTTGATCTAATTGTTTTGTGCATGCATAGCGTGGGGGGGATGGAAGGGCTCTTTTTGTATTTAGGTTTCAATTTTTTCCTCTGGTCCCTTTTATTGTGCCACAATTGACTGACACTCTTTCACCTTTGGCTCCAAAATAGCCTATCACACCCTTCTCATTTAATATTAGACCCTTTCCGTACTAGCTTTAAAAACACAGCAATATTACAAACTGTGTTTAGTCCAAGCTGAAAAGAAACCGTCCTTTCTCCTTTTGCTTTCAAGAAAGATGCAAGCTGAACAAATTACTTGGACAATGATTCATTTAGATACAGACTTCAAAGAACAATTTTATATGTGCCTTTTAAAAATTGAATGCCAGGAGCCTACCAGGAACTGAAGAGATCATTCCCAAGTGCTCAGGAAGACCAATCCATCTTTACAAAAATCATTTCATTATTCCTTAGCACATACCTGAACTGGTCAAGTCAGGATTTCAAATAAGTTTCTGGCTCAGTGTGCACTGCTAGCTTCAGGAAAGACCTGCTTTCAGGAAATGTAAAGGCAAAGGCATCTAACCACAGTTTGGATATCTATAGGGTCACAGGCACTATGAAAAACATTCCCAGTACAAAGAAAGTCTGCCCAGTGCTGTGTAGAAGTATATTGTTCTGTAAACTGAGAAAGCCTGTATCATGCTCGTACAGATCATGTTGGTTTTGTTTTTAAATATTCCCAAACATTTTATGTTGTTTCATTCAAAGGAAGCCTCCTACTGCCACAAACAGGTGGAAAACACACGGTCTAGACACCCTACATTAACTGGTCTGCTCTTCTACCAATAAATAAGGAAAATTTTAATGAGTCTTTTCACCTGTGCTCTTGCATATCCTATAAAATTTCTTGCTATGTTTCCAGTTGCACACCAGTCCAAATATTGAACTAAATCTTCAGTCATGGTCCTGTTGCTGAATACTATATTAAATTGTGATCACAATAAAATCCTGCTTTGCCTACTCTGATGCACAAACATTTATTTTCTCAGAACTTCAAGAATCAGAATGCATGCAAGCCATTTACATGCACACAAAAGACTCCTTGATTGAATTGCTTTCTAGTTATTCTTAGGAAAAAAAATAAATGAAAATGGTGCATTCGTAATTGCTATGAAAAAAATTATTCCAGGAACTGCCAGAAGGCAACATCTAAACACATTTGTATGCGATCAAGAACCGACTTGGAAACAAGAAGTAAATAAGGATGAAATTTATCTTAAGATTGTGTTTCAGACTCACACTTAAAAGATCTGAAATTCTGCTACTGACAATGCTGGGCTTTAATACTTCTTTTAGGAAAAGTTCTTGCAGTATTTAGAACTGGAAGTTCTAATGAGAACAGGACATCAGCTGAACAATTGCCATCCCCAAGCGGTCACTAAAGCACAGGTTTTCAGTCTTGGTCTGTTATTGGCTTAAGAGCACCTACAGCTTGATGCACACTTAGAGCCACAGCCACAAATCATCTGCACTCAATCCTAGGGGTGTCACAAAAGGAAAAGTTATAAGGAAATAAAGGGCACACAATGGTGTGATTTTATTAGGCCTGCAATAAACAAATGTCTTCCAGAGTCACCTGCTATACAGCCTTCCCTGTTTCCTCATATCAATAAAAATAAAATAATTTCACGACAGGGCATGCATAGAGAGGGACACAATACTACATCTTCTAAAAACAATCAGCAGGAAGAAAAACTGTGTTTAAACACTGGGGACAAGATTTCTCAGAAGTCCCAGGCAGAAAATCGAGAAGATGCAGAGACACAGGAAGACCGTAACCCCAGCAGGAGCTGCCAGGGAGGAAACAAGCTGTAGTTCCACCAAGTGGTAGGTTTCATTTCAAGGGAACTTGTCAAAGGTCACAGACAGAAATGACACATGGAAACTGTTCAACTGGCACAAAAGTCAGTCTGACAGTTCGAGTTTGCTCACCAAAATTTGAAGAGAGAACTTTATTCCAGCAGAATTTATTCAGATTAAGGTACTCTGAATTAGGTTTCTCCCATTCCGCGATTACTTACCATGCTGGTCCAAATTCATGTTGGTGTGGGCATTAACTGGTCTTCTCTGTGCTACCATAAATGTACCAAAAACTCGACTTGGACTGTGCAGGATTTAGGTCTAATCTGAACTGCCAAGTAGTGCATGGATCCACTACTAATTCCCAGTATTAAGAAGTCTGAGCCACCTCCACCTTTCCACTGTCACAGTTTATGCCACCCAAGGCCATACCTGCTCCATAGGCCAGTCTGGGGCCCCAGCTTTAAATCCCTGTGAGGTTAGCTCATAGTTCAGATGGCACATCACCTTGTCAGCTATATGCGGGTACCATGGAACTAATTTTTCAGCTTGGCTTGTATTTGCTGAGAAGCAATCTACACAAAGGTGTAAGAAATGCAAAAACAAAACCCAGGTCTACCCCTAATGATCTAGATGTGCAAACAAAATCCTGCTCCCTTGGAAACCAAGGGGGATTTTGTCATTGTGTTTAGTTTACCACATCACTATCAGCCAAGTACTTTCTTCTCCCAACACAGCTGGGAGGTATCCACTGAGTTCCTTCAACTTTGCAGACTGAAGAATTAAGGCTGGAAACACTTGTCAGATTTTTGGAGATGAAGGCATATGTTTCACAGCATTGTTTCAGCACTTAAAATTTAATTCATCATTTTGACTGCTAATATACAGATATAAAATCTGATAATCCAGATGGCACAAATATGTCTTACTACACAGGATCAAAATCATGGGCTATATTTTTTTCCTTTTAGAGAAAACACAACCTTAATTAATGGGTTCAATGTTAATTAAAAATACATAGATCTGTACAGACCACAGTATGCTACATGGTCATTTCTTTTCTGTAACTCCCTAATTTCCTCTGAGTCCATTTAGAGGTCTACCATATTAAAAGAGGGAAACACACCACTTTGCTAATTATTCTGCTTACACTCACACCAGGCTGCACAGCCTTAACCAGGAGATGGATAAAAGTTATTTCTCAGGTGGAGAAGGGCTAAAGATCAGGATCAGGCCCAAGAGAAAAATCAGGTCCTGTGACTTTGTGACTTATCTTGATTTTTAATGCACCTTTTTACAAACCACAGTCAGAAACGGGGCTTTCACACTTGCCTTTTTTTTTTTTTTTTTTTTTTTTTTAAACCAAGTTAGAACACAACACCAATCTCAGTTTTAACTTGCCATATTTTAATTAAGGGTCAATTTTACTTAAGATTGAAAAGGAGGATTTAGCTGCATAGGATGTTAGAAGACCACAGGAGATCTTTCTTCAGGATCTCTTTTATGATGTCTTTGTAGTTAAATTATGGGAGAACTTGTCTGTCCTCTCCAGGCTAACATGAAAAATTACAGAAGGTGCTGGAAGACTGTCAGCACTAAAGCACAAACTAGTAGGCACTAACCCCAATCCAAATAATGATGGATTACTGGCCACAACAGCAATTAACCAAGTTGTAGTACATTCAGTTGCAGGGAATTTATGATAAGAGCACTAGCAGTGAACTTGCAGGATTTTCTGTGGGAATGGGACTCTGGTTAGAGATAAGACTATAGTTACAACTTGACTCTTTTCCCTTGAACTTAGAGGAAATGCACACGTTTCTCTCACAGAAATCCTCATGCAATAGCTCCTGAGTAAGTATTTTTAAATATTGGATTCTGCAGTTTCTTATTCTACCCCTAAAGTCATTCTCTGAATTGAAGAGACTGAAGAATCCGTTATGCAAGATGTTTAACTGCATTAGAGAGAGGCTCATCTGGCAAAGCTCGGGCCCATGTTCTGAACCTCCCAAAAGCTGTGAAAAAGCAAAAGACTAGAGGAAATTCCAGGTGACCCATTACAGAGAGCAGATGCTCACCTGGGGATTCCAGTCTAGATGCAGCTGGTTACAGCATTCAGCCATGGACTGTGCCTAGAGACATTGTTCTTGTCTGCACATTGCACTGCGCTGTTCAACTGCTCATCAGCAATGCAGAGAAAGCTAACAAGGCTCCTTTCCTGTGTTAAAATGCTGCTGACTTGCACATAAACATGAAGTCACTTCTTTTTTTCTTTCCTGGATCCAAACCCCTCACAGGTTAAGACTACCATAAGTAAAACAAAGGCTTTTTTGGGGAAAACTTACCAAAATATTGTTAATTGCATGGTCCCGTTTCTTAATGCTGTTACATCTTTGATGATCTTCCTCATGAGGCTGTCTGGTGTGTTCAAGGAAATGTTAGCAGGTATGCCCTTCATTTCTTATCTCTAACCACACTGGAAATACCTGACATGGCTCACTGCTACCCTGAGGAGCTTGTTTGGAGCCTGGTACAAAAAAGGACTGCTGTACCCCAGCTGGGGC
Organism: Anas acuta; assembly: GCF_963932015.1. Taxonomy (NCBI): domain Eukaryota; kingdom Metazoa; phylum Chordata; class Aves; order Anseriformes; family Anatidae; genus Anas; species Anas acuta. The sequence goes on along the minus strand of NC_088988.1, from coordinate 10,311,256 downwards.
TAAAGGTTGTAGCGCTGCCGCCCGTTAAAAGTTACACCCCTGACTTCTGTGGGTGATCTGGCCTGTAGACTGCAATAGGTTGAACACTAGAAAAGGGAATTATGTTATGGGAACTGTTTCATCAATGAAGCTTACGCCAAATGACAGAGGAAATAGAACAAAGTTAATTGGATAGAAAAGAATCTGGACTGAAATATGCATAGCATAGAAAGATGAAAGGCCACAAAGATACAAAGATTAAACTGTGAACAAAATAGGGGAGGAGTGCTGATAAAGGGGTCAGGAACTATGTGAAGAAGATAGCATGAAGGCCATTGGGTAAAAAGCTGATAAGCTGTTAATATACAAGTAGATCTGAAATAATGTAATTGTTTCAGGAAGAGAGATGTCACACAGTAATGATACCAAGTGTTTAAAACACTTTGGAAAAGAAATATATATATATATTTATATATATGTACATATATTTAAAGAAGGCATTAAAACAGTAAAAAAAAAAAAAAAAGTGTGGGAAATGGTTGTGATGGGAAAAAAAATCAGAAATTGTAAAGGCATCTGAGCAAAGGGAAAGCCACAGGGAAAGATCCAAACGTGCAATGCATTTAACAGCAGCTGCCCAGCAGCTGCAATGTCACAGTATTGATGTTTGGTGTCCTGGAGCTTTCCCTTTAAACTGAAGGGGAAATCAATTGAACCTCAAATAGCAAAATTTAGGCTCTGCAGAACATGGCTTTAGGCATCACTTATAGGCAAACTTCTTGCAGAAAGGGAACAGCAGACAGGTAATTTAAATCATGAATAAGGAAGCAAAGACTCATAGCAATCACCTCCTAAGTACTAGGATTCAACTCACATTTTTCTTTGGAATACTATCCTGTAGCCATCTGTTCCCTCCAACACCCCCAAAATCGCTAAGCACAGCCACGTATTGTAGCTCTGCTCAAAAATACCATTAAATGTAATTCATAAAATTTGGTTTTAATTCTTTTGGGAGCCATTGAAAGTGCCTCAGAGACCTTAATGTTTCCTAAAGAAGGTAAAGTGTTTTACTGTGGAGCTGTGACATGTGGCATTAAGCAGCAGAAAATATGAATGTGATGACCTGCTAAACAGCAAGGGTATCACCGAGGCGCAGAGCAATTGAGGCTGGGAGCGGCCTCTGCAGGTCTCCTGTCCAACCTCCTGCTCAAAGCAGGGCAGGCTTCAAAGTCCAGTCAGGTTGCCCTGGCCTCTTGTATCTCCATTGGAGACTACCACTAAGATTAAGGATGAGCAGATATTTCCAGGAGCCAATTTTCTTCCCATTGTCTCTGTCAAATAAGAACTGATGGTCTCTGAATTGTGTAAAATGCGACACAAAGGGAAGCCTGACCTCATTGTTAGTGGTGTAAATGCATTCAGAGGAGATGGTGCTTGACAGGGATGGAGCAATAGTCCTGATGTGCTGACTTCTGCCCCCTGAAAGGAAGGCAGTGTGGGTTGGCACAACAGTGAAAGGAGGCTATCCCAGTGTTTCCTGCTATGAACTCATTTCAAGCTATGCACGAATTCAAGAGAACTCCAGATTGCACTGTACTGACATTTCTATTTGGAAAAAGAAAGTGAAGTGCTTCTGACCCCAATAGTTACACCTTGTAGAAACTGGTCCTCGCACAGCTAATGAATTCATTTCTGTTGCGTAAAGCAGTGTTCTCATAGCTAACGCGATCTAGGGGGTAAGGACAGAGAGGAAGAAAAGGAAGCTTCACCCCTGCGCCATCAGAGTCCTAGTGACGTTAACGGACTCCTTGCACCACATCTAAGATTAACCTCAGTATCTGAATGCATCAGTGCACCGTACAGACACACAATGAACATTTCAGCCCAGAAGTTACAGCTCAGCACCAGACTCTCGGAAACACAGAAATAGCACACACTGGTGTTGCTTTGGTAGGCACTCAAGCCCCCATACTAAATGGAGTCCCTGCACTGCACTGAAAACAAGACAAAAATACAAAGTTATAACTTTTGCAAAGCAGTCACTAGTTCCTTGGTAAATAAATGTTAAAAATAGCCCTTATTGAACACAATAAAAGATGAGAGCTCTTCTGCATCCAGCTTTATCAAGACTTCCACTACATGATGCTGTCAAGCACTTACTGTGCTGTTAAATACCAGGCTGCTGCTGGGCTTTGTTTGAAGGCCACGTACGCACATACTCGCAAGTTGGCATTGGATCAGCATTAATGCTGAGGAAGACAACAGAAGAACTACACTCTTAGTATTAAACATCTATTTACCTTTGTTTTGCTCAGCAATACAATACAGAAATGGAAGTACAGTGGCTTCTACCTGGTAGTCAGAAGATCTAGCAACCCAAAGCATCATCTTATTTGAAGAACAAGGATTGCTAAGAGAAGTCTGAACATTTCTCTGCCTCTGCTTCACATCAGGTGATTAGCACTGTTTAATACAGAGATTCAAGTTATGAACCAGTCTCAAACTTGTAGTGACATTTTTACACAGATTGGTCCTTTCACCACCAGAGTCCACCTTTCTAGTCTCGGTGCTCTAAGCTGTGTCTTTGCCCCTTAACCCAAGAAGTGAACTCGGCCTTTCTGCACCTCCAGCCCAAGGCACAACTGAGCAGCCTGCCTGCCTTAGGTTATAAGAGAGAAATCCCCACCTCTACCAGCTGGGACTGGTAGATCTGGGACCAGGTCGATCTGGCTTCCCAGTAAACTTGGGGTTAGGCAAGGAGCTGGCAGCAGTGCTCAGAGACACAGGAGCTGAACGTGCAGGTTGTGACAACCTCACAAGGGGTTCTCATCACCAAATGACCCGTACGGAAAGCTATGGTGGAAGATGCATGAAAACGGGGCCTGAGGGAAAAGTAACAACAAAGAAGGTTTAGTGATGTGTCCCTCGCAGCCAAGGAGAGCAGAGCCGTGTAACTCCTAATTGCATGTGTTGATCAGAAAGGACATACCCCAGCGTCTGCTGGGTAGCATCCTACAGGTACCATCACCCATCTCGTGGGCTGTGATGGACCAGACACCCGTCAACAGCCACTGGGGAAGACTCCTGTGCTGGAGGGGGAGGCTAAACAAGCCGTCTTTTCCTCCCGGGCTACCATGCTCTATCAGTTCTTTCAAATTTAAACTGGTTTTGATCAGATAAAGCAGAGCTACATGGAACGGTTGCTCACTCATTAATCCCTCTGAGAGAAGGCAGCACAAATGAGTACAATTTAGGCTGTCAGAACTGTCACTTTTCTACATGTTTTATTTAATGTAGATTTATTAATCCACATTAATAGTGAAATGAAAACCTTTTGTTATAATGGGAGAAAGGAAAGGGATACTGGAAACCTTTCAGTTCTTACCAAGGCTGCTAAACACAGGACAATATTATGAAAACACTTATTTCGCAATCCCTAAAAGAATGAAGCTGTTTCCAACATGAACCACATGAAACTTTGTCATTATTTAAAATTCATTGTGACATAAGTATCTGCCTATGGCAAATTTTATAAATATAGGCTCTTGAAAATATTTGAACGTGAATTTATGTCTGTCTTTCCTGAAGTATTTGCATAATGGCCCCCTCCAAGCTCCCCGCACAGAGCCCGAGGAAGCTCCCTGATGGTCAGCACCTGCCACCTCCCCTCTGTCTCCTGCAGGTACACTTCACAGCTCTGCAAAAGGCTGAGCGGCAAAGAGAAGCACAAAACGGCTGCCCATATCCCACCTTTTCCTTAAAACTTCACAAATACACACAAATCTTTAGCACAGCAAAGGTGTGGCACTGGGCTTTTTAGCACCCGTGTTTTGCACAACTCCTGGGTCCACGTTGCTGCAGCAAAACCGCAGGGTGCAGGCTGTCCCCACCAAGGTTCAGTGTCAAAGCATCACTCCCAGCTTAGATTTAAGGCCTGGACTACTTTAACTTGGACAAAATGACCCTGATAAATTACACAGAGCAACAGAAAAGCACAAATTGCTTTCTTAGGCTCACATACCCTGACAAACACTAAATTTTGCTCAAGTCTGTCATCGTCCTTAGGTCACTGAGATCTTCTCAAACACATCGCTGCCTTTGGTCTCACCTACGGAAGGAGACACTCCAGCTTGTTCATATCTTTCCTGTTGATTGACAGAGGCTTCTCTTACACTGAGTTAATTCCTTGTGTTGTTGGAGCTACAGAGTATGTCTCTCATAGCAGACAAATGCTGTGCAAACCTCATCTTCCTCACGTTTCCTACAAATGCACACTTTCCACGTGCTAAACTTCAGTGAATAATGTCTTGAAAAATAATAGTGCTGCAGGTAACGAGGGCAGCCAAGAAGGTACATTCCCTTCCTGCTCCACATTTTAACTGAAAGTCATACATAGTGAGATTCTCTACTGCCCGGCACTCTACGAGCCATTTTGTTTATGCAGAATAAATATAAGAGCACATCCCCCTTCCTCTGAGCACGTATTATGCTGCTGAGAGCGTGTCTGTATCTGCACAGGCATCATTGTCATGCAAAGCAGAAAGACAAAGGAATCAAGCCCAGAAAATTGCTGCTCAAATTGCCATTTGACATGAGACTTGGCAAATGCCAAGTGCTCTTTTGGAACAAACCAAGACCTCGACCTGTTCAGAAGGAGTGGAAGGCAGAAAAGCCTACCACCTGAGCAGCTCAAGCTTTAACTCTGCTTTGTTTCTCTTTTCCTGAGCTCAGTACAGTATATGAACATATTTTACAGAACAAACAAGTAAAAGTAACAAGCCTCTCCAAAGTTAAGGCAATGGCAAAGACAAGAATAAAACCCCAGCAAAGGGAGAGCATCCTGTCTTAACCTCACAGCTGGAAGTCAAATGCATGGCCTTCTTCTGAACCACAGTCCTAGGGATTGCTACCCATTGTCGTTTTGGTGATCTGCCACTGCAGCTCACAAGAAAATTGAAGTTTCAAGTACTTTTTTTCCCCAATACAGTACAGACAATAAAACATATTGCGAGTCTACATTTATTAACCTTCTTGAAATGACATACAAATCAAAACACTTCAGTTTGCAAGAACTAGGTTTACTGCTATTTTCAAGAGTTGCAAGATGTAACTATATTGTATACTATATTCTTTAATTTGCTTTTGGATTTTAATCATGATCATTCCTCATTTCAGTGGCACTTGGATACTACCAAGTTTTTGTAATATTAATAACATCATAATCTTCATTAGTATGCAAATCTATACCATCTGACAAGCTCCTGCTCTCTTCCATGAGCTCCTTTGTTGTTGCGGCCTCATGAATTTCATTACAAGACTAGATTATTATCAAATAGTGGGAAGGGGGGTGGCATGGAGAAGAGAGAGAATGACGTGGAAATTATAATCTCATTTTAATAATGAATCCAGTTTCATATTGCAATTCGTTTTCTTGCACCAGATGCTGCTGAGAGAAAAGGGAGCAGAAGGGAGGAAATTCTTACAAAACTGCTCCTGCACAGTAACCTTTACAGCATATGCCACTGGAGGGGAGGGCTGGAGGGAGACGTTCCCTAGCCCCTTACCTCATTTACATTTCAAATAATAGCCATGATTCTATCCATATGTTTTTGCATTTCAGAGCTTTATGTATAGTAAAAGTAAATAAAACCTATACATTGCTGCCGTTCAATAACCAACAGCCATGTTCTCTCCAAGTAAACTGGTATCAATCAGCCTTAATAGGAGATCACAGTAATTATTGCTTAAAAGCTATAATTATACTTGGAGCAGTCTGTGGATGTAAAAATAAGTATAACTCGACAGAATAATAAGAAGCTCATAAGAGTGCAAGCATTCCTTCTTATCCCAAAGCACCAGGGCCCCATGCCTGCTCCTCCTGGGCATGACATTTCTGAATTCATTGCTCCAGAGCAGCCGAGGCTGCCCCCTCACTCCCAGCTCAGCCTCGCTGCCCTTCCTTGTCTCACCCAGCACCTGTACTTTTAGACTACAGGGAATCTGGGGGAGAGCTTGCCTTTTCCTCACATCTGCTCAAGTCCCAGACTGACACGCTGGAGGGAGGGCTTCCATCCAGAGGGACCTTCCCTTGCTTGAGAGTTGGGCCTCTGCAAACCTCCAAGTTCAAGGTCCTGGATGAGTCGGGGCAATCCCAAATGTAAACCTAGGCTGGGCAGAGAATGGACTGAGGGCAGCCCTGAGGAGAAGGGCTTGGGGATGTTGGCTGATGAGAATCTCAGCACAAGCTGGCAAGATGCGCTTGCAGCCCAGAAAGCCAACCACGGCCTGGGCTGCAGCAAAAGCAGCGTGGCCAGCAGGGCAAGGGAGGGGATTGTCCCCCACTACTCTGCTCTCACGAGTCCCCACCTGGAGCCCTGCACCCAGCTCTCGGGCCCCCAGAACAAGGAGGAGATAGAACTGTTGGAGCAAGTCCAGGAGGGCCGTGGAGATGATCAGATCTGAAAACATAAACGATTCCAAGCACGCAAGTGGGACTCAATGAAGCTGCTCCAAGATCCAATACTGAACACCAATTTCCACCCTTCCTAAAAAATTTAGATTTTATCTGAATTGTTTCTTTGTTATTAATATCAATCATTGCTTTTATTAAATCCTACAGTGCTCTCTACAAAGGACCATGAACACATTTTTGAGATTTAGTCACTGCAGAAAATTCAATCACCATTAAATATGGGGTTATCTTCTCCTTTCCTATTGAGTACAAGTACACAACAGTTAACTCAAACACATGAATCTAAATAACACTAACTGCTCTTTATAAACCAAGTTGTTAGATGTCTCCCCATCCTCAAAGCATGGATTTTAATACTGGAACAAGAATGAATCTCCAAAAATTCTCTATGAGCTGTGTAATTAATCTAAACTATTTATCACTCACAAAGCATTAGTACACTCAGCAAGAACGCCCAATTTTAAAAGATATTTTGTATTATTTATCAAAAAGTGTGAATTAACGTGACCTACAGCTCAAGAGTTGTGTTTTTTCCTTATTTAAAATATATATATTCAAATGCTAATGTAAAAATGTTTATATTTTAAAATGCAAACTAGCAATTCATATCTACACATTAATTACACCACTTCCAATTTTCATATTTTCCTTGCAGAGGGCTCTCAAAAATCAGAACTTTTGTCACACTGAAGTCACACCAACACGTACAGGTTCCCTTTGTTCTCCTCCTCATTAAGGAAGAAACTGTCATTAAGAGCATCTATTTAAAGCAAGAAGAGAAATGTGTTTGGACTTTGATTATGGCAATTAAAAAAAACTCTGCTATTCAAAGATGGTGCTATTTTATTATTTAAATAACATTCCACATTCTTCTAACACATTTTACTAAGAAGATTGTTAAATTAGGTGATAAAAGGTTAGTTTTGTCTTTGAAGCTGAAATATGTAACTATTATTTCTTATCTGTCTGGAATTCGAAAAGCTTCAAAATCATATGTTTTAGAGGACTCATTATCAAAACTCACCAGACTTCATAAAAAAACACAAATGCTTCACTTCCTGCCCTTGTTTAATCCCAGCTAGACAATTTCTTTTACTTTTCAAAAAGGAGGATTTCTTTCAACATTTGACAGCAGTATCTTTTTATTTTCAAACTGCACAGAGTGTGGCTGGGAAACCATAACCACCTTCTTTTCAAAGCTTGAGAAATAGGGACAGTTGTGAGGGATATATTTTAAGAGGAAGGCTCAGACAAACTAGGGTAAAGAAAACCAACGTGGGTTCTTCTGTTAGCATCACTGTTGTTATTTGTGGGTTGTTTTTTTGTTTTTTTTAAAGCCAGAACAAGACTAACATGCACTGAAAGTGGACAAGTAGGTCATATCACAATGCCGACAGAAGTATCGTAACAAAATCTTAATTCTCTTTACCTCCTACACATTTAAACACTTGTAAATTATTCCTACATAAACACACACACAAAAAAAAAAAATCCATTGGCAACATACACAGAGCTGCAAAATTATATGATGAATTACATTTTCATGTACTTTCTAAGTTTTGAAAACTAATTCATCCTGCTGAAATTACATTATTTCAGACCTCTGAGAAGATTTGCACAGTATCATCCGTTCTTAGATAACCAGACTATAATATTTCCATCACTAACATTCAAATTTCTATTTTCCACGTAAAATCTAAATGGTGTTAATCTAGTGATGTTAGGATGCTGCTGTATTCACTCCTACGCAGATAAGTAGGAGGAGTTATTTATAAAGCAGTTTTGATCAGAATTCAACTTGGGACAAAACAAAAGCACAAAATCCATACCCAACATATAACCCAAAATGACAAAATAATAGCGTGAAGGATAAAGAATAAACATACGCAGTAAACACAATACACATGCATTTGGTAAAGAAATCTACATGAGCCTCCTTATCAGCTCCTGAATTTGTCATCCTCCGTTTATGTAAACAGAAGATGCTCCAGCTACTGCAAAAAAGCCCCAGCCCGGCTCACTCCTGCAGCCCCAAGAAGCGTTGATAACACCCAAGTCTCAGGAGAGGATTGCTGCCAATTGGTGCTGCTGGCTCCTATAGGGTCTGCAGCCCGTGATTAGTACCCTGATTAGCAGTTAGTACCCCCGGTGACACCCAGTGTAAGTGACTACCAAATCCAATAGCATTGCGACAGTCAGAACTACTGGGCAATAGCTGACTAGGTGACAATTATGCCCTTGTCCAGCAGGTTTAATTTCAAAAATACATAATTTTATTTTCTTCTCCCTCTCCCTTCAATCTCTCCAAGATGATGCATTGTCCTCTTCCAGGCTTAACCATCTCTAGACACAGCCCCTGAAAGGCCAACCCACTGCTAACGTTCTTTCCTGTGTTATTTTAGGATCCAAGAAGTCTGAAGATTCAGTCACAAAGTCATATAAAGAGCTATAAATATAATATAGAAAATCTCAAATCCAAGTGCTAGTTGCTATTCTAACATTTTTAATGGTCTCTGAAGCTTATATGCCCCATAGCACGTTAAAATTCCCTACATTTCTGCAAGACTAACTACAGGGACAAGGGCCTGAGTGTCAGAAAAGGAAAAACTGGCAAAAACCTGAAAAGATATTCAAAAGTTTAAACTGGTAAGATTTTGACACTTATTTCAGAAGTCTTATTTGGAGCCTTCTAAGGCTCACTCAGTTATTCTCTTTTTCATTAGTAAAGCTGTGAATTAAGCTAAAATAGTTTTCACTGATAATGTATGTTAATGAGGAACTACAAATACAGTAGGCCATTCCACCTTTCAAATTTTGCACATATAGGAAGCATAAGTAGTTTGATGCTGCACTTCAGAAACACAGCTCTCTGCTCTGACCTGAAGTTAAACAGGATTCTTTTCATTTTCTATTTGACTCCAAAACCGGAGTGTGCCAACCTGTTATGAATATTCTTCTAAATACCAGCCAACCATCTTTTTCCTTTTTGCTTTAATTAAAGGACATTTACCCTTGTAATAGGTATTTAATAGCAGGCAATTTTTTTGACATCTAATATGCTAAGGTTGTCCTGCAGTGACTACGTGTTAATAGACATTAAAGATTCCAGAGCCCTGGTAAATAGGGTAATTAGACAAGTCTTAAGTGAAGTGCTATGAAGAATTCCTTGGGAGCAGTAACTTAGTAAGAGAGGGAAGAAATACTGTTCTATAGTTAAACCTGAAGAGCTTTTAAATTTAAGAAGAAAACAGAAGGAGTTTTCACACACCCTGCTACTCACTACTTGTATTTCTGCAGTTGCCTTTTTGTCTGAGATTACGCAGTCCTAAGCATTTTTGACTTTTGACCATAAATGTGCTTGTTTGTAGACAGTATAGCCAAAGCCATACATAATTGCACAGCTTTCAAATGACAAGAAAATAAAAAACTAGGGTCAATAGAAGTTAACAACTTAAATGGCTTGCTGATTCTGTGCATTGTTTTTGTACAGTAAATTTGCCTGTGTGCAGTCCTATCCAGTAGGGGCTTAAATACAATTTGTGAACTAATATTCTTACTAATTTCATTGAAAGACATCAAATTGAACTTCATATCTAAGTTGGTGCACCTATAAATCTAACAAGAATCAGAGCAGGTAAGCTGCAGCCAGCCTATAAATGTGACGCTGTGCAGTTATGTTGTCTTGGCAAAGGCTATCAGCAAGGAAAGGCATTAGGAAAGGAATCTTTTACAAAGCTATTTCGCACTGTGAATAGTAATTAGAAGCACACAATCTGCTGCAAGGTTAAGAAAACCCTTTATTTGCTCTGAAATCTCAAGAGTAGACTAAATTTATAGGTAAAACATACAGTGTTATAGCTAGGGAAAGTAATTCAGGTTAACATATAGTAATCACAAACATTACCATAACTTTGATGGCATTCTGACTTCAGCCATTCAACAAAATGCAAAGATTTGAACACTGCAAGCCAGTAATGGACTGAATGCTAAATACCGATGGCTTGTAGACCCATAACTGAGTTGAGATCATAAGGCTGTATTGTTGACACTGTAATTTATTGCAATGTTAAACACTGAAGTACACATTGTATTTTAATTCTGAAAAAGATGAAGAACAAAATCACCTTGCCTCTTGGTTTAACAAGGTGTGAATGTGGTGCCTTTAACACACTATTTGCAGCCAGCATAGCTATAGGAAGCAATTATTATTATTTTTTTAATACCAATTATTCCATCACAATTACCACCACAGCTACACAGTCTGCCCATACAAACTTCTAGCACAAATCATCCCACCTACACTTCAGTACAGATTATTCACTAAAGCACTGGAAAAATAATGCCAACTGAAAATGAAATGATTTGCAAAATTGTGCCTGTTTTACCAGAAACATTTCAGAGAAAAGTCAGTAGACGAAATATCCTCCTTAGTCTTAAACAAGGTATGATTTTTTTCCCCAATAAAAATAATTCTGTAAATAATTTTGTAAAAATGCCAAATTCTCTAAGAAAGAAACCCTCTCTTCAGCTTTTGTCATTCAAACAAGAAAAGCATCCAGGTTTGGCAACTGAATTTTGCAGCACTGCAAGCCTTGTCCATATAATTGTTCCTAACATGGGGGAATATAGTTTTTGTTTAAATGAAGGGTGAACTATAATAGTTATCACCTCTTATTTATTAAAACCAACAAAGAATGCTAATACCTGAGAAAATCAAGTGCCAATTGGATGAATTAAAATGACTGTCATTACTTCTACAAAAGACATTTTATCCCATTTTTACACCCGGCACAGTTCACTTTCTAATGGCAACAGATTCAAAGATCGTATCAAATGAGAAGAATTTATAATACTTAGACCTGTAAAATGTTTACTTTCTCCTATTAATTAAATTAATTAAATGGATCCAGTAAGAGTATGGATAGCCAGAAACACAGTCTGTGATCAAACATCTACAGTTAGTTATTCTAATTCTCAAAAACAGAAGCATTTTAATTCCATCTTATCTGCTCTCTGAGAACGCATTGTGCAATTTTGACAGCTGCAGTATGTGTTATACTTCAAAGGAAACAGGATAACAGCTTGGGATGTCTTTTTTGATTGCACTCCATTGTGACCTCCCGCTATACAGATAGCTATCCATGAAACTGGACTGACACCGTATTTGCAAGCTGACTGTTCCTATTTCACAGGATATTTCTGGAGATTTTATGGTAGAAGACAACGAAAAATATAAACCTTCAACAGAATACTCAAGCTTTAGAAACACTCAAGTTTTATGATAAATTTCTCTTTCAGTTTGGGAAGAAAAAGCAGTATAATGAATGTTTCCAGTCCTTCATTGTTTCCATTGTCTCCAACTTTCCTCATAGACATTGAGGTCTTTGGGGTCTGTCCCCCATCTTTTACTTGGGTCTGAAAATCCTAGTAGTCCTGTTGTAACATCAATAGCTAACAGTGTTTAAAGAGGTCACTTGCTTTAAAACAAGTAAGACAAAGCTCTCTGCAAAAACTTACCTCTCCAAAAGGCAGAAATGCTTATGTCTGAAGGGAAACAATCAGGACATTCAAATGTTGGCTAAGAAAATATAGGCAGGCCGACTAGAATAATGTTCCAATGAAAGCTATGATAATGTTCTATGAAAACCAGCAAGAAAATTGCATAATGACATTTACAGTATTTAACTTTACCAGGAATTGTCCCTTATTAGCAAGAGCACTGTCACATGGCAAAGGTAACCAAGTGGTCTGTTTGGATGATGCTTGGAGGTGATTTACTCAGCATGAGGGCTTCTACCCAGACCGCCAGTGGCATCTGCAGGGGGTGTGATGTGGCGCCCTTTCACCATGTACTAATAGTGCACGTCTGAAATCCCCACCCTGCTTTTTATGCTCAGAGAAGATGAGACAAACTCCTTGCTGTAACAGGCCTGCCTTCCTCTCATTTAGGCACATGGCATCACTGGCTTCCTGCCTCCCCTTTGACAACATGCTCTTTCCCTTCCCTCATTTCCCCCTTGCTCCTCCTGCCTTCCCTTCATCCTACCCAACACAGCTTGTATTTATTTCATCTGACACCTCCTCACCTCCAGATTAAAAGCCTTCCTTCTTCTTTCTTCTCAACACAGCCGCCTGAATTATTCTTAAAATCACTCCGAATTTAGGTCAGAAGTACCCTCTGGAGGCCTCCAGCTCCACTGCCTGCTCAAAGCAGGGCCAACTTCAGGCCTCCAACCTGTCTTTTCTATTCCTTTTATATTTGCTTTTCCTTTTGCACCTCTTCTAGTTATTTATGACTAGACACCCGAAGCAAAACCAGACTAAGATCATGGTGCACAACACATGTGGCGCTGAGATCAGCAGCTGGTCAGGAGCCTGAGATGCACAGGCCTTGCCCTTCCCCTCCACTTGGCTTCCTAAGTCATGAGGAAGTTTCTTCCTCAGCAACTCTTACTACAAAAGACCACATAAGGGAATCTACAACCCCAGATACTCAGCCTGTGCACTGAAGAGCAAAAGAACTGCCTCCACACCTTTCAAAACTAATGACGAGCATCTGCAACTCTATCCCAGAGACTCCTAAAATGACCAACCTGAAGAATAACTACAGACAACTTTGGGAACAGAAGGACTCGGTGTCAAATCCCAGAAAGACTGCCAGGAAACCCTTACATCAGTTCAAGGTAGAACATCAGCATGTCTCAAAGGCAGAACCAGCTGGTTTCAGGGACTACGTGTTTCTCAGTCAAACCAGGAAGAGTTTACTTTGGAAATACCAATCTAAAATGCGGCTTGGGATTTTGGATGTTTCAAAAAGAAATCTTTCAGAGGGATTCAGATGTATTTCAATAAACCAGCTCTTAAAGATTTTTTTTCAAGCATTTCTTCCTTTGAAAAGAGCACTGTTTAATAAGACATCAGTGAAAAATAAAAAACTGTATTATAAATCCAAGGTGATGCATACTCTAAAGAGAAAAATGACTTCCTTAGACATGCTTATAATCAGCTGAACACCATTATCCAACAGTTCTCCTTTAAACATTAATCATAATATAGTACTTGTTTGCTTTCAGATTTTCATTTCACATTGGCTTTGTTCCCTTTTCCCTGTTACTTCCAAAAGACACAACAGAGACTCACAGCTACATAGCAATAAATTAATTCTACATTAAGGATAACTGGATAATTACAAAATCTTCAGGTACCTTTTCCTCCTGGCTTAAGGCAGATGTAATCTTAAAAAAAAAAAAAAAGAAAAAGAAAAAAAAAGTCAAGAGAATGTGAAACCTGTAGAAAAATGTAGTTAGCAGAAATCACCTTGGGATGAACAAAACACCATCTTAACAATTCAAAGATAATGCTGCTTCTTACTGCATCACATGACAGCAAATGAAAATCTTTTTAATTGCATAATATCGACTCTTCCTCTAAATAGACTTTAGAAAGCCTTTATGACCATTTATTTTCCTGAGTTTCTTGGGAAGGTAAATTTTCTTTTGAGTCATTACTACTTCAGGTACAGTCATTGTGATCATCTTTAAAGCTAATAAATGTTTCTGAAAAAAATATATACTGGAAGATGTCCATTTTCCAAAGTGAATTATTGCTCCTCTATTAGTTGGTAGCACTTAAGAAGATTCCTCCTGTAGTTCATTACAATGCTGGCTTTAATGATATTCACCTGCTTCCGAAAAAATAATCTGGCAATTAATGGTAGCTAATGGATACTTCAGAACTTTCCCTCCTGTTGGAACACTGTATACATGTCCTCCAGATTACTGTCCCACTGATGGATTTAATAGAATGATGTACCTTTAAAATTTCACTATTACTGATTGCTACCCAGATTTTTACAATGCACAGTGCACCCTGCTGCCTCACAATCCTTCCTATTCTGAGACAGAAAAATTAGTTTTTAATATCATTCTTTGTCCTCATCTCAATTTCATATGTAATAGCAAAAAAGCAGGCAAAAAATGGAGAAAAGAAAAAAGATTTTTTGTTATGCTCAACTCCCAAGACTCCCTTTATACAATATAAAAATCTGAAATGCATGTTACTCTTGCTCTTTTTTATATCTACAGTTCATTTCATCAGACTTTCTTTCATGTATCCATAAAGTGATTCAAACAACAGAAATAGTCTGAGTAAATACAGAGTTGGTTTTCATTTTATGCATGGAACAACTAGGCTTGCAGATACAAAATTTCAGTTATTACATTTAACAGACAGAGCTCTGGCCTTTCAAACATGCGAAGTTATATTAATCTCCAACAAATGGTACTTTGGCGCTCACTCAGGGTAAATCATTATGCAGTGCTACTTCCATAATAGCCTTAATTAAATCTGTTCTCTTTTTGTTCAGGTTGGAGACCACAGAAGGGCACAGTTGGCTGTCTGAGCCTTTTGGCTATGACCGTATTATCGGTCAGAGCATTGCACAAGCAAATATCAGTTTTTAATATGCCTTGCTAAGGTCATTTCTACCCACAGCACAGTAGCAAGAGGCAAAAAGAAACATAACCAAGGGTAAGATATGTATTTCTAGCTGGCCAAGTGAAAAGTGCATTTTGTTGATGCACCACAGGAGAAACAGCAGCACTGGATTTTTCTGCTAAGCATAAATAACATCTTCTCTCTTAAAATGTGGTTCACAGAGCTACCACCAATCGTGACCTTTTACATGGAGTGTCCTCTTTATATGGAGAGTCAGCTTATCTTTGTAGACAAGATTTACTACACACAGGTTATATTATACAATACATACCAAGTATAGATAGAATCATGGAGTCATCTAGATCAGAAAAGACCTTCAGGAGCACAAAGTCCCATACCTAAACTCTGGCCCCTAGTACCATGTCCACACATCTGTTAAATACCTCCAGGGATGGGCATTCCACCATTTCCCTGGGCAGCCCGTTCCGGTGTTTGATCACCCTCTCTGTAAGGGAATTCTTCATAACAGCCAACTTAAACCTCTCCTGGCATAGCCTGAAACCATTTCCTCATGTTTTATCGCTTGTCACCCGAGAAAAAGACACCCACCTCACTCCTCGCAACACAAATGTCTTTCAGGTAGTTGTAGAGAGCAATAAGGTCTCCCCTCAGCCTCCTCTGCTCCAGATTAAACAATCACAGTTCCCTCAGCTGCTCCTTATAAGTCCCTTCACCAATTTCATTGCTCTTCACAGATTTGAGCAACTCTATCCTTCTTGTAGATGGGGCATCTATATCTTGTAGTGAGAGAGTATGTATACAATGTACTCAAATCAGCTACTCAAAATGGATCCTTCTCTGCTCATTAATGGGACCAATTCCATGGTTCGCATTCAGTTATGGATCAGACAGCAACAACAACAATTGTGACAGGACAGATTTGGTTCTGCTCAATGACAATCCTCCCCAGCTGGAATTCAGTTCAAGACTCGGTGTAATTGGTGTGGGTTAAACAGATCAAAAAACCCCACCACAACTCTGTCCCAAAGATTTTTTTCTTTGTCCATCTGAAGCAAACAGCCAAAATCCTCAGTATTCCCACTTACAGGAAGGAATGACTTGCCCAACATCACACAGAGGATCTACAAAAGTAGAGCTCAACACTGATAAGTTGAGCTTGCTCCACTGCCTGCCTGCAAAAGATGGAGAAGAGATACTGCTGTCTCAGGCTCTTAAAAATTACAAGGATATGTCACACTCCATGTGACCCCACGTGGATGGAAAGGAATTCATTATCCTTGAGGAATAAGAACTATATAAGGAGGACTAAGCAAGCTAGTCAGAAAGAAGATACATACGCTTTTATGGAGGTTACTGGAATAGATATTCCCCCCGCTCTCCAAGCCTGCTGCAGAGCTCAGTAGGAAAGCTGATTTATCCTGTGAGTGCGCAGCAGTTGCTCCCTGCTAGAGTTGCTGTTTAAGTTTAATTGGAATACATAGCGCTTTTGTAACATTTATATCATAGGGAACATTTAAGAAAAGGAGAAAGAGCCTTTCAGTTTGACACACGCTTCTGTTGTGATCCTGATCGCTGAACCCAAGTGGAAATATGAGCCACAGAATGATTCCTGGGCAGCTGTTTCAGTCGGTAATTCCAGAGGCAGAAGCGGCTGCTCGCAGAGGAAAAGAAAAATAGGCCAAGAGCAGCTAACTCCAGGGACTGGCAATGGGATACGGAGCCTTTCAGCTCGAGGTCACTGCTTGGATTCCAGCACAGGGCTGTAGTAACCAAAAAGTTATTACCATCAAATGGAGGTTCAGTTGCGTAAGACAAATCATTTAAATGGCTTCAGCTTCCTACAGGTACACATGGCAGAGAAAGTACTGTTAAAATTAGTGAAACTGCATAGTCAGTGACAAAAAAGTCATTTGGACTTTTTTCTACATTGCCAGAAACGGAATGGTGACAACGAAAAATCCTGTAATGCTTCACTGAAGCAGCACAACAGTGGCTGCCCTTCTGCTCCCATTCAGAACATCACACAGAAAATTAAAAACATTATATTATAACAAGAAGAATCAAAAATATGCATTTATTGTTTATCATTTTGAACAAATCATCACAGGAAGAATTACTTGGCTATAGCTATTTTGTAAAAACATAGGCACCCTTTCTATTTAATTATACCACTTTCTGTGGCTAACACTAAGCCCGGAAAAGCGACTCTACTGTGGCTTATACGCGATAGAGCAACCACCCTCTGAATCCACATACGGCATTATAATGCAGCTAACCACATTCTGTTATCAGGGCATTTGGGAAAGCCAATGTCAAGACTGAATTCATGTAGAGCCATTCCTGTTGCATTTTATTCCAGCTAATATTCCTGATTTTATCAATCACATTATATAGGTGCAAGTGTTACCACAGAGGCCATGGAGTTATTCAGAGTTTAACTATTAAAGAGATGTGTTTGTTAAACAAATTTGCGCTGTTCCACTGTGACAATTCGGTGTTCAATAGGTCTCATCACATCTTGTTTGCTGGTATGCCTGGGCCGGTTTAATAGCATGTTCAGCTGTAGAACAAAACATGAAAGGGCAAAAGTTCAAGAGCCTCGATCAGTCTTTCTGCTCTGCAGGTATGTGTACAGACTGCAGTTAGAAGATGTGTATCCACACACTCACTGGAGTTCCTTATTGATGCACAGCAGTTTGTACATATTTAGAACAGCTCTGAAAAGTACTCAGAGCATTATGCGATTTCAAGCCTTATGAGTATCCAAATGCAAGATCTTTTTAAAGAATTGCTGAAAATATTTACAAGATGCAAAGAGACTGTTTAAAAGCTGGCAATATATGACAATAAAAATGCAATATTCACTGTGAAATTTAACATGCTTCCCACTACAACAATGGTAATATGTTAACACAGACGGTGAGAATATAATTCAGGGATATGGCAGATACCTGAATCTGTAGCAAAGTCACTCCAGGATGCATCCATTTAGGTGCATCCACAAAAGCAAATAAATTCCATTCTTATTTAAGAATAAGATAGATTATAAAAGAGCTAACCTCTAGTGAAGTCTATGAATAGAAGTCCTGAGGTTTCTTTCTAGAAAATACAAAACTATTAAAGCAAGCTGGGCTTTTGTAAAAGTTAGGCTTCACAATTCTGCCTTTTGATCATGTTTCAATAAATGGTCCATTTATTTGAACCTTTGGTTTCTTTTCAACACGTTAGTTAGGTTCACAATGTAGTTTGACCTATAATTCTCAGCTCAGAGGCCAAGCATCTCTCTTATAATCAGTATTCTTCACATTTAGGTACATCTGTAGAAGTGTAGCTGTGTGAGCCAGTTTTAAGCACTGTAGATAAAAATCCAGTCCCAATGAAGCAAGTGAAGAGACTTCAGCAAAACAAGTATTGTACCATATATTATGTGATTATATTCGTGTAAGTGAGGAAGAAATGAAAAGGATCTCAGTGAAGTATAAGAGCAATTAAGTTAAATTCCTTTTCTGTGTTTTAAGGGAATGTTATCCTTTCCCAAATCCTCTTGTAGGTCTCTATAACAGTGATTCTTGTTCTCTACTGTTTTGAAGGATGACTAAAAATATACAGGAAATTGCTGACTTGGATACAGAAGAGAGACTAAAGACCATGACTGAAGTGGAGCCTTTTCTTTAATTTAAAAATCTGTGCTGATTTATACAACTATCCAGTAGATCCATTGGTTGTCCTTTTACTTTCCAGATGTGAGGGGCTACCACAAAGAAAGCAAGGGAAAGAATGGCCTTAGCACTCAGAACTGAAAAAAGCCACGGCAGTCCATCACATCATACTTCCCATGAGGCCTAACAGTCGAGCTGAAAAGCAACTCAGCTCGATAACAGGGTTAGCTGGTAACTCACCAGCCAGTCTCAAGGATGCAGACTCCCTCTGCTAACCCGTCTCCTACAGAAACCTGCCACACTGTGCAGCACAACAGCCACGTTGGGAAGAAGCTGAAGAGCAATAACTCAACTCCCACCGTTGCCAGTGCCACCTCAGGGTAGGATCCAAATCTGTGGTGCTCCAGCTGAGCCTGGAGTGTGCAGCTCCCAGAAACAGACAGGATGTAGGCAGGGATGATAAGAAAGCGACAAAGTTCTTTCAAAATGGAGTTTAAATAACCTAGGGGACAAAGGAAATCTTTAGTAAGGCAAAATATGGTTGAAAGGGAGTAACTGCTTTAGGCACATCTTAGCCTCTCCTATTGGAAGGTCCCCCAGGCATCCACAGGCAGCTGACACTCATTGCAGCTTCATCATCCATCAGGGAAACCAGCTGAGCTTCTTGCTAGGGAAACAACTGGTTCAAGGGTTGCCTTACCTCCTGCCATTGCAGGGCTTCCCAAACCTGCACCAAGGCTGCAATCACTTAAAATTCAACTGAAAGACTTGGCAGGAAGAAAGAGTGCTGACATCCAGTCTTTAACACCTATCTTGCATTTGCCTAAAACAGTGGTACACTGCAAACCTCTAAAAAAAAAAAAAAAAAAAGTTAAAACCTTTTTCTTGTGGGAAATGTTAAAGATGATGATAAAAACTTCCTCTGACTCTTGTCCTGCCAAGCTCTGGTACCTCCTGATTTCCTTAATTGCAAGAATAAATCCAGTTACCTCATACACAAGGGGGATCTTTATTTCTTTGTCATTCTTTCCACTCTGTAGCATTTACACTAAGAACCCTTTTATTCTTGTTTCTCTATGTGCATTATCCACTAAATATTTTTTCTGGACACCGGTGGTGCTTGCAGAATTAAGTACTTAGCATTAAACACACTGGGTATTCATCTTATACCAAAAACTCCCTCTGTGGAAGAGAGCTGGCACACATCCGTTACGCTGCAAGGTAATGATTTTGCAGGCATTGACCCAAGAGTAGATTGTCCATTAGCTCACACACATGTTCTGCCGTTAATTATGTTAGCACAGTCAAATAACATGATCACTATATTCCTCACTAATGCTGCCACAAGGCATGCATCTCATGCATGGATGTTAGCTATGTGGATACAGAAGTGTTTGTAACAATCCCTAAGTTCTGGAGGAGTAGAAGGGAGAGTTATGATCCTTTTATGCAAACTAAGCACCAAAGGAACGATATCAAGAGATGAGAAATACCGAGGTTATAAGAAACTAATGATGCATGAAACAGCATCTTTTTGCTCTCCGAGTCACCCTGCAAATCAGGGGGTATCAAGCAAAGGTCAGGAAAGTGAGGTTTGGAAAGCAACAAAAACACAGCAGTCAGAAAATCCAAAATATCACTAAAAATGTCACTATTGTGACTTGGTTAAAACCGCACACTTAAGCATCTAACCAGAAATGTAACACCTGAGCACCAGTCTCCTTTGATCTATAGTTTGCTGTCTGGACCTAAGCAAGCCATAACTTCAAGTTCTTTTCTTGTCAATAGGTAAAATACCCCAAAAGCAAGAGATCTGTGCACATTGATTGCACGTCTCCCAGCTGGTTTAGTATTTCCCACTTTATACTCACTGGCCACACATTCCATGTGCAGCAAAAGCATCAAAACGATGTACTTATATCAAAAATCCTCCATACATTTTACACTCTGGGATAACAGCCATCATTTTCTGAGGTACAGAAGTCTAATTTTACAGAGCAAAAGGCTTTTTAGTGCAGTCCATGTATGTGATCTGATCCTGGCACTCCACTGACTCAATGCAACAGGCGTGGTCCTGAATCAGGCCTTCCCTGCCTGACGCAAGAGGGAACATTTGGCAGTCTGCTGCAGTCTGCCAAATTCCAGAAATAGTTAAGAATTTACTGTACGTAATCTGTCTCATCACATCAGAAAAATCTTAATTTTTCCTCAGGTTACTTCACAGCACTCGAGCTATCACAGCAATATTTGCCTCTGTAGTTGCCTCAGCACAGCTGATCGGTTCTACAGAACTCCAAGGCAAGCGTCAGCTGGGAGCACCAAGTACGCCTACAACATGTAGGAATTTACCGGGTGTTAAGGAGAGTTACGATTGTATTGGTAGCCTTACTACCTTCTTCTCCATGAAATTCTACAGAGTAAAGTTCAGAAAGAAGGAGGGGGGAAAGGAGGAAAAGACCAAGACCCTGCTGCAAGTGGATTCATTATTTCCATTTTCAGGCAAGCACCTTCCTGCATTCTCCAGGGCTCCAGACAGCAAACAAACAGTAGCTGATGCTAAGTTTCTCATAAAAACACAATCAATAATTGAAGTATAACTGTGGTACAGTTATGGGTTTGAGTTTCAAGCTTGGTAATTACTTTAGATCACCAATCAACAACCGTTCACTATTTGCAGGATTTCTTACGTGGTCAGCACGGCATGATTCCTTCCTCTCAAAAGATCAGGCTTTTCTCCAAAAACATTGTCAGCTTTACAATAATGCATGCCTTAATTTTATCCTATAGTAACATGAAGGAAAAAGAGGCTGTAGGTCAGATGAAGTACAGGCAGGTGCCTTGAATTTTCCCCTGCTAGATACCTAATATAAGAAATAGTAGCCTGGCTGTACCTAGAGTCCCCTTCAAACAATTAAGTATTTATAGTTTCATCTCCTTGCCAGTTTTATACTGCATACTGAAGGAGGCAAACTATTAATCTGATAGAAAGTCCCATTGTTTTGAAAAAATACAATCTCCATGGCATCTGCACAGCCTTTAGAAACACCATTTATTTACCTCTTCAGTCCTGCTTAGCATGTACTTGGGACTGGGAGATATTTAAATGCTATCTTTCAAGTGTAACATTCTTTTCCCTATTAATTATAAAAAATGTAGATTTTTGTGCGTTATCAGAAAATGAAAGAAGGTCATGACATTCTAGTGGGCTTTTTCATGGTTTATGAAACCTTCATTAAACTTTTAGAAGACAAGACCTTGAGTGGCTTGGGAGAAAGCAAAAAACCTCAGAGTGCTTCTGGGGAACATCACCTGTAATTTATTCACTTTGAATGCTTTTTATGGTACAGCTCAAGACAGATGCATGACATGATTCCAACATCCACAAACCTGAGGCATGAAGTAATTGAATCCATAACCAGAAGCTGGTAAATGGGTAGTCTTATGAGTTATTCTGTAAGTGTTACACGGAGAACAGCTTGCTTCACAATCATTATTTTGCTGTAGTGCTGAAATCACGTAATGAGGACTTCATGCTGTTAGGATCCTAACCCTTGATTGTTAGAACATTTCAGTCATATTAAAAAAAGATGATGTATTGCAAGCAGAAAGGGAGAAAAAATAGTAATTGGAAGCTCAGCAGTGGGTTAAAGCCACAATTTATTTACCATTTCCTTCACATTAGATGAAACATTAATAGGATTATTAATAAAGATTCTGTGTTGGCTTTGTCACATATCGGTAATGTATAAAACTATTTTGTTCCCAAAAGCACGTTAGTATACTTTTCTTAAGGCTACAGAGAAGTCTTATCTATTCTAAAATTACTGAAAAATAGTAATTGTGTCGTTGGTCAAATTAGAACATGACCTTTAAAGTAAAGAGGCAAAACACAATACATCCAATGATATTGATTTCCCAGTTACAAGAGGTGAATGCATTAAAGGAACTGAATTACAAATTAAAATTCAGCACTGATTTTATTAAAAATAAGGTACTGATGAAAAGTGATTCTCTTTACAAGATGCTTTGCTAATTTCCATTGGAATTGCTATCGCCATTGCAGTCATTAGAATCAGGTTTTCGGGAATCTATTTTTGGTCACATAGTTATAATTCAGGATTGCTTCAGGCTTTTTATTGTTACTTTCTCATTTAATTGAGCTCATTTTTTGGTCCATGACATTAGGAAAAAAACCTTTGCTCCCTTAGTTGCTCTGATGCCCAGGACAACTTCAGAATTGAGAAGGGGAAAGAAGCACAGAGAGGTAGCTTGACCAAAGACTTTGACCTCTGCAAATGTGAACATATTTTGTTGTATAAAACAGTATTTCTTAACAGCTCACTAATGCATTGTTTGCCCGATACTTTAAAAGAAAATTCACAGTTTCAGGATAAAAAAAAAACAACAAAAACATTCTGCTTTAAAGTATCTCAAGTGAAATAAGTCAAATAGATTCAGGCTTCTGCTGTAGCAATTTCTCAAAACAGATCCTGTGTGGCTTTTTATTTTGAAATTCCTTAAGCGATTTTTTTTTAATACAATATTTTTTTTTGCAGATTAGCAGAATGACAAGTTTATAGAAATCAAATGTATATGACATAATTAAGCAATTTTCCTATATTTTATATCCTTTTTATATTTTTATATAATTATATATAATTTATATTTTTATCCCATTGCCTTTTTATATATATTTTTTTCATATATATATATATATATATATATATATATATATATATATATATTTAGCTATTTCCAGTTCATTTACTTGAAGGACAAATGTTCTTTGGAAGCAATTTTGCTTTATATATTAAAAAGTAACAAATGTTTTTATATAAATGTAATAGAACAAGTGATATATCTTAGGTCAGTCTTAGAACACTAACTTTTGAACATGAACCCAGCTGCTGCAGATAATGATTAGATGAACAGGCACAAAACAATAAATAGGAAGACTTCTGATCTCAGGTTAGGGATAAGAAGGAAGCAGCTTGCTTTGAAATAATTATTTTACTGCAGAGCAGAAACAGCATAATAAGAACTTCACGCTGCCAGAAGCTGTAACCCTTGATTGCTGGAATACAGCTGTCACATTAAAAATGACACATTGCCAGGAGATTGGCATAGCTGCGGTAATCGTAGACCTCACATCTGTGCTATGCTTGCCCAATTAGGGAGATCCTTAGTGCAAGTCTAGGCCAAGGTTAATGAAATTATTTCATATTTTATTGTAGTAGTGCTGTTAAAAATACATGGAAAAGTAGATTAAAACTTATTTTGATTAACAGTGGTAAAAACTGAAAAGCCAGAGGCTCTTACTCTAAGAAAAGCATTTTTACAAAACCACTGCACAGACCCACAAATGTTGTAATGAAATTGTTCAATTTTAACTACTTTAAAGATAAATGCTTAAACCAAACCAAATAAAACCATTTTCAATACATTCCTGATTTATGAAAATTAAAAACATCTTAAAAGGTAGAGCACATTTCTACAAGAATTTCCACATTTCTATAAGAAATCCTACTCCTGCATGCATGAGCCATGCAGCCTTTGGTACACTTCAGTTCTTCACTCCACCTCCAAGCACAACGTGCATTAGTGATACTTGCAAACCTGGAACTGCACACTGCCAACAGGAAGAACAACTGGCCTGAGACTGAGCTATACTTTTTCAAAAGAAAACAAACCCAAGTTATTTCATGGCTGATAAGGTAGCGCTTCTCTGAGCAGACAGCACGTAGAAACTTGTTTGTTATCACCCACATTTCAGAAAGAGGGGAAATACCGACTGAAGATTCATGGACAAATATTTCCTTACTGTGAATATCTTCATTACCATGATTATATTAATTATTTGGCTATGCTTCTTTTTGAGTCTTGAAACCAGGGCAAGCTTTAGCTCTGGAAATAAACGCCTTATTGTCAAAGCCTGGCCAGGAAAACTCTGAAGTTCTTAACGCTGAAAGCTTGAGGGAGCTCTCTTTCAAGGGGAGAAGAAACCCCACCAATTAACATTTGGTAATAGGAAAAAGGGAACAGCTGTAAGCAGTTTTCAGGCTGAATTCAGTCGAGAAGTCAAAAGTAACCAGCAATAATGGCAGTGCAAATAAAGACTTGCACTGGTCCATAACAAAAGGCGTGTGTTGTTCCGGAGTCATATTGCTGTGCCTGGACAGGCACACGAGGGAAGGAAAACTAACCAGATGCTCCACCACATGGCAGGCTGTGGGGGCCATTGGTTGCCTTTTTGTTTGGCGTTGTTTTTAAGCTTTGTATCAACAATTTGGAAGAGATGAAGACATGGAAGCCTCCCTAGAACCACTACTTCAGTTTTACCAGGAGCCCTGAGTAAAGGCAGCATGACTTGCACTGGCACAGACTCCAGCCTGCTGGAATCAACGTCTAGAGGGGAAGACAGTGAAAAAGAAAAGGGTAATGCATCTCATGTTACCTATCTTGAACAATGAAAAATCATGAATCAGCCTCAAAAGTACCATCATTTTAGGTTAATAAGTTTAAACCTTAAAATAGCAAGTAGTTAATTGCAAAGTAGTTACTTCGCCATGTCTTTAGGTCCTGTTCTCCTGGCAACCAACTTCGGCACACACATTGACAGCAGCTAAAAGAGAGAAAAATCACCTCATAAAAGCATGAATAAAAATAGTCCCCTTCCCAGAGTCTTCCAAGAGGAAAAGGGAGAGATAATATTGCAAGTATCCCATACTTGTGTGGCAGAAGATCCATTTACCAGATGTCCTGCTGTGAGAAACAATGGGGGAGTTTAAATGGGTCACCAATTACAATTCCAGAAACCCACAGGAGCTTACAGGACTTCACTGAGCACTGGATTACACACCTCTGCACCTGGGGGAACAGAGTTTGGAGACAGGTGCCACAGAATTGCCTGAAGAAATGAAGACACATCTTTTGCATTCTGGCATTTGGCCAGACTGAGAAAAAAATAATAAAAAAAAGTCAAGGAAACAGCTAATTGATATGTTTTTCAGAAGTATAAACTAGAGATAGAAAATGGCTTTCTCAGTCAAAAATTACCTTTCTAATGGTAGCAGGCAAGAGGAAGGTTATTAGTCTACATTTAGAATGAAGCCTTCAAATTATCTAGCCAAATATTTTTCTGTGTGCATACTTGTCTAGAGTGACTTAGCACTACATGCAAAGGATTTCAAGCTCCCTCATGCTCATTTCTCCCTCTGTCCCACTAGAATTTGTTAATAACCTAGATAAGCAGTGAATAAATTAAACACCATGAACACCACTACCACTTATCAAAATGAATGAAGAATTTCTGTAGTACTTGTACTGTTATAACGTGAGCATACTAACACAGCACGACAAAGGCAGCTGCGGCATAACTGGCTGGAGCTACATTAATTTTCAAATAATTTGTACTTGAACCATTATCTAGTATAAAAAAAAAGTTTCACTGATGTAATGAAACCCACCACAACTGTGAATCTAGTCATTACGATCCTAATGGATACGAAGCCATTTCTACCAGTACGGACTTGGCTCACAGCAGGTTCATAGTTGCACGCTCCATTAAATACATACACTTACAAAATCCAATTGCTGGAAAAAGATTTTTAATATTTTCTTTTTTAAATTGCTCAACCTCTTACATCAAATTGTGTCATGTATTGCCAAATAAGAATAGTGTTACCAGTCTATCTGATAGCCTGCTGTAAACAAAGCAGTGCCAGGCACAGAATGCAAAGATGCTGGCACCTTGCTGCTGGGATGCCTGCAGCTATTTGTGGGGCAGGCTGTCAGTCATGAGAATTTGTTAAACAACTCTTTAAAATGTGACAAGGAAGATTAACGTTAAACTCTGTGTAACAGATACTGTTTTCTTCAATTTATATTCCCATTACTTCATTTTTCCTATGTTAAGGGTAGACAAAGCTATCTGGCCAGCAACGATTAATGAGAATAGAGGAAAAAGATGCATTTCCAATATTTTGTTATTATGCCCTACCAAAGAATTTAATAAGTTGAATTTTCCTATTAATGCAATTGAAAATTTAATGAGCTTCTTAATTTATGACTTCACTAGGCTTGAATTATAAAACAATAATAAAAGCTGCACTCTAATTGCCTGAGTGTGTCTGAAGATGACAGGGTGTTTAGGCTTTCACTTCAGCATCTAATCTAAATATATTAACAAATAGCACAAAATCCTTGCAGTCATTCAAAGAAACAGGACAGAATTAATTATTTTTCTGTGACAAAGCCATGCTATTAAAGAATTATCCTATCCACATCATTGTGGAGGATCTCCAAGTTCCTTGCTTAATATTAATAAAGTTTTGTGGTACCCTTGAGAGGCTGTTAAGAAAGATTATTCCCTCTGAACCAATAACCAGAAACGAGATCGAGCTGGTAGTATCACAAAAATTTAGGGTCTGTGCCAGGTGTTGGAAGGTACTGAATGCACTCAGCTCTTTTAAATGTGCCTGGAGCTGTAGACATGTATCACGTCCAATCAAAGAGCAGGCTCCATCTTCTGTTCTGCAATACTGCAGCCTTTTTACTGAATGACTCCCCCATTCGTTTCAAAGCTTACTGGTGCTACACCGTAACCAAAAAGGTCACTGTGCTGATCTGCTATGGGTCAGCGAAGGCATTACAGCTGGGAGCCCCTGCAGTCTGACGCTGGGCAGCTTCATACAGCATCTTTAGCTCTACCTGAGCAGCGCTGCATAACAAGAGCACAAAGCAACAGCTGGGTTCCAAGCCAGAAGTTCTCATCCATGCAGATCCTCACTACAGCAGGCCTGGTCAAAAAGGATGCTTTCCATACGAAATTCAGATTTTGAATTTATCTTAACTTACCCCAAACAAAATTTTTCATATCAGACAAAATATGGAAAATTTCAGGAGTTCTAATATTCATTCTGAACATTATTTTTGTTTCAACAGTTCTCTGCTATTTCATGACAGTTTAATAGCAGCATTAGCTACAGATTTGTGATGTTGCATAGGAGCTGACATTCTATTTTCATTTCTAAAAATCATTGTCAGTAATCAGTACTTCTGTACTGTTTTCTTACACAAAGGCGTCACCCTTTTTTCAATCTATGGGCTATGCTACTGGACTTCAAAAAAGCAGCACATTCATTGCAAGTGATTTCAACAACATCAGGAAGTTCCTTCTTGAGGAGACAAGGCATTGGGCTTTTTGTTCTTGTTTACGAGGGTAACTTCACAGACATACCTGGAGTTTAGGGATGGAGAGGAAAAGAATAAAAAGAAGGAAGCCATTTATAGGCATTAGTATTCAAACTGGCTTTCTCCAAGCCTCCTCCTCCCTCTGAAGAAAACACATAGGGAAGCACACGAACACAAGTAGCTGCAGGGTCTAGCAGTGCCATTTGTCACTGCCAAGATTCATCAACGATATGGGATTACAAGAGGGAACAACTTAAAGGTTAAGGATTTATCTAGAACATCTGAAACAGATACTAAACTGAGATTTATAGCAAAGTGCTTGATGAAAATTAATGTTTACTGTCTAAGCTATCGTTACACTGGAAACAAAGGAATTCATTCCTCTGCCAGGAGCCACCAGTTACCTCCTCCACTGGTTACCAATACTTAAGAACAGGTAGATATGTTGAAGGTTTTGCATTTTGACCTTACTGGGCAGAAAATTAGAAGAGAAAAGAAAGTTACACCATTCACCTGGGTGGAACATTACGTGCATGGGCGAAGGCTTTGGAGATGCCTGCAAGAGACAGGCTTTAAGTGTCTGAATGTGGTTCACTGACTACCGAGACCAAGACCCTAGGAGCAATAAAGGCTTTTATAAAAGCTAATAAAGCTAGCTTTATTGGTTTTGTAGAGCCATCATCAGCATTTTCCTTTCAATATCTATCTAATGACATGCTTTTAAAAAGAGTTATAGGCTTGTAAAGATCAATGAAAAAATAACGGCCCGTGAGCAGAGGCATTACAAGCCTGCCATCCCCACATCCCTGCTGCTACGCAGCTTCACCACGATCGGATGGGAGACAGGGGCACGGCGGGACTAGGCAGGCTGCCGTGCAGGAAGCGAGCCATGTGAACCAGGCAAGTTTTGAGCCTCACCACATAACCCAGTTAGGAGTCGCACCTAGTTGTACAAGAATACATTCTTTTTAATATTACACCAGAAAAACAAATGTTTTCATGTATGCTAAAAATAGTGGCGTCAGCTATAAAAAGAGAAGAAAAATTGCAGATTTCCACGTTATGCTCTTTGCAGGAAGCGTACTTTTCCCATCCCTCAATTTGGACGATGAAAGTCAGCTAGAACATTTTCTGCTCTTATTAGATCATGTTTAGCAAGATTTAGGTTCTTAGTGCTGTAACTTACAGTCTTAGACACTGCACAGATTTTTATTTAATTTAAAAAATTCAATTGGAATTAAATCAGCGTTATTCTTATAAAAATAATGGCTACAGTAGGTTTGTTATTACCTCTATTTCAACAAAATATTTATCCTTAAAAAAAGGGAATTTTTATTCAGCAGTTTTGAACTAGTAGCAGCTTTTTACATGTCAAATACCTAAATGTTTGTTTGGATTAAAGGAAACATTAAATACAGGTAAGTATTATTAAAACCAGCTGGAAAGAAAAAAAAAAAAAAGAATTTTTGCTTGCCTCAGGGTTTCTGCTTTACTTTAGTTTAGTATTAAATAATAATCTAATTCAATAACAAAAGAATTAGGGTTTCTCAACCCCTGTATAGTCTTAAGATAAGAGAAATCCCTATCTGGATTTCTAGTTGGGTTAACATTTATTCTCTATACAAAGCTACATGCAAATAAGGGAAAGTGGGAAACATTCAAAACATTACAAATCCTAATAGGAACTTCTTTGAGACATTTGCATATATTCATTTTAGTTATTGTGATGCCTTTAGGGTGTAGATAGAGCAGAACCTGAGAATAAGCAGGAGACAGCAGGGAAAACTGATGCACGGCAATAAATCCAACTATTTCTTTTTAGAAGACTTGGAGTATGTTTTAAGCAAAGAAGCTAAAGCAGCTAGTTTTATATCACTGTAGCCTTAATATAATACAAAGTTCTCCAGTGTTCTCTTACAAAGGTGAAAATATTACTAAAGGTAACCAAAGCAGGCTTAAACAACCTTGGCTATGCAGATTTTCAGAATATGACCAGAACCTAGTGTTTTCAAAACTGTTAAAGCCTCATGATTTAATAACCTCAGAACATATCTCCATCTGCATTAGTCTGAAGCATTCTACAGAACCAAATAAAGTCACAAACACCCACCCTAAAAATCATGCAAATGGCTCACATATACACAAAATAACTTTTGTAAGGAGTTTTTGTTTTCATTTTCTACATTGGTTAGTACACAGTGACTTTAGGCCAGAGAGGCTGGGAAGCCAAAATGCTGGCTAGTAACACTTAAAAAAAAAAAAAAGTTTGTGAGTTCCCCAAGCTAACACACCAGCATGAAGCTGGAATGGCTGGTAGGTGGAAAAATATTTCAGTATATTGGCAAGAAACAAGCTTGCTAAAGACCACATTGCTTATCTTTCCCACCGTGTATTTCTGTTATTACAAATGTAGTTTGAAAGCCCTGTCTGAAGAGTCTGACAGTCACCAAGGAAATCACTCCTATTGCTTCCTCCAGCACTTGCTGTCAGTCGGGCAATTACCACCTTCCCGAATGGGGGAAAAGGCAAGTGCTGTAGACAGGCTGAAGCCCCATTTGTTTATGAGCAAAACCGAGCTATAGGTTCAAATTCCAGAGGTAAAGGGAGATGATTTTAATGATTTCTTCATATATTTGTCTAGAAGATCAATACTGCAGTGAAGGTATGATTTTTTTCACAAGTTCTTCTGAAATCAGCATGAGAGGTCTCAAGAATACACTCTGAAGAATTTTGTGCAAACAAACCAAATGTGCGAGCAGTTATGGGAAGGGAATCAAACCAATCCATTTTCTCCAAGTTAATGGAATCTTTGTCCTGCAGAGAAGAACTTCAAGTTACCTGAAATCAAAAGAGGTGTACCACTTTGAGCTCATT
The DNA here is from genome assembly GCF_963932015.1 of Anas acuta. Classification (NCBI taxonomy): domain Eukaryota; kingdom Metazoa; phylum Chordata; class Aves; order Anseriformes; family Anatidae; genus Anas; species Anas acuta. Next base: position 10,280,623 of record NC_088988.1, on the reverse strand, counting down.
TCAGCTGAGAAGGTTTAGAACAATGGTAAAGACAGGACCAAATCTAAGGCTGCATGAAAAGCATAAAGACAACTACTGCTAAAAGGGCTTAGTTCAAGGCAAAGCTAGATTTGCATCAAGAAAGAGACATTTAAATTCATTCTAAACAGTGATTCAAAATATTATCTCATTCTGATTTAGTCTATGTTATATAGTTTTTGACATCTTCGCTTTTTAGATAATTAAAGCTTCCCCTACAGGGCATCACAACAGTTATAAAAATGCTGTCCCTTTGTAAGGGAGGAGAAAAGGTTGGAAAACAGCGAGTGTGTGAAACAGCAATGCTCTTTTCTGTAAATCATCTTGCTGATCTAGTTATTCTCAAGGCAGAGACATAAAGAAATAAAAAAGATGACCAACACATGATTATGAATATTTTTAAGGCATGTTTGTATTCCTAAAGTAAGATTCCCATTAAAACTAAAAAGCAAGTGACCATTTTGTTAAAGAAAACAAATATTTACTAATTTAACATGAAAAAAACTTGATTTTTGAAAACTGCAGTTTTCCAAAAGATTTGGATTCAGTGTAGCAGCACAAATTTCCCAACCATTTTAGAAGGGAAAGTACTGTGAGAGGACACAAAATGAGTAAACTGGTAGGAGACCAGTTTACCATCTCCCACAAAATTAGTAACACATTACTACTCTAACACTAACAACTAGTTTTTAAACTTACACTTCCAATTCTGATGAGAGCAGCATATCTTGTGATAGTGGAGTTCTGAGTTTTGTTTTTTGTTTTTAATATTCCATTTCTGAACAATAATTAATAAAGCTGCAGGAACTCAGCCACTGAAGTAAAAATACTTTATTGCCCCCATCCACCTCTCAGTTCATATGGCCCCTTCCTGGACTAGTGTACCATTCTAGATGCTAGAAAAATTAGGCACTACAGATAGTTAAGAGACTGCCAAAGAAACGCAAGTATATTAAAACCCTGCTGGTTCCTGCAGTCCAGGCAGCGGGCTGAACAGGCAGAAATGGCACCTACAGGAGATGGGGAAGATTGACCAAACGGAGAATGCCTTCCTTTTTTTCTCCCTGTTATAGTATCTGTGACCCTTTTTAAAGACAAATGTTGCTCATTCAGGTGTGGAGATAAAAAGAACAATTGCCAGTCCTCGCAGAAGGCTCTCTCTCACCCATGTACCTGAGGGTATACTGCCACACCACTGCTGCATCTTCCCTTTTACTTCTGTTAGCTGGAGAGAGGAAGGCAAGTGCAGTGACCTGGCAGAGGCAGTAACTAGTGAAGCTAACAGGAAAAAACATGTGGATAGGGAAAGTTTTTCTCCTTTAGCAGCAGCTCCTTGTGCATCCCATCCAAAGCGTTTGTAGTCACACGAGAGATGCCAAAATGGAGATGTGGAGGTTTGCTGGGAAACGTGTGGGGAAAGAGGCACTGAAGCTATGTGCACAGGAGGGAGGTCAAGTTATGGATGGACCGTGAGATAACCAGCTCCTATTGGTAAGAGGTGTAAGCAGCAGTTAGCAAAGCGATCGTCCTCTAAGCCCTACTCTTGCTGAATTGGCTTACATGGGCCACAGGATACAATGCTCCATTAAGCTCACGCCACGTGTTCTGTAGGCACAGGAACCTGTCCAACTCAAGCAGGCCACGTGGAGCATTAAGAAAACCTCAGCAGCACACGCCCATATTTACCATAGCCTAGCACAAAAGAGTTTACTCTACTGAGAGACACCATTCCTTATCTGATAGCAAGCATTTGTGGGGTGTTTTTCCCATTTCTACCCTGAGTAAGTTTGTTTCAAGTCTTACTGGGAAAAATCTGGAGCTTTGCAGTCTCTCTCCCCATTTGGTACCCTTTCCTCAAGTATAAATTGCTTCTTCTAGGGTTGCCTAGGGTTAATAAGTTGGAGATTTCTCAGGCAGCAGAATTAGTACTCAGGATCCCATCCCATTCACCACAACTAGAGAACTCCTGTCCTTTAAAAATCCCTTCTGTCTTCGAGCGCTGTCCCTTACACTAAGGTAAGGAGACATTTGACAAATTGTCCAGACATGAGGTTCTGCTTCCCAGGTGTCTAACTACCAGTTTTCATTGACATTTACATAGCCAAGTAGAAAACATGAAAACCAAACTGCCACTTTACTGATGGAGAAGTGCCTGCTGATATGCCTAGTGGCCCCCAGAGACAATAACAATATCTGACTGCCTCTTAGACCTGCTGGGATTGTTTTGTCAGGAATAGGCACTACTCTTTGCATCTGAGTTTTGATGGAGTTTTATGCTATCTGGCACTATAACCTTGAAATCCTCCAAGGTCTTTGACACATCAGCATTGTTGCTTGTTTCTTTATTAATTGGACTTGAGAACAGTTCACTTAATTTGTGCTTCAACTCGGTCATCTTTAATTTCTTAAATTCCTTGAAACAACATTACAGCATCTGGAGGCTTCACCGTATTAAAACTATTCCACCCAGAGGCCTCTAATCTGTTCTCACTCCTCTGTTTTAAGTACGCTTCTTACAGCTACCTTAGAGAATGCATCTCCGATTTCTTGGAAAAGCACCATTATTATTTTTAAGCATGTAAAAGGTGAGGTACTGCCACATAACACACTTCTGGTGAAACATGCTGCTAAAGACAAACCCCTCAGCACAGTGCCCAGAGTAGGAGAACAGTCAGGGGAGGTGGAGGGTGATTACAACTCCTTGTGCAGGCAGAAAGCGTACCATTTTGGAAGATAAACTTCACACTGGACACATGAAGTATGTCATGAATACAGATGAACTCCCATGTGTTACATGAATACTGGAAGTAGTCAGAGCTTTGTTTTTGAACAACATCATTTCTTCTTCTTTCTTACTGATACAAAAATTAATCCAAGCAAATTCTTACGTAAACATTCTTCTACCAATGAGTTATTAAAGGCTGTACGGAGATTAAGTGCAAGTGAGCTCCTTCACAAGGGAAAGGAAATCCTCCACAATGAGAAGTGGTAGGACTCCTCCACTCAACGCCAATGAGAAGTGCCTAACGCTACTACTTCCCAGATGCACATTCGTCAAGAATAAAAGTCCTGGCAAAGACCTCAACCCCTCATACTCAGCTCCCCAGGAACATTACCTGCTTGTTCCTCACATCACAAATCAAAGTCTGCCCAAATAACACCCATCTTGCAACATACTTTGTAATTAAGTCACAGATGTTAACTTTCTTTTTTGATAGTACATATTGGTCACATACCAGGAAGACTTGTCAGTAATTAAGCATTAGAAAAGCAGAAAGAAACAGTATCAGTTCCAGCTAATTGATTGCAACACAACACTGTACAGCATTTGGATGCATATCTGTGGTATTTGATCCATGGTCAATCTATCAGATCAATGAGCTTAGTCACTCAGAGGCATGTCTGCATAGATCTGCCTTTCAAGTTTTGCCTGCAACCTTTTTTTCCCATTTGCACTCTCCCTCCCCCAAAGAAACATCTCTCCATAGTGACATGAAAGCAGTCCAAAATTGTACTCATCTTCCTTTCTTCCCTCCACTAGGAAGGCCACTGAAACTTCTGCACAATTTCTTGGAACATTTGTGGGGTTCTATGTGAGCTGTTCTGATCAACTCACTCCTTTCTCCACTACAGTCACAAGTTACACACAGTGCTTACCTGGGGTTCACTGAAACTCCTGCAGTTACCTGAACAGTCTGTACAGGATGCAACATGTACATACACTGCTGCATTTTAAACTTAGTTTTTTACTTTTTAATAAACCTGAAAAAAAGCGTAATGTCCTTGTCAAAGTCATACTATGAAGGCTATTGCTACACAAGTATTAAAAATGAGACTGGAGAATAACTGAAAGATATTAAGTAGATATAACTGCTGACAATGCCGGAAAGCTACTGATTGTAATTAACAATATTCCCGGGAATGGATCCATAGAGAGAATAAGGAATGCAATAACACAGGTTTAGCTTTCCTTCTTTCTTTGAAAATTCTTATCAAATGCAAATTAAGTCAGAAAATTTCACTTGCTAATAATTGTATGTAAATAGCAAAAAAATAAACAAGTAGCGTTACCTTCCTCATAATAAGTTTATAAGGAACTGCTTCTTGTATTCATTCAAATTAAGCTTGCATGGTAAAGTTACTATGCACTTTCCTTTGCTTTATTAGCTATCCAAGAAACAGACCAAGTGAAAGTTACATAGCTGGTAGCCAAGGAGATGGAAACAGGGTATTTTAGAACATAAGAATATTATGAAAAAACAGTACATGTCTGTGTAAGGGCCTACATATATGTTCTACTGTTCTGCTGGAAGACGGAACTGGAGAACCCTGATAACTCTTTGAGCAACATAACAGTTTTCTCCTCAAATAACTTATGAACTCAGCAATGGAGTAGTAGGTGGGTGAAAGTCTCATTAAAAGTCTGAATGCAAATGAATAACCTTATGGACAAGACTAACAGCATAGCTTCAAAAAAAAAAAAGGTAAAAAAAAAGACACCAAGCAAAAACCACTCAGATAGCAAAGAAAAAAAAAACTTATTGACATAGGATTTCTTACTAGCGTACTTGATTCTAAAATACATTCAGCAAAACAGACAAAGGGCAACTTAGACCAGCGATAAAAAAGCTTTATGAGAGGAAAGCACAATAGCAGGCAGATAGGCTGGGTATCTCATCCAGGTCTCTGGAAAGCACTGTATAGATAAAAATATTACAAAGATGGTGACCACATTTAGAAGCAATGGGTATCAGCCCCATGCAATGATCATTGACTCCAATAACGCTTTACTAGAGAAAAAAAAAAAAAAAGAAAGCATAGAATGCTGTGTACAAAGGATGGCCCATGTCAGAAAAAGTCAAGAGGCAGGAGTACTGGCCAGAAGCAAGCTAATCAGGAAATCAAGAGGGAAGCAATGACAGGGAGGTAGAAGCCACAAGTCAGTGAGCACTGCACTTCAGAACGATGACTGCACTGTTTCGCTCGATTCTGCTGTACATGACTGGTTACTGCTACCACAAACAAACTGGGAATACCAAGTTTCTTGACAATATTAAAGTCCTCAAGTGACAAACATTAGAAGTCATTTAATGTGTGTACTGATCTCTTCTTTGGTTTGCTCATTTGCAATTTTTTCTTGTTCAAACTGATGGATGAACCTAACAATTATTTGCAGGGTATGCTCTTCAGAATTGCATTGCTTTCCCCACATACAGTACTTCTGTCCTGAGACTCCCTAACATCATTAAGATGGAAAGGCATTTCAGCCACAGAAAGCCAGAGTAATTGTGCTTTAATCAACTGAAGTTCACACAGGTTTCTACTGCCATACGTAACCCATGATACAAGTGCAGCATGGTACTGTGTTGTCTGCTGCCTATGGGACAGAAAAACTGCAAGTTTACCTGGTTTCGAAATATGAAGTATCTGTTTTACTTAGATTCAATGCCTACCTCTCTGAATCTGACTCTGATCAATAAGAAGCACAAGATCAATATGAAGCAATTCAGTTTGTGCACTTAGTAAGGTAGAAAACAAGGGAGAAGATGGCTTTTTTTTCCTTTTTGAAGTATCCCACTATGCCACAACCACTTAAGAATAAGTCACTTGTCAGAGTTCGAAGTTTCTAAAATACATTGCATTTCAGCTATTTAAAATAGCATGTGTGACAATGATGGGATTTGTTTTGAATCAAAAAGCAAAGAACTTGGGAAAAAACAAGTTTTCTGATTTACAAAGGAGCCTACATATGAAGGAAGGCTTATTAAACAAAAAGTTAAAAAAAATAACTTAGTAACTTGGCAAACTTCTTATCCCTTCTCAAACAAGAAAGCAGCTCTTTATTCCACCAGTTACGCTTACCTGCTTAGGGCTCTCAAGGTTTGGCTCCTTTGGAGACTGGGAAATGGCCAGAGAAACATTCTATCCATCCCTTCCTGAGCAAAGGAAATCACCACCAAACCTTTTAAGAAGTTTGCAGCTTAAGTCAGTAAGATGGACTTAAGAATCAGGTTCTCTGCCAGTAAGAATAATCAGAGGTTGACTTTGCATACCAAAATCAGAGGCATAAGAACAGAAAAAGGTTTAACAGGATGCATGGCAAATGAACAGTTTTTATTTAATGCATTAAGAAAAGAAACAGATTTATTTTCCGTAACACCTTTATGCAGTTTATCTTTTATTAGACAAAATCCAATCTTGTTAGATGTTGCTGTTAATTTGTGTACATCTGAAGAGCGTGGAATACCCCACCTAATTTTTCCCTATGAGAAAAGATTTTTCATCCTCAACTTTGCTGCCAAGGACAATAGTAAAGCAATAGAACATGAGTAAGCAGTATCAATTAAAATGGAGTTAGTCAAACGCAGACATTCTTTGTTTTGTAATGATTACAAGCTTCACCTTTTGTTATGCCCTCCAAAAGGCTGGATCACAGGCAGAGCAGACACTGACAACTCTTTATATAGGGAAAGAAAGGTACAGGGACAAAAGTTATTGGGAGGAACAGAAGCATGAACAGTCAGAGCAGGAAAAGTACAAAAGGAAGTGCTGTAAACATTAACAAAAAGATGTCATTGAGCACTGGAGAGGAGTCACTAATTGCATCTTCTGTGTGAAAAGCTGGAATGGTAACAACTCTACATCACAAAATGTAGTAGAAGTAAAAATTACTAAATGGTACATACCTTAGCAGTGGCTGTCAGAATAAAATTACGTGACAGTTAACGCTTAAGCCTCCCGCACCCCTAAAGAAAAAGGTGCGTTCCAAGCAAGCTCTTCAGTAATTCACTCTTACAATTCGTACGGAAATAGAATCGTTCTTGTCACATATAATCATTCCGCCACCAGATACAAAAAGGTGCTACAGGAGTAAAGATGCTATGGAGACCTGGTTTGATTGCCTTCACCTGAAGAGTGACAAATACATTCTTTGGTCAACTATCAGGAGGCTCTGTCTCCCTGCATGCACCTTGCCATTGACAGAGAATACAATAAGGTTTGTTTGCATCATCTTGAACATTGCAACAATCAGTGTAACATTAGACATGAAGTTAGACACTACAGTGTCTCGGAAACACATGACTCCGCAATTCTCTGTAAACAGAAGTGCCTGTCCTGTCACTGAGCATCTAGCTATGACAATGGCTCAGCACTGCATCAGTTAACCAAAACATCACTGTAAAAGTTTACTTACCTGTGGAAAATGACACTGCATACTTTCAGCTTCACTGAGGACTCAGAGATGTTAGATTATATAGACTTACTGTATGGATTCACTTTTCTTGATACACAACCTAAGATGTCCTACCATTTTGCTAAGCCTTCAGTACCTTGCCTCATCAATTTCCCCCTATTAAAATGAGGTACTGAGTATGTAGCTTAGATTGGGACTTTAAATGTGCTTTGTTTTTTGTTTTTTCTTCAAAAAATGTTTTTTACATATAAAAAGGAAACATGCATAGTAAACAAAGCAGATACACACCATATATCGTTTTTCCTATTGATTAGGCCTCCATTTCAATATAAAAGCATTTTCTAACAGTTCTAGTTAAAAAAGCATTCTAAGCATGCACACTGTAGTTTTACCATATGTGAAAACAAACAGTTCACAGAAGCAGCAACTGTATTTTTCCACTTTGATGAGTAATTTAATTAAAATATGTAAACAATTAGACATTGGAATAAGTTAGGATAAGAAACGCTAAGTTCATGTATACCAGCACAAGCTAACAGTTCACCTTTTTTTCCTTTTTGGAAATTTAAAGTGGTCTGACCAATATTTTTGAGAAAATCCATTTGAAACTAAAGATTTTTCATGCTACTCAGAATTCTCAGTACTAATCCACAATTGATTCTGTGGTTAAGTATGTATTGTCTTCTCTGAATAAGCACATAAAACTGAAGTGCATGAGAATAGGACACTTGACACAGATGTTCATGCAATGATATTAACAGCCCTTCCAGAGTATATGTATTTCACAAATCAGCTAGGATGAGGCAAACAAGTATACACTGCTCACAGAAGTCCACTAAAGGGAAAGAGTCAGATGCAGACTTGAAGTTATCATTTTTATTAAAAAATATTTCAGCTGTAGTGCAGTCTCAGAACAGAGGAAAACACCAGAGGCAAACCAAAATTAGGTCTTGAAACAAAGACAGAGGAGAAGGCAGAGAGGCAAAGCTATATAATATTACACAGGGAAGATGAAGGCCCTTTTATTGTGTTGCTAGTAGCATTCAAAAAAAAAGAAAAACTCACAATGGGACTGACTATATGGTAGGACTGGATGAAGCATAAGGCTCATATTTCATGAAGACAACAAAAGCAGTCATATAACATAGGCCAAACTCAGGTCTGGAAATTCATGGTTGCACAAAGGGAAGAGAAAAAAAAAAACATGAAAACTGACATAAATGACATACAATTGATAGAATGATGGCATCTCTTGGCTATTCTGTCTGAGCATAGTGAGATGTTGGTCACTGTCATGTCCAGCACCAAACACTTAATGATCACTAACTTTACCTGGACACAGACACCCGTAGGTTATTTAAGGCAAAGAGAAATTACTATCTATGTTTCTTACCAGCTCTCAGATATTATTGCCAAAATGCAATGATGCAGTGTAACGTTAAGTTTAGATTTGATTAGCAGAGTAGATCTGTGCAATGTAATTTCCCTGAATTCTCCATACTTGAGGGTTTTTTCCCCGTGTAGCTTTAAATCTGAAGTGACAGACTGTATCATGAGAAAGACAGCTAAAAGAAGCCAACTCTTAGAAGTCAAATTCAGAAAACATTGAAGAGATTGGCAAGTGCTTCACCAAACGTTTACATTGAACATGAATTGTTGTTCTGATTATGTGTTAACACCAATAAGCAAAGAATCATTTCTAAACAGTTACTCATATCCCAACAGCATTTATTTTTAATTTTTCAAAGCATAGAGTATGAGTGCAAACTATTTGTCTCTAAAGCGAGCTACCTTTATGAAACATTCCTACAAAAACACTCAATCATAGGAAAAAACAGCTCTTGTACCTGCTCGTTAACACCTGTAATGCCTAGTGCAAGGCAACCAGTTTTAAACTTCTATAACCCTGACAAGGACACGATAGACTAGCTCTGTTTCTCCTTAGAATATACCTCCTTACTTTATTTTCCAGCTAAATGCTTGTGCAAAGGAGCTAGAAGGCAGCTTAAGACTCCTGTAAAATGTCCAGAACCTACTTCTGGTGAAGTAAAAATAATAATACGCCCCTTGCTTTTAATAGTCACAGAATTGCAACATTCCCCATCCACCTTGATTTTATTGCTAACAAATTGCTGTAGTGGAATTAAAGCTCAAGCATGAGCCAAAAGAGTGATGAGCACTGCTAGATGAGCTCTAAGAGCATAGAAATAGCCTTAGCAATCTGACTGACTCTACTATTAACAACGGTTTGTAGTTCTGATAAAAAACATGATTAATCATGTAAGTTGGACTAACTACTTTCACTGCAATAAACTAAAATCGAAACACTGTGCATGCCTAGTTCTTCACAAAAACTTTCATAGTACCATGAACATCTGGACTGAACTATTCCAGTGATGTTTCCACTTACAGTGGAAGGTGTTACAAAGCACTGTAATTGTCCTTGTCAAAATGCTGTGGATTTGTAATGCAGATTTATTAAACTGAAGCAACTGACAACAAGGCTAGCAGTGTTCTAAGTTGAAAAGCCCTAAAATAATTAAGAAGTGTTTCCTATTATTATACTTAATAGAGATTAGGAACAACAAAGATCATACACATCTCCTAGAGCTGCCTTCTAGCATTTTTGCATCTTTATCATTATATTTTCAAGTAGGCTCCACTGTAGAAGCCAGAAGATGTGGCAAAATATGTGTTTTTCCTCTAAACTCTACAAGCATTTACTTACACATAACTCCATGGTGCATTTGGTTTTACAGCAAAGGATAGTACTCAATGCGAGCTACTATTATGATTAAGTAATACTATCCAATGTTTGGGAAAATTTAAAATGTACGCAAAGAACAGCATTTATTCAGAGCTCTAACCTGTGATTCAGAGTTTCTTCTTCTTCTATTAGCTGAGGTTAAGCAATCACTTTTCTTCCATCTCAGTTTCCCCATCTGTAAAAGGGAAAAATAAAAAATAATGACATTTAATCCCTTCCACAATTGCTTTAACATCTATAAAGAGTCCTTCAAAGGAGTGTTGTTGCTATGAGCTTCACATCAATTTGAATTCATCATTGGTCTGTATCATTGTACTAACAATAACTTCTATTTCTGTTTTCCTTTTAGTAACTGAGATGATACACACTGATATTAGTCAAGAAAAATTAAATTGTTTGTATTTTTAAGTAATGACTGTAATTTCTTTCTTTGTTTAGGGATAAAATATAACATGGGATTCCAGCAACCAAAAAAAGTAAGTTTCCACAAGTATATAAGGAAAATTGCATCCATATTCGAGTACAGAGTAAGGATAGAGATGGCTCAGATAACACTAGACTAGAAATGAAGCACTGAAATGGAATGATGCTTCAAAGCTTTGTCATGAAGTACAAATTTGCCTTTTAAAACATGAATTTTATAAGCTACACAACCTTAGTTTTATTAGTTTTTTTCCCCTAGACTGGATATTGCTAACAGATACTGTAAACTTTGCATATTAATATTGTGTGAAATCTCACTGAGCAAATGAGTGTCTTGAGAGACACTTCAAAATAGGCTAAAGAAAAATCCTGGTGAAATTCCTCCATCTAGTGGCTGCTAGCACACTGACAGCAGCAGTGAGAGCCCACCGCAGCTACTCAAGATTTCAAGCTCCAGTGCAAAGTGTGCTAAGGAACAACTAACTACACAGCTGGCAGCCAGTGAAATCAGTGTCAGTGGCTGACATCGCTCCATCTCTACAGCTCCTGCCTGACTTTCTGGATGAAGAGCTGTATTGACAGAAGACATTCAAATCATGGCATTTGAGTTTCACAGAACGTGTAGGTTATCATCACCAGTGCTGTGAATATCTCGGAAGTCTGAATTTGATAACCTTGAAATACATGCCACACCACGAGTAAATGAGATCAAGTTTCTGCCACTATACATAGGGTAACAGATAGAAATACCATGTCACACCTTCTGTTTTACCTAGACAAAAACTTTAATACACCTTTGAATACTGAAAGCAACCTCTGAAGATAAGAGCAGAGTAGAACAATCACTCTTGACAGCTGAATAGGGCCTCGTGTAACAAATTGTCAGTTGGTTTCCCAGCCAGCACATCACACACCACCTCTACCTGAACAGCAAGCAAAACAGTTTAGAAATCAAAGTTCTTCTACAAAAAACTTGCACAGCACTCACGAGTTTTGTTTAATACTTATGTGTAGACTTCACAATTCCTCCAATATCTTATTTTTGAAACCACTTAAACACTATTACGGAGCAAGTAGAACTGCAAAAATCTGAAGTTTACAATTTATAAGACATATAAATAAACATTAAGTGTTTTAGATAAGCAATATACATTGCACAGCTGTATCTGCATCCTCTGTTGAAATATTCCCTGGGGTTTCATGTGCCATTCAGCTCCCAGGTGACTCCTCAAAACAGGAATGACAAGGAGTTACAGTGTCCAGGACCCAACTTCAGTTGCAGAAGCATAGACTTGTAGACAGGGATTTAGTTCTGCTGCTTTGAGAAGCAGGAAGCAATGGAACATACGCGGGCTGTGTACAGAACATAGTATCAGCCAGTGAGATCCACCTGATGAAAGAGATCAGGTTCCTGAAAGCCCATACCATAGACCCACACTACTTACTGCTTTCACTCCCCTACTCCCACTCACAGCTTCATTCTGACTCCTCCTTGCTGCTCATCAACTCTTAATTGCTCTGGTCCCAGACTCATCTCATTTATCTCCCTTTGGGTTCCCTATCCATGCTGCTTTCATCAAGTCCTCTGCCTCTCCATAAAGCATCCTTTTTCTCACTGCAGCCCTTTTTGCTTCTTTCTTCCCACTCTTGCTCCCTGCCCGTCCTCACTCCAGAAGCACCATTACCTTCCCTCCCTCCCATCAGCCCCGGAAGGCTTTACTCTGCGCACAATTGCCCTCAGTGCAAAGAGAGCCTACAGAAAGAGCGAGGGATGAGGGGGAACGAAGCAAATAAAACAGATGTGTGCTTTATTGGCTGTTTATTTATTTACTGTCTGTTTTAAAACAAACAACAGGCAGTCTGGAATAATTAAATAAGTCCTCAAAATATACCGAGATTTCCACAAGAAGTATTTAAGGCAGCATATCTAAGACAAAAATCTATCAAAACCTAGGTGCAGGAACCACACAAAGTATAGTAAAACCCAAATCTGGACAGCACTTTACCACCTCAGGCTCATCTCAGCCTTTGGAATGAACATAAGCACAGGGCAAGATAAGAAAAGTCGCTACCAGCGTGTGAGCACAGCACCGAGGACTCTCGGCAATGCACTCGGAGCTGTACGAATAGATCTACATTAAGTTGCACAAGCTGTTAATAGTGACAAACAGTTTCTCATTTAGTAACATCTTTCATCTATTTTTCCATCAGGACTGCATTTCCAGCAATAACTGGGATAGAAGATTAAGAAAAAATACTGCAGATGGAATAGCGACGGTAAAGCTGAGCGGTTCATTACACCCAGCTGAAAACGTGCCCACTAAGCTTCAGAGCACAGACAGACGGCAAAGCAGCATAACGCTGGGGAAAGACTACGAACAGCAAGGTGAGGAAATTAATTCTATCAGGCTCCATAAACGGAGAAGGAGATTCGTAATTAAAAAGAGCCCAATCCTGATTTCCATGAACAGCTCCACTCTCAACTTGCCCACACTGAAATCCGAGGACAGAAGTAACAGCAAGTGGAAAACTCTCTATCAGATCCAAAGCGAAAGAAAGCAAATAATGAGGGAAACTTGTTCAAAGTACAAGAGTAATAATAGGAGAATAATCACTCCTTACCATGTTTCTAGAATATTTGTAGAAGATAAATACAGAGTTCTGTACTGCGAAGTTCCAAAAGCCGGCTGCTCTAACTGGAAACGGGTGCTCATGGTTCTCAATGGGCTGGCTGCTTCCACAAAGGACATCCAGCACAACACAGTGCACTATGGAAACTACTTAAAAAGGCTGGATGGGTTTGATCGCAAAGGAATCTATCACAGGCTCAACACTTACACCAAGATGCTTTTCATTCGTGAACCTTTTGAAAAGCTGGTGTCTGCATTTCGGGACAAGTTTGAACATCCAAACAATTACTATCACCCGGTTTTTGGCAAAGCTATAATTTCCAGGTATCGTGTCAACGCCACCAAAGAAGCACTAAGGACAGGCTCTGGTGTCAAATTTAAAGAGTTCATTCAATATCTCCTGGACGTACACAGGCCAGTGGGTATGGATATCCACTGGGATCATGTCAATAGGCTTTGCAGCCCATGCTTAATAGACTATGACTTCGTTGGGAAATTTGAAAGTATGGAAGAAGATGCAAACTTCTTCTTGCACTTAATTGGTGCTCCACAAAATTTGACTTTCCCTAAATTCAAAGATAGGCACTCCAATGAAGAAAGAACTACCACTAAAATTACACAACAATACTTTGCACAGCTTTCTCCTTCTCAAAGACAACGGAGCTATGACTTTTACTATATGGATTATTTGATGTTCAACTACTCAAAACCTTTTGAAGATTTGTATTGATTTGAGAGCTGGGACACTTCCACGATCACATCAGCTGAATTGCATAACAAATCCAGGTGGCTTCTGTTTATATACACTCCTCTGTTAGTAAAGAATTGATTGAAGAGCAGGAAAACAAACTCGAAACAGAACATAAATGGTTAGTGATGTTTACACCTTCACCTTAAATGCCTCCTTTTTCAAACCATTTTTCTATAATTTCTCCATGTGAAGTGTATGTATATACATGTGTAATACTATACGTCAGGGCTCCCAAATAAAGCACATAATTTTCCATGCTGGTGTGGCTTGTGTTTGCACTGGGAGGACAGTTTGAAATTGAATTCAATGCAGATGACAACTCTACAGTGAGGCCAATATTTTAAGTTCTGTACTGTTTATAAAAACAAGTCTTTGAAAGTTACAAGGTAGCAAGAAAAAAAATACACTAAGAAATATGTATGTTTCATCAAATTCCGCAAAGTACGAAGCCATACAATGAACAGGAATATTTGAAGTTGGTCACATAGTTATTTTCTCCTAAATTATGAATATGAGGGAAGTATCAAACTATTCAAAAACATTGGTGAAGACAACTAACACTCAGTCACCATGCGAGTGCAGTATTAAACCAGATGTTGCAATTCAGGGAGAGAGGATGTGTTCTCCCCCTTCAGTATTTCCCTTACGGCAAATTCATCTGCAAGCAGATAAAATGCAGGCAAACATTTGCATCTTTATGCATGTTATTAAGATTCTTTTAATCCTTTGCATTAACATAAATCTCTGGTTTAATCTTTATAGTCACCAAGAGTATCACATCTTTCCTTATAGTAACAAGCAGGAGTAAATGCAACTTCCTGTCCAACAGGATAATTCTTTTCTTTGCTGCAGACAATTACATTTGATGTAACAAGACGAAAATATTCCAGGTGGTGTAGTTCAGCTATTTGTTTTCTATACTTCATAGGAGACATTTTTATCTAGAAGAATTCTCGTGATAATCAAATACCAGACCTTCTACTGCTCTTGTAAGTCTTCACACCAACTCTGTATATGGTATCCTTGTCTACATGTTCTTTAATCACTTGGAATAAATGATTTCATCATAAAAGTTGGAAGGCCATATTAGAACAAGTCTTAAGCTCTACAGTAATGCTAAACTTGAATGCCTCAGTTATTTCTATAGTTTGCATTTTGCGACCAAGATCAGAAATCCACTAAAACCTACACTGTACAAGCGTACAAACACCTAAGAACCAGCTGTTTCCAGATAGTTCTGTAATTACAGGACCAAATTAATAGAAATTCATTTATACAGTTAGTTTCATACATCACAAGTATTTACACCCCATGTCATTTTTGCTTTGTAACACTTCAGTAGGGGAAAAAACTGTTTGTATTGAGAATTTACTGACAAATGCTTCACGTAACTGACATCAGGATTTCATTCCCACAAACCTGTTCTGCTCAGAGAAGAGCTGTGCATGTTAGGAAGGTAACAACTTGCACTGTTCTATGAAGCCAGTTACCATTCCATTCCCTGTCTACCTCCTGCTCCTCATCCCTGCCTTGCTGCTGCAGCTAGCCTAGCCTCCTGTCCTCCTTTCCACCCACTCAGATGCTCGATGTGCTCACATGACCAGGGAACAGCCTTTTCAAAGTAATTTTCTGTTAACCCAAAATAGGCTGGAGGCTACTCAACTGGGCTGTTCTGTCAGACAAGTACTGTTGATAACCTCCCTCAACAGATCACACTGAGGGATATTGGGGGGAAAATTAGGCACCTTAATCTCTTCTAGTGCAGAGGAGAGCATCTATTTTGATAGTGGCGGAAGGGTTTTTTGTGCATAGTCAAGAACACCACTGGGAATTTTGTGTTAGGCCATCCTTATTTAATGATATTAGGTGCTTTAAGAAGTGGTAGTACTCAAGCGGTGTAATTTATTTACCTGTAGGTAAGGAAGCCACAAAGGCACCTAAACAAGGAATGGGTATAATACATATCTCAGCCCTCAGTTTATTTTTCAGAGTCTGATTTTATCACAATTTTATATGGCACAGCACGGTAGCACTGCTCCTGCATGGTAGCACTGAACTCACTCAAGCCAGCAAGTGAACCCCCACTGAGGGAAGAGCCACAGTGGCGCTTACTCCAGCACTGCTGCAGCAGAAGAGAACACATAGGCTCATAGTTTAGCTCCACGATGTGGCCAAAGCAAAGCTAGAAAACATTTATATTCAGCCCTCTGCTAGTTTTAGAGACCTCTAAGGGAAATATTAAAGAATTTTAAACTACAGCTAGATTCATAGAGACCTGACTTTCTCCTCCTATTTCCTCCTCCCTCACCCCATGTTTTCACCTGAGTCTACATATGCAAACGAATGGGTAGAGCCACAAGGTCATGTTTACACCTGAAACACTCTGGTGGTAAATTCACACGAAGTGCTCACTGTATGAGTGGAGAAAAAAATACCCACAAAATTGCCTTTCTTATATCAAGACCTGATGCTTTTTCTACCCCCAAGTGCTTTTTCACTCCCCCAAGTCTATTTTACTTAAAAACCTGTACTACTGCAACAGAAGCTAATGGCACTGGGGGGAATAAAGTTTTTAATGACAAATGAAGATGTAGGTTTCGGCAAAATTTTATTTTAAACAATCATTTGTTAGCCCAAATAAAAATAGACTTAAACGATGTGTGTGGTTACAGCAAGCTGTGTGTAGGGGGAGGTGAATAACTTACAGAGAAAGTCCATTTTCATAGTTCAAATGCTCTCATTTTTGACAGACACACAGCATAAGAAAGGTCCAAACGCACATGCTGCTCGTACTGCACAGTACATTAATGCTTCGTTTCTTTGCACTGTATCTCCCATTTGGGCAATGCTATTACCGACAACAGAACCATGAGCACACATCACATAGATCCTTGTATAATTATCTACTTACATACACGCATACAAAGTACGTGGAAAGTCTGTGCAAATAAATTATACTAAAAGGTATCTAACAAAACAAAAACTTTGGTGTAAGAATACACATATTAGTAGAAATATCTCCTCCATAAACTATAAAATGAATACAGGTAATATCAAACATTCATTACCTATTAAACAGTTGATCTTTGTTTCTTTGTGCAATATTTACAAGTCAGGCCAGCTCAAGTAGTGCAACATTATCTGGAATTCTGGATAAAAAGTTTAATTATTGCTATTATAGGCACTGGTTACTGGAAATCACTGCATTGACAGACATTTTCTTCCTCCCAGCAAGAAATCACACAGGTAGCTGGGCACAGTCCAACCAAACACTTGGAAAAGCAACATAACCATGCAAATCGCAGCCTAATCTATTCGTTTTAATTCCAGTGATACCAGAACAGCAGCATCTGCATGAAGCAGTAGGTTTTTCTTCCTCAAAGCACAACATGAGAGACAAGTCACAGCACAGCCTGCCTGAGCTGATATTGCTTCAAGGGATTATTTTCAGGTTGGCGTTACTTGTGGTGATTTCAAAGCCTCAGCAGGCACCTGCACACACTTAAACAATGACTTGGGAAGTGTCCCGGGCTTCATATGGCAAGATGCATGTAATTACTTTTCATCCCAAGAAGGCAGCTACTGGTTAAGAAGGGTGAGCAGTTTTCTTAGCTTTCAGCAATGGTGCCTACCAGACAAGCCTATAAACAGTCAACTCTAATGGCACGATATGCTGGAATCCAGTATGAGACAGATTTTACAACAGCTATACTCGTGACAATTGATACCTGCCACATGTAAGTCGCTTTTGCCCAAATTTCTCAGACCTATCCATTCAAATAAAGGTGACGAAAATGAAACTGCCATGTGTCTAGCTGCATGTTTAAAGTTTTAAGAATGGCAGGCACAAGATCCACTTTTCAATTAAATCCTCAAGTATGCAGAAGTGTTATATGCTGAAGCAGTAAGGACAAAACAGCACAGAACATACTGACACCAAATGGGAAAACAGACATGATTAAGCCTTGCTTATTGCAACCACGCTATTTGGATAATGTATTATGAAGCAACTAATACAGTTAATTGTGACTCATGCCAGAGAATAAAAGTTTGCTTTATGACTAGTCTAATAGAAACATTCAGCCTTTAAAATTGTGTTTTCTGGTCTGGTTTAATAAAGGACTCCAAATAATTAGTTTAAAAATAACACTTTTGGAAGTCCCATGCCTACACCTAACTCAACGGACAATTAACTTACATGTAGAAAGAAGCATAGAGATGCAACACCTTCCACAGGGGCAAGTCTTTAAATGTCATTTTCCAGGCAGGTTGTATCACGGTGAGTTTTACCCAGCTGTGAAAGTTCTTTCATGTTCTGCAATCAGCACCATTTTTGCCACCAGCTTTTTTTGTTGTTGTTTTTTAAATAAGCTGAAGACAATTGAACAGAACTGCAGCGGAAATCAATTTTTCCATTACATACCTACCTTGTGTGAAACTTGAATTCTTCTATTACAATACTGCTGGCCTTATGTTTCCCATTCTGCTTTATAAGACTATCCGTGATGTTTTCTAGCAGTGTCATCATTTTTTCTTGGAGCTTAAAATTATGCTGTCAAGTTAAGAAAAATGAAAGAGGCTTTCACAATCCAACTTTTCCACAGTTACTCTCCCTATCTAGGATTCCTGTCCAGATTTATTTTCACTTAATACAGGAAATTTCCTCTCAACATATCCAAATATAAGTAATGTCACCAGCTGCAAAAGGTGTTAAGATTATGTTCAAGCAGAGGGAGCAGCAGCATGGGAAGCAATGGCCTAAGGCGACTGCATTATAAGAGCTTGTCCCAACCCATTAAACACTAGTGGAGGTGGCTCCTTTGCTAACAAATGAAAGCTCCAGGCTACAGTTCACCTTCAGATACAGAGATATAGACTAATGTACATTATGATCACAAGAACAAGTTATTTTATCATTGTTTTAAGTGTACATTCAGTCAGCATAACCATTTCTGGGTACCATGACGTAGCCACAGAAGTCGCACAAAGGTGATGCCAGCCCGTGTACAGATGCACACACTGAAGACCATAGGGCACGGTTTTAGCTGTCTGTTTCTATAAAAGGTCAAACAGCTGAACTGTTTCTACAGTCTTCATTCACAACACTGGCACACCCAGTAGTAGTCATCGAGTATACTAATGCTTAGGGCAGGTAACTGGGAGAGTTGGCCTAAAATTCATCAGGTCTAACTCAAGTTATCTGACTGATACTGGATCTTATTTCCTACAACTGCTCTGCACACATCTCCCCATATCTGCTGCTGAGAAGTATTCAACTATTCCTCACAACAGTGTGATCATTAGACTTTTTCCATGGCATTTCATTCACTGAAATCAAAGCCTTATTTTTAATTAATCTAAAGCTACAGGAAAGGTCTTAGCCAGATGTGGGTTTTTTGTTTGTTTGTTTTCTAGTAATATCTCCATTTATATCAGAAAAGGAAACTTAATACCAGAAGTCAGACACCACAGCACAGGAAATCTGAACAGAAAGTAGATAGAGCAAGAGGCTACAATATTTATACAGTCTAACATGAGAGTCCTCCACTGAAATCCATACAGACATGAATCTTGCCCAAGTGACACTGCATATACTCATCAAGGTGATGCTGTCTTAATAAATCATGCATACAGTGACCATTTCAAGCAGTGCAGAAAGTGCAGCAGACATGAGACAGGTTATCAATCTGACAATTTATCCATGTTTATCTCTGCACAAAAGGATTTTATTTTTATCATATAAGATTAGTCTGAGAACTTCATTAGATCATTCCACCAAAATTGAACATCAGGTGCATGTTACAGTCTGTGGAGCCCAGTCATTAACAGAAGTATTTACCTCGGAGCTCTTTCATGAGGAGATTCAAAAATAGCTATTTGGAATGAAAAAGCAGAGCCTAGCCATACTTGACCAAAACTCACTGCTCAAAAGCATTCAAGAATGAATTGTAATGAATGAGTTGTAAAATCAATTTTAGTAAAACACAAGAGAAAAGGATAGTATATACAACCTGAAACTCCAGTGATTTGATTACAGGAAGGGCAAAGAAACAAAATACAAGGCCAGCAAAATTCTATTAAACCCTGTTAAAAAAGAAACACTCCACATTTTTATTTCTGCCCTACTAGCTCCAAAATAGCATCATGACACTGACCTAAACATTTTGCCCAATGCTAACTGGACCACCATTACCCAGTTGCTCTGGAGTAACTGAGTTGAACAGAAAAACAACTTGCTAAAGCTATATCTAGGTAAAGGCAATTGTGAAGATGGTAAGAAAAAAATAATTCGATCAATGCCAAAGTGACAGCAAGTTGAGTCAACTTGTTACAGTCAGGCTAAACAGGCTGCAATACCTATGACTGCACAGGAGAGCCCAGCAGAGTCAATAACAAAACACTGCCACTTTGGACTAGCAAGACACTGAAGACAAAATTCATCTCACACTGGAGGTGGTACATACTCAGAAGTGTTGCATCTCTGATGAAACTTATTTCTAAATGAATGGGTTTTCATTGGTATCTGGACACTCCAATTAACTTAAAGGGCTTTGTAGTGACAGTTTAATTCAGTGATAAATGAGTTCAGTTACACTGGTGCAGTTCAGTTGAACCCTTGCCCCCTCCCATGGAAGATGCATTTTTAGTTATTTTCCAGAAAGCTACATTACCCAGAAAGGTCCCAAATAGCATATGCCAAATTTCCATTTTCTACCTTTTCCACAAGAAGCTCTTTCTCCCTCACTGCTCACATAAACTATGAGAAACTGATATCCAAAATTACTATAAGGACTTGTTTTGAACACCGTCTCCCATTCCCAAGAATGGGAGAAGCTTCAACCTCAGAAATAAGTTTCCTTGCAAATACATCTGGTTTGGCAAAACAAGCTGGAGTAACACCTTCCAAAACTCTGGGCTTTCCAATCCAACTGACTTTGATAGAATGTTTTGGGTTGGAAAGGACTTCCAAATATCACATAATCCCTACCTCCTGCTACAGGTAGGAACACCTCCCACCAGGTTGCTCAAAGCCCCATCAAACCTGGCCTTGAACACTACCAGGGGTAGTGGCACCCACAGCTGCTCTGAGCAACCTTTTCCAGTGCCTCACCATCCTCATAGCGAAGAATTTCTGTACATCTAATCTAGATCTACCCTCTTTCAACTTAAAGTGTTAACCCCCCATCCTATCACTATGCACCCTTGTAAAAAGTCCCTCTCTGGCTTTCTTGTGGGTCCCCTCTAGGTACTGGAAGGCCACTATAGGGTCTCCCTAGAGCCTTCTCTTCTCCAGACTGAACAACCTTAGGTCTTTCAGCCTATCTTCATAGGAAAGGTGCTCCAGCCATCTCATCGCCTTCATGGCCCTATTGAATTTGCTCCAACAGGTGTGTCCTCCTTATGCCGGGGGCACACAGTTTAACATGAGTCATAAACATATGACCTGAAACAGGTCTGCCTGCTTTGGAAGTCAGTGTTCATAACATGGACACACATCATTTGAGCGCAATTAACACCTGTGAAGATACTCAGCCTCGCAAACCCAGGTTTGTGGAAGAAATGCTAATGTGAATTCAAGTATATACATCTGCACTTCAGTTCTGCCTTCACTGACTGTTTGATTGGTAATTAAGGCATATTTGGTTCCAGAGATATAGGAGAAAAAACTCAATTCCCAAAGGAAGACATCAAATCTAAGCCCAAGGTTATTAATCACACTGCCACTAATTGTATATAAAGTATTTTTACCCCCTCCAAATTTTTTTTTCTTTAAATATTATGGGATTTTAAATATGTCACAATATTCTGGATATCTTGATTAGATCTCCTTTAATATACTGCCTCAATAATTTGTAATTTATTTAACACCACTATAAATCTCACAGAAATGAAGAACTCTTACTAATCATTAAGATTAAGTAGAATTTTTAGCCTGACTAAACTAGCAACACAATTTGATAAGGAGGAATTTTTTTTTTTAACTGCCTTTCTTTTTTACTGCCTTCTTGTAATTAAAGTTTCAACCAGGGTCCCATTAGGCTGATACTGCTCCTCCTGTGAATCAGATAGACCCTCAAGTCTTCACATTTTTAGAGTTAAGTCTCACTGGTAACTAACATAGGGGAAGATTTTGACTAAATCAAATGAGAACTCAAAGATTAAAAACCTAAGGAATTCTGCTCCTCACTGACACGTAATAAATTTTCTACATCATTTCCCCCCAATCCATCAAGATCACATGCCCTCACAAAACACCACTTTACAAGATTACTTTGCAGGGAAAAGTAGAAACTTGCACCTCTAACCCCTACATTCAAGTCAGGTAGCCAAGAAAGGAACCAGGCCCACTACAGATGCCCTCATTCAGTGGTCCCTTAAGATGGTGCAGAACCCTTGCCAAGCAAGAAGCCAGTTACAGGCTGAAAGGAGGGGAAGGGCACTGCAGAGCCCCTGGACAAAGGAAGAAATTGCTTCGGAGAAGTTTTACAGGATCCACCCAAAGGGAGAACATACTACCACAACATTGGGCAGCTTCACCAGGACTGGTCCTGCAGCAGCACTGCTTTGTGTGTTCCTCTCAGCTATGGAGGTTATTTTTCCTGGTAAGACAGATGGATACCTGGATGCAGGCAATGACAGAAAGTGATGCTACTACCTTAAAAATACATAATAGCTTGGTACATACCTTTTTAGGATAAATAAAGAAGTTTTTATCAAACACCTTGAAACAAGCACTAACTTTGATCAAAGAAAGCTCTTCAGCAAGCACTAGATTAAAAAGGACACTGCACCTTTTACCCTATTCAGTACCATTACAGCATGAAATCTTGCAGTATTTACCATAAAACAGGAACATCAGTGTATACAGCATTTGGTCAGCTATGGAGTTTACCATCACCGGTTTTGTTGATTTTCTCCAAAGGACTGAATAACTAATACTGTTGTAGAAGATGGTCCAGACAAAGGGAAAGAAAATCAAAGCACCAAATGGAAAAGAGGTAGAAATCCACCCATACCAGCTCTGCATGCAGAGTTAACTTCCTGCTTAGAGAAAGGTTCTCCCTTTTATTCCCTTCTGAAGAATTCAGTATAGCTTACTGCCAAAGGCAAGATTTCATACTAAGTAGAAGAACAATTCTGATGCTCTATAGGCAGTCTTATGTAGCTTGTCCCAATATATTTCTATTGCATCCCGATGCCTGCCTGTAACATCAAAGGATAAGGACATTTAATTACGTAGGTGATCTGGTGACAGAAGGGTACAAACTAGCCATGTAAAACATCTTGCTGAAGTTTTAATATCTGCAGACCTCTACATTCCTATTTTGGAAAAATAAAATACCTTGGTGGGGAAAAAAATATTTTAAGATCTACTTCAATTCCTTGACTGGAATTATTTAAAGTTTGACACTTCATAAAGGTATTATCCAGCAAACAAACACGAAATACCTTTAAGGAAATAGCCTGTTCTTTCAGAAAGAAGGTGACAAAGGATGCTGTCTTCATTTGAAAGTACAACACTAACCACAAGAAGCTTAAGTAACTCCCCATTACAGACTACAGAACTACTTCAAAAATTAAGTTACAGACAAGAACATCTGAAGTACAATTTAAAGTGTAATAAAAATTAAGCACTTAGATTAGTTCTCACAACATAAAAATCACAACAAAGTTTGTCTGAGATCAACAGCTGCAAACTCAACCTTAGGGGCATCAAGGCAAGAGCCACCCCAGCAAGAAAATATTTGTTTCTCTGTGAACTAAATTCAGTTCTTAAGAAGTATCACCATCCATTCACTCCACCACCATTTACAATGGTTTTTCTACACCACATTGCATTCCAAGCATAAATGTCAATGAAAGCATGCATTGGTCTTGGTCAGGTTAGAACTAATTTTCTTCCTAGTAACCTGTAAGGTGCTGTGCTTTGGACTGGGCCCAAAGTAGCGATGATTACATGGGATGTTTTAGCTGTTGCTGAAGTGCTTGCACAGCCTCAAAGCCACCTTTTTCTCATGCTGCCCTGGCAGTAAGTAGGCTGGGGCACACAAGACGTTAAGAAGACAACCAGGGCAGCTGACCCAGACTGACCACAGAGATACTCCATTCCATATGGCATGCTCAGTAATAAGAGCTGGGGGAAAGAGGAGAAAGGGGCAGGAGGGGCATATGTTGAGTGTCATGGTGTTTGTCTTTCCAAGTACCCATTACATACGATGAAGCCCTCCTTTTCAAGGAAATAGCTAATCGTCTGCCTAATGAGATGTAGCAAGCAAATTCAGTGTTTTGCTTACACAAGAAGCTTTGCTTTATTTATTAAACTGTATTTATCTCAATCCACAAATTTTCTCAGGTTTACCCTTTCTGATTCTTTCCCCCACTGCAGTGATGGGGAGCAAATGAGTGGCTATGTGATGCTCAGCTGCTTACTGGGCTTAACCCTCAACAAAACCTCAGAAATTCTACAAATGGCTACAGATGGCACACGGCCACTTGACCAATGCACTTATTTACACAAGTCACTCAGATATGCAAGGACTTAATACAAAAGAAAATGGTCATTCAATTCAAGTACCCGAGCTACTGCTCACTTGCATTTCAACATGTCACTTTACGTGCCATTTATTCTTTGCATGACACTGTAAGTGGATGCATGGGAAGTCAGAGCTTCTCAAAACTTAAAAAAAAATAAGAAATAAATAAATCAGCATTCATATGAGACAAAGTACCAGCAGTTTACTACAACAGCAACATGCTACACTCTAGAAGAAAGCAATATAGTAGTCAGCTCTGTTTTGACCACTGATCTTTTCAAATGCAGCATAAGCCCAATTTTCAATAGTGAAAAAGAAAAATCAACTACACATTCCAGTTTCCCATTAGCAGGTACCTACTCAGTTCTCCAGTATGCATCTCTCAAAATGCATTACCATCCTCCTACTGCAACCTTTTACTCAGCTGCCATTCCACCTCACAAAACAAAAGACCTTTCCGAAATTAAAACAGGAAAACACACGTGACAAATTAAGATTTTTCTTATCTGTATAGAGCTCACCACATTGTAATATGCTACCACCTTAGCCTGTTGTCCTGTCATTTCCATTTAATTCTTGTCGTACTCTATAGTGGTTCTTCCTTTACCAAGTTGTGATACTAACAGTACTTTCCCCTCAGACAGATTAAGTTTAAATACCTGTCTCGGAGGATGTAGCCTTTAATTTGAAAACTAGAAACACTAGTCTGCATCTCAAGCAATAGTAGTAACAAGTTTAAAAACCTTACCCTCCTTTAGCTTTCTCGGTCTTTTTGAAAGATCTGGCAGCTGCCCAAGAGGGAAAAAGTGTCCCAGTAATAAGAGGCTGTGCTGCTGGAATATGTCATTTCTAAAACTGTTGATCATTAGCAAAACACCATAGATCAGGATCTTTTTAACCAGCAGCATTAGAATAACTTGAGAGGGTGACTAAAGCCAGCGAACACAGTTTTCCCCATAATTACTGAAAAATGAAACTAATTTCTTTTCACCCTGGATGTCTTTTACCTCTTGCCAGAAGCGTTAATATAGAATATGGATGTTAATAATGAGGACAGTAGGAACTGGAAGTGTTTTAAGATAAAGGCTGACTTTTTAATGGTGTTCGTGTGTAGTGTAGCATGCCATATAATTAATACAACTCTTTTACCAATTCAGAATGTGTGCTTCTCTACGTGGAACTGCAGTTCTGAAGATATTGATTGCAACATTTAGCCCTTTTGCATTCTCTTATCTCAGATGATTAAATACTTTGGATGAAGTTATAACAATGCAGCTTTCATTTGTTTTCAAATGCTTTCTACTTTCCAAATATAATATAGCTAGACTCCCCCTGTACACATGCTTTCAGACCTGGACAAAGACTGGCAGTCCCACTAAATCTTTACTGTTTTAGTATTCAGCTGATCTGAATCACAGCAAGTCTTCTCCCCTGCAAGTTTCCTTGCGGAGAGTGAAAAAAAAAAAAAAAAAGATGTAATATTGCAGCTTTCGTTATTTCTCCTCAATTGCTTTTAAGTTAGATTTGAGCAAAACCTACAGTTTCATAGCATTGTTGTTCAGGGGATGAAAAAAGAAAACACTCTTCAGTTATATTCCACAGGCAAACTAAGATTAATAACCAGCCAGTCTTCTCTTTGACCCTCTGTTATTAACTCTGCTCCAGCTCCCAGAATGTTCAGGGAAGTCCACATACTAACTGAATCAAGGATTTAATCTGCTTCTTTTCATCTAAGAACACATGGTTGGACAGCTTTAGAAGTGACACTTATGATTATTTTATCTTTCAAAATACTTTTTCCTAACAATGGCAATCTCACCACTATCTGCTACCTTGGTCTCTTATGTTCACCTAAGAACTTAAGTCCCAAAATATTTTATAATAACAATGATTTCATGCACTTGAAATATTGCCCTAGCAGAAATAGCAAGAACTTAAATTCATTACAATGGAGGACAGGAGAGATATAAAAAAACATCTTTGGGGAATATTTTCATGTTGTCAAGCACAAGCACGAAATCCCTACACATCTAATGTACTGCAAAGCTAACAGTTTCTAGGAGTGTGCTACAAGCTTCAGCTTGAACTACTCAATCACTTTAGAAAAAAGAATCTGCAAGTGTCCAAATGTATCTTCTGCAAGTGATAACATTTCCGTTAACAGTACGGATTGATTGGAAAAATGCCTTCTCTAATCACTCACTAGAGAAGCAAAAGGAGTCCAAACCAGAATTTGCAATCAGCTTAAATAATAATCTGACTAATGACTAGGTTAGCTACATGGGAACAGAAGCTTGAAGGAACAAAATGAGTGGCTGCAGGATTATCACAGGATAGTGACTGCTTATCAGCTAGGAGCTGTTGGAAAAAAACATCTCCTCTGAGAGTTTGGAGAAACTTGTAGCAAAGAGCTGCACACATCCAGCACCACTTGAAAGAGAGTTAAGTGCATTTGGAACAAAATTACTTTCCATATACCAGCAGCCAAAGGATGCAACATCTTCCTAAGAGGCCAGATAAGTTTACAAAAACCACCCCCAATAAAAGAGGGGGCTGCAAACACATTGACACTTTCTTAACATGCTGCAGCAGGATGAAAGACATGGAAGGACTGCAGAGAGAAGAACTACCTTGTGAAGATGTCACCTTTAAGATTTATATAAACATTAAGTTGTGAAGGTTACAAATAAAGAAAAAATAATGAGTTGCTGCTTTCAAATAAATAAGCAAGTGGAGGCTTACATGGGGTAAAACCAATTGGCTTCTGCTTTGTATGGATTTATGGCTATGAACACACATACAGAGCCATATGCACAACTCTGACAATGCCTGTGGCATGGAGAAACACTCGCAACCTCTGCTCCAAAACACATTTGCTCTTTGTCTATTGCTTCCTGTAAGAGATACAGAACATTTATTTGCCATTTCTGGCACCGGGGTTCATAGATAGATAGATGTTAAGCTTCCCAGTACACAAAAATAGGCACAGCTACAAATCAATGATTTTTTAATCTTCAAGAAGTTCTTGATGCATTAGGGACTGAATTTTCAACACTTAAGGAATACTCAAAAGGAACTCAAGACTGCAGAAGCATGTAAGCATGAATTTCTGATCTCTCCATACACACACAAGTCAGGGAAGCCAGGGAGCAGTGCTCAGCTGCAGCCTTCTGCATCCAGTCACTCTGGAAGTGACATGGGCTGAAAAACTCTGGGAATGAAGAGGCAGCAGACAGGTTACATGGCATACAAGTGAAACGCTTGTTTTTAACCCTTCTCTGGCTTCCCTGTACATGTATGCTACGTAGCTTGCTAACCCCACAGCAATGTCTCAATACCCAAGATTGAATAACTTACTATTCTACCTTACTTGCTTTTTTACCAGTTTACACATTAAATATAAG
Source organism: Anas acuta (assembly GCF_963932015.1). Lineage (NCBI taxonomy): Eukaryota > Metazoa > Chordata > Aves > Anseriformes > Anatidae > Anas > Anas acuta. The sequence continues at coordinate 10,252,900 of NC_088988.1, read as the reverse complement.
AGCCCAGGCCTTCACGAATAACAGTCAAACTTCATTTAGTTATTTTTCTCACAGCAATATTCTTTTTAGAATGTCGTCCAAAGATACCCAAGTCAGAAGCAGAAAATGTCCACCTCTTCTATCTTGCAGTGCCTCACATATCTCAAGTTTGAGCAAGCCCACAACATCACCACATGGTACCCTGCAGCAATGAAATCACTCTTGATGCAGGCCAATGAGAATAGGGAGAACCTTCTTTTTGTATGGCATAATATGAAGGAGAACTTGTGGTTTCAGGACAGAGAAGAGATCCTCGTTAAGGAGGATGACAGGATGGAAAAGAAACCCAGCATGATTTGAACAATAGCCCCCTCCCAGGTATAGGACAGAGAAAAACTGGGCAGAAGGTGGTGGATGAGGGGATAGAACACAAAATTGCTCTCCAGAGAGCTGTCATATTTAGATGACCACCAGGAATTCCTAATACATATGGCAAAGCCCAGTCAACCATTTTGCAGAGGTCCTTAAAAAAGCACCTTAAATAACCCTACCTTCCAAATACCTATAAGCACTGTGCATTTTCTGAATGCACATATACAACTAGCTCCTAATTGAGCAAAGCCCAGGCAGCCCCAGACTGTCAGCAGTGGGTCAGTTTCTTGGGTAGATTGGGCTTAAGGGCAGGTACCACAGCACAGCTGGAGCTCTGTGAGGGGCTGTGGGAGACATTTATTTCTCCTGACACTGTAACTTACTGTGTCAGTCTCAATGTTATCTGGGTCACCGCTACAATTTTGTGGCATCAACAGCAGTAGCAGCTCTGCTGGCAGGCTTCCCTTCGGTACCTCCAACAACATTAAAAGCAGCATTCAGTCCCGACCACTGGAAAACTTTGATTACAAAGTCTAATCAAGGCAAAACTTCAGCCCAGGTTCCAGAGAGAAAAGAATTATCACTGAACAGTGGCGTAATTAAACCATTCTGGCTATCAGACATCCAGTGGAGTAGATTGTGCTGCAGCTGCTATTCCATCTCTGACAATAAACTTAGTACATTTACTTGTTCCTTCCCCTTACAAGCCAGATGTGAAGCAGCAGAGCAAACACGCGTTTTAACCTTCCCCTTCCTGCATCCCCACACAGGTTGCGTGGGTGCTGCTGCCTCTAAATCCGCAGCAGAGCCACGAGGCCCGGAGTGCCGGAGGGATGTGGTGCTCCTGTGCCGTTTCCATGGCACTGCCAAGGCCTCGGGGCTGAAGCCCTGCTGTCTGCCTTCTCCCGCCCAGCTTGCAGAGACAGAATAAACGTGCTTTCTCAGGGCTACATGGTTATTGTCTTTTTCCTTCAGAGCCATCTCAACACATCATTCCCATTGTGTTTGCTTTTCCTCCCTATTTCTACTGTCATTAATTAGGCTAGCACTTTATGGCACCACTAACATTTAGGGCTTACCCAACAGAGGAGGCACACAGCAGAAGGTGGTCCCCGTCTCTGAAGAAGCCATGCTAGTACACTGCACATACCACCATGATGACAGAAAAAGCTTAAGTATCTCAGTTTTCTTATATATTTTTCTTCTCCCATTGGAATTAGGTGCACAAAATACCAAAAAAAAAAAAGGAAAAAAAAAAAAACACACAAAAAAAAACACAGAAACCTGAGAACTGGGGTTCAGATTTTTGGATTTTGATTGCTTTTCATTTAAAAAAATGTATGGGTGTGTTTCAATAAAAAGAACAAAAAAATAAGAAACACTGTATGACATAGAGGAAAGACCAAGAGTTGTTAATCAGTTGATTAGCAGTGAACCTGTGAAAACACACAGCCATTAAAGATTTACCTGATGACTTTCACCCTCCCCACTTCCCCCAAGGAGAAAGAAATTCTAACCAGCAAAAAACACTTACAAGTACAAAATGCCCTACCCTTTGGAAAGGAAATAAACATGTATTTGCAAGAATGACCCTCTGCCCTGCTCTCTGCGATGACATAAAAATGGGAATAAAGTCTCAGTGTCCAAATCTAGGTGTGATTAATACAAGATTCAGAGCCAGAGAGAAGGAATTTAGTTGCAAGGAAAATTGGCTGCTCTTTCATCTGAACCTTTCTTCTTTTCAAGAAGATTTTACCTTAGAAGGAAGGGGGGGAAAAAGAAAACTTTGTCATTCCTTTTTCTTCCTTATGACAAGCTGTCACTTCTAGATACGGGAACCGTATCACCATGTTGCTGGAGAGAATACGTGGGGCATGATTTCTCCTTTCCTTTGATATGAAAAGAGATTCAAGTAATAAAGAAAGAACTAAGAAGAGTAAAGGAAAAGCAGCTATTTTCAAATAAGCAGAGCCAATGTTATTTTAGTATGACATTCCATGAAGCAACAGTGGCATCCAGTGGTATAGTTCCATAATCAAGTTTCATATCCAGCTTTCACTAACTTCAGTTCTATCAGAAAATTTTTGCAACAGATTCTCAGGAAACCCTTCCCTTACTCCTCCTCTCCCCCCAAGACTTCTGGTTTGATTTTTAGGCTAGATCTAGAGAGTTCTTAAAATAATCAGGCTTCAACTTCACTAAACCTTGTGTCGCTCATTTGGGATGTCAAGACAATTAAACTAGAGTAACTGTTCCTCTTTAATAGGACTATTCCTATATTTACATGCCCCTACAGTAATCTGAAAGCTACTAATGGATGTAACTAGGTTCCCTGAGGGAAAACACAGCCTTGTTCCCTCCCCCCAAGATAAAACAAACATAAACCAAGCGTCTCAGGAAGAGACTGAAGCTTGGCCTATGTCCAGTCTTCATATGACAGCACAGTAACAGAGTTTAACTGCTTTTAATTGATGTGGTTTCACAACTATGAGTGTGCCTACACAACCTACTTCAAACACACAGAAAAGTGTAATTATTGCCATTCTCACGAGGAAGAGGTAGACCAGAGAGGCACAGCTCAACACTGAACTAAACTAAATGGCACAGAATGTACCAGCAACCTCTTTCCCCAAGTCCTTCCACTTGGACTCATTTAGAATATCAATAAGAACTGTGACTAATGCACTGCAGTTCTGCTAGCACAGCAGAACAGTTCACTCTTCAGAGTAAACAATGCATTTTACTCATCATGGTACTAAAACATCACAGTTGATGTGTATGCCCCAGCTTGTGACTCCAGCAATCTGGTTACCTGAAGGAGCATGTTATTCACTCATGGTGCTGTTACATGCCCGGTGTGACAGACCAAGAAGAAGCCAACCACCTCAGCTGGGTCTCTCCCATCTCATTGTCAGGACTGACCCAGATGGAACTGGAAGGCTGAAATGCCAGATTTGTCAGATAATCACTATATGGTTTCCCTGCAAGAGTTGGCTAGTTCCCAAGAAGCGTTATTTGTGAGCAAGCAGGCAAAAATTTGCAGATGGGAGTTTGTCCCCAAATAATGGAAATGTCACTGTCAACAGTGATACGCAACTCTTAGAATGTATTGTCCTAGCAAATAAGATGACAACATTAAAATAGAAGAAAAATACAGGAAAACCAGTACTATCCAAAGGCAATAGGACCCGTGCTTAAGTGGAAAATACCATATGATTGTGATATGAGTGGGTGAGGTTATGCACTGGAGATGATCTCAGTCTCCAGCAGTGGTATACATACTGCTCCACACATCACACAACCCACTTTTAAGCCCCCCTCCCTCTCTCCCTCGAAAGCCTGTTTATCATTCACAGATCTTTCCTTCCTGATGCTATCTTTCCACCAGATGTCACACTTCTCCTTTATTTCTTGCCTACTCCTGTACCTGGTAACTTCAAACCCTATCACATAACATAGATATATTAGTGCCCTTACTGACCACTTCCACAGAGGATCCTTCACTAAATATCAGTCCCTCCAGTTGATTGGCAGTAAAAACACGGCAGTTAAGCAACAGAACGTGTGCTGCTTTGTGCAACTATGTTTACAGGCCTCATTTAAATAGTAGTGCTTACATTGTCATAACCAGAAAAATCTGAATAACTCTTAGAGTCCAGAAATACACATTGTTACACATCAACAGGTTATTTAAGGGAACAAGAATTCCTTTCCATATGTCATGTTTTTAAACAGTGCCTTTCTTCGTGGTTTTATTTTTCAAGTATGTCATTACTTTAGAGGGGAGAAAAATCCATTCACATTGGCCAAATGCACACAAAAGGAACATTATTTTCCAGCCAAAACACCTAAATCCCACATTAAATAAATGCTTTATGGTATGATTTAACCTATCAGAAATGAATTATTTGAACTCAAGGGTATTTTAACTATGAGAGTAAAGTTTGGTCCAATACTGTTATGTTCTGGTATGACCTCTCATTTGTTCTACTTTGAGAACAATTTTCAAACTGCTGTGCCAGGAGTAACCCACTAACATTAGATATCTTACAGTCTGCAATCAGCCTTCTCCTGTTTTGATATATATAATGCTAATATATTATTCTAGAAAAATAATCCTTAGAAAGTTTATTTCAAACACAGAATTACTTCAGCTTCACTGTGCTATCATACTAGACTGCAATGGTTTAGTTTGATGAATTTATACAATTTCTTCCCTGTCCTTTGACAATGACCTATTTTTAGACACACATCACACTGAGTGAGTATGTCACTTGATAGAATACCATCCTGAAGATTCAAGTCTGTCATAAATAAATATGTAAGACAAACTGGTACATACAAGTTGCCTCTGAGACCTGCTTTCAAGTCCATTCCAGAATGCAGAGAATGAAAATCATTTCAAATGAATGTCTGCTGGTTTCTGCCATGCTTCTTCTGTAAGAATTGCACATCACAAAACCGATGAGCATTTCCATACAGACAGCTCTAAGTACAGAAGGAGGAAGATAAAAAGAAATCCTTCCGCTCACCAGGTGACAACCCTTTCCCACCTCTTTCCTTCCCTGCCTCTCACAGGGGAAGGCATCTACAGGGATTCAGTCACTGCTTCTCGTTAATTCTGCAGAAAGGAGAAATTACCACCTTATCAAAACAAACAAACAAAATGAACCCCAACAGTAAGGCAACTTACAGAAGTATTTTATCTGACGAAACAGCAGTTGGCTTAGGGTTTCTTTTTTTGGTTGTTGGCTTTTTTTTTTTTAAACTCCACCTAGCAAATATTGCCTAGCAACAATGGGAGAACCCTCCTAACAAAATGAATCATGCAGGTATTGGCTGTTTATTCCCATGAAGGGCTGTGTTTCCACCCTGTCAAATGACATCAAGGCCATGTTGCCAGAGGCATTGGGAGTTTTGACCTCTAAAAGGCAATTTTCTCACTGTCTGCTCAGAAATGTTACATTTTTCATATTGAAGTCTTTTATATCATATCTTGTAGGTTTTAGATCTATAAATAACATACTAAGAACCTCCAGTACAATAAACCACAGCTACTATGTTTTCCTATTAACACTGTAAACATTAAATATCACAGTTATTACTCCATTAGCATAACTAACTATGAGGCACAAAGAAAAAGCATTAAATTGCATGGCCAAGTTCACTGTAGGTGAACAGAGACCGGTCTAAATTTGAGGAAAAAAATATCCACTAGATCACCAGATATCCACATAAGCAGGGAAGACCAAAGCCAATCTGAAGTATAGCTCCATTAAGTATTCATGGGAGGAATTACAATTAAGCGTTTTAAGTTGCAATAAGGACATGGGTTCACGACAACAACGCTAACCAAATAGTTAAGTGCTGTTATTTGTACAGCAAGGATGCTGTAATTCTCCCCTGTAAAGAGACAAGTACGGGTTTTCTTCCACCACCCCATTACTTCCTATCAAAAGCTGCCTATGTCCTAGCTGGAGCAGCTCTGCTGTGAATGAACTGGGAGCTTTGGTCCTGAAATTATTGCTTTCCTAATTGCTCCACAATGGATCAAATACTCTTTTATGCAGCCTGTGACATTTCAATTTGTCTAGTAAACAGTTAACCACAGTCCTGTATATGCTCTTGAACTAATATTATGTTTTTCAAGCTGGGAGCAGATGAAAAATAGGAGTCCTAGAACACCACAAGTGCTGTTCTCTGCTAACTCCACTGTGAAATACCATCAGGTTTTTGTTTTCTTACTTGCTTTTGGCCATGTTAAAACAATCATCAGATCTGTAAGAGGATCAGAATTTGCAAGCCATGCAAAGGCAAGTGGTTGTCCCTGATAACAGTAGCATTTTCACAAAACTTCTCTATCCTGTAGTCTGGCACTATCAGCGTTTTTCACAAAATTGTTCTATGCAGCATACAGACTAAAAGTATGACAAAAGCACCAAAACTATCTTCATACAGAAGAGTTTTGATAAATAAGCCCCTTACATTTTTTTTCGACCATCTACTAAGTACCTAAAAACAATTACCTTGCATAGTCAGAGAGAACCTTCATAATAAACATTTGTGAAATAAAGTAGAAGTACTCTAGTGTTTTTTGTTTTGTTTAAAACAGTTACTGTTCTCAGAAAACCAGAAAGTAATCTCACATGATTCAATAATCCTTTTCCTCCAAAATGCTCAAAGATCTTGTTTTAATTCTGAACGTCACCTGCAGATTGGCAAGCTTTTTTGGGTATCATTAGGAAAACAATGCCATGGCCTCCAACTACTTTTTTTTTTTTTTCATTTATAAAAGAGAGGCACAAAAACCTCCGCATAGAGCAGTGGTTGGAACATTTTTTGATTAAAGCAAAATATTAAGTGTTTATTTTCCTATTTAAGGAGTTTACTCCAACATTTTCTTAGAACTGAATAGTAATTCCCTATACTGTGTACTTTCTATCCTAGGAATGGAGTATTTCTCTTCATCAAACAACATTTAATTTGCTACTCTGTTACTTTGTATAGGCCACAAAGCATTTAAGAAACAGCAATCTGATTTAGAGATTCAAACACTTTGATTAAACATCTATTTCTGGGAAGACAAGTGTCAGCACTGTTGGTACACTACTCCTCGGTCAAAAAAAAAAAGAAAAAAAACTCAACAGTTGAGAAAAGCTTGCCATGCTTTGCAATGCAGCGTGAAACTCTGGAGTTTACAGATATTTAGATGGCTTAATTTATTCAGTCACCATACCTACCGAATCCAACTTCGATTATTGCCTTTAAATTTAGTTTGTCAGGAGACCTGCTCCCTTGTTATCAACCTCAAAAGACAAGTTCACTCCAAAAATAACATCCCATACACACATATATATACATGTGTATACTTCTATACGTATTTATGCGTAAGAGTCAGGCAGAGAGAGACCCCAAGGGTCTCAGAAGGGGCTCTTCCACCTGACGGCTACAAGCAGGCAGCAGCCTGGCTGGCAACAGGAGGAGAACCAGCACTTGGTGCCCTGTGAGGATAAGTTGAGAAGCTCACCTTCCTGTGAGAAGCTGAGAAAAAGCTGAGAAGCTACCTACCTCTACAGGAGGGTAGCCAAAACAGTGCTGTAACCGCGTTAACTACAGTGTGCTTCCTCCTGAGGTAAAGGGAGCCGCAACAGCAGTTTCTCTCAGTGCAACCCAGGACCTAGACAGATTGACAAGTAACTTTTAATTAACTGAGCCCTAAAATACACCTTGGTTGCCGCAGTCCTCCTGAGAGCACCTCACGCGGATTAGCCTACCACAGGGGCGTTAATTAGAAGCACCACCACCTCCTGCCTCCCTGAGGAGCGCGCTCTCCTGGCGGCTCCCCAGACGCCCCTCACGGCTCCCAGCCCCTGCCCACACCGGCAGCCCTTCCCTCCGCCGAGCGGCACGCCTGGAGCCCCCTCCCGCCCACCTGCCTCCGCCCAGCGGCCGGGCCCCGCTCTGTCAGCCAGCCCCGAGGGAGGCACCGCCCGGCCCCACAGCGGGCGGGCCCCGCGGGGACCCCCTCGGCGTGCCAGACCCCGGCCCTCGGGCCCTGGCCCCTCAAGCCCGGGGGCGCCATTTTGCTGTCGCCCCCCTCGGGAGCAGCCGCCGGTTGCCACGGCAACGGCGGGTGGCGGGAAGGCCGCAGCGCCGGGCTGAGGCGGCGGCGCCGGGCTGAGGCGGGCAGCGGGAGGGAGGCCGAGGGCGCCGTCACCACAGCCTTGATCGCGGCCTCCCGGCCCCGTCGTGCCCGGCATCCCCACGGGGACAAGGAGCCCATGGCTGTCCCAGGGCCGGTTCTCTCTCCTGCACAGCAATGCCGAGCGCCCAGCCCTCTCGGCCCTTCTGTTGCCCCCGCCTGATCCACACAAAGTCCTGACTGCTGCCCTACCGAGAGCACCGTTTGTCCTGCATTATTCATGCTCTCAGCACTGGAAATGAAAAACGAAATATATATATATATATATATATATATATATATATATATATATATATATATATATATATTCATTTAAAGCTATTTTTCAGATCGCTTCGAAATTCAAATTAATTAAGATTAATTAAAAATTAAATAAAAAATAAAAAGCTCCAAAAGTGATTTTTATTTCACTTGCATCTTTAATGTAGCAGTAACTCCAGTGGGGCTGGTATTTTTAGTTTCATGTGGCACAACAAGAGAAACAGGGACTTGCTATCCTAACGTGGCAGCGCTGAGGAGCAGGACCACGCAGGTGGCAGCCTTCAGTTGAGGATATGAAGGGCGAAACACATCTGGCAAGCCAAAGGGGAGACAAGGAAGGGACACTGCTACTGAAGTTCCCTGTAAGAGTGGCCTCCAGTCATTTTTCCCCAAAGCCAAACAGATTTCCTAATGGCCCCAACAAATGCAGGGTGAGGAGAAAGAAGAGCCCCATTCCTGTCTCTCCCCTCAGCACCACAGCAGCTACCGCCAGGCTTTTTCCCTCCTTGGATGCATGAAAGAAGAACCTTTAATCCTCTTGGAAGAAGTGCCCTTTTCACAGTCGAAACACCCTGCCATTCTGGGAATATGAATGTAGATGCTTTTGAAAAGCAAGTAAATATCTGGCCCACAGGGGAAAAAGTCTGCATTTGAATTTCAGGCCTGTGACTGAACAGTGAAACTCCTAAAGGCAGAGAATGCAGAAGCAGTATGGGATCCTCGCGCAGACCCAAGTGTAATCCTTACACTATCCCCCATCGTTTAACAACCCCACTGGAGCTGATGACATGGCTTTTGTCAGCGGTCGCGTGTTGAGTGCTGGAGTCCAGGTAAGAAACAGGTTCCCAGTATGCTGGGCGCACATAGAAATATAGGAAAACACTTTGCTGCTCCAAATTCCCAAAGTCATCTGAAATAAGGTGCAAGAATTGGGTAGAAAAGCAGCAAAAAGAAGGGCTTGTACGGTCATAGTTACATAGCTGGGATTTCATGGCCTTGGGCAGCGTGATGTTGACTATTTCCACCAGTTCAGTTAATTTATCCTTCTGCTGCTGAACCACCAGTTTCTGGTGGCTCCGCTGACAGGTAGTCAGTCACCAGCAGTTCCTTGGTCAGTCACAACTTGGGATAATCTTATGAGGAAAAGTAGGTGGGCTGAAAATAAACTCCAGGAAGAGGTTCATTTCTGAACAAGGTGGGTCTCCTATGTTATGGATAATGCAGTGTGTTCAGAAACAAGGGATTAATGTGAGACACTGCTTGATGCTAGGGCTTCTCGATTACCTTCATTCAGCAAGGAAAATCATATGTCTGAAAATTTACCTGCACTTCTTTTCCAAGAGGATGTCTTGACACCAAAATACTTGACTAAATAATACTTTACAAACATATTAAACACAGGTAACAGACCTTTGCATAAAACAGAATGAGTATAATATTCCAAAACTGGCCAAAAACGTAACTGTATTAATCGTTGCTATAAATTACTTTGAGAAGGGCAATATGCAGGGTCCAGTATCATTAAATCATTTTTATTTCAAACTGTATTGAGGCTAATCTGTTTACAGGTTCCTTCTGAAATTCCCACAAAGGCTAATTGCAAATAAAAGCTGGATATTACAATCTAAAATTAACTTCCTTTAATAACCTTTCCAACTGAAAACTTTGACTACAAGGTGGCAAAAACTGTGTGATTATAATAGAACACTTAAACTAAAGGTTAAACAAGGGTTTAGCACAGAATTTGGTTATTCTCTCCTCTATGCACCATTTCCTTCAATGCGTATTTCATGATGAGAAATGTGCTTCTTATTTAAAGAGTTTACTCCAGCACAAAGAAAGGTAATCTCTTCTTCTCTCTGAGAAGAAATCCATGACAGAAATGTGAACTAATCCAATGTTTAAAGAGTTAAGAGCACAGATCCATGAAAAATGATGCTGCAGCACATGTTGGTTAGAACAGATAAGTATGATTTCCACTACTTGGCAATGCTGTTTCTATATCAGACTTTTTGGAGACATCTGTTTTATTAACTTCACATACCTGCACCACATCTAAAGTGATACCATTGGTATTAAAGAATTTACGGTCTGGATTCTGAAATTTTCCTCTCACAGAATATTTGTCTCTGTTTTTCAACCAAATGCATGGTTTCAAGTAAAGAAGTGTATGCCCCTGTGTCTGCCTCAAAGGATGCCAGGCAGGAGGAATGAAAGGCTCTGAATGTCTGCATATCTAAAATCAGTGAAGCAAAGGAGAAGAGACCATCAGGGAGACTGTTAAGGTCCCTGATTCTCAGGCCCAGTGTAAATTAGAGCCCAGCTGGCAATGGTACTCAGGAGACCATACGCTAGCTGAGGATGGCTGGAGCACAGCATGTTGCAACCATATGTCTGACATACTGCCTCCCTTCCAAGGGTCTCTGGCATAACGGGATTTGGATAGGCTCTGCTCAGCTGTCCAGGTTCAGAGCCCTCATCTTCTTTGTGCTAAAACAAAGGCATCCGGGCTGCAGCTAAAATCTCATCCCCAGCAGCGCCTAAGCGGGCCAGGAAGAACAACACTGCCGTGCATCACCCTCTCGGTAGGAGCACGTTCCCACCACGGTGTGTGGTGGAAATGCTCCAGCTGAGCCCACCCACATTGCAGGTGGGCAGGGATGACCATCACGGGGTTAGGACGCTGGGATGAAAACTGGAGCTGTGCTGCAGCAGCACCACAATGTAGATAGACCTGAAAAAAACGTTGTTCAAAACCGCTGTCAGCCCCAAGTTTTTCTGTGTTGCAGCAGTAGGAATCCTAAACCAGAACACTGCTACTGCTGCCTTTTTGTATTGACTATTATCAGGAATTAGTTTTGTTTGTTTGTTTGTTTTTCTGAGGTGTGTCCTAATTTGCAAGTTAGCCTTAGCCCCACAAACTCCACTACTCATTTCATTTAACAGATAAATTTCATGACCCTGAATTATTTTTTTTTCAGTTTCCTCCACCCAGCTGTGCTTTTTCTGTTAGATGTTTTGTGACACAAAAGTGTGCTTCATTCATTCTCCATGTGCTGTTAAGTTTGTGTTCTGTTTTAGTGGCCAAGAAGTCATTCCCTTGCCTCCCAAGAGAATTTATCCGTCTACTCAGACTGCTGTCTGTGGATCACAACAGCTTGTACATCCTTTCACTTAGAGCTGGTCTGAAACTGCAGTGTTTAAGAACATTTTCTTCCCTGTTACTGACATCAGACTTTCCCTGATCTTCCCTTGATTACTCTGTCCCTTTCTGGAATCACAGGGAGTCTCCGTATCTGAAAGAATTTGCTCAGCTTTCTTCCATTCTCATGTCAGCATTGTGCTCTGTTGAGCTACTGCTCTCTCAGATTCTGTCCCAGCCGTGCAAGATCCAGACCCCTCAGTCTATTATTTGCCAAAGAAAAAGAGGGCTGAAATTCTGCTCTGTAAATAAGAGCAACCTACCTGTGATTCTAGATGTGCATGTATATCCTAAGATATCCTAAGAACAGAACGTGATATGATCCAAAAGGGGCATTATGGCTCTTTTCTTTATTCTCTGCATTCAGTTAAGTGGTATTTTTGCAGTGTAACTTATTCCAGACCTTTGCTGGAAGAAGCTATGCATATAACCTCCCTTAGAAGTGTATTCTGTTGGGAGCTGCCTGGCTACACAGAATTTTATACATCGTTCAGCTAAGTCAGCGATCCATATGCAAAAATCAAGCTCTCAGGGACACCATGTGGATTTGTGACATGCTACAGAGTACTGTGTGTCTCCAAAAACCAATGAATGGATTACACTCAACCATAAAAAAGTTTTTTCCTCTCCATGATGTATTTAATATGGATAAGCTTTATTTAATAAGTAGCTAAAAATGAATGCCATGTAAGTTACTTAAGCAGGTTAAAAATATTCCTTGATACTGTAACTCTTTAAGACCATGAGTGAGAGAACACAACAAACTGAGAAATACCATGCTGAGAGCTAACATGGGACATCTTCATTAAGTAAATTTAATTTGAGGAACTGTTTTTGGTTTATAACAGTCAGAAGCAGAGGAGACAGGCAGACCTCTTCTATCCTGTATTTCCTGACAGGGTATTTCATCTTGGCAGTCCAGTGTAGATTATTTCCTTATATCACACTGTTGTCATGAGTTAGGCACTGGATAATGGATAGCCTCAAAAACAGACCGTATGTATTTAGTCAATAAAGTAATGGTTTGTAAATTCACACAGCAGCAATCCGTCTCTTGAAAAGAATAGAGGAGCATTCAAGGGAAAAGAGTGACAAGACTTGGTGAGTGCCTAATGATCAGATTTTGTTCTCTGCATGGTCATGCTTTCTGCTCCCAGGACATTCCTTATCTGCCTACAAAACAATTTCTTGTCTAAATTAGCAAATCCTGGGTCAAATTTCCACTGCAGAATGACTGGCACTGCAGCTGGCTTCAACTGGGAGATGTCCTTAATTCTTCCCTTTTTTTTTTCTTTGCTATATGTCAACCGACTGTGGCAAGTGTTGGTACTTCAAGGTGCTTAATATTTTCAGGTTTCTCACAAGAACAAACCTTTCCCGCCAGCTCAACGCATTTGTAACATCAGCCTTCCACACCTCTGCTTCTATCTCATTTTCGCTAGGGGAGGTGATGGTGCTAGTCACAGGACCCGTGGTGTGCCTGCTCTGCGCTCAGATGTGTTTCTCCCCATGTTTCTGCGGTCAGTCTTCTCCCTCCAGGAAACCAGCCTAAAGGCAGTCACATCCATGAATCCTCACTGAAGGCAAAAAAATCACATAGGCTTTGCTGACTGAAGGCACACTGGAGTGTCCAGCAACTACTTCTGAGGCACCTATGTCTTACTCAAATCTTTGCCCCCCAAGTAAAACTCCATCTAGAATACAGCTGTGCCTTAACTGTGATTGGGAAAAATATTAGTCTACATATAGACGTAGATTCCTTTCTTTTAATGGAACAAAAGACTAATTAAACCTGCTTTAAACATTCCATTCGATGATAGACTTTCTTATATGAAATGCCCACTGGGGCGTGAGGTGTTTCGGAGAGGACCAGGCAGTCTGGGGATTTCTTCCTTCAGTTTTTGCAGTTAGTGGGAACATCACTCTCACCACCGAGAAGCCAGGAACAACCTCAGGTTCAGATATGTAACAAGAGAAGTCCTGAAGTCAGGCTCAAACCTCAAGTTATGACACACATGGAAAAGAAAAAGCACTAAGAAAGAATGAGGTCTACCAAAATAAATTCATACAGGCCCTTGAAGAGCAGTACAGACTGGAAGTCGTTACGCTAATTCGTACATCATGGTGTAGAAGAGATTGATGTTATTTTTCAGTTCACAATACCTTCTTTCACACAGACAATAGAATTAAACCTGATCTTTACTTTGTATGTAATTAGAAATGCATTTGTAACATTTTTTTGAAATCTAGGAAATTTCTATTCCTTGAAATTTGTATCTTTTTGTGATCCTGTCATCTTCTGTTCACTAAAAAATACACAAGGCAATAGTTTTGGAAAACACCAAAAAACAGAGAAAAATGACATGGGGTTCTTTTTGGACTTCTATTTCACAGTGTCTTAAGACTGTCAGGAAATTTTTGATCTGTTCATTAAAAAAGTTGAAATGAGCTCCGTAACAATTAGATAAAAAAAGAACAACAACCACACATTATGGAGTGGTTCTGCCCAATTCAGTTTTTAAGCATTTACACAGAATACAAACTGCTGATAAGAAAAAAATCCAAAGTATTTATTTTGAAGTATTTAGTATCTTAATAAACACATGCTGGGCATTTAGCCAAGAAGTTTTAAAACACTATGATGAGTTATAACTTAGCACTGTTCGTTATAATATCATACAATCATGCTCAGGAATCTTCTGTTATAAATTTTGTACTGCTTTATAAGGAGGATAATAGAGTTGTTGAGAAAATAAGTTATGTATGTTCACTTCTAACAGTATTTCTTCTTTTTTTCGCTACACACTAGTTAATATTTTCCTTTGTACACTTCTTAATAGTTGAGCTCCAAGTGAAACTCTGGAAAACAACATTAGGATTCAAAATGAAGTGGAAGATTTTATTTTCAGGGTCACAAGTAGCATAGCGAGATTTCTCTCTTAAACAATGACACTTAGTATCTCTGTAGTTCTATGAATACTTTTGAAGTGTCATATTAAAACCAATCTCTTGGCCTTCAGGCAAAGAGAAGCAATTAGTCTTGGAGTTGTGAATAAATAAAAATCCATTTATATACCCGTCCTTGACATGTACCTTGCAAATCTTAGAAACTTCATCTAGTGGGAAAAGAAATGTTAAATCACGAACGCCAATACTAATCTTATTGCAATGTTGCTTCCTAAAACTGTTTAGTTTGTATCAATCTTTTAAGTATTAATTCATATGTATATATTCATACATATTGAAATACAACAACAGAAAGGCATTCGCACACTTGAGTGAGAAGAAAGAAAAGAGTGAGTGCATATAGAGCTATAATGCGCACTTTTATTATCCTTGGCATTAAGCTAGGCAAGAAAAAAATCAAAGCTCCCAAGTACATTGTTCTTTTCTAGATACTGTAAAAACAATCCTGCACAAGCTACGTACCACGCGTGTGCCTCTTTCATCCCAAGTGCTCCTAAGTCTTCACTTTGGTCTGCAAGCAAACACAACAAATCTTTATTAGCCACGCATCCCATTACCGTGCGGCACAATTAAATGGTACCTGTCACAGATGTGCTGGGATGAGTCAGGAAACAATTTCTACTTTTTCTCAGTGCAATATTTTTAGGTCTTCTCTTTCCTCTTTGCTTTGCCTCAGCGCAGAAGCATCCTATTTCTATGATGCTCTGCTTGCTGCTCAAGATTCTCCTATTTATTTATTTAGCAGTCAGTAGTTCACAGCAGAACATAGTAGCCAAGTCCTCCCAAAGAGTTGCCTGCGCCCCTACAGAAACACTGAGCACGGCTGGGGCCGTGTGCCAGGTCACCGAGCCTCAGTGGATCTCGTCCTCCCCGTCCTCCACTTGTTGAGCAGAGATTTGGGAGATGAGGCCGCTCAGGCTGCAGCCTGGTCGGGTGAGGAGGTGAGGCAGCTGTCTGGGGGCACGCTTGTGCTCGGAGGTCACTGCGGGATAAAATCCAGCCTCCTGTGCCGCTCGCTTGCAGAGAGTCACAGCCCACAGGTCAGAGGTGGGACGGTGACCCTGGCGAAGGATCACACCTGGGCCGGTGGGATGGTCAAGGAAAACAAATTTTAGTCTGTTCTGGATGCAAATCTCTCTGCTGACCTAGTTCTCATTCTCCTTTTCATTTCAGAAGCTCAGCTAAAAATCCATAAATTAAGGAAATTAACTGATGGAGCCTCCGGCATCTTTGTAAGCTATTTAAATCTTTAAATTTACAACATCTTCTGCATATATCAAGTAATTGAACTAACTGCAGGGATGTAACTTTAATGAGAAAATTTCCCTCTTCTCCTGTAGTTTGTACTTGAGAAAAAAAAAAAAAAAAGGAAAAAAGAAAAAAAAAAAAAAAAAGCAAGCTACCCTTAGGAGCAAACTTTCTGTTTATTCCTGCCACGGAAGGTAACTTTACCCCCGCTCCCCGCGGCGGGGTCCCGCCTGCCTTCCCCGCGGCGGGGCGGCCCCGGGCCCCGCGGGGGGTGCGCGGAGGGGCGCGCAGCCCCCGCCCCGAGCCGGGCGGCCCCGCGCAGCGTTGCGTAACTCCCTGCGCGGCCGCGCTCGGCGGCTAGAAGGCGCTGCAGCCCCGCCGCCAACGGGACGCCCCTTCCGCGGCCGCGGTGCAGCCCGGCGGAGCCCCCCCACCCCCCGTTTCTCCGCCTTAGCAGAGCGCAGCCCCGCGGGGACTCGAGGAAAGGCGCGGACACGGCCGGAGCTGAAAGTTGAAGGCGGGCGGGCTCTGCTTTAAAAAACATAATGTATATAATATATATATATGATTTTTTTAGGAAGGGGGGGGTGTCGCTTGCCCGCCCCCGTCCCCTCCGGGCGCGCTGCGCGCCCGCGGAGCCGCCCGCGGAGCCCCGCGCCATCGCGCCGTGCGCTCTAATTGAAATGGCGCTTTTGGCCGGGGGCGGGCTGCCAGGGCGCTCCGCAATAGCACAATGCATGTCGATAGACGTCATTTGGTTTTAATGGCCTACAGGAAATTTGGCGTTTACAATGCGAGACATTAGCAAAGGGTGAAAGGGAGGGGGAGGCAGGCGGGGGGGAGCGAGGGCTGGCAATAATTGCGGCCCCCCCGCCGCCCGGACCCCCCGTCTGCGCCCCGGCGGCGCTGGGGGCTGGGGGCCCGCCGTATTTTTTTTGATATATTTTATTTTTTATTATTTATTTTTGAACTTGATCTAGTTTATCAACAAGTGCAGAGTGGGTGCTACCCTAATTGTAACCGAGGAGCCGAGAGATGTGAGAAACGTGCCCTGCGTTACTTATTTGGGAGCCGAAAATTTATGCCTAGTCGAAAACGCCTGGGGAAATATTACATCAGACCAAATGACAATGATTAAAATCAGCTTTTTCCCCCCCTTTCGCCCCCCCTTTTTTTTTCCTCCTTCTTCTCTCCAGTAAGTCTGCTGAAGGACGTGACGGCGGCCCGAGCCCGAGCCTCCCCGGCCCCGGACCGTTATCCCCGGGCAGCGCCGGGCCGGCTGCGCGGGGCTGCGCGGGATTTGCGCGGAGCTCCGCGCCCCCCCTTCCCCCCCTCCAAGCCCCGAGGGGCTCCGCGGGCGGCGGCGGCGCCGGGGGGCTCGGGTTGGGGCGCCCGCCGCCTTCCCGGCCCCATTCCGTTGTCAAGGGGTTGTGTTTGATTTTATTGGGGGGGTCGGGGGGGAATAAATGTGGGGACCTTCACCAAAAGGAGGGGAAAATATCCAATTTTCATCGCAAAATTAGCTAGGGCGAGAGCAAAGGGCTGAGCTAATTGTAGCCTAATCCTCTGCCCTGCAGGCGTTTGCAAAGCCCTGAGCAAGAATTCGCTTTTTTTCCTCCTCTTCTCCCTTCCCTCTGTTATTTAGAGACGGGATTATTGCCTTTCTTCTCATAACAGCCTCGGCAGTTTCATTTAAAGGCTTTTTCCCCCCCTCGCACACACACACACATCCGCGCACAGACAAAATAAATAGAAAGAAGCAAGGAAAAAAAAAAAAAAACAGAGAGGGGGAGAGCGAGCGAGGAGAGAGCAGCTTTAAAAATCACAATAATCACAGCAGGATCCGAGCGGCAAAGACAGTAATAAAAGAAAAAAAAAAAAGAGAGAGAAAAAAAAAAAGAAAAAGCCAACCTAAACCCAGCCACACACAAACCCAAGCGAGCCCAAAAAGCCGAGGGGGGGCTCGCAGATCTCCGCTCAAGGTAAGCAACGCGGCGGCCGCTCCCGCGGTGCCCGGGCCGGGCCGGGGCGCGCCGTGCGTTCCTGCGCTGCGCATCGCGCTGCACCGCGCCTCTCCTCCTCTCTCTCCCCCCCTCTTTTTTTTTTTTTTTTTTTTTTTTTTTTGGGAAACTGCCTCTTCTCCCAACTAACTCGGCTTCCGAGGAGCAGCGAGCGGAGGGGCGTTTTTTTTTTCCCTTTTTTTTTTTTTTTTTTTAAAGCTACAGGAGCCGTTCGCGAGCCTCCCCGCTTCGCTAGCGCTGCGTGGCCGTGTGTCCGTGCGTGTATGTTTTGTTTTGCTCCGCTCCGACATGGGCACCGCCGGCGGAGCCCCGCGGCCCGGGCTGCCCGCGCTGCCGCCCCCCCGGCCGCGGCTCTGAAGCCGGCCCGGCCCCGGCGCGGCGGCGGAGGCGGCGCGGTTCGCTCCGCGCCCTCGCACGGTACGAGGGGAGGAGGAGGGGGGGGGGGCAGCGCTGCGCGGGGTTTGCGCGGGGCTTGCGCGGGGGCGGCGGCCGGGCACAAAGGGAAGGCGGGCGACAATGGGGAGCGCTGCGCCTGGAAGCCGCGGGCGGGCTGTGAATGAAACTCTGGCGCCAGTGAGAGTGGAAGGCTCGGGCTGGGGTAGACTTCAAACCACTCTAGGCTATAGTTTGCATCGGGGCTGCTGCATGCGATGTGGCACACTTCTGCGAAATGAATGCGTTAGCCGGGCAAATGCTCGCCACCATTGGCTGCGCAGGGCTTGCACAGGAGCGGGGATTCGTGTTTTTTTTTTTTTTTTTTTTTTTTCCTCGCGTTCATCTAAGACATCTCCTTTCTTGTTATGTGGGAATAAGTAAAGGACGCCATGTTGTGCTTTTTTTATTTTTTTTTTTCGGGGGGGGGGGGAATTTCCCCTTCGGGCACGGGGTGCCCGCGGCAGGCACAGGCGCAAGTCCCGCGGGCGGGCGCGGTGCTGGCCGCAGGTCTCCGCGGGGCCGGGGGATGGGGAGTCGGGGGGACAGCGGAAAGCCTCGTCTTCTTCTCCCCCTTTTTTATTTCCTTTCGGTGAGGAGACCTCCAGAGGGAGCCCCCCCTCTCCTCTGCCCCCCCCCCGGAAAAGTTTTGGGCACGACCCGCTGTGTCACGGTGCCGGCGCGGAGGTGTGTGCGCGAATGTTTGCGGACTTTGAATCGCCGAGCCCCGGCGGGCGGAGGCGGCCAGTAACCCCATCCCTTCTTTGTCTTTAGGCTCGCTCCTCGCCGTAAACAATTGTCTCCGAGGGGCTCTGGAGGCAGACCCGAGCGGTCGCCGTGCGTGTTTATGGAGACAAAGGTAATCGCCCGCTCTGCGCCCCGGCCCCTCCGCCGGAGCCGGGCCCCGGCTCCGCGCCCGCTCCCGGGGCCTCGGCGCCCGCTCCCGCAGCCCCGGGGCGGCCTCGGGCTCTGCCCCGGCGAGGTCGGGGCTGCGGGGAGGGCGGGGAGAGCCCCCCGGCCCCCTGCTCCCCGCCTCGGTCCCGGGGCACCCCCAGCTCCGGCGGCCGGGGGGAGCCAGCCGGCTGCGGCAGCGCCTTCAACCTGCAGCCCTCGGCTGGCGTCGCGAACGCGCACGAAGGAATTAAACTGCCCGAGTGAATAACAGCATTAGTTTCAATTAATTTTTATCCTGGCAACAATAAACTTTAGCAACAAAGCGCCTTTACATCCTTAATTAGCCTTGCTTCCCATCTGTAGTCTTTTAAGTGCCTGCTCCTTGATTTAACTTTGTCCCTCCTTCGGAGCTGCCTCCTTTTTCATTCCTTCCCCTTTTTTCTTGTTATCCCTTCCAGACTGCTGCTTGCTTCTCTCCTGCAACCTTTCACCTCCCTTGTCCCTATCTGTCTGCTCTGCTCTCTGCAGTTTATTTCTACTGTATTTTCCCAACATCAACAGCAGTATTGGTTACCATGGCCCCGAGCTATGTGCAGAGGTGGGAAAGCTTCATCCGCCCAAAAGTTCTTACACTTTTGAAGTCTTTCTTTTAGTAGGATCTGAAATGTATCATCTACAGTGTGTATTAAATGAACAGTATTCCTGAAGGCTTTAGAGCAAGAAAGGCAACACCCTGGAAAATTCTGCAGTCTTTCAGCATTCTCTGCCCTAGGGTTATAGCCCTGGGCACGGAGCTGAATGGAGCTCTTACAACTGCCTTCTGTTTACCTTTTATGGTTAAAATAACAGCTTAGCAAAGAAGCAACTTCATGGAGAAACGATTCAGTGAAATCATCTCAAGCTGTAGCAGCATAGCTAGTTTAATCACCCCTAGAGAGCTGAACAACTGTGAGCACAATGGGACACAAAATCATTTTGTGTGTAAATGAGCATGGCATTGTGATTATTTCACTTTGCATGGGCAAATAGTTTTTACAAGCAGTACTTATGCAGTTAGCTTAGAAAGGCAGAAAAAGATAAGCTGGCTCTGAAAGATCTTGGTGTGTAATGTTTGAAAAACTAAATATTCAGATAATTTGGGAATCAGGCTCTATTGATTTTGCCTTCAGCAGGTTCCTGTGTTACTTATTAGAGCGGGGTTATTGCCTGTGCCACTAGTTGGGATGCTGTATCCTGTTGTAGGCAACTAAAGTGCAGGGATTATTTTACATGGTTTAATAAATGAAGTTTGTTAGTGTTTCTGCAATATTTACCCTTAAGGTTTTAATTTTCACATCAGTATTAGAAAATATGTGCATAAAGACTTTCACTGGATAAATACATTTAGGATTTCGCTTTGTGCATAAAATAAGTGCATTACTCGGTGTGATGAATTTTATCTGCGTTTTACATTAAGAAGAGGAAGGAGTCATTAGTAGGGTTATGGTACCTTAAGAAATACGGGATGTTTATTTTGTTGGAGCACTACGAGTCTTTTCAATGTCCTTAACGCAGTATTCAACAATTATGGCCCTTGATAATTTGCTCCTACAAAATGACTGAACTCTGCAACTTTAATAAACACGGCGGGCTCCTTTTTTTAATGCCAATGCTCTCCAAGCAGGGGAAAAGCCCATCTTTTAATTCCCCTTCTCCTCCCCTCCCCCCAAAAGCCAGTAGCATCCTCAGTAAGTATGAAAAGCCATAAAAGTTTGAGAACTATTTTAGCTTTCCAGTGATTTTCTATAATTAAGTGTTTTTTCAACACATGCTCTAGCTGAGAGATGCCAAAAGCAGAGGATTGTTCAAAAGGTCCCTCCAGTGAATAGTATAAATTAAATATCTACTGTGTGAGTATGGCCTCACTGAGAATCTCAGACTCTTTACAGATCAAGGAATTTACTGGTATACTAACATTAAACAAAATCCTAAGATAGCAGCAGTGTTTAAATATGCACAAATAGATTCAGATCACTTGATCTTTAGCTATCTCTGCATATTTTAAAACTGAAGTCTGTATTTCAAGACAAATGGTTAAATACAAGACTCGTTTACAGAGGACTGGAAGCCCTTTGATTTCATTTGGAAATTGTAACAAGGGGTGCAGATGAGTCCTAATTAGGCACTTGTTTTGTGAAACTGCGTGAGATGTCTTTCTAAGGCAGCTCTATACTGCGCAAGGTCTGTACCTTTATCATTAGTGATAATAGTTAGGGTCTGAACAAAGACAGGGTTGACATTCAGCCTGTGTCTCCTGACCCTTTCATTTAAGTGAAGGAGCAGAGAATGAACATGAGTTTGCAGTGCTCTTTGGTAAGAGGAAAAAAAAGTCTTTGTGTTGGCAGACCGCTGAGGCACTCACAGATTAGTAAACACATCACTAAAATACTGCAGGTACTTGCATACTAAGTTGTTTTTAAAAGTTAGTTCTCCTATGTATGCTGTACGATGCATTTAGTACAGCTTGCCCACAACAGGCTCTTGTGGGAAACGAGCAAGCAACATCTTCAGTCATGAAAGGATTCAATCACTTTCCTTGAAGGTGGTGCTGTAGTAAAAATGTTAATGCCCAATTTCACATCGACTGACACACAAGTCCTAGGACGGAGTTGGTATTTGCTTCGCGTTCAGTGCAGATGTCCATTCTGCCTCCGAAGAGAAAAGGATGTGGATTCACAATGGGGTGATGTATTGCTGCGCTGTAGATGCAGGAAATCCTTAGGAGCTAAACTAGATGAAATGCAGTAAATGGAGATGTTGTGATGACTTTATGAAGCTGTCCAGATGTGTTAGTTTTTTTCAGTTCCTTTCTGCATAGCTCAGATTTTTATTTTTGCTTGATGAAGAATGTTGCTAATTGTATGCTCGTTGAGTGGCGTAGCCAGGCACCTTGTGCAAAATACTTACTGCTAAGAGAAAGGCGAGACCACCTTCAGATTTTTAAGAAACATTGTCAAAGTAACGTGGGAGAAACGGGAATTCACTTTGTAATGCTGTATGTAAAGTGCTTGTCAGATGTAAGGAAGAGTCTGGATGTTTGGTAGCATGCTTGCAAAACAAAATACCAAGAAAATTAGATTATATTCAGAAATGTCTTCAGCTATAATGCTTTGCATATGTTGCTTTACCCATAAGGGGGAGAATGGATGGACATTTTCATGATCTTTTACGGAAGGTTTTTTGCTCTTTGGCATGTATGCTATCTATACTGATTTAACTGAAATTAGCTTTAAGACACACGTTTAATGCAGAATAAGCTGTGCTTTTCCTCCTGAAGAGAACTGAGGAATTTTCTTTTGCTTTGGTAGTCCTTTTCATGTGTAAAACATTTAAGTATTTTTTGCTTAGTACATCAGCTGAAGATTTTGGACTCGATTCAGTAATTTCACTCGTTTTCAAATGTTTTTAGTGCAGTAAGCATTAGGTGGGTTGTTGAATTTGTAATTTCATGTGCCAGGCTGTGTAGTAATTTCTAACGGTTCTTGTCATGAAAACACAGGTCAGTTTATGCATCTTTCTGTTTTCACTGCTTCCGGGTATTAATTGCATTCAGTTTGAAAGCTTATTAGTTCTTTATATCTAATATTAAGGCTTAACTAAAAATTATCCATTTATTTTGCAATTATTGAAAATAAAACACAAAATTGATCTTAGTTTGATGTGAAATTTACTACATGTATAAACTAAATGCCTTAGGTACTGAGGAAGTCACTAATTTAGAGGTGTCTCGTTACTGAGACAAACTTGCAAAAACCCCTGAATCCCAATTCACAAATTGGTTATTCGTTTGTCAGGGGATATTTCACATCTAACACATAAGCCTGCGACCTTTAATTAGAATTTTGCAGTTTGTTTTATGCCCCTTGAGGCTGACACCTTGAAAAATTTTTTTCTTGATTTCTTATTGCTAATAAGCATCTTTCTCTTCCCCTCTGGTACTTTGAAGAAAATGATGCAAATACACTTAATTACAGTGGTGGCAATAATTTGTTAGCTGAATATGTGATCAGGCAGATGCAAAAATGATCTGATTAGATCTGTGATCACACTGGAAATAAAGGCAAAACACTGCTACATTTAAGAGAAACTGTTCTTTTTTGTCCTCCGTTTCCAGGAGGGAAGAAGCATGTCCCGTCTGTCTCTAACACGGTCCCCAGTTTCTCCTCTGGCTGCTCAAGGAATTCCTCTCCCCGCTCAACTCACCAAGTCGAACGCTCCTGTGCACATCGATGTAGGAGGACACATGTACACCAGCAGCCTGGCTACCCTGACGAAGTACCCGGACTCCAGGTAAGACCTCTGGGCTTTCAGGCTCTCTGCCTCTTTCTGTTCATCGCATGGAAATACGCATGTACCTGTGTGGAACATTGCAGTGTGAAATACGATTTATTATATATTCACCACTTATGAATAATTCAGTTTCCGATTTATACATTAACTTCACTGGGGTTGTATAGAAAAAAACACCTGTACAATTTATGTATTATTTAGAGAGCCTATTCATTTTCTCTTTCAACGTCTTCAGCACTGTAGCGCTACGTGTGAAGCACCTGTTGGTGTGCCTGTCCTGGATTATTTCCAATTATACGCAGTGACTTCGTTCTTTCAGATGTAGAAAAAAAACCTTTTAATTTTCCTTCTTTTGGGAGAACAGAACAGCTCGGTTACACAGGGACTGATGGATGCTTCTGTCGGCCAGCAGAAATCCTAAACTCAGGCATAGCTTGGTGCCTCTGTGGCAGCAGGTGTGTCCCGTGGGCAGTGGCCAGTGTACCTGCTCTGTGTGCTTGTAGCCACAGATTAGATGGAGTTTGTGTGGTTAAGGGCAGCTGATTAGTGCTGAACGTGTTAATGGTGTGCCTGGCAAGAGGGATTTGGTTCTGGCCAATATTGCAGTGGGGACTCCGGATATGTCAAATTATGAACAGAGGTGGCATGAAAATATTGGTATTTACGAGACAGTATCTTTATTACTTGCCCAGGTCCCAGTCCTGTGGGGTACTGGGCACTATGGCAGATGGGGCATGCTGGGCAGCATCAGGCCTGCAGTGGTAATATGGAAGGGATCACTGCAGGGTTGAAACATTTTAATTGGAATAGTGCATTAAGACACACCTGATTTTGATTTACAGTTATGATCAATAAAGAGATTCAGCTTTTTGTCATTCGGGCTGTTCATTCTTTGGAAGGCTAAGAGCCTTGTATGCGACCATCAGAAGCTGTAGGTAGCTGTGCAGTATCAGGGTGCCTGTCAGACTGCTTAAAGCAGGCACTATGGACTTAAAAGCAAACCAGAGCTCAGGACAGCAGCTTTAGATGTTGGAGGTTTTGCTACCTTCATGGCCAGTATTTCCACAAAGGGACAGACAGACAGATTACTTTATTTTTTGGTATAGACAACCCATATAAAGGTATAAATGTATTTGAAGATTTCTCCTTTAAAAGAACTAAGGTTTCTTTTTGGCACAGATTTGGCAGGTTCCCAAGCAATAAATGACATTTATGGAGACACCTTGAAATCCCTCTGATGTCATAAAGCACACAGCTGTGATCTCATGCCAAGGAGACGTAGCTGCTAACATTGTCTATGGAAAAGAAACAATTATTAAAGTACCTATATTTTATGGTTAGGCCAAAACAATATAATTTTTCAGGACAGATTCTGTTTAATGATGTTTGTGTGGTAGTTCTTTGATCACAGAGAAGAAATCTGTTCAGTGGGGAGAGATTTATAACAGAGAAGCAGACAAAGGCTTCATAGTATAAAAAATACAGAGAAGATCAAGCAGTTGTGATGGAACAGCACATCTGTTTTCACAGTTTAAAATATGACTGCTGACACTATTTTTAAAATATGCCCATATCAGACTTGCTTAATAAAAACTTCAGTTATGTAAGTTTTAGGAAAATATACATCAATTCATATATTTTATTCAGAGAGAACAGGGTACTGGTTTCAAACCTCTTTTTTTTTCCCTTTTTGCTAAATTCCGAAAGTGTATTCCCTCAGGTTTTGTGCTTTTATTTAAGGTAGAAGTACAAAACTGTGACTGACCAGATCTCATGTGCTGCCAGATGTTTTGTTGTGTACTGTATGATGTCTGTATTGCAGTGTTATCTCATAAGGCTTGAATGCTTTTTTACCTGCTCAAACTTCAGTTCTTACTGGAGCAAGAGCTTACAGTACTAGACTTGTGAACCAGAAGGATTAACTAGTAATCAGATACATTTCTATAGCAAAAATTAAACCCTCACCAGCACCAATAGGACATATTGATACGTTATGGGCGGAGGGTACAACTGAAGTTTAGAAGCAAACCTTACTTTTTTTTTTCCTTCTTCATTCGGCTTTCTGCAGCACTGCATGATAGACTTGGTCGGTTACCCCCCTGTGAGCCTGGCTGCTCTCATTCCCAGTTAGAGCAAAGCATAAGTTGCAGCTGTTTCAGTGGGGATGTTGGGAGCTCCTGATGGTGCCCCACTGCCCTGGTGTGCTGCTTCCATGAGGTGCAGGCTGTCTTTGCAGTGGTCAGGATGAGAGAGGCAACCGGGTCTCTTGCAGATGCAGGAAGAAGGAGATAGCTGTTCTGGGTGAGACATCTGGAAGTAATGCCAGAGCACTTTTAGCTTATGCTCACAGATGACATGCATGGCCACATACAGAGGCATGGCCATACTCATCCACATGCAGAGCTTCCTGGATTATTTTGGACAGCGTATTAAACTCTTGGTTTGAGCACGAGCTTGTAAACTTCAGATCTAAGAAATTAAACAAATCTGTAGCTTCTGTTTCAGCAAAAGATGTAAGCATATGCTGAAATGCTTTGCTAAATCTTAGCTTGTGTCACATAAAATACAATTTGCACTCACTAAAAGTGAAAGCTGTGGGAATAATCTTCCTGCTTATTTGTGTTACTATCTCTATTTCTTTCTCTGTGCTCTGAAATCCCAAACAGGCTTTTAGCTTGTAATATATAAAATGCATGTATGTTTAAGGACACATACAGATCATGAGCACATGTATAAATAAAATCAGGGTATGTATACACAGATGTCACATGCTAAAGGGAAATAGAAAAATAATCATTAAATCATGTTTATCCTTCAGTAGTATTTAAAGGAGGCCCAATCCTGTTAGGTCCTGAATAAGCTCACTTCACGTTGACTTCAGAGGGAGGGAAGAGCTCTCAGCAGCTTGCCAGATCAGGCCCAGCAGGAGCAAGTATAGGTATGACCAGTTCCTGCCTATACCTGCTCTCCAGTCACCCCTCTGGTATGACATAAATTACACCTGACAGCAGGCAGCGTGATACATTTCTTATTGTAATTTGTTAGGATTGACTGTGCTCAGCTCACTCGCTTGCTTTGCTTGACTGTTCCCAAGTTATGTGGTTGGCTCTAATTCATGGAAACAAAGGACCTGATTCTGGGAGTCTTACTCACGTGAGGGATTAGCTGGTGATGTGAAGTCGGAGGCCAAATTTTGCATTTCAGTGATCCCAGAGTTGTTTTGGAGCAACTTTGACAAAGTCTTTGATGTTGTTTGTGCTAGTGCAGCTGCTGGGAGAAGAGAATTTGTCCACTGATTAAATTTGCATAAGTAAAGGGTGCCAGATTAGGCATTAAAAGTGGTAGACGCCCTCTTTCCTGTAAATTTTTATGGGGCTACATAAAATCTCTAAAGAAGAGAACACTCAAGCAGCACACAACTGGTGTGACAAAGAAAGAGGGTTAAACAGCCACTGTCAAAGATGGTTTCTAAACCGGTCATGCTCACCTTACTCATTACAGCCAGCTTTTTGAATGAAACACCATATAAATAAGCAAGTTGGCCTTTGAGAGGGTGAAAGGCAAGGAAAACAAGAAACACAAAAGAAATCGTGATCAGTGACAGCATAATGATGGTGGTCACGAAAATGATCTCGGAAGCATACCATTAATCCTTCTTCCGACAGCTAGTCGTGGCTGCTATCCTTGTACACCTGAAAATGACATTAAAGTTAACAAGCTTTTGGGGGGTACAGGGAAGCTGACATTTTCTTACTTGGACTTGAGGTTTACTTCCATAGTTTATTTTCAGGAAGTTCTCCCATCAAAACTGCCAACCCTGGTAGTTGTGAGCTACAGGTGTGCAAAGAAAAAACACCGTTGAATACTCATACCATCAGTATCTTATTTCTAAAGTAACTAGCTAAGCAGACAAATTACTCATCTTTGAGAGCATTTCCTCTAGAAATTCCATTCATGTTTTCACCCACAGGACCTCTAAAGCAGCCCCTTCACACATTGACACTTGAATATGGATTTATGTGACAGACTGTAAAGGCTGCAAAGGCTCTAGCACATTTATAAAGTGAGTTGCAAATTGTGTTTATCCAAGGGAGTGAGACTCAGTTCCTTAAAAAAAAAAAAAAAAAGTCCAAGCTCTTAATGTGCAGAGAGGAGTACCCAAAGATGCTGCCAGATGATCCAGCCTTACTCCCACTGAGTTCAGTGACACACTTCTCATTGACTTTAAGTAGAAAATAATTAAAAGTTCCAAATCCCCTTATACCACAGCAAGCCTACGCTTTGCCATTTCACTGACAAATTTGATACAATTTTGAATTTCTGTGAGAAAGCAGAACAAGATCTTTTTCATTAGAAGCTTGTCCTTTTTACCACCCTGCATAACGTTTATCTCAGAGAATTGCTGTGAGCTCTTTGTAAGTTGTTCAGCTATAAAAGGTAAATATATTTACCTTACATTCTTGGCTAATTAGTATTTGTTGTATAAGCCTCTATTAAAGATAAGCATGTTCTTTTCTTCAAAACATAGTTGTAAAAGGTCACGCTTCCAGCAGCGTTAGCCACGTGACAGAGGCGAGCAGGGATAACTGGAATTGAAGCAGGGGCTTCCTGGTGGGAGCCTCCCCACTAGTGGTGGGCGGCACAAGGTGGTCGGGACCTGCCTGCTCTCGGCCCTTCTTTGTCTGGCTAACCTACAGCATCCACCTTTCCTTGGTATTTCTGGCCGTTTTCCTGCCTCTGTAGGAGAGAACTTCTTGTCTCAGTGGCCCAAAGCAGGCAGGCAGTGCTAACAGCACACGCCCTGACCACAGCTCTTGGGGCACCCTGGCTTCATCACCCACTTCTCTGGAGTCCTCCAAAGAAAACCAGCAGAGGCTTTATTTATTTTTTAACTGTTTCAGAAACCAGTGACATGACCATAGCTGTTAAGAGGCATGGTAGAGTTTTTCAGGCATATCCCTACCTCATTTTGAACCCGTGAACGTTTTGGGGGATTTACCAGGGAATCCCCTAAAGCATATGTCTTCTCTGACTTTTTCTTGTCAAAGCAAACTGTCACTTTTTGTATAAACCCACACCTGGGCAACCTTTCCTACCTAGCTCTTCCTTCCGAGTGTAGCTGCACTGTAAATGTCTGCGTTTTATAAATCCCCCTACCTTTTTCTCCAACACCTCCATCTTTTTGGCTGGGGAAACTCAGCACTAACACCTCAGATCTTTTCCTTCTCCCTCCTTCTCTGCAGCCACACCAGGCTGGCCTGACTTCCAGGGAAAAGCGTTCCTCCCTGCCAGACCAGGACTGCTGACGCCCTACAGCCAGAGACAGTGGCTTTATAAGCTCAAACACCTCCGTTAGTGAGATCTGTAAGACAGATTTTCCACTTTGTCCTTTATGCTAAGGACTCCCTACTAGGTTCTGCTCCTCTCCAGAGGGAGCAGGGAAATTCTTAATTCAAATGTGTTCAGGGTATGTACTTCTCCAGACTTAGCATACATAAGAGCATCTCACATTTTTTGCTCATATAGGATCAGTCCAGTGCCCCCGTTACGACAACTAATTTTCTAATTTTCCATCACATGTGTGGATTCTTGATGTTATTACAAGAAAACAATGCCAATTAGCAGATTCTGTCACCATATACTGGCAGGTGGGTGTAAATCAGTTCTTAAATGAGCCCTGTACCTTGCACAGGAAGGTAAGACCAGCCTTGTTCATAGCCAGAGCTTGACTGTGGCCTCTAAACCACAGCACACGTGAGAGCGGGGTCACAGGTAGAGCAGAACTGACGCCAGCCCTCCTGGGCCAGCACACTCTCCTTCACCCTGTATCGTTGGCATCGATGCTAACTTAGGTGTTTCCAAAAGCCCTCAGTGCCAATTCCATACCATGCTGACCACAGCTCACCCCCCTGGTACATACACGTGCGTGGCATGTGGTCCTTCTTCAGTAACTCACTCCCTGCAGACCTGCTCAGTGCCACAAAGGACAGGGGCACACTGCACCCTTGCTAAGCACCGCTCTTCCCATGGAGGTCGGTCCCTTGTGGGGTGACACCAGGCTCCGGCAGAACCACACTAAGAAGCGCTGTGAATTACCCAAAAGGCAAAGAGTCTCTGAGTCGGTGCCCGCAGCCCACATTCAGGCAAAGCTCTACAAAACGCAGCTGCATGTGAGCTGCAGCGCAAAGCTCATTAATTTTAATGGATATTGTGAACTTAAAGCGTACACAGACTTTAAAGGAAAACACCTGAAGAGGTAGGAGCAAGTGTTCTTCCTGCGTGCTACAGATGCTCAGGGCTCCGGAGCCCAGGCGCGGGCACGCCGGTGTTGTGGAGGGGCGAGCCTGGCAGGGGCTCCCCCGGCTCCGCTGTTCTGCGAGGCGCTCAGGGGTGTGCTGCAGAAGGGAGCAAGGGAAGGAGCAGAAATGCAGAGGTTTGGGTTATGCGTAGAGCCTTTTCTGAGTTACTGTAGGAATTTTCATGGAGATTAAAATCATTTTCTGTTTAATTTCATCCACCTGCAATTTAGAGATAAATCGTGTGAGTTCTTCTTACTTGGCTGTTGATGGGGCAAATCTTTGATTTCCAAGGGAATTTTGTCCAGCAGAACACTTAATGAAGAAATTTCTTAAAAGGGCCTTTCCACTTCCCATCCTCCCTCTCCCCCCTGTCTGCATCTAAGCCTGTGGGTGCTGTGCTTACCTGAGTGGGAGCTGTATCAAGAAAAGAGCTCCCATTGCCAGACTCTGAATTGAATACTGTAAAATGAACCATTTGCACAGCAAAGCGTTGCTGTTTTGTAAGGGTGCTGCAGGGCTGCGGTCACCCAAGTCCATGCAGTGCTCAACAAGCTCTGGGGTAAGGGGGGGAGTTATGGACAGGCAGGAGTTGCTGCCAGGACCCACCCAGGGCAGCTACCGGGCAGCACGCAGGGCAGAGCACGGTGGGTGGAGGTGTGAAGCCGCTCCCTCCTCGAAGCTGGGCTGGCCGGAGCCTCTACAGCAGCAGTCACACCAGCGCCAGGTCTGGGAGCACCGGGGCATCCATCGCCTGTCCCAAAAGAGGGGAACGTGATGTGGCCTGCGTGGGAAGAAAACAGAGATGTAATTACAGCTGGGAATGATGATTTTATATGATTTTAGATGCCCTGTCTCTACCTTTCACTAGAGGGAAAAAATCTTGGATTCAGGGTCTGCCTTGAGAAATCGGGCAGAGCCCATGGAAGTACACCCAAACCAGGTTTCCCTGCATTCCCCAAGGTTGAGGTGGCTTTGGTGGCAAAGGACAACAAGCCCTGTAACGTAACCCTTCACTCCAGCGATTGCAAGAGATGGGAGGGAAGGAATTTGAATGGAAGCTGATTCTTCAGACCTGTCTGTGTCCATCTCTCCAGGATCTCTAACTAACTGGCATGTAGGGAGCCACAACAGAGCTGAGCTGTCTGCTGTGATAAAGGTGTTTACTCCTTACTGGACTTCATAAACGCTGCCTTGCCCAGCACAGCTGCTGCCCGGGGACTGCCCGCAGGCTCTGGAGAGGAAAGCAGAGTTTACCCTTTGGGAACACAAATCTTACTGTAATTGGGTGCTGAGACTGGGGCCTGTCAATGAATGAATTATTTGTATGTTTACTTGGAATATTTAATGAAACATGCAAGGAAATATTACATAGCCAGTCTCTGATGAACACTTTTTCTGAAATTATTATTTCTCTGTATACTACGTACATGTGTATTACAGCCCCGGTTCTGTGGAGGTAGAGGCATCAATGGGTATTACAGCACCTAGGAAGGGACAGACCAAGCTAATAACAGAGAGGAGAAGATATCAAATCACACTCATCTGACTTAACAAAAATAAAATTACGGCTGTGTTCCTAAGTCTGGCACAGGCAGCTCAAAAAAACTGAAGTTGAGGAAATTGCACATTCCTGTCTAGATATTAGCTTGTTTGGCTCAGCTGGTCAAAAGGGAAGAAGAGAGAGGAGGTGTTCTCTGTGCAGTCCATGCAGCCTGGCTGCGGCCAGAGGGATGTCCTTTACAGCCTCTGAGAGAGGTTCAGGGCTGCTGGACAGTGTCTCCAGTACCTTCAGTGCAAAACTCAGCTGATGTCTCGTTTTCTGCTCTTCTCTTTGTTCTTTTGCATCATTAATGTGACTGTCACTGAGTTGAGTTTAGCCCGTTAATAATGCCTACCCTTCCCATTTACAATGGTTTAAAAATTAGTCATGTTTATTGAAACTCCCAAAGAAAACCCAGCAGACAAGGAGACCAAGAATTCAACATTTTTTTGGTTTAACGCTCTATATTTATAGCAGTTTCTGAGGTTAGTTGGTCAAGTCCTTTGTCATTTTTTTCATTGCTTCTTTTGCTTACCACTCACCTCTCACCTGCCAGGGCACTTTTGTGCCAGCAGCACAATTTAAGTATTTTTCAGCAGTCATTTTCAGGGCGCTAACATGAAAAGCATCAGCATTAGCAGCATGTTTTGAGAAAATGCTCCCATAGGATGCTATGGAAGCAACCTGCCTCCTCCTTTTATGTGCTGCTAGTGGAGGCTGTTTTCCTGCTGATGAACATGGTGCGAAGTACTGCACCTGTGCCCAGGTTCACAGCTGTAGCAGCTTTGCAGTTAAAAGAAAGGGGAATCCCCTTTATTGATTTCTTCTTTGTACGGTGTGCGCTCAGCACACACATTGCACGGACAGAGTTATGTAAAGGTGCGCATTCAGTAGCTTTGAGCTGGAAATCGTGTCCTGAGGTCACAGCTAACCACCGTACCTATGGAGCAGAAGAGGTGTTGCCTCTTCATATTTGGTCTTTGAATACACATTGCTGGTGTTTGTCTTTTGACTTACAAAGACCTTGCAATGGCAAGTAGACCTGGTCTGCTTAGGGGGATATTTCATGAACTACTTAGGAAGTTTATAAAACAGACTCCCTAGATTATGAAGCAAGGGGTGTCTGTTTTGTAAGGAACGTGTTATGAAATGAATTTGTCTCTAGGCCTAACTTAATTATTTTAATGATCCCACTGGTGGTTGTCGTAGGTGTCGTACTGTGTATATATTGTGACCTACATGCGTGTGATCATTTATGAAATCTAAGATTTAAAAA
The DNA here is from genome assembly GCF_963932015.1 of Anas acuta. Classification (NCBI taxonomy): domain Eukaryota; kingdom Metazoa; phylum Chordata; class Aves; order Anseriformes; family Anatidae; genus Anas; species Anas acuta. The sequence goes on along the minus strand of NC_088988.1, from coordinate 10,220,378 downwards.
TACATTGGACCTTATTAATTCCTTTCCTACTTTCACTGAAGTAAATGGTGGTGGTTTGGATAGTGGCACATTGGGTCAAAAGTCTCTTCCAGTAAAGCTGATGAGAGTTTTACTGTAAGCTTAAAGGAAAACAAAGGCAGTCCTATTCACTTAGAAAACTGCCCTTATAAGAAGCCTGGCCAAAATAATCCCTGGTGTGACCCTGTTGACCTCTGCGGAATTACACCAGGGATGTATGCTGATAGGATGTGAGGACAGGGATTACAAGACCCTGAGCACTATAGCGAGGTGCTATATACTGTTGGCTATCCCCAGTACTTGTTTTTACAAATATCTGAATACGTAAAAACAACAGGCAAGTGAGGACACAAAGATTTCTGCCCTTATGGGTAGGTGCACGTACCTTTTGTGGTCAGATAGCCTTCCCAAAGAGATGGCTCCCCTGGCGTTGAAGGAGTTACTCCAAATTTGTACCTGTATAACTGAAATCAGAATTAATCTATGCATGGTTTAATAAATTCTTTAAGAACAAAGTGCATATTTAAATAGAAGAAACATGTAGGCATGCAAACACAGGATTCCTACAGGAAAGCATAAGGGAGGCTAGATCTCTCAAGCACGCCATAGTAACATGGTGAGGAGCATACCAGGCTGCAGCTAACACGGGTTGTGCCCCAAACTGCTGCTGGCCATACTGTTTTTGCCAAGTTTCTATGTTAGGTGAAAATAACAAATTAATGAATTTGCCTAGTCCCTGCAGCACGTCAGCTTGTTCAGTTGTGCCATACTGACAGTAAATGCGTAATCTGGTGACTGAAACAGGCAAGTATTGCAACTCTCATCCCTGGTATAGCTCCATTGATACAAACAGGGTTACACCAGGATGGTGGCTCTCCTGACATGATCTTTGTAGCTGGGAGAAGCTGCAGAGCTGGAGTTAAGCTCCAGAGTTATAAATTCTTATCTCCGTGCTCTAACCACCAAATTACTTACTCTTTCCCCTCATTTGCTGTGATTAGCATGTATTTTTATCTTTTGGTGCTTAAAAACGAAACGATGTGTAAACATTTTAGGAGATTTTGCATTTGTTTTTTGCTTTTACCTAATTTGCTCTCACTTGAAGCTCTGCCAGCCGGGATGGCTTTTAGCTTAGCATGTGTGCACTTCTTGCATTCCTTATTGATGCAATCACTGTGACGACTGCCTGCCTGTCAGAGCTGGGCACCAGGACAAATAGGCTAAGCAGAGGTATTCCAGTGGTCACATGTACTGTGTTGATTTCACTCTACTGTAGTATGGTATGAGTTCAAAGGCTAAAATTCGTGCTTTTTTATCTGCTGAGGACCACGTAAAGCAATACCTGAAAGGAATCCTGCACGTGGATGCTGGGAAGCTATTATGCAGCGTTACTCTCAGTCAGACTCAGAAAGGATCAGTTGGCAAGCATTGGAAACTGAGATTTGCACCGTAAAGCTGAAACGCTGAAGGAATCCCAGTCCAAAGGGCAGGCTCCTGTTACGCCTCTGTCCTAATGGAGAGCAGATGCTACCAGTGCTGCAGGTAATCCGTTTAGATCTGGTAGAAGCTTTTGCAGCAGCAAATCTCTCTCTTAAGAAAGCAGACAATGAAAACCAGAGACTCCTTTTAACATTGGTGTCATATTGCGTTGACAATGTTATGCCAGCAACTTGTACCGGTATGATTTGCATCAGAGGCTGCAGCTTTGGCATTTGGGGAACGTGGTATGCCTTACCGGAGACCACTGCCTAAATTCTGCCATTGCAGAACTTATATATGATTTCATGGACAAACTCAGCTAGCGGAACTCCCTGGGAATCAGTAGATGACAATAGAGAGAAACTGGGCCCTCTGCTTGTGCTGGGGTTGTCTGGGAGGGAACGAGAACTGAACTCAGGCCAGAAGTACTTAACAGTGCTGTTGAATGAGAGAAAAATTCAATGACGGATTTTTAATCGTTAAAAAAAAAAAAAGGCATGGATTTGTAACCAGCTCCAAACATTTCCTCTTCTGTTCACATCCAGTTATATTCTGCTTGCAGATGCGAGGGTTAAAGCGGGGGCTGGCTTCTGCTTTCAATTAAGTCAAAGGATGTTTTGGCCTTGACTTCACTGGGACCAGAATCAAACCCATGACCATAGCATTGTATTTAAGAATGAATCTCTCTCAGTCACATAAAAAAGCCAGGTTCAGCTTTCAGTATCTCATCAGAATCCTACAGTTAACGGTTTCCTTATTACTTTCAAGTTTTTCCCAAGCTTAAGCCCATAGTATCCTCTGTGCAGCAGGTGTATCAATTGCTGTCTCCCTGTGGCATGCCAGTTCTCTCTCTGGAGCCCCATGTCAGGAGCTTCCCTTTTCTTCTGGAACGTGGCTGCAGAACTGGGCTCTCACAGCTGACATCTCAGCGTGCAGCTGCTTCTCCTTCCCTACTCTTTTCTTGCTGCAGTAACAAAAAAACCTACTGGAAGTTGCACTGTGGTTCTGCCTATCACCTACCAACTGCTCAGGCTCTCCAGCAAAAACTGTTACCCAAGTCTTCTAACTTGATGTGGATATAAGGCTTTGTTGGTTGTTTTCCCTTCAAAAATACTTTTTAATAGATCGGTCTTGACATGCTCAGTTTCTTTAAGTGAGCCAGGAAAAATATGTTGAGTACAGCTTAATCAAATGTAAAAATAAACAGGAGCATGATGCAGTCATCATTTTAAGTGTGACAACAAAAATGCGGATAGAGAGAACTGGGTGCAACTTCATGTCTCACTGCAGCCAGCTGTGTCCTTTGGTCTGCCTGTAACTGCCTGCAGTGTCTCTGTGCCAAAGCAAGCAGTGGTGTGAGCTGTACAAGGTGTTCAGCAGCGTAATTGCAGTGGTGCTACATGCTGGGACTGTGCATAATCAGCATAGCTTATTCAGTAGTGGACAAAAGGATGGGCTGCACAAAAACTAAAGAGGATGAATGTAAGATAAGCTGTTTTTTCCATATTATAATTCTCAGCAAGAGAAGAGCATTACCAGTTTAGCAAATTGGCATGCCCACCAACTGTTGCCAGTGTTGCCATACTGCCTTAGTTTCTTGTAAGCAGAAAGTTAATTTATCTATACCCACACACACTGGTATTGTTCCCATTCACGTCAGCGGAGAGCATCCTGATACAGCGGAGGCAGGCATGTGCACCATGGGCAGATTTGAGTTTGTGCTTAGCTCAGGCAGTGCCGTGCTGTAGGGTCCCTGGCAGCCCATGTGTGGTGACTTGTTCCTGCTGGTCTGGAAATAAATAAAAGAATCACAGAAAAAAGTTTCTCAGCTTTCATATCCCTGGGCTCAGAAGTGCGGGGATATGGTTTGAGCAGATGACATGTTCTAGCAGTTTGCATGAGCAGCGGGTACCGAAGCGAGTGCGTTAGCTGTCACCATTTACATTTTATAAAGGTGCTGCAGACCTTAAGTGTCCACCCTCCTTGCTCCTGCTATGGACTTAAATGTGCTGTTTTCATGGCATCCACACATGCAAAGGACGCAGAGGGCCGGGCTTGTACCCTGGAAGGTAAATGAGTTACATTTGAAAATTTTTCAGCCTTCACTGAGATCCAGTGGGAGTTTCTCTGTTGACTTCAATGAGCAAGGAGTTAGCCCATTTATATTAAAATAAAACCAGTATCTGCATGTTTGCGAACCTCCCAGCATGCCCGGTTGTACAGGGTTGATGTTAGTGGCAGCAATGCCCAGATCTAGTCAGATTTGAAAATCTTAGTAAAAATACTGGGTTAGCTCCCACTTGAAGTTACAGTAAGCGAGGCAAGAAGGAAGAGGTCTGACATTTGCTGCACCCCTTTTTTCATCCTGTCCTTTATAGTGCCATGATTTTGGGAAAGGGATGTTTAAAGGAATAGCAAGAAAAGGCTTGTATAGGCAGGAATGTTTTATTTGAATTGTGCATCTTCTCAGGTATTAACTTAATTCTGTTGAGTGCCCACAACTCCCACAGAGTTTGAACTGAAATGCAGTTCTTGCAGGATTGGGACCTTTGGGAAACTAGAGAGCATTGCGATGGTTGTTTGGGAGTTTGTTTGAAATTAAAGAATTTTTGTTCCTGCATTGGTTTTCATGGCTAAAATAAATGTAAGTTTTCTACTAAGAAACCATGAAAGGCCAAGAACTCTCACAGGGTTCAAGTAAGAGCAACAGCAACAATTGTACAATACACACAGGTTTTATGTAGCAATAAAAACTTCTATTAATATTTCTAATCTTCACTGACAATTTAGTTAAAAGTTCAGTTAGAATGAATTGGAAGACAGAAGAGGAATTTCATACTGGAGAAAGTGAGAGTACTAGAAATCAAGCTAACATGCTTAACTTAGCTAACGTGCTTGTTTAATTTCAGATGCAAGTCCACAATTTAAAATGAAATGAATTCCCAGATACAGAAGCATTACCTACAATGTATGAGCTTCTGTGCAGTTATCTGAATTTTGGCACATTGCATTGAAAGAAAAATATTTTGCTCTTACCTGTAACAAGTTTTGTGTTTGAAGGTTCGTATTATAGTGTAATATGATTTGGTTGCTTCTGTTAAAATTGTGCAAGTCAGCCAGACTCTGCCCTTCACACTCTCCCAAGTCATTGTTAGGACTAGGGGTGGCAGAACTGGCCTGGCTTGAAGTGCAGTAATTGCAGCCGCGCTGCCTGCGTTGGGCTGCTCAGCAGTTACCACTGGCCTCAGCCCCGGCCTCTCACCCAGTGATGGCAGCGCTGTTGCTGCTTTGGTTTGGTGGTACCAACATGATGCACATACCTGAATTAGCGGCGTCTGCCCACGTCCCATGGAGCTTTATGCCAAGGATTCAGGGGGCGGTGAGAACAGGCTGAGCTCCAGTCGCCGCAGGGACCTCATCCAGCCCGAGCCCTGGCGTAGCTGACCCCAGCCAGGCAGCCCTCAGATGCTGGGAAGCCAGCACATTGCCTGCTGGCCCAGGTGTGACCAACGGAGTAATGCCTGGTGGAGGCTTTAGGGAACAAATGCAAATGCTACGTTTAATGGGAGGCTGGTTTTCACCTTCTCTGTTACAAAAGACTAACAGGACCAGAGGAACCATGTCAGTGGCACGCAGGGAAGTTTGACGGAAAAATGCAAATTGTAACTGTATTTGAAAGTTACATTTTTTCTTGTTAAGCACAGCAAATGCATTTCATGACTGATGACTGAAATGAATGTGGCAGAATTATGATGTGTAGGTAGGATGAGTGCTGTTCGGTCTGTATGTGTCTCTACTTATCCAGCTTATAAATGTGGTTATACGCTGAACGGAATGAAAGAATTCGTAACACAGCAATTAACATACTAGAAACTGTTTGTTTAGTGAAGTCTTTTTATAGCTGTTAAAATAACACACTAAAATATACAAACGCTAGTTTAATAAGGCAAAATAAAATCATTAGCCTGACTTAGGGCTGGATTCTGCCACCATTACTCATGGCTAAGCAGTGCTTTACTCATGAACTGTTTACTCTACGGGAGACGAGTGGCAGAACCAGGCCCTCAGGGAACAAATACGCTGCTGATAAATTTGGGATGAGTGGCCAGTGCTGGTGAGCCTAATTCCAGCCTCCCAAAGAGGTGAAGGGCTTAGGGTTAATACCACTGTAAACCTGGTGGAAATGAAAAGCATGGAAATGAAAGCACACTGGAGCCCAAATTTCCTTAGCTGATGGTCTGTTCCCTATAATTGTGTGACTCCTCCCTCCTCCTCCCTGAGGACCTGATGGGATGCTCAGCCCCTCTGATGCACGACCCAGCTCTTAATGACAAGAGAATTCCTTAACACAGGAAAAGAGGCTGGCCTCTGAACCAGGATTAGTGTTTCTGATTTCTATCTTAACTGCTAATTTATATATTAGGCAATAGTGTCTACAAATTTAACAAAAATTGAATTTATCAAAATCTAAATATATATATATATTTCCATAAGGTTACATATCAAATAATCACTTGCAAAAGTGTCTCAAGTGTGGAGAAAGACAGTTAGCAACAAACAGAAGTGAAAGACCCACAAGATCTCAACCTTATTACCATGGGTACTTTGCAGTATTTCAAACATAACAGGCAATTTATATTTTAGTGGCTATTTCCTGTTGCTTCTGTGGACTTGAATTGATAGTAACAGAGAACTGAAAATATAATTGTCCTTACTTTTGTTTTAACTACAAGATCTATTACATGGTAATTTTTAATGATAGCATTAAAAAAAAGTCTTCCAGAACTTTGTACGAATGATTCAGGGTGATAGATGATAATGTTCTTTCTGGATTATTGACTTTTAAAAATACATGTTGATACAAGCTCTGATCTGTTGTAAAAATAGATGTCCAAGCCTGAATATCTATTCAAGCAAAATATGAAGTATTAAATCTAGGTAACAGATCCTGCAGTTCCTTCAGGTGCTTAATAGTTAATGAGTGTAATATCCTTCAGAAGCACTGCGAAGTGAGCACATGGCTCAGAGAACTCCTATGGCATTCCAGGGCCAGCGTTAGAAAGCAGGCACGCAAGGTTACAGCAATTAGAGATGGATAAGCCTGTTACCTTGGGAGTTACCTCATTCATCCCTGTGCTAAGACAGGACTGTACTACTAGATACACTGGTGGTGTTAAAAATGGAGAGATTTGTGGGGTGACAGGCTTTTAGTGTTTCCATTTGTTTCCCACAGATCAGTTTTGTACTTGCGTATCTGTGGTTGCTGGCTTGTGCCATCAGCATTGAAGGGTCCAGAGCTGATCAGTGTGTGTACGGGGCTGGGCAGTGCCTGCAAGGTGCTGGTGGCTGATGCTGCCCTGGAGAAATGTGGGTGCTCTCCCCGGGCTTGAAGCCTGGGACATGAAATCTGTGCCTGGCCCGTGCTTCCATGTGCTGGCTCTCCCCTGCCCTTGGGGGCACCCCACTGTGTCTGTAGGCAGAGACTGGTCCCAGACCATGCGTGGCTGTGTGATGTTCTGAGCCAAGAGTGTACCTGGAGCAATCTGAGGTGGTCAAGATGTTATCTCTGATTATAATAGAAACTGTTGCAGAGCCGTAATGGCGAAGCCCACACAGTGTTTCTGCAGCGTAACACGGCCAGGTTGTGTGCAGAGACCCTGCTTCAGACGGTGCCTCTCCTTAGCGTTATTTTCCCATACTCAGAAAGGGCTTAAAATCACCGGTTGGGCAGCAGGTTGTGAAGTTGTGGTATGGAGCTGAAGTTTTAAACTGAGGCAGGTCAGAAAAACTTCTGCAGGTAGATGCAACCTGGCTGTGCCGGGCACGGGGCGGCATGTGTCCTGGCACAGTTTTAATGTCCTCCCTCCTAGTGACTGTTGGGGCAGAAGGCCCAAAACATCCCTTGGGCTCTCAGCCAGGCTGTCCCTGTCCCTGTCCCTCTTGCAGCCACCCCTGCCCGCTGCCCGGACAGGCTGCGTCCTTTGGCAAAGCGGCCACAGGCGCTCTCTCCATTATGCTTTGCTCTGCTGGGAGCTTGTGCACAAACCCTTGACTGAGTCTGACACAACTCGGTTTTACAGTAAAAATAATGGGAAACGTGAAAAATGCAGCTGTAAAGATCCCTGCCAGCCCCGGGCGGTGCTGGTGTGGGTGGCACTGAGCAGTCCCAGGCTGGAGCTCTGCCTCCTGGCACCAGCCCCGCATCACACCACACAGCCCTGCCGCCCTGCCTGCTTCTGGCTTGCCTTTCCTAGAAGCTGCTGTCCTGTGGCAGGACCAGTGACAACGGTGTAGCTGCCCAGGTAGCCCTATCAGGTGCAGCATGATATGCTCCCATCTCTTGAGCACCTCTGCTCCAGTTCACAGCATGTTTGTTCTCCTCAAAGCAGCTAACAGTATCTGTTGTACCCACCTTGAACAAATATTTAAGAGAAGCAGCCCTTTCTGCACAGCAGCCGTGGCGGGACTCGTCTCGCACACCTGGGACACAGCTAGCACGTCCTGTGCAGCGGTTTCAGGTTGTGCTCAAAGGTTTGGCCCCTTGATCTGTCCCAGCCCTAAACAACCCTCTTCCTCCTCTCTGCCGCATTTCCCACAGTTACCACCTCCTCCTCCAGCTCCACAGCAGCCGGCAGCTGCACAGAGCCGGCAGACTCCGTGCACAGAGCAGAGGAGCTGAGCCCCTGTCAGCCTGCTCTGTGTCGGTGTGGAGCAGCAGGGACGGAGGAGGGAACCGAGCAGAGCACAGACCCACGTGCTGGAGGGGCTCACTGACAAGCCTTTCTCTTTTTCCTCCCATAATTTTCCTCCCATGAAATTAGAAGAGAGCCACATTTAATGACAGTTCTCTAAAATGCACGTTCCCCGCTGAATTGACATTGGGCAGAAAAAGTGTCTACAGAATCAATTTTTAATAAATGCAAACAACTAAATTATGAATGACAAAAATATCACTGAATGGTTAAATATTAATCATGTAATTACTTAAATTAATACTTTTAGTGCAATGTTGTGATAAAGGGTTTCACTCACACGGTGTTGCTGCGCTGGTGGCAGGAGCACGGGCCGGGTGGCGGGGGCCGCAGCACGGTGCAGGAGCAGAGGCTCTGTGGGTGCTTGGCGCAGTGATGCTGCTGATTTTCCTCCAAGCCCAACTGTACTTAGTGCTCCTGGCCCCTGGAACCAGATTTAGTAAGAAAGAACTTCAGTTTTTGTTCAGAAAGGGAGCTATCAAGAAAACAGCTAAACTGGACCAAGAAGAGTAAGCAGTACCCCCTAAAAAACCCTCACCTCTCCCAGAGTGCTCCTGAACCTCCTGCCCCATGATGTGCTTTGTGTGGCTCCACTGCCGCTGCTCGGCAAGCATCTTGGGAAGACAGAGTGCTCCGGAGAGCAAAAAGCCCTGACTGCTCCAGGATGGAGCTGGATAAGTCTCTCGATGAGATCATGTGTGGTGAGGCCTGCAGCAGGGCTGGATCTGCTGCCCTGTGTGCAGCCTCCTGTCCCGTGCTCACCTTCTGACAAGTGCTGCAGGGAGCCTGGAGTCCCCAGATGGAAAATGGTAGCGAGAGCTATCGGGGTGTGTGGGTAGCAGCGGTTGTCTGTAGATGCTTAAATGCAGCGCACAGCTTCCTTCCCTGTCCAAGGAGCTCAGAAAAGAATTTACTGGTGCTCTTGTCCTTGTGGGTTGGCTGGCTGTGCTGTTTGTTTTTAATCTAATAAAAGGAGATCTTAATATCATAGTGAAATCGGTATAAAGCTAGAAACTTGCCCCCCGGCATTTTGGCTAAACATTATTGAAAAAGGCAAAAAAAGCCTTCAGCAGAAACAAAAGAAGCACAAAGAAATTGTAGAAATAGGATCAACAGGTTGTGTTCTAGATGCTGGGAAGAGGGCTGAAGAGCAGCCGGCTGGGCTGGAGGAACCAGGAGACCCACCAAGCATGAGGCCGGGCACCAGCCCCCTCCTGGCCCGGCCCCACAGGGGCGTGCAGTCGTGGAGGCTGGGAGCTGGAGCCCTGCGAGGGTCTGGGTGGGCAGCACGCGTGGGGCAGTGGCCAAAAGCGGTTCAGGAGGAGAAAGGCAGGGCTGGGAAGAGCCTCGCACGGGGAGGACAGTGGGAAGCACAGTGAGATGTGGCCAGGAAGGCGGAGGCAGTGGGTAAGCAAGCTTTGTGACTGCTTTGATTGAGCCTGGCTTGGTCTGCTCTCTGGAAATTAAATCTGGGAAAAAAAAAAAAATTAAAGCATTTTTAAATGCAGAAATGAATTGTCTCTTCCAAAAGGTGGGAATACTGCAGAAGCAGTCACTGCTGAGACTCACCCATCTCTGTAGGATCTAAGTGCAGCTCTTTATGCCTGGTCTGTGTTTTCCTCTGCCTTCCACTGCTTTACAGACAGCCCTGGAAGCACCACTCCCACATGCCATAAGCAAGCAGCAATTCCTAAAAAATGCCATTACCCACTTTGTCTGCCAGTACAGGGCACCAAGACTGCTCACAAAAGGAACCATTTGGGGTGACCATTGCCCAGTCCGAGAGCTGCAGCCGCTCCCCGCAACTCAGGAGCTCGCACCATGAGCTGGAGGGAGCCTGAGCCCTCTTGCCAGCCTGGCACCTAATGTCTGCTGGAACATCAAGTTTGCACAGTGCAAAGCCATTCCTGTCCCCTTGCACTCACTGATGTCCCGACAGCCTGCACATATTTCCCTCCCAAACTTCTTTGCATGTGGCCTTGTCTGCTATGCAGCCTTGGACCCCATCCACTGAGCACATCAGGGTGCAGAGCTGTCAGTCACTGTGTGTCCATGGCTTCACAAAGCCCAGGTACAGCCAACACGCAAAAATTTCCTCAAAGATGTCAGTTGGGTTCACTTTGTGCTCTCACAGCGTTGCATTTTCTGATAGACTTACTGCAGGTACAGTTTGTACTGGTGAGGAGGGAGAAGCAGGAGCACTTTCTGCATGCAGCATTACAACATTGCTGCAGTGAAGCTTGTTCTTGGAACATAGCGGCCCCCTAAAATGTCAAATAAATCCTTAAACTATTCATCACTCTGTTTTTGGGGTGGCAGTTAAGTCTTTCAACACTCTGCAAGTTTCTTTCCCCAGCAGTAATTTTGCTGGTGAAGAAATACAGCTCAGGGCACTCCACAAAGGCTTCAAAATTCATGTTTTGTTTTCATTACCAAAAAAAAAAATATGCTTCACTACATTAAAGAGCAGCCTATTAAAATTTTGTATCCTGTCTTCCCTGCGTCCTTTCTTTGTTGGCAAACCTTCCCTCCCTCATATGCACCAAGGAGCTGAACAGCAGCCATCGCTTTGGTTTGCAGACTTCACAGAAAAAGGGCTGTGAATGGGAGGAGGTTTGAGCCACAGCCCAGCTTGTTTACAGAGTAAGTAGGAAAGATGAGTTCTCAAAAGTTTTGGTAGCCACACAAATACTTAATAAATGCACCTACCATACTGAACGCTAAGTAGCTCTAGCTGCTTTCAGGCTAACCCAGAACAGCACACAGGCTCGTGTGCATGTCTAAGGAAACAAATTAACTGTCTGGCTCCTGGACTAAAATGTAATGCTGTACCAAGCAATATATTTAGCTGTCTCAGGCAAAGAGACCTCAAATAACAATAAAAAGGAAAATGAATTACTGGAGGCTCGCCGAACCTTGCGATTATATAAATTAAGAGTTGCAGTGTGAGCTGGATTGTTCTGATACAGTTGAAGAGCTAGAGGTTGAAGAAAAACAATAAATGCATTATAATTAAGGTTTAGGTTGTTTGGTTATTCTCTTAAGTAACTCAGAGTAGCCAAACGCTAGCACAGGCACGAGGGAAGGAGAGCAGGCAGTGAAACCTGCTACTTGCATAAGAGGGGAAAAGGGTTTTTAGCTGAGTTCAGCGGGGAATTGCTAAGTTCAGTTTTACTTGATATCTCATTTCATTCCAAAATTCATTTAGTGCCACATGAATTAAATTTGCAACTACATAAAAAAGCTGGAAGATCAGACCAAAGTGCAGCTCTGGAGAGCGAACCTCACCTGTGTTGCAAGGCCCCCCAGCCCAAAGCAAGCCGAGTGTGAGCGCGGGGCAGCTGTGAGCATCAGCCCCTCCAGCACATAGCCTGGGGCTTGCCATCCCCAGCCCTGCTGGGGCCCTCTCGCACCTCTCGCCCATGTCCCTCGCTGTGGGGCTGGAAAGCAGGAGCACAGCCAGGGCTGTGCCGCTCAACTCGCCAGCGGTGCTGGCTGTTGCCCTGGACAGGGGGTTGGTGGGCTCGTTTTCCACAGTGGGGAAAAGCTCTGCCCTGGTCGCAGCGAGGAATACTGGGGCATTGCATAGCTGAGTCTAAGGGACGATGCTCGACAGTGAAATCTGGCGGGCTGTGGAATAGTCTCACTGGGAAATGGTGGAGTCCTCACTGGCAGGGTTATTTAAGACTCGACTTTGAAACACGAGACACTCTGCAGTTGGGAACAATGCTGCACTGTCAGAGAGATGGACTCAATTACTTAATAGGTCGTTGCTGTCTGTCTCCTGTGATTTTCCTTTCAAGAACATATATTCAGCTGGGTTATTTCTCATGGGAAGACAAAGCCTTCTGAAAGAAGCCAGACATTTGGAGGGAGAGGCGGGAGGAAGTGCAGCCCGGCAAATGCCCAGCTTGCTTTCTGCATCGTACTGTCAGGACATGGAGAAAACTGTCATGGTGCAGCTGATGGGGTGTTTTGGTCCTGCTCACACCTACCCAGCTGGATCTCTGCTCTCACGTGTCTCACCTCCTTTTCTTTGCTCAGGAAGGGGTTGCCACATCGCTGTTTCTGCCAGGCACTGATGCGCAGCCACTGGTGCCAGCTGCGGTCCCGCAGGCAGAGCTGCAGATGCCGTATGGGCTGCTGGCGTGCCCAAACATGCAGCTCTGAGGGGGCCATCCAGCTCATGGCAGTGCACTGGAATCCCTCCTTCTGACAAGGAAATGCTCTGATGGCCTTTGGTCAAAACAGCAGTGCAGCTGGTGCAGAAGCTCATATCCAGGAGCCCATCTCTGCGTATCCGTCCAGTTCTCATTCACAGTACCTGCTGAATGGGTGCATAATGTACCCGGTGAGATGTGTTCTCTCCAAAATTAGCCAGCCAGCCACAGGGTGAGAACTTTGTAGGCACTTCCCTTGCTGGGGCTGAGGCTCATTTGCAGCCCTGATTCAGGGCAGGACGAGCTGAGTGCTAGGAGCAGTTGCGGGCAGGCACTGTGTGAGCGTGTGTGCACACATCTAAGGCTTCTGTCTTGGTGCCCTTGTTTGTATTTGTCACCAAATTAAGATACTGCATTACTTTATGCACATTGAATTGATGCAGCTAGATTGGCTGGATGTTTTTAAGCCCTGAGGGTGTAATGAGATTTTGTCTCTTTTGCCCATTTCTTTTTTCTTTTCTTTTTTCAGAATAAGTCGTCTGTTTAATGGCACTGAGCCTATTGTCTTGGACAGTTTAAAGCAACATTATTTCATTGATCGAGATGGTGAAATTTTCAGATATATATTAAGCTTCCTAAGGACATCTAAGCTACTGCTCCCAGATGACTTTAAGGTAAGGAAAGCTACAGTCTGCCATCTATTTCCACCCCCCCCATTTTGTCATTTATTTTGGAGCCGGTTGGGTTGTGTGCTTGACCTAAACACACTTAACTAAATGTTGCTGTTTATTGTTAGGATTTTTAGGACTTGTGTATTACACTAGGGATGCTGTTATTTAATAAATGGACCAATGGTTGTCATGGATACCATAAAAAGTTAAACGATGAAGCTTACGGCTAAATCAGTTTTTCTAAACTAATTGTATTTTCTCACATTTTTAGCTTATTTATCAGGGTGTAACAACAATTAAGAAACAACACCAGCAACTGGCACTTACCAGGATTTAATGTTCAGAACCTGAAAAAAATGTTTTAAATTTGATAGAGGAATTAAATTGTGTCAGTCTGTTTCTTGTTGGTATGAAAAAGAAACACCCTTAAACAAACCCAGGAGGGTTTCTGTTAGATACAACCAATGCAGATACTTTGATTTCAACAAGTAACCTTTCCAGAATTTATGAATGACAAAATATTTGTGGGAAATGGAATTTATTGAGGGTTTTTTAAGGAGCAATATGTGCTTTCTATAAAGTCATGATGCTGGGTTGCTTTGCAAATCCTGATTGTTTAAACCCTCTCCTCCTAGCCTTGTTTATTTGGCTTTGCACTTAAAAAACTTGCAACATTGTCATCCTTATGTATGAAAATTAGAAGACAAAACTATCCAAACTAGATGACAAGATTCAACAAAAGAGCTAACTCCAGGATGAAATGATGAATAAATTTGAGTGCTAATGGGGATCCACTCAGATCTAGAGAATACAGAGCGTTACTGGAAAGGAACGTTCTCGCGCTGGGTAGTAAGGTTTTATTTCTCACGTTGGACTAAGTAGACAAGGTAATTTGGCCAGGCCTTACTGAGTCATTCCAAATTTATGGTTGCTGTGGGGTTTCAGCTTTGGAGTACAGCTGATCCTTTTGCTGCAGACGGCCCTCAGCCATTTTTGCCTGAATCAGGAGTACAGCTGGATTTGACACCAGCAAATGAGCATTTAGAAGTTAATGCAGAGCAGAGGCACTGTGCAGTGGGAGCATACATCTCGTGCCGAAGCAGGGGAGAAGTTTTGGCATTCACAGGTGGTTTTGAAGACCCAGCCCAAAAGGGCTGTCTTGGGCACTGGTCTCGGGAGCGCACGGTGTGCTGTGACGCAGGCTGAGAGGCAGAGCACACAGGGGTGGATGCGAGAACAGAGAAATAAGAGCAAACACGCAGGTAGGAGTGAAGCTAAAGACCTGTGGGTTGCAAGATGGAACAGGTAAAGAGGGTGGATGGGGAAATGGTACAGATGAAATGCCAGAGAGGTGCTTTTGCAGCAGTGTTTGGGACAGTGTGGTGGCACAAGGATTGAGAAGAGAGTGTAGAAGAGATGTAGTTTGTGCTGATCATGGCCTTGACTGGCACCCAGGAGGACGTTTCAGAAGTGCTGTAAAACGAAACCAGCAAGATTCGGTAAGAGCCTCAAGGTGAGAGCGGCAGTGGATGCCAAGGACTTGTCTGCACAGCGAGCCGCTGGCAGGGCTGGGAGAGACTTGGGAGAGCCGGCGCTGTGCCCATACTCGGTCCGTTGTTCCAGACCATATCTTTGCATAGGGTTAACTGTATTTTATTTGGTTCCTCCCTGAGAGCTTTAGAGCAAACCTCAGGCTAAGGAGGGCTCAAGAACAAAGCAAAGTATTGCTAGGTAGGGAGTAACTAAATAAAAATGCATAGAAGAATGCGCTGCAAAGCTGTATTAAAACTGCATTGTAAACGGATTTGACTTCACAGAAATCGTGTAATTTTACCAGCATGATTAAAGTGACAGAAGACAATAATCAAAGGCAGCAAATGGAATCACTTGGTGTTTCTAAATGCAAAACTCTATTTAAGGTATAAAACCTGACAGGTTTTCCAGTGAGACTTGCATTAAACGTTCTTTATGTCAAACAAAGCATTATCAAGTGTTTTGAATATTTATTAGTTTTTACCCCTTAATTTAATCAAGCAATTTATTAGCCTCAAGGTTTAGCCAAGTTGCTTTTCAACTTGAATTGCTGCTCAGATGGTTATTTTGGAAAGTTTGGAATGTTAGTACCACACCAACCTTACTGCGTTTGCTATTTAAGTGTTGTTTTCAGACTAAGTTAACACTGAAATGCAGAGAAAGTGGAGTATGTGTTCCTAGGCTAGTGATTCTCTATTATCAAGTTTGACTGGTGTGTTTACAGCGAATATTAATTACACTTCCAACTACTAATAAGCCAGAACTTGAAGCTGTTCAGTATCTGACAGGTCTCCCTGCTGAAAGCAACATTCTAATAGTTCATATAATTTTTGTGGGCTTGGGGGATTTTAAGCCACATTAAGTATGCTGAGAAATTACCATGAGCTGTTGGCTTGGTTCTCCTTTGCAACCAGCCTGTGCCGAATGAGGTGATAGTGAGCGGTCAGGAGCTGCCTACAGCTCCCTCCTCCTGCACAGGCTCAGCCCCATGCATGGGTCGCTCCACTGTGGGTGAAAAATGTCCTCAAGCAAAGCGTGGAGCCAGCACCCCGGGTCTGCCGTGATGCAGGGTTAGGGCGCCTCTGGCAGAGGAGCGGACCCTCCTGTGCAGCCCAATTATCTGCCTTGACTCCCCCCATCAGAGGCACTTATCCAAAACATTTATGACCGCCATCTGTCCCCTTTAATGGCAAAATACCTTCACACAAAACCAGGACCACGCTGTACCTACTTATTTGAGACTCACTCCCTTCTTAGAGATCTTCCAACAAAAATAGGTGTAGGCAATGTGTATATCATTATTTGATCTTAAGAAGGGGAAGAGCACAAATGCAGAGGACATTTGAGTTTCACACGGGTTATAGAGGTCATCTGTAGGGCCAGGAGCACAAAGCTGGCACTCTGTTTTATTAATACAGCTTTTCAATTAGCATGCCTGTCTAGTTTTAAGTGCTCTCAGACTGACCTTAGCAAACAGCACGGTTGTCATAGTAGAAGTGAGCAACTTGCTCTCATATTCAGAAGGCAGATCTTCCCAGCACTAAAATATAAAAGAAATGTTGAGTCAGGATGACAGTTTCATGTAAACAAAGAATAACAAGTGAAAAACCAGTAGAAGGAGCTACTTCAGCCTGCTCAGGAGTCAATATGAGGTGCAGAAGTAAAGAATCTCTAGCATCAGGTTCATGCAAGACATGTTTTTGCTGTTTCTGTTGGCTGTCTCTGCTTGTAATTAGTAGATCTTTACTGACACGCTGGCATTGATGTCAAAATAGCACAACTTGCCTTGAAATCACACTTCCTGTCTCCTCCACAGGAAGATGTGACCCTTATCAGAGGTGACTGCTGAATTTAGCCAACACGAAATCCCCCCAGAAAAAAAAAAAAAAAAGCTTTTCTACCAAATCATGCACAGAAAACGATTTTGTGTAAGCCAAAAGGCTGCATGTTTGAACAATCTGTTGATCTTTCTCCTGAGATCTAAATGCAATCCAGAGTTTGAGGATGGAGAAAGGCTGTGGGGATCGTGTCTGGCTATAAGCTCCCTCTTCCAGGTCACTGGACAGAACTTCCCCACATAAACTCCTACCACAGCCACGAGAAGCTGAAGGGTCATGGTGTTGCTAAGGGTTCACAATAGCCACACCACAGCTAGCAGGGACTTGGGGATGGGAAACCTTGTCCTGCAGGATGAGGAGCTCCTGTTCTGGGATGCTGCGGGCAGCTTGGCAAAACTGTGCTATTAACAGGTACTGTCCAGGGGTGCCGGAGCCTCTATGAGAGAAAGAGAGAGGATGTATGCATCCATCATCATACACCTGGGACAGAAGCTGTACCAGGCTGCTCTGAGGCTGAGTTTCAACGAAACAGTGTGCACTTTGCCACTGTGCTAAGCAGTTAACAGCCTGTAGCTACTCTGTTCCTGTTTCAGTGAAATGTGCCTTTTTTGGATAGGTCTAAGAAGATTCGTGTCTGCATCTGCCCTTGCTAACTTATCCAAATAAGCAGCATGGAAATTTTTTTCTTGCAGCTCCTGTGGCACCTCCTTGGCAGGGGTGCCTTGTGGTTAAATTCTTGTACTTGATATTTTGTGTTAAACATTTGCAAGTCATCTGGGTATGATTTTTTTTTAAATCTGTGGTGCAAGGAAATATGTGTCAGTGTTACCTGAGCATCCTGAGCATGTTGTGTAGGCAGTCCAGAGCTGAGCACCACTTCTGGTCCAGCTGCACAGTTCTCTGAATGGCTTATAAAACCTGCATGAGAAGACAGTCTGTTAATAAGCATGTTGAGTCAATTATTCTGCCCAAGCATGAGCTTTTAGAGAATTAGACCCCGCACTTTGAGCCACTCATACTTTCTTTCCTGGTTTTGCGAATACAATGTAAATTCCCTTAGTGGTGCTTGAGCTGCTCAGTGCAGAAGTGCCAGATTTCCAGTTACAGGAAGCAGAAGGGTACCTGCATCACTCTGGGGACAGATGGGGAAGAGCTTTTTCATTTGAAAACTGGTCACCGTCTTACCGCAAAATGATACCAGAATTTGTCTGGTTTATTGTAGAACAAATGATGATTAGCAGGAGTTACTAAAGAGTTGCATTTCATGTGGTGGGCTAGTAGATAGCTGTGGGGGAAGACGGGATGGTGTAATCCTGATTGTGTTTGCTTTATGGCATTACTGTTATGGCTGGGGCTGCGGGACTGCTGAACTCCCGTGATCTAGGATCCCACAACCTAGCCCAAAGCCCAGTGAAGTCAGTCAAAAAAACTCATGAATGTAGTGGGCTTTGCATCCTCCTGCCCGAGGAATGCCATGCCTCCGTTTGCTTTCAGAAATGAAGGACTGTTTTTTCATATGTCTGTACCACCTCTTCTAAATTTAACTGTTGAGTTTTGTTAACACACATTCATTGCTCCTACAAATAATGTTATTTTATAGTGACCATGAACAAAAATATTCCAGAACTGGATTCTCAGGATCTATTGAAACAGTTCCATTGACTTGTGAGCACTGCATGGTCTTGCTCACCTCTACGTTTCATTTTTCTTTAGCACTGCGTGCTTTCCTTTGCTCAGCAAAGAGGTATGTGGGACCAGCAGATTCACAATAAACATCTGACAGGTCCCTTGCAAACACCTCTGCAGCAAAGAGCTATGTGGGGGACTCAGTTGTTTCCATGTCCTGCATGACGAATTCAAAAAGTTTGGGGCAGAGGTCATTTTTTTGGTTTGAATTTCAGCCACTGATCCAGTGAGCAGGGAGCTGCACAGGTGGAGAGAAGCAAGCAGTAATGGTTCAGCAAAGCATGCTGATTTGGGGGGGCAAAATTACCTTCCTCTGGCTCCTGGGCTGGTATTACAGGGGATGGGATTTTGGGGCTGGCACTCTCTTACCTGACTCCAGGTGATGCAGGGAGTATCCACACCTCTCAGGCTGGCTAGGTGCTAACTCCAGCTTATGTGCAGCATGCTTCCTGTATGATTTCTTCTTTAATCTTCCTGTTGTTTTTCATCTTCTGGCTCCTTCTCTTGGGTGTGTTTGTTGCCCTCATTTTTTCACACTTGCTCTTATCACCCCAGTGCCTTCTGCAGTCCTTTTTTCTCCACTACTGATGTACATATTGTCCCAGCCCTAACAGACATCAAAGAGATGTAAAGGATCGGATGTCCCTTTTGTAATGTGATAACCTTGCTAGTGTCATTGTTAATATTCATATATCTCCAGGCTCTAGGCAGCCCTGGGGTGAACGAGCACCGCTCCACTACTGGCACTGGGTCTGTGGTGCCAAATTTGAACACAACTAACTGCTTTGGTTCAATAATAATATCCTGCAGCAGAAGATTTTACAGGTTAATTCCATGCTGCTACGAAAAGTTGCACCTCATGCTATATATTCAAGGGCTTTTGATTCTCTTTCTTCCTTGAGTTCTGGAGAAGTGCTACATGTTAGTTTTTACGTAATTTTGATGCCCATTTCCTGATAACTTATTGTCATTCCCTTCTTCCCAGCCTAAGCAATTCCAATAATTTCACTCATGAATTTTCATTTCTTCTCATGCTGTGGTAGAGAACTGGCCTTTATGTCCAGGTGTTAACCCACAGCACGCTCCCAGAAGTCGCACCATGTACAAACCATGCAATATTTCCATCTGTGAGTGGGCAGAAGAGCCAGAGGAAGCAAACAGCAGGTCTTCACAGAGGAGCTGGTGCTCTGCCTCTGCTGCTCCTCTTCCCTTCAGGAAGCTGAAGGAGGCAGCAGGGCTGGCGTAAGCAAACCAGCACCATGTGCTTCCCCACCTCGTTCTTCTCTGGCTCAGTCTGATGGCACTGCTGTGACTGCTTTGGGTCTGGGGGGCTGCTGCTGCCCTGCTCCTCAGTCTGCACTCTTGCATTTAAGCTGAGGTGAGAAGATCTGTTGGAAATCTGGTGAAAAGTTATTAATGAGCACATGCAGGAGACATCTCAGTCAATTAACTGGGAATTGGATCAGATTGGGAATTTGAATTGCCCGAGGGCCCAGGTTAGGTTATGGCCAAGTGGCTGGAAAGAACACTTCCTTTCAAGTTGTTGGAGTACACAGCTGAGCTCCCAGCCACTGGGATGGTCACTACATCAGTATAATTTGCTGAGCTCCAAAGTGTGCTTTAAATATGTGAATAATCACATAGGGAGCAGCTGAGCTTCTGCAGCTGAATTTCAAATGTGACAAAGACAGGTGAGAAGTGAGAAGCTGAACTGACATCTCCATCTTGTAACACGTATGTGAGGGATGACAGCACAGCCCAAGAAATTCTTTTGTAAGATCAGAAGTGAATATCTGAGGCCAAGGGAAGATTAGGGCTCAGGACATCTTCTCTTACATCAGCAGGCTTTGCTTACTGCAACCAGTTATTTTGATTTCTTAATCCAAAAGTAAAGCCTTCTGGCATTGAGCTTGTGGGATAATAAATGAAAGAATAATTCAGTGCAATGGGAACTTCACGGTCAGCTTGAACAAATTCAACAGTAACACACTGTGTGGTTTTCTGTGTAGGTGTTAGACGAAGACAAAGTATACGGATACCTGTTGCCTTTGCACTCTTGCTGACAATACATAAGCCTAAGTAGGTCAAACAGGAACAATACTCATTTTTAAAAGAGAACTATAAGCATTTCTAGTTTCTTTTTTTTTTCCCAGGACTTTAATCTTTTATATGAAGAAGCAAAGTATTACCAGCTGCAGCCAATGATTAAGGAACTTGAACGATGGAAACAAGAGAAAGAACAAAGGAAACATTTCCAGCCTTGTGACTGCTTGGTTGTAAGAGTGACTCCAGATCTGGGGGAAAGAATTGCATTGAGTGGGGAGAAAGCTTTAATAGAAGAGATCTTCCCTGAGACCGGGGACGTCATGTGCAACTCCGTAAACGCAGGCTGGAACCAGGACCCTACCCACGTTATTAGGTTTCCTTTGAACGGATACTGCCGGCTGAATTCAGTGCAGGTAATGGTCTTTCAGTGCTGGCTCATCTAGATGCTGGTGTTTTGTTTTTTTTTTTTTCCTTAATGTTATTTCTTGTTCAATTATATGCAAATTATTTGCTTCTGCCCAATTACCTTTAGTGCTTATACTGCAAGGAGACATTTTCTGCCTGGTGAGATCACAGTCTTTCAGGTTTTCCTAAGTCTAAGCAGAAAAATAGATTTAGATTTTGTGTATGTTAGTGCCATGCTGGTCTCATAATGGTGTTATACTGATAAATGCTAATTTTTTCATCAATGTATAGCCTGCAGCAGTTTTTTTTCCCTCCAAAGTGCCCCCAGGAAGAAAGAGAGAGTTCCAAAAACTACAAAAAAAAATCTCCACACCATTTTATAGAAAATGCAACAATGTGTAAATGCATAATTTATGTCTCACTCATAATTAAATGATGGTGCCTGCGGGATGGACTTAAAAAAATTGATCTCTGCACTTTTTTTTTTCAAAAGGATGTTCTATAAAAATTGCCCAGAGTATTTTAAACAAAATGTATTTCATTTTATAGTCAGAGTTTTGACATTAGGTTTAAAATTAAACATATGAAACAAAAGAAGATAACTGGACAGATAGGTGGATAGTGGCGGAAATAAATATGTGGCTGGTGTTTAGGCAGCAGCCTTGTGAGCAAGAAATGCCATTTTACAGGGGATCACCACCACTGTGGCCAGAGCCTTGGTGTGGTAGTTGTCCTTGGGCTGAGGAGAAGGAATGGTGTTGATGATGCTGTTAACGTATGCCTTAATGGGGAAAACATAGAGCTCTTGTTTTTTGCATGTATGCCTTTAAAATATGCTACAAAGAATAATTTAATTACAGAAAGTGAAATCAGCCTAAAGGGGGGTGTTTTCCAAGTCACACTCTGTAGGTGACTACAGAGGTCCTAGCTGGGCCGTGGGAAATGCTGTAGTGGTCCTGATAAACTTCCTTGCAGGCAGATACCCACAAAAGAGCTGGCCTATGAGACAGGCCGGCTGGGCAGGTTCCGGAGGGAAGCATAGCCAGGGAGTGGAAGAACTTAGAGTAATTTTTTCCCAGTATTGTTATTATACAGCAAGCTGAGGTCCCCTCCATCTCCCAAGCTGCCAGCTGACAACGTTTTTGGGAGACCTGCAGTTGCAGCTATATGTAAACATGGGTGGGGCAGTTCTAACAACCTGCATTGATGCTGACACCTTCTGCCATGGGACAGCATTCACTGATAACACTATGTTAATAGAAGCTTTTATCTGAAACCATTGTAAAACCTAGCAATGTTAGGTGATTTTTGGTTCAAGACTCCCAAGTGTTTCATTTGGTTGAATTTAACAGTCCAATGCCTGTGGTTAATTTTGCAAATCCTTAGCAATTTCACGTTTGGCAAGGTTTAGAGTGGGCTGCCCCAAAAATAGAAGGCTGGAGGTGGGTCGGAGGCAGATCCATTCACTGGCAGTGGGAACAGTGATGAATTCATCACTGTGCTGGAGAAGGGAGCAGCTGCAGTTCAGCTAAGGTGAGTGGGTAGAGAAGCATGTTTGTGTTTCAGCCACACGCTGTCCATGTGATATGGTTAGATGCATTTGAGAAATTAGAATAACTGAAACAATAAGAGTCCTTGCTGGCCACTGACAGGCTCGGCACTGCAAGCAGCTATTCACAGAGCTGGATGCCCAAATGGCTTAGCGCTTGGCTCCATTAAGTGGCATACTGGTAGGAAGCGTGTGTTTGTAGTAAAAGCTGAATGCTAATCATTACTACTTGAATGTGTTTCAAATTCAGTCAAAATTTTGTCAGAATCAAAGAGTCTCTTAGTAGGTTCATGTGAAAGAAAATTTCTGTGTTAAAGAATCTGCAGTCTAAATAATTTATTCAATTACATCATTTTACTATATAATTAATAGAAAGTGTTTTCAATCACTTTCTGAAAAATGATGCATTTCTGAGACAAAAGTCCAACAAGATTAACAGCTAATTATCATTGACTGTGATGGACTCTGGTCAGCACATAGGCACTCTCTGTTACCTTCCCACTATTTTTTGGCAATCTTAATTGTTAATATTAAATCAAAAGTTAAAAGTACAATGAAGTAAATATGTAGAGTTACGGAAGAAAGGTTTGAAGGTGCAGAGGTTGGAAGAGCAGAGTCATTTCCAAAGAATCTGAAACACTGGCCTGGTAAGTCTGCCCGCTGCTTATTGAGCTGCATCACTTTTGTCCCTCTACACCCTGCTTAAATGGATTTGGTAGCTCAACTACAGTATGTATAAATTCTTCAGATCTTTGAAAAAGATTTTTGCTAAATGCTTTGCATCAGGAACTGTACATACAAAACACAGAATATCAACAGTGAGTAGGTTGTGGCAGCCAAAAACCATAGCAGCTCTATATTTAATGCTCATTTGCAATCACATACTGATAGAGAATTTTCTTAAGACTGAGAATGGCTTTTTTCAGCTCCTCACAATAGGTTCTGGTGAGATACATGAGCTTACCTTAGAGAAAATTCTGTGATGTCTGTATATGCCAAACAACGAGTCTCCATAAAAAAGACTGTATTCTTCAGGATTCTGTAAAATGTAAATAAAATACAGTAAGTGCAAGTATCATATTTCTATTTGGAAAACCTTCCAACAAAATCAGAGCCTGTATCCTGATGTGCTCAGAATACTGGGAGACAAAGTATATTAAATCGTAGCACAAATCCTCTATTTAATATAGTGTGCATGTCTCCCTATACGTAAGAGAATCACAGCTGATACTCATTTACTTTTTGGCATATTCTCTTTGGAAATTTATAGGAAAGTAGCTCTGATTTTATTTACAGGCACTTACTGTTTTACCTCCGTCTGTCACTTACCTTCAGAAAAAGTAATGCACGTAAGGCCAAATTCACTAAATGGAATCTAAATCTGTTCATGTTCAACATGCCGTTTAGTCTCATGCATGCATTAGTGGATACAAACAAATGCTTAGGGCACATGGAAAGCAGCCTTTAGGAGGCTTTCTCCACAGAGCTGAACGCAACCTCATTCAAGTTATAATTGCAGTTCTACAATATTTAAACATTCACAGCACTATTTACAGGATTTGACCAGTTTTGTTTCTCACTCAGAGGACTGATGATACCGAGGTTCTTAACACTAGATTATAGCCTGCAGTCAAGTCCTTCGAGCACAGAGGTAACAAAAATGAATTGCTTTGTTCTGTGTGCGGTGCTCTAAGGGTGTAATGTTTACCTGGACTGTGTGTTTTCAGAGAGCTGGTCCAGGAAAGAAAAGTCCTATAAACATGCAGCCTTCCATAGCTTTGGACTGAGGCAAGCCTAGGGCACCCCAGTGCTGGTTTTGTCTTACAACCAAATTGATTTTTAAAAGTTTTTAGCAAGGTTTTAAAGTCATGTCTCTCTGAAATTTTACCTGTCAATCCTCTGTTTCTCTATCCAGCTAGTGGAAGAAGTCTCCTTTCCTGTAGCTGGGCAGCCTCCTGTACTCATCTTGCCTGATCTAAGAACAGGGATACACAAAGTCAAAACACATGCTAGCCTGTGAAACAGCTTGATGATGTTTTATTCCTTTTTCCCTGTCAAACTACTGCCTTTTTTTAGCAGGAACAAATAAAACAATATTGTGGCCTCTCTGTATCACTCCAGTTCAGTCCTAATGGCTTTGTGCAGCCCAAACAAATTACAGAGTTGTAAGCTTTTTGGGTTTTAATTATTTTAGCCCCCTAGCCTCCTGTCCCCCTTTAATCACTCCATTATTATTTTTTTTATTTATATATTTTTTAAGCCTTTTCAGTTCTACAACTTTCAGGGCAAAAGTCAGTAAGATTTGGCTGGCACAAGTTTCTGAGACTATAAGTCACTTTCTCCCAAAGCCAGGCAGAGCTCCTTGGGCAAGCTGATTTAAGCAGATTCTGCATGGCTGAATATATTTCTTGTCCTTTACCAGTCCTTAAGAGCCAGGGCAGCAAATACAAGTTTTTAGTTAGATACGTTATCACTAGAAACCCGAAACTGATTAAGATGTGGATGGCTAACAGACAACCTCAAAGGAGTGCTCTCCTGGATTATAAACAGCAAATGCTGCCATGGTTTGCATTGCACTACCATAGTGCCTTGGATACAGTTGTCCTTTTGAAATCAGTTACCTTTAATAAAGGCTCCAAACTGGTGCTTCTGGAGCAAGCAAAGCAAGCATTCAGTCAAAAGAAATTGCGCACCTTGGCCTCACATGGGTCTTCGTGCAGGGGTGGACAGACATCTGGTAGGATAATCTTTAACATGTGGCACTATTTTTAGTCCCCCTGTAGCCGTCATTCGTGCCTTGAAACATTTAGACTGAAGCACTACTGCAGTAGGTATGAGCAAAGTGTTTCATGGTGTCACTCATGGTAAAACAAAAAAAGAAATCAAATTGTTTCTGTAATAGAAACCTGTGAAAGCATACAAGTTTTCTCCTCTTTAATTAGGGGATACTGCTTAGACACTTAACTAAGTTGAGTGAACAAGTTTTTAATTTAGTCCCTGCAGTTGGTGGCAGACAACTCTCCTGTGAAGGTCATTACTAGGTTCATCAGGTTTAGTAAATCACCAGGTTCACGTCCCACTGTAGTGGCCCTATGGCATGGAGCAGTGGAACAGGTACTGCGGTGGGACTGTTACGCGCTTGATGACATTTTTCAGTAGAGACAAACACAGGAACCGCTTTTCCTGCCTCTAAAGTAAATATTGGATCAGTTCACATAATCAATCAAATTTTAGACATAGTTCTGATTTTTCAGTTACATGCTGCAGTATTATTAGTGTTACTAGCCTATGTGGTATTTTGGCTCAGTGCTATGGCACCATGGACTCTGGGAAAGATTTGGCTGGAGGAGTACTAGATGGAGATTTCACATGTGGGTGAGACGATTGCCATTATTCAGCCTTATTCAGCCAATCTTACAACATACGTCTGGTTCAGCTCTGCCAGATGTAACGCAGCAGAGCCTTGCCCATCCTCCTACCCCCTGTAATACACAGGAATTGCCCGAGCTCCAAAGGGTGTATATGTGTCTTCTGTCGTGCTGAGACTGTCATTTTTGGAGACACGGTGCTACTGCCCTGGGCTCAGGAGAGCTGCCAATGGGAGGGAGGGAGGGAGCATGGCATCTCCTCCAGTGGATCTTACACTGCAGATCCGCCAAAGATGGATCTGGCATCCAGTCTCACCGAGTGCTAAGAAGAGTCTGTGCGCCTCCTGCTCTGCTGGGGAAACTGTTTATCAACATGCTCACCCGTGTGAAAACAAGGCCCCCGTCATATTGCCAAGATCAGTATATCCTGGGGTAATGTGCTGTGTGACAGTCTCAGAAATTAAAGTTGCCTCTGGGTTCCTTAAATTCATGAATCTAAATCGCACCAACTTTTCTTTAGAAGGAGAAAAAGAAAATATATATTTGGGCAATAAAAATTAACCTCTTTCTTGGGCCAGAATGTTTCCTTATTGTCCATGTCTTGGCTCCACATCCTATCCTTGCTATGCTTTTCTAAAAGCAGCACTCCCTTCCAGCAAGGGAAAATCACAGCTGTGATTTTCACGAAGATCTGGTGGAAGTGTCACTCAGATTCCTAATGCCTTTTCATCTGCCAAGGAAGAACACAGAAATGTTTTCTGCCCCTTTCTGTGAGACTGTTCATATTACTAATGAACAATGGGCACTTTTTATTAGGACTTAAACCGTATGTTGATTTGTATCAGCTGTAAGAGAGAGCATCAATATCACTGCAGTCCAGTATTTTACTATATAATGTAGTAAGCTGCTCTGTAGAGTGCTTATTTGTTTGATTAATTTTTGTTTTCTACAGAGGTTTGCTGAGAGCGAGACTTTAATCACAGTGTAGTCATTTAAGAATAAGTTACAGAATTATAGCTGAATAATATTCATTCTATGAGGAGTCGAAAGACTAAATTCGTCATTTAGATCCAGTGCTCCTGAAAGCTTTTATCACTAGCACTTGCTAAATATTAATCTGATTTTTTTCCACATTACAGGTGCTCGAAAGATTATTTCAGAAGGGATTTAACGTGGCAGCTTCATGTGGTGGTGGGGTGGATTCCTCTCAGTTCAGCGAATACGTGCTGTGTCGCGAAGACAGACGACCACAACCCACTCCAACGATCAGAATAAAACAGGAGCCCCTGGACTAGACCCTACCCATACTCCTTTGTAACCATAGAAGTGTTTAATAGTCCCTTATGTGAAACACAAAGGATTTGCAAAACAGTATTAGCAAACAGATTTTGACTTTATGTTGCCAATTAGTGGTATTCTGAAACTACCTGTCACATAGCCAGCCATGAAATGCATTTGAAAAACCAGTTGTCCGTTTTTCACAATGAAATACTGAGTGTGCTCAGCATACCAGGTTTGGTGGGAATGTACTTTGAGCTGAACAGCTGTGGTGGTGAAAAGGCAAAGCTTCATAAACCTCTGACCCTAGATTGGACTTCTGTGGAAAGACCAATTAAAGTGATTTGAATCTATCAGCAGGAGAAATGATTCTGACAGCCTTTCCAACGATACCCTGACATGTGATGCGTGGAAGTGGGGGCCTCCAAGAGGAAGATGGTACATTAAAAACTGCACTGAGTATCTTCCCTGACTGCCACACCTCCTTCATATCAGATGTGCTTTACACCTCCACACGTTACATTACACTACACTTCTGTGATTGTACTCCTTCATGCTAGCAAATGGCTTATTTTTATACAACATTTCCAACTGAAATATCTCTGTGGACAGAATCCAGAACCAGAAAAGGACCAATTTATAGTCAACTGGTGCTCAGTATTAAAAAACAAACAAACAGACCAAACAAAAAAAGCAACATAAAATTGACAAGGCCAATTATGGCAATACTTGCAAAAGTAGGGATCTGGAAGCACAAAATAAAACTCCATCTACCATCAAACAAGGGCCACATACCTATTGTGGAGCTGTAGTTCTCTTAAAGCCAGTCGTGTTTTGACTCAGAAACTGTAAGTTTTGCATCATCAAAGAAGCGTGGTTCTCCCAAGCAAGCTCTGCCACCTCTTGTTGTTCATTTACTAACCATGTTATAAGCCCACATTTTCAAGGAAACATTAAGAATTTTGGACAAGCTATTCTTTATAGGTCTGGAATTTTTGCAAAAAGATGTTAAAAACCTCTACTTCCACTGTCTGATGAAAGCAGGCCATGTTTTGTTTAGAGTGCTTTTCCTCTATTATTTTAAACTATTATTAAAATACTGATTCTGTAGCTGCCCTCTACCTGTTTAATTGTATTTTTAAAGAAGCCCACGGTCTGTAGGAGGTTACTCTTCCTTTCATGAATCAGTATCGACTCTCTGACTTACAGGGCTTCCTAACTCAGGAGACAGCACCATGTTTGCAGGTGCAAGGTTATAAATAGCATTCTGCTAAATCCTGTTTATTGCTGTTTAGCATGATTGGGTCCTCAATAAGTAATTCATGTGTTAATCACAATTTAGTTTCTCCCACATTAATTTATGGAATACTGTTGTAGATGCTGAATTTTAATTGAACGTTTTAGATGCGTAAATGCAGCCATATATAACAGTATTAAATGGTTGACAGTTCTTTAATACCAAATGATTGCAATCAGACAAAATAAAGATTGAAGTTTAAGACTAATATTTTCAAAAGTGATGAGCTGTACTAAATATCCAAGTTACGGTCTAGGCAGAGGTCTAATTTTTGGAAAAGTGCTGGATACCTGACCATAGAAAATCAGACCTCTGCAGGTTTTTTTCATCTTGGTTACCCAAACCAGAGATCTCTTATGAAAATCTTAGCCTATACATATTGGCCTGCTAACTTAGCAGAACAGTTGAGCAAATCTGTCTACTTCAGAAGAGTTGTAAAGTTATTTTATTTTGTGGTTTTATACTTGTATGACATTCTAAAGTTCCTAGGCATTGCCATATTTGAATATATGGCACAGCGTTCACCTTTGTATGTAAGATATCTGTAGAATTGTATATTATACATTTAATATTGTAAAGAACTTAACGTATAATTGTCATGTATTTGTGTATGCACATTTCTTATACAGTACTTCATGCCATAAACATTTCTGTAAAGTAAATGATCAAAAATAAGCAAGTAGGGTGGAACACTCACTGTATTTCCCCTGTTGTTCGAAAGGTGAGAAGTTTTGATTGCGTCTCCTCTGGCCTTTTGCTCCGTTCAGCTTGATGTAGCCTTGTCCTACAAAAAGAAAAGAAAAAAAAGGATGTTTTATTTATTACTTTCATACATTGAGTTCACTTTAAGTTCAAAACTTAAGTAATCTGTTCAGCTTCTTGTTTTTAGCCTATATACACTTTTGTCCCACACTCCTGACAGGGATACTTAGTACTAGCAGAGGCTGAACGCTTGTCTGTGTATCCTCTTCCATTCATTACCTCTCAGCTAGGGGATAAAGGTGAACATGTCACATTTATGTTTAAAAATGCTCAGTTCTGCCATTCTTACTCAGGCAAAGCCTTCCCTGAGGTCAGCACAAGTTGTCTGCAAGCCAGACCGGACACTGAGTACCTGCAGGGTGCTGAGCACATCCTGCTCCCATTGAAGTTGCAGGCAGACAGCTCTCTCACAAGGTTGGAAGCAGGATGCTTTCAGATATATGTAGAAAGCCATTTGAAGTATTTGTGATTGGTTGGTTTGTTTTTCTTCAGTTTGGTGTTTACCGTATTCTTTTTTATAGGTCAATAAAGCAGCTCGAGTACTTACAGCAGTTTGCAAAGGTGGCATCATGAAAAGTTCCAGGCTGCACCAACCGAGTTAAATGTGAACTTGAGATGGAAAGTTTGAGCCATGACATCACAACATTAACTGTAAAATAGCACTAAGGCAAGGAAGACATGTGGAAACAATCACTTTGTTAGAAGAAATATGCCTTTTTTTAAAAAAAAGTTAAGCTAGGACATGTTCTTTTAGTTAGTAACTTCAGGTCACTTATTTAAAGTTTATTACAGTTTCATTTATATCTTTTTTACTTATTTCCCTGTATTCTTATGCAGCAATATCAGCATAAACTGATTTGAATTTCTACTTCTGGCCTTAAACCATAGCAACATAACTTAATTAAGAGCATTGCTCAGTGTCACTAAAACAGGTTTTAAAATATCATAGAAACTCCAATAAAACTGTGTTGTGCAGCCAGCAAATGTTTTTATTATGAAGGCCAAAAAGTAAACATAGCCTGGTTTTAACCTAATTTGATGGAACAAAATTGTTCTGATCCTTTTTTTTTTTTTCCTGAGCACTGAAACTGTGGCTTGAAGAACATTAGTCTTTGCTAGCACTATTTGTACAACCCTGTTACACCACTCGGCTCCCAAGTCTCAGAAAAAAAAAGTGAAAGAATGTTATGTTGTGCTTATTGGACTAATTGCTTTTGAAAAAGCAACTGTTGAGTGCATTCATTCACTGTATTAATAGCATCAAGGTTTGTTGACAATTTTATTAGATGTTTGACAAAGGATAAGAATCAGCACAACAAAACATTGGAGTATTTGGTTTTAATATTTCTTTGTGGGTATTCTGTTAATATTTTAATGCAAAATGTTTCTGAACAGTGCTTAAGAACTACAAGACAATGTGAAATTCATGTTTGATAAATTAATACTGTATGTCACTCGATGTGTTACTTTAGTAAATTGTTTTATTTCTTTACAAAATAAGTACAAATAAGGGAGTATGTTTTCACACAAATTGGGGGTATTTACGAGTATGTACAGAAATCATCAAAATAACGTAATTCTAATAAACACAAGGCCTTTATAAACAATATGTACAAATTATCAATACATTTAAAACATAATTTTACACTTCCTGGCCTTAAATACCTTATGAATAATCTTTTGGCTAAATAGCAGCAGTATAAATTTTCTTCTGCTTTTCATAAACCTTAAAAAATAATTAAAACTTTTGTTTTTAAAACTATTGGACAAATAGTTCTATTTGTGCTTTCGCTATGGTTTCCCATCAAAAAAAAAAAAAAATATTGCCTCAAAAAAGTGGCAAGCAAAACATAGTAAAAATTGAAAAGATAAATAAGCAAATGTCTCCCTTCCATGGTTACTGATAATACTGTTAGGTTTGAAGTACAACTTCTGCCCAGCTTCTTACTTAACATTCCTATCTGTACCCATTTAAAAGACTCACACTAACTTTGCTCGGCTTTGGTGTGGGCCCCTTAAATTCCAATTCAGCAAAGCATTTAAAAAGCATTCCTCCCACCTTTAAGTACTTAAAACTACCCATATGCTTAAAGTCATGCACTGGTTCATGAGCCTTTCTGGACTGGAGTCCTCAGGTCCAATCGTCCAAGGCAAAGCATCGCCAGTCCCTGCAGCGCTGCCCCAACCGCCCAGTGGCACTGAGCTCGCAGGAGTCACCCCTGCTCTCGTGACAGCTACTAAAAGTGGAACTGGATCCCAGAATCTTCCTTTACTGTGACTTGAAAAATCCATATAGAATACTCTAAAACCTTTACTGAACAATACTCTCCTTTAAAACCACCATTAAACCATACTCTGCAATAAATAAATTAAGATTTTAGAAAATAAAATGATTCATGTTACTAACCAGCTGCTACAAATGTGCAAAAGGTTGAATAGATTCAGAAAACAACTGGAAGCTAGTCAAGGTAACTCCACTGGGACCCAAATGCACAGATTTCATACACTTAGGATTTGGTTCAGCAAATGGCTCAGGAAAAGAGCTGTGCAGTAAAAGCAAAAATCCTAAATATATAAAATTTGTGAGAATGTGCATTGGCTATTCTTTTAGCTGTGCAAAAAAATGCAATTAGAACTAATCTAAAATAACATCAGGTATCACCATGGTTAGTCATTGGAAACAGTGCTAGTAAACCTAAAACGAAAAGAAAACCAGCACCATAAATGAACAAAAAGGTCAATCCCCTGGTTAGGTCCCAATTCTGTGAACCTGTCCCAATCCTCCTTGCTATGAGATGGTTTATGTAAGCCATTGCAGCAGTCTTTCCATTTGTGTAACTTCAATGCCATCTATTTTAGCCTTATCTAAAATGGCCAAATGTAGTAAGACTTTGAAGTTGGTTACATCTGTGAATTTAACATTTTAAAACCTTTTGCACATTTTTTTCTTTCTTTTTTCTTTCCTTTTTTTAATTTTTACATAAAGGGAATTTATTGCATGTGTCTGACAATTTTACAAAACAAAATTACTGGAACATTGACTTCTGAAAAAAATAGAAGGCACATTAAAATGACAGCTTTTCAATGCAAGTTGAGCTTCTGTATGGAGAAATCAGTACAATTCTTGGCTTTACTTAAGCAGAGCTCGATAGAGCAGGAGAGAATGGCTCGTTTCTCTTTCCTGTTCCATGTAGAAGATGAAGTCCCTGAGGTTTACGCGAGTTATTTTCTGTCGGGCATACTGCCTGGATGAAGGAGTCCCCAAGCCAGCCTGACTTCCACCAGACATACTGAGGCCCTACAAAGAAAACACAGCAGAGTTCAAAGTCCTGCAACAGTGGAGAGTCCTCCAACTCTCAGGTTTACAACTACTAACTGCTGGATTATTTTAAATGCCTACATGTATTATGAGCCTCATTCTGAAAGTATTACATGACTCTCTTCTTCTTCTTTTTTTTTTTTTTTTTTCCTTTTCTGTTCTTCTGAGCCTCAGCAAGTTAACCAGAGTAAAGAAACAGGTGAAAACATGCACACGAGACTAGACCTTGTTTATTTACAACACAGGACAAACATATCTGGCTAATTCTCCTGCTACAGTCATGTTAGCCGTAGATGTAATTGACCACTACAATTTGAAGAGACTTTTTTTGGACAAAATTAATTGCAGTAGATAAAGGCATCTTTGGTGTATCAAATGTGTGCACAATGCTATTCCAAATCCTGTCTAGGACTGGAAAGAGGTGAGTGGTGTACCGGTATGTTGCTACTGCCATAATAACCTCAGCAGTTCCACGGGGACCTCCATTATCTCCTCTGGGCATACTGAAGAAAAAAGGCTTGCTATGAGGAGATACTAAACAATCTTGCCAGAGAACACAATGCTCAGCTGAAAGGTTGGAAAATTAAGTACAAAAATTGCAAGGAAAACTCAGACATTTAAGATGATAAAGACAAAAATTGATGTAATATTTTCTAGTGCTATATTAAATCTCTTGTTAGTTTTATTATAATTGGTCCAAAGCTACTGAATTAATGAATACTTCATTCTGGCCTTCTGTATAGAAATAGCATTCAAAAACTAGGGGCCAGAGCACACTATGATCTGAATATTTAGAAATTAAAAGGACATAATTTATAAACTCCGCAGTCTTGTTGAGTTTAGAAGAGAAACGTGCTAGATGGATAGATTCAACCCTTTTTTGAAAAAAAAAAAAAAAAAGGCCATTATTTTTAGTGCTTCCAATTGATTTCTGGTGAAATAAAATGTTCTGACTTACAGAAGTAGACTTTAATCCATAAAAAGGTTTAAATTATTTTTCAAACCTCTAAAGCATCTGGCACAGTTTTCAAAACTTTTTAAATACCTACTTCAAATTTACTTACTGCTGCTCTTAACTTACCTTTCTTTGTCCAGGGAATACTTATTGTAGGATCTTGATTCTAGCCATTAAAAATACAGTTAAGCATAATTTTAGTACTGAAAGGTTGTAGAGGATACAAACGTGGTATATTGCAAGTAAGACATAACACTGTTTTCACTTTTCTCTCTGTGTACTGGCAAAATCAGACTCACCTGCAAACTATACTGCTCAAGTTATTTCTACTATATCTGGCTATTAAATTACAGTAGTGGGGCAAATCCTATTCTCTTACAACCACAAAAAATGCTTAATGTAGTTAAATGAATGTGGCTAAGCTTAGAGGCAAGAGAAGGAGAAGCCCACAACCTTCGAGTGCCATGAGCATTTGGTCTTAGGATTTCTGTTCTCCAGTATAAAGTAGCTTTTGTTAATAGATTAATTGATTTACCACCTAGCCTCACTGCTCATAGGAAAAGCATGTGCTGCAGCTCCAAGGGTTGCTCATCCATGCTGAAGACAGACACATCCCCAGTGCACAATCCATTAGTGGTGCTCTGAATTTATTCAGCCCTTATGCAAAAACACTTTGCATTCCTAAAAGAAATAGCATCATTTAAACTCATACTCTTTATCTTTCACAGGTCTGAAACAATACCCTACTTTAAGCTGCTTCTTGTCTGCGCTCTTACCATGCATTTGTTTTGCCAGGGCTGTTGCCACTATTTCCAACTCTCCAAGGAACTACCATGTCTATATTTATTTTGAACAAGCTGACTCAAAAATATGTCTCTTCTCTGTCTCTGATACGGTGAATCTTTCCCCCTGCTCCAAGTAATAGTTCTTTCAGATCCATGCTGACTGCAGTTCCTGAACATAACAAAAACACTTAGCGATGTGGCCACCTTAAACTCATGACAAGAAACTCTTCAAAAATACTATTTGTAGCTTACTGGACCAGAACCATCCTACACACACTTAACCAAATATTAATAGAAAAGCAATTTATACATATATATATAATATATGTTATATATATAATATATTACATATAAACTATATAATATAATATAGTTTATATATATATGTATTTCTTCATATAAAACCATTTATTTAATACTTGAGGTACCTATACAGCAAATAATTGCTTTATATTTATTGGACAGAGTAGCTGGAATTAAGATGAGGTAAGTCATATTCATTGCATTTATCACTTGAGGTACTGAACTTTTGAGTGGTAAGAGCATATACTTAATGCAACACCGTAACACGAAATTAAGCTGTGCACATTCATAACTATGCTTGTGAGCTACTCAGTTACCTGATAACACCCTGTAATTCTCTCTCATAAGGTGAAAAAAATTATAAGAATGTTTTTAGAAAGTAGAAAAGCACAGTTGTAAATTGACAGGTCAGTAACGTGTATCTGTCAATATGATCTCTAATTTAAATTACAGACCAATTTGTTTGGTACTGTACTGTACTCAACATTGTTCTTTGGTATGCTACATTAAGTACAGTACTAAATGCCACATTTTTTGTTTTAATTATATACATGAATACAAGCCTAGCTATTTGCCAGTAATGGTGGAATTGAAGAAATACAAGTTTTACTCAAGATTTATTTATTTATTTATTTATTTTAATCAGCATGTCTGGCTTTTCATCAACACAAACAAGCCTGATCTTGTTTGTATCTGTGGAAACTAGTAAGAGTTACAAAGATAAAAGCTCTAATAAAAAAAAATAAATGGTTATAGATTGTTTACATCCTTTGTTTCCTGCCTGCCACACCCAAGCTATTACCAAATCACACCCACTCAAATATACATCAGTACCAGTTTTTGTATCAGTGAACTTCTATTTATAACTTCGGGGAAATTTAAGATGTTTGAGACCAGGGAAAAAAAAAAATACAATTTATACAATTTATGTATGGACTCTTTCTGCCTCTTCATTTTGAAATGACTTACATAAATGAGTTACAGCAACTTCTTTTCCCATTCCATCTTGTCCTCTCCTTTTTCCCACTGTCTCTTTTCCCTTGCTGCTTCAATTTTTCTTTCTTGTACTACTAAGGCGGCTGGTGACTGCCTTGAACTTGGTAGCTGCAGATCTCACAGGACAGTGAGGAAGACAGCAGAGAGCAACTGAATTATTCTGCACTGTGCAGCACCCATGCAAAGAGGCTTTCTGGGAAGACCCACACAACTCCCGCTGCCAGCAAGGACCATGCCATGGTACAGCCAGAAAGAGAAATTCACCGAAAATCAAATTAAATGCAGGAATTTGAAGGGGAAAAAAAAAAAAAAAAAAAAAAGGCCATGGTGCCATGCTCTCTGTTAACCTGTAATCCAAGACCCACTGAAACAGTCAGACTCCATCAACTTTAATGAGCTTTAATACACTTCAGATACGCTTAGCTGACGTGTGTGTATACAGCTTACAGTATTTTAAATAACATTGTTGGTCTGTCAAGCTTAATTCAATTGTTGGAAGCTACCTAGGTTGAAACTATGGCTTAAGAAGAAGAATTGAAGTAATAACTGGTTCAGCATGCACATTTTGAAGCAATTCCAATTTTATGTTAGATGTGACACGAGATTTGGGCCACTCATCCCAGCTTGTTTGCTATTTTTATGATCGTCTTCTGTGAGAAAACTCATGCTGCTGGAAAAGCAGAATAATTTTTATTCTGCTGTGGTTCAAAACAAAGCAACAACCAAAGAGTTGGTAGATTCCTAGGTAAACATACATAACTGTCTACCACAGAAACATACACTCTAGAAATTAAAACAAATACTCCTGTGAACAGAGAAACTAATGAAGCCTCATTTCTTCCAGATGTATTGCATTTCTCTGGTAATACCTCTTACCACAATAAAACCCGCTCCTCTACATCGCGTTCATCACCTCTCATCTCCCCCAGAAATATCCTCAGTCCACTGTAGCACCCTCCACATATCACAGATGCCCCCTGGGGTTTTACCTGCCTTCTGAATGGCCTCAGGACCACCCCACACCCAGCTCTTCTCCCATCCTCCCAAGCCAGCCGGGTGAGCATTCCCCCCTGGGGTGGCAGACCCACCGAGCCTGTGCTCATCACCCACCCGGCACATGAGGTCCCTAAGTCAAACCTACCCCAAAACTTGTCAAGCTTATATTGCAGCCTTCTCGCTGCCGATACCAGCATATCTCGTCTTCCCTGTGCCCGAGCTAACAGTCCTCATGGTGGTTTTCATAGGCTTGGTCTCAAGCTCCTTCCTGCCTCTTTCCCTCTTCTACTTCACCCCCTCCGCACGCACCAGGTTTGGTCAGTATTTCCCAGAAGGTTTAAAGGGTACTGAGAAAGTGGACTGAGAAAAACAGGTACACCTCATCCAAAATTTTCATGGACAAACTCCCCTACTGCTTGGAAAGTAAAAATGTCTTTGTGCATTAAATTACAATGGTTAGAGCAGCAGGAGAATGAAAGTTAAACTGAGTAACTCTCATAAGTGTGCTGTTCCTTGTTTGAAACAGAATTGCTTTCACATAACACAAACATATGTAATAAAATTTACTGATTTTTATAGCAGTGATTTCTACTGTTGAACAATTAAATCTTTTTTTTTTTTCTTCCTTTTTTTTTTTCCACTAATCCGTATACCTTCAGCTTTTAAAGGCACTGAATTACAGAACCATGGAAATACACTGTGATATTCTTGTCAGGAAACACAAAGATAAGGGCAAATAGAAGATTGCATTTAATATTTTATCCATCGTTCCTTCACCAGAAAACAATTCAGTCCTGACATCTCTCCTTTGAACATAGTCTTGAACTGCGGCTATTGCTTCTCTGTGACCCAGAGAGACAAGGCAATAATGATAAAAGATCTGCTGGTTTTCTTCCCAGGCTACGTGGCACATCCTTGTGGCAGACTTGCACTTCAAGCCAAAGTCTGAAAGTGGGAATCATACAGTAACAATTCAAAGCCAAGCAATCTATGGAGTAAAAAAATACAAGGAATTTTGTCTCTCCAACCTCCATGAACTGAAGAGGAGTGGTAAAATAAGGTATACATTAGTCTGGCCTTATGCTAACAGGTCTTGGATCATAAGAAATATTCTGGAGATATTTTTGCAGCAATAAGGATTGCTTGCATAAAGTGCTATTAGATCTCTGGCTGACAGGCACTTTATACACGAAAAACAGGTATAATATTATGTATGATTAGCTGTCCCACATAATTTAGGGTTTAATTCAGCACTTAGTGAGGCTAATAGTAATGATTTCACTGATTTAAATGAAAGCTGAAACATCCTTAAATCAGTACTCCCCTGAAGTACAGAAAAGTAAATAGTAACTGTTCATCAGCATCCCAAAGATTAACAATACTGTATGAAACATAATTATATCCATGGAAAGACTGTGCATCTTCATATGCACAATATGGTGGCATTACAGATATCTTTAGAAAGATTCATCACCAAAAGCTATCATTTAGGCCTTCAGATCAGCAACATTTACAGTGAGGATTAGATACCATGATTTCTTAGGCAGCTAGTTATTTTCTTTGCAAACATTTCTATCCTATACTATTTTAGTACAACTGTTCCTACAGACTCCGTTTTGGCACGCGTTTGCTTGCTACACCCTCTTGGATGCAAATGCGTCTCATTTCCCCTGGGCACATAAACACACACCTCACCCTGCAGACAAACATCAGAAAAACTGATTTGCACAAGTATTTACAAGTACTTCAAATACCAACACAATTGCAACATTTCAAAGACAGCATGCAGTAATTTTTATATTAAGAAATAGTAAGAGGAAGGTAAATCATACTAAGACATGGATACAGTGAAGAATTTTTCTTTAGATGTGATCATTTTAGTTTATAATTACACGATGTTTTTTCAACCTAACTAAATGGACTGCCATTACAAAAAGAATGCTTTATACGTATCTGCTCTTTGCCTTTATTATGCTAAGCTAAGTCACATATGCAAGTACCATTATAATTGAAAACCTGCTTTGTAAAACAGCATCACACCAAAAAGTTAAAAGAACTCAGCATCTACTACCAACCTGACCACCTATTCCTTCTTTTAAGAGAACGTTTCCCCCCCCCCCCAAAATGAATGAGAACAGGGACAAAAAGCAAGTTATGCAACATTTCAGAGAGAAACAATCTGGGAAGAACAGAATTCTGCCCCACTGGAAACTAGTAACACAAGTAAGAATAAAGCAGATATGGGCTATTTCATTTACCTGCTCAAGGGAGGTAACTGCTCAACTGCCCAGTCCTCAACAGGTCATTCTCAAGAAGAAACCAGACTGCAAATAATTTCAAATTCTCAAACACCTTATCCAAGCAGATCTCTGCATAATCACTGCATTAATGAGGGAAAGAGAAGCTCAAGTTTTTCCTGCACAGAGATACAGGTCTGCATTCTGCTAGAACCTTTCACCCTTCAAAGATCTTTTTGTACCCCTCACTCCTCACTTGGTATGTGATAAAAACACGTCTTGTATCCTCTATTTTCTTGTAACACATTCACAATTTACTCAGGTGGTGCAGTCTCTAGGTCTTTTCATTTACTTTGTTCATGGACCTGCTCCTCGTTGCAACCACAGATCTTGCCAACATCTTTATCCACAAACATCTCATACCTACCACAATTCACTGCCTTACTTGGACTTAAAAGCAATGACAATTTTACCTGATTAAGAACTCTCAGTTTGGACTGCATTCTTGCAGTGGTAATTATAAGTTGAATATTCTATTTATCCTGTTTCCATCATACACATATATTTTCATTTTGCTTGGAATGCTTCTCCTCCCATGCTTTCCAAACGTTTAATCAAGTGCTGCTCCCTTTGAAATACTAATCCTGCCAATTTTTTTATTGTTATTTTTCAAGCATTGTGGTGCTTTTCCCTTCTCATCTTTCAATATTAGCATTTTTTGTTGTTGTTGTTGTTTTTCTTTTCCTCTTTTAAGGGATTTGCCCATATTACTGTACTCCAACCTTGCTGTACATGCCTGTATTCCCTCTCACTGGGAAAGGAGAAATGTCAAACTAACTTTAGGAGAAGCCCTACAGCTGAACTTGCAGGATTCACATTTCCCTTGAATCATATTTGATTCCCATCTGATTTTTCTCTTGTGGTAATCCTTGATATTAGTTTAAAATTATCACAGTTTTACATAGTGGGTGGCCCCTTCTTTCCTAACCTGTATGATTGTGACTTTCATTTAATCAGAAACTTAAAATAATTAAAATATTCTTGACATTCATCAATCTCTAGACACATATAGCTGTAAAATTTAATTGTTTAAATATCTAATTAAAATATACATAATTGCTAGCCAGTAAAGATTGCTTTTTTGGCCTGTTCTGGAAGACATGCTGAGCAGAACAACTGTAGGGGACTGGCTAACTGTGGGGGTCTAGATTCATTCGTAGCTGTTTCTGATTAAGAAGAAAATTAGCATTAAGAAGTGCACCTTGGCCACCTCATGTGATAGCTACATCTCACCTATTTAAGGTGAGACACAGCCATCATATAGCTGTTTCGTATATTGCCAGTCCTCCCAAGGGAGGAAGAGAGGGAGACAGAGAGAAAAGTATCTGCATCTTAATACTTGTGGGGAAAAAAAAAATTACAAATGTGAAATCTAAACTCAAAATCACTTTCTCAACCCTTGAGAGCATGAATTGCCCTCATTCATCTCCACTGACTTTCAGTTCTTAAGCCTAATTATGATGTATAACCCAGACTTTAAAATAATTATGTTTGCAACTGTGGGCCATCTTGTGCACTCCCAGCAATTGTGCAAGTGCCAATCAAGTGACTTTTTGCACTACCTGCCAAACAAAGGGCAAAAATAGCCACAGATCTACCAGCTCTTGGCACAATATATTTTTTTCAGTGCAAAATTTGCTAGCAGATTAGTTACAATCTAAGAATAGTGGTATAAACCTTTTGCTATAATTACCAGAGGCTCCTCTGTGGATTGAGGGTAGTATATGGCCCTAATTCATATACCCAATCCATTAAATAAAGCAAAAGCAAGCAGGCAGTGCGGTTATCTCAGAATTGAGTGGCAATAAAATTAAGCCTTAAATGCTAATACCTTCAGCTTGCAGGATAAACACATTGTCAGAAAACAGTCCAGATTACAGGAAAAAAGACATCAATGTTTATAAATAAAATGTGGAAGATGGTTAACACACTTTCTATTACTGCCAATATCATGAAATATAATTAAGGCCTGATGTATTTCAGACATTAGGGAGAAATGACGGAGTTCAGCAGGGAGAAGTCTCTGAATCATTTAGCTACCCATTCCTTTATTTCTTAATGTTTCTGTTTCTTACAATTAATTCTCTTGACTCTTCTTAAGTTAGTGGGGTTTTCTGTTCAGAATAAGTCCAAAAAACCTTATATCATACCAGCACAAATAGTTTTTGAAAAAATGCCTCCCAGAAGGAAACTGTGTTTTCCATCCTACAGACAGCAGGAAGCTCATAGCAGTGGCCTCCGTTCAATATGATCTGTAGTTTTTCCTTCTACAATATGAAGGCAGTCCCTTGCATGTCATGGTCACAATTTGCTGTTCATCAAGATATACTCTTTCCCAAGTCCTTTTCCAAGCCTCCTGCTTCTCTCTTTCCTTCACGCCAGGATCAGTTCTCCAGGACTTAGGACAGGAACGTTTTGTGACCGCATGCCTCCACCACTCTTCATTGCTGTCTGCCCAGACTTCGATCCGACCTGCTGCCCATCTTCAAATTGCCTCAACATACATACTTCCATCATAATTTTTAATAACTTCTCCTTGGTACTCTCCTCTAACCTCTTAGTTTCCATCCAGGTTTTTCCTTTTTCCTTGACTAAAAGGCAGATCAGTTTAACTTATAAACACAATGATGACAGTTTACACTTTCCTAACATTTGAAAAAAACATGTAATCTCCCCCTTTTCCTCAAGAATACCAAAATCCTCATCCTCCACCAACCCATTTCACCACAAAGCAAAGAACCAACATTTTAAAATTCTATTCAACACAACCAACACAGATTAAGCCTTGAATTTCAAACCAAGCCATTAAAAAAAATCTTGCTTTTTTAGTTAACCCTCCTGCACTCCCATAATTATCCCAGATCCACCTATTTTTATAAAGTGGGAACAAATGCAACATGAAAGCTTTCAAGAAGATCCTCTAACCAACTGCATCTTGCGGTAACAAAAAAAAAAAAAAGATTGAGTAATCCATACCAATATCAATATCTAAAGAAAAATATCTTCAGTCTTACAGATAATCACAGAGGAGACAGTGATGTACAAAAACATTGTTTCCAGATGTTAAAGCTCTAATCTTAGTTAGAGATAACTTCTCATCTTTTCTATTCTGGTAAACCAGACAGACTACCTACAGGAAAAGCTGAATTAGCAAGTAAATATCATAGCTACCATAACCTAGTCTTCAATTGAAAAAATTATATAATATTATATATTACTCATAGGTCCCCAAAAATGACAATGATCAATATATACACTGATGTCTCACATAGCTAATTACTCCC
This sequence comes from Anas acuta, assembly GCF_963932015.1. NCBI lineage: Eukaryota > Metazoa > Chordata > Aves > Anseriformes > Anatidae > Anas > Anas acuta. The sequence goes on along the minus strand of NC_088988.1, from coordinate 10,178,601 downwards.
AAAATAAAATAAAAATGAGTAATATATAAAAAAGAGGGCTGCAACTATAGAAGAATCTTTCCCAAAAGTACCAGCCAAAAACAGAGATTCATGATGGGATTTTTTTGGCGAAGTTAAACAAAAGGCAGTGGAGTGTAATATATTCACTGTCTTTGGAAGGGAGCTGGCACAACCAATCATCAGCTATGTGAGAACTCGAACAGATGACGGAAGAGGGCAACAGAGCAGACATACCCAAATGCGCACATGCACACACTGAAGAGGATTACTAAATTAATTAGAGAGGCAAGTAAAAAAAAACAGTGTGGAATTTAGAATGCGCTCAATAGTATGGAATGATGCTACTGGCCTATTTTTACCATTGGCAATAAGAGACGAGAAAAAGCTAGCTCTAGTAGAAGCAAGTGCATTATGATACAACACAACATGAGCATTATAAAATGCGAGATGAATCTCAAGCCCAGAGGCTCTTTAGCACCACTCCAAATCACAACTCTCTGCCTTCATTTTTCTTCTTTGCTACCATTCCACTTCTTCTCCCAGTACTTCTGACTTGATTAACCCTTTTTTCTCTTTCTTGTCTTTCACCTTCACATTTTCATGGTATTCTTTTCATTAATTTCATGGGCTCTTTAAAAAGCGTCTTAATAACAGCAGAAATTATAGATCAGGAGTCAGATTTTCAGAAGTGCTCTAAACACAGTGAGGCTGCAATTGTTTCCGATAAGAAATTTATCACTTCATTGGCACCTTAATGAGGTTGCATGCTCTTTTGGTGATCTGACCCCTGATTACAAGTTACGAAAAAAGAAAAAAAAACAGTTTTAATAATCTAAATTCAAGTGCTGTAAATTTGTTTTTTCTTTAAATACTTATCCCAGAAATTCAAGTACAACGAGCCTGAAACAGACTTCCTGAAACACAACCTTCATTTTAGCTTTTTGGGAATTAAAACAAACAGTTGCATGCTATGCATAATTTCTTGTATCCCTTTCTGGAATACTGAATTCAATAACGGTTAATTAATCTGGCCTGAAATCATCAAGTTAGTTTTTCAGGAGCTTATTTTTTGGTCTTTCTAAAAACCTGTGTTAAGATCATTGATCTTCCCTCACAATACATATAATATGCTACCTGAATGTGTGCAGCAGTAACATATGGTACAGTAGGTTATAACTATTTTACCATCTGTTCTGTCTGAACCCTAACCTTGATAATCCCGTATCAGCTTTTCTTGCTAACTACCACTCTTAGATATTAGCTTATATTTATTCTTTTAAAATTAAACTACAGCAAAATGATGACCAGATTACATGATACCCCTCCTCCCCCAATTAATAAAACAGATCAGTAGCCAGAACATCTTTTATTCTGAAAAGCATTGCTCAGGATCCTACCACGTTCATTACATATTCATTTACAAAGTGCTTTGCTTCTGTTATGCTCCTATTTTGAACACTGCATCACCTTCAGTGGAACTACAGTGGACTCAACAATTTCCAAGAACAAACTTTAATATTTTAGCAATGTTGCCCACACTGCTTGACTCAGCCTCTGTCTAACCAAGTCATGCTATACCGTAGAGCAGTTCTAATCTGGTTTTTGCACATACAGCAAGACTACTGTAACACCTTACCACCTCACTACTGAGTCGCCTTAGAAATTAAAGAGACAAGAACAGCAACATAGTGAAAAATAGAAAGTTAATTTTATGGTAAATCAACCTAAATTCTCTCCAAAGTTAGGAAAATGGGCCAGATTCTGTGAATTGAGCAGGGATGCTTGAAACTTTTACTGTTATTGGGTTCTTTTGTTTGTTTTGTTTTTAAAGACTAGCATCCCATGTCACCAATTTCTATTTTCAGATGTAGGAATTTGAAAGCCTAAGCTTTAATTCTAAGGGCTGACAGAACAGCTCATCTGGCATACTGCTTTCAAATTTAAAGTCTGCCTTGTTTACAAAAACTCAAAGAATAGCCACACAGTAATTAAAATCCATGAACGACCATGGCCTTGGTATAATGATTTATACATACCTCTACAGAACTACTACATACACACAGACATATATAAAACATACATATAAATATATAATAAAAACTAATCCACAAGAACATATACACCTCTGGTTTTATTATATGTAAATACAGCAGCAGCACTTGACAGCACTAGTTCTTATGGGTGATGAAATTGAAGAAAGAAGCAAATATGGTAATCACCAATTACTATTTTACAATATCTATTTTCAACTTGAAATATTAAATTATAACAGCTCAGTAAACTCTGACTCATTATCAACTGAACCAGACTGTAATGCCTTCATAATGAAAACTACATTTAGAAAAGACTACCTTTGTAAAATGATTTAACTTTTAAAATGAGCACCATACGTTTTCATTAAAGGAATTCATATCTTCACCATTTTGAAATACAGTATCATTTCTAAAAAACATTGTTTCCCTTCTGATTTTTGTTTAGTATCTGAACAAAATGGGAATTTGATTTTTTTGAATGTGTGAAGAAATCAGTTCATGAGATATAATTTTGCTTTTTCACACATGAGTAGTTTAAATATGTTATTCAATGTTATCTTGAGGCACAAACATAAGGCATGTAGGTTAGAAAAGTCAAAAATATATACTAGTCTGCTACCTCAAATGTCTTCTAAAATATGTAATTGAGGGACACCACAGAAACTATGATGTGATTAAAGTATATTAAACTTTAGTTGTAATCAGGGTTCTGTTAAACAAAATAGAATGTACACAGACTCCCCAAATACACAAATGTAACTCCATAAGTGTTTTCCAGCTACACAAAAGCATCTGTATTTTGTAGCTGTACTTGGGGGAGGAGAGAAATACATGTTTTCTTTTGGAGTTTATGCTAAAACAGGCTCTTCCTTCCCTATACAATGCAAGAGAAATAAAAGCTTTAATGGGTAACAGCTAGAGTTTACACTTCACTCTTCCTCTCCAAATGCAGGAGGACATTAGCTTCCCTACACACACACACACACACACACACACACACATTCTCTTTTGCATTCAAATATTTCTACCTCTGCATAAAAATGACTTTTATTATGCAGTTTTGCAGGCTTTCCTAGGTTGGCACCCCAGGAGCATAATCCTGATTCACAAAACAAAAACATCTAATTACCCCAGCTGCATAATTCATTGGCCCATAAATAAAAGTTGGCCAAGCCATGATCTTATCTGACAGCCTCTACAGAGCATGTGTGAGAATCTCACTCGGGGAGAGGCATTCACCAGGGCTGGCGGCAGCACAGGCGAGAGCTGGGCTTTGCAACCAGAGGTGAAGGGCTCAAGCCCTGCTTAAGCGCCTTGGTCTCACCAGAAAGGGAAGAAGGGCAGAGGAAGGGATGCCCTTTTGCAGCTGGGACCTTTAATGCTTGCAAGCAGTTCTTCCTGTCCTCAGTCGCTCAGTCTGTTCTCAGATGAATCATTTAACTAGAGGTTCCTATCAGAGCTGGGATCCCCCACAGCCTCACACACTGCAATGAGCCACGCACTTTGTGATTAACTGAATTCCAGTAATAAAGAAAAGAAAATGCTTGAATTGGCAGCGCTGTAAGTATATGCTAGAGGTTTTCTTCAATCACATTGAGATGTAGGACTGTAATTTGAAAATCAGACAATATTCAGATGACAAAAGCGAAACATACTTATTGAGTATTCCTTTACTTTGCATCTATTTTTCATACAATGTTGATGAAAAGCTATGTAAATTCACACTATTCTGGCAAAGTTCCCAACAGAAGTCTTTTAGACACCGTCTATACAGGCTCTTTGTGGATCCTTTTATAATTGCTTCTGTTTTTGTTTTTTAATTTATAAGAGTTCTACTTAAGTATCATCATCTAACATCTGAAAAACATCACCATATTTGTTTGTTTTCATGATCAAAATATCTACAATTCACTAAATTACAAATAAAGATGGTGACCTAAGCCACTCCTGCTGCGAGCTAGCAAAACACCTTGCGGTCTCACATGAATTTCAAATGAAAATATTTTTAAGAGAACTCTGAGTTGGGTTTTAATAGGCACCATTTTACCACGTAATGGTAACCAAATCAGGGACCATTTCCATTTTGGAAGATTTCAGTCTGCATTATAACAATGGCAAGTGGCAGAGGGACTCGCCAACCCAGGGGCGAAGGCCCCATCCAGCCTTCGTGTCCCAGGTGCCACAGCCACTGGGCAACAGGCTTGCAGCCTCACTAGAAATGTCATCTCGGGAGCAGAGAAACCTTCTTTATAAATATGGTTTGGAGACAGATGTACTTTTGCTAAACATCTTATCTTTCAGAAAAATGCATTTTGACAGAGAAAGTTTTGCTGCAAATTTCTTCACTAAGAGCAAGAAGTTAGACTTTCAGGACCTAAGTGGGGGAAGTTGCTCAGACCATGCCGTACACCATGTCTGTTGCTGGAACTACAGTAACAAAAATACGTGTCAACTGTCCTGATTTACCTGACTTTTAAGTGTTCAACCTAAAACAGCAAGCTACGGGTCCGTTGCATCTAGAGTAAGGCTGAGAACGGGACCCAAGCCTGCCTCAGTCCTCCTAAGCAGGTCTTCACAGCTACTTTTGAATGATGATTTCACATACTTAAGTAGTAATTAACAACAGAAATGTTTAGAATAAACGAGTAAGGACAGGGCATTTGAAAAAGAGTTAACAGATGTCCTTAACATTGCTGCTGGCCTAATAACATTGCTGCAGTAATTTATTTGATGTGGAGTTTATTTAGCTGCTGCAAACATATAGGGTTGTAATAATCATAAGCAGGTTGCATTAAGCACAATACATCTCGGATGTGTAACATAGTGTTAAAAATAATCCCAGAAATGCTATGCCTTAAAGATATATGCACAATATCTTCTACAATCTGATTGTGAAAAGCTAACCAGAAAGCATCTTTCAGAGAGTAAAATGATTATAAATAATAAAAAAAAATAATCTAGAGTTCTTTTAAAGATAATTTTGCCTGTATTTTGGGATAGCAAACATTCAATTCAAACATCAAACCCTGGCATACTTCAGTAAGCTATCAGCACAGCAGTGCTGCCTTTTTTTCCTTTGAAAAATGAAAGAATTAAATTCAAAACAAACAACTTCAATTTAACACCAAACTACAGGATAACCAATCTTAAAAATGTCAAATTGTAATGGATCTTAATACCCATATAAAACACAAAAATAGTGGCATTGTTCCTTGGTAATGCATAGCAACCTTACAGAATTTCAGTGAAGGAGAAAGAAGGGAAAAACACCTTATTACTTCTAACTCCTGCGAGCCATTTTGGTCTCCAAAGGTTTTAGACTGCCTCAGGCCATGTGTCTGCAGTGTTTCGGGAAATGACTTGCCTTCGCACGAACACTGCTATGTTCTGCAGCACTGCTGCCCCCCAGCATCCCCGCTCAATTTCTGTTTAACTCTTCCTTACCTGTATCAGCCTTTCCCCCCCCCCCCTTTTTTTTTGCAGCAATATATCAAAAAGGTTTTGCTTAAATAAAAAGAAAAGAAAAACAAAACAAAACAAACAAAAATACAACAGAAAACCACCCCAAACCCCTCTGCTTTTTCCAACAAGTTTTCTCAGAAATAAATAGGGAGAGAATTTATCTCTAGAAATCTTGGAAAGGAAAAAGGAAATCGATTTTAAATTAAAATATTTGATAACAAAATAGTTTAGCTATATATCATCGATGAGCTTTTAAGTTTGATATTTCCCAAATGTTTGTGTTTTACCCCTGTTAACAAAGACTTGTTAGAAAACAACAAAAAAAATCATAATCATCCACATAGAGAGCAATGGTACTACCTAACGTCTTCACCTATCACTGTATTTAGATTTTTAATTACATGCCAAGCACAACATTACAGGCTACGATTAAGGCTCTGGATAAGGCCTTACAACTATTAACTAATTTGTCTTAGCAGTAGTGTTTTAAAGGCAATAGGAAACAACCCACCTCAGAGGGAAAGAGAAAGATTTACTCCTCCTTATAATTTTTTTTAGCTCACTTAGAGACATTTTGTGTTTCCCTCTATTTTCTGTGAAGATTCAAGGCTATGCACTGCAAGCTATTTTGCTTAATAGCTTTTTTAAAAACCTCTAGAAAATTCTTAGCCAAGGTCACTGCTGATTGACTCAAAATATGACAGTGTATGAGGCTACTAAAATATTCTGTTCATCTCAGAGGTTGAGTAAGCAGCTCTAACTAAGAGGAAAATCAATATAATACTTCACAGTGAGGAAGAAAATGGAAAATAGTTTAGCAGTTAAGTGGTTAATGCAATTCCTAAGTGTTCAGCAATCATTGCAATTTAGTGCCATTTCGATTATTACACAATAAACAGACCATGTTGTCTGGAAGCAAATTTTTATGAGTATAGCTGAAGGGGTTGCAACTTATTTAGCTGCTGAAACTCTAAGGGAAAGAACATTTCTGAATGCTAACACTACAGATCAGAAATATACAGGTACACTAGAAAGGTTATTTTTAGGTCACTACTATGGTAACTAACCACACTGACCTTTAAAATTAGTATGCAGTTCAAGAAAAATGAAGTTCTGTAAAATGTTCTTTAAACAAAATCACTTTAATAAACAATGCTGCACATCCTTACAGCAGAATGTTGTCACTTTTTACAGCTATTAATTTCGCTTTTGTATCATAACATCATAGCATAATGTATGAGCACATCATGATGTAGAACTAGGAAAAAAAGATGTAAACATCCAGAAAACTGACTAAATTATTGGGCTTTTTTTTTTTTTTTTTTTTTTTTTTTTTTCTAATTAAGAACAGCTATATTTCTTTTTGCAGAATAAAATAAAATTGCTAACTGGAAAAGGACAGTTTTTCCTATAATGAGAAGTTGTGGAAACATACGAATAGGGTTAGCTAAAAATGATCTTATTTTGTCTCATTTTGTTGAGATACAGAATTTTAAGTGGATTTCAAAAGCAAACCTAGTTATACAATTTATACATTCAAAGACATACAAGCAAGAGTTATGTTCAGGGCAGATGAGATAAATAGCAGCAGATTAAGAGTGTATGGTTGATGGTAGTGGGGACTCAATGAAATTTTGAACAAAAATACCATTTGAATCCAATGTACTAATGTTTATTGAGACACAACTTCAATTAGAATCAGATTTTCAATAAATTATATATTATGTGTGACCCATTAGGTAAGAAATGGAAATTAGATCTTGGCTGGTCATAAAGGTGTGCTGGCTGTTCAACAAAACCACCATTACCCCCATCCAATTTATCCCCATCAACTTACAGTCAGCAAACATGGAACATGACTTCTAATTTCATTAAGATTATTACTAGGTATGTTTGAGATGGTTTACAATGCTATATCAAAGGACTGAGAGCAAACCAGATACACAGATAGAAAATGCTATATTTATGTATATGCATACGTGCATATCGAGAGAGACACAGAGACATACATAGATACCTTTTGATCTAGGTTATATTGTAGACCTTTTTCAAACTGTGGCTGTTCCAGAATTAAAAAAAAAAAAATTCTAAAAAGGAGAAATTATATCTGCTTTTTTTCATGACTCAATATGCTTCTGAGTAACATTGCTCTTGAAGTGACTTTTAAATGTCTAGTTCGCAATTTCTATGACAAAGGGGAAAAAAATCTCTACATCTAGTAGAATTCTGAGTCACCAGTACAGTTTTCCCACGTACTTGAACACCACCACATTGTATCCGCACCTCTTTGTTGGTCACTGGCAGGATAGATGGACACCACTCAATTAGTAACTATATCCACCTTTAAGTCCCATCTGAAAATGAGCTCTCTTACAATAGATGCTGCACAAAGACACAGCAAGGGGGACAGGCACAATTAGCAATCTAACAAAAGGAATAATAAAAAAAAAAAAAGAGGAAAAAGAAAAGAATGG